>NW_028126537.1:648941-1297882 GCF_965194825.1 Balaenoptera physalus | reverse complement strand
ATTACTTTTAAAAACCCGTGAAACAAAGACAGTGAAAGAGAGAGAAATTCTTACAAAATTCGTTCAGCGGCTGTAATGCCACCTGGATTGACCATATCTAGACCCACAGCTGATTGAGACATAAGGGTGGACACTCTTGGGGCTGAGAGGTTTGGTGAGGTTGGGTGAGCAAACGCAGACCCTTTAAAGTAATACTGCGTGGTACCCATCCCATGGGTCCCAAATCTCCAGGTTCAAGGGCATCTTCCTACATCGAAAACATGCATGAGAAACCCAGAAGATGGTACACCGTGTGATCGGGAAAGGTTTCTAAAACGCACCTCATTTCTCATCTCCTTGTGCTCGGGTTCGCCATTCCAGCCGCTTTACTAGCAATCTCCCTCCTTGGAGAATCAGCACCTTTAACCTCCTGTTCCGTACAGGTTGCAATTTGTCCTGAGGATGAACGGGAAGAGGGGGAACCAATGAGAGACTAGCTCTAGGTGTTGGGACAGGCACAGGTCACTCTATTTTCCCCTCAGGAAGAAGAATTAACCACAGGCTCAGCCTGCCGCCTGGGACCAGAATAGGGCCTGAAGCAATCCTGCGCTCTTGCGGCCAGCTCCCAAGAAAGCGAGTTGAAAAATGGAGCTCAGGGGCACTGCAATTCACAAACCTGCAGACTTATAAATGATGACTCTCGTCCACAAATATATTGATGGAAGGCAACGAAGAGGATTTGAAAGCAAGGCAGAATTGCAGGAAACAGATTTCAGGAGGGAGATTCGAATCGCCTTTAAAGCACAGGAAAAGCGGCAAAACCTCGACAATGATGCCCTTGGCCAAAAAGGGCGTATGCGTTTTTTCCTGAATATATTCAGGAAAAAACGCATACGCCCTTTTTGGCCAACCAAGCAACCTGGAAAGGCAAATCAGCGCTACAAAGAAGTCTCGCTTCCCATCGGTCAAAAGGACCATGCTGAATAAAGTGTCAAAAGCAGAAATGCAGGACAGGCCATGGAGAAACGGGAGCCTGGCTACGCTGATGGGCGGGATGTAAATTGCCAACAGCCACTCTGGAGAAGTGCACGGTGTGTCCTGAAACATATAAAAAACTCAGCTTAGGGAGCATAGGGCACATCCACTCATGGGCGTATAAATTGGGAAAACTAAAAATCAGCAAGACACAGGCACCCCAAAGTTTAGGGCTGCTCTGTTGACAAGAATCTCCACTTCGTTACACCTTAAATATCCCAGGAAAGAGAAAAATGGATAAAGAAGTTGTGGTCCTTATGTACAATGGAATATCACTCAGCCATGAAATCAACGTCATAAGGCTAGTAGCAGCATGATGATTGGATTTAGGTACGACGATTCTAAGTGAAATAAGTCACACAGAAAAAGACACTTATCATAAGATATGACTTATAGAGGGAATGTAAAAACCGCTACCCTTGAACTGAATTACAAAACAGAATAGAATCACACGTTTAGAAAACACACTATGGCTGCTTAACGGGAAAGGTGAGGTGGGGTGATGCATACAACAAGGGTTTCAAATTATCTCAGATACCGTTCCATAAACCCAATATGTAATAGACAAGCCCTACTGCTTCCTCAATGAATTGGACTCAACACCCCCAATTCACCGCCCAAGAATATATCTGACTAGTAAGAATCTTGAAACCTATGCATTGATATCTCTCTGTAAGTGAGTCAAGTGGGTGTAAAGCGGCAAAATCACAGCAGTGAAAAGCAGGTAAACCCCATTATAAAAATCAATTACTTTTAAAAACCCGTGAAACAAAGACAGTGAAAGAGAGAGAAATTCTTACAAAATTCGTTCAGCGGCTGTAATGCCACCTGGATTGACCATATCTAGACCCACAGCTGATTGAGACATAAGGGTGGACACTCTTGGGGCTGAGAGGTTTGGTGAGGTTGGGTGAGCAAACGCAGACCCTTTAAAGTAATACTGCGTGGTACCCATCCCATGGGTCCCAAATCTCCAGGTTCAAGGGCATCTTCCTACATCGAAAACATGCATGAGAAACCCAGAAGATGGTACACCGTGTGATCGGGAAAGGTTTCTAAAACGCACCTCATTTCTCATCTCCTTGTGCTCGGGTTCGCCATTCCAGCCGCTTTACTAGCAATCTCCCTCCTTGGAGAATCAGCACCTTTAACCTCCTGTTCGGTACAGCTTGCAATTTGTCCTGAGGATGAAAGGGAAGAGGGGGAACCAATGAGAGACTAGCTCCAGGTGTTGGGACAGGCAGAGGTCACTCTATTTTCCCATCAGGAAGAAGAATTAACCACAGGCTCAGCCTGCGGCCTGGGACCAGAATAGGGCCTGAAGCAATCCTGCGCTTTTGCGGCCAGCGCCCAAGAAAGCGAGTTGAAAAATGGAGCTCAGGGGCACTGCAATTCACAAACCTGCAGACTTATAAATGATGACTCTCGTCCACAAATATATTGAGGGAAGGCAACGAAGAGGATTTGAAAGCAAGGCAGAATTGCAGGAAACAGATTTCAGGAGGGAGATTCGAATCGCCTTTAAAGCACAGGAAAAGCGGCAAAACCTCGACAATGATGCCCTTGGCCAAAAAGGGCGTATGCGTTTTTTCCTGAATATATTCAGGAAAAAACGCATACGCCCTTTTTGGCCAACCAAGCAACCTGGAAAGGCAAATCAGCGCTACAAAGAAGTCTCGCTTCCCATCGGTCAAAAGGGCCATGCTGAATAAAGTGTCAAAACCAGAAATGCAGGACAGGCCATGGAGAAACGGGAGCCTGGCTACGCTGATGGGCGGGATGTAAATTGCCAACAGCCACTCTGGAGAAGTGCACGGTGTGTCCTGAAACATCTAAAAAACTCAGCTTAGGGAGCATAGGGCACATCCACTCATAGGCGTATAAATTGTGAATACTAAAAATCAGCAGGACACAGGCACCCCAAAGTTTAGGGCTGCTCTGTTGACAAGAATCTCCACTTCGTTACACCTTAAATATCCCAGGAAAGAGAAAAATGGATAAAGAAGTTGTGGTCCTTATGTACAATGGAATATCACTCAGCCATGAAATCAACGTCATAAGGCTAGTAGCAGCATGATGATTGGATTTAGGTACGACGATTCTAAGTGAAATAAGTCACACAGAAAAAGACACTTATCATAAGATATGACTTATAGAGAGAATGTAAAAACCGCTACCCTTGAACGGAATTACAAAACAGAATAGAGTCACACGTTTAGAAAACACACTATGGCTGCTTAACGGGAAAGGTGAGGTGGGGTGATGCATACAACAAGGGTTTCAAATTATCTCAAATACCGTTCCATAAACCCAATATGTAATAGACAAGCCCTACTCCTTCCTCAATGAATTGGACTCAACACCCCCAATTCACCGCCCAAGAATATATCTGACTAGTAAGAATCTTGAAACCTATGCATTGATATCTCTCTGTAAGTGAGTCAAGTGGGTGTAAAGCGGCAAAATCACAGCAGTGAAAAGCAGGTAAACCCCATTATAAAAATCAATTACTTTTAAAAACCCGTGAAACAAAGACAGTGAAAGAGAGAGAAATTCTTACAAAATTCGTTCAGCGGCTGTAATGCCACCTGGATTGACCATATCTAGACCCACAGCTGATTGAGACATAAGGGTGGACACTCTTGGGGCTGAGAGGTTTGGTGAGGTTGGGTGAGCAAACGCAGACCCTTTAAAGTAATACTGCGTGGTACCCATCCCATGGGTCCCAAATCTCCAGGTTCAAGGGCATCTTCCTACATCGAAAACATGCATGAGAAACCCAGAAGATGGTACACCGTGTGATCGGGAAAGGTTTCTAAAACGCACCTCATTTCTCATCTCCTTGTGCTCGGGTTCGCCATTCCAACCGCTTTACTAGCAATCTCCCTCCTTGGAGAATCAGCACCTTTAACCTCCTGTTCCGTACAGCTTGCAATTTGTCCTGAGGATGAAAGGGAAGAGGGGGAACCAATGAGAGACAAGCTCTAGGTGTTGGGACAGGCAGAGGTCACTCTATTTTCCCATCAGGAAGAAGAATTAACCACAGGCTCAGCCTGCCGCCTGGGACCAGAATAGGGCCTGAAGCAATCCTGCGCTTTTGCGGCCAGCGCCCAAGAAAGCGAGTTGAAAAATGGAGCTCAGCGGCACTGCAATTCACAAACCTGCAGACTTATAAATGATGACTCTCGTCCACAAATATATTGAGGGAAGGCAACGAAGAGGATTTGAAAGCAAGGCAGAATTGCAGGAAACAGATTTCAGGAGGGAGATTCGAATCGCCTTTAAAGCACAGGAAAAGCGGCAAAACCTCGACAATGATGCCCTTGGCCAAAAAGGGCGTATGCGTTTTTTCCTGAATATATTCAGGAAAAAACGCATACGCCCTTTTTGGCCAACCAAGCAACCTGGAAAGGCAAATCAGCGCTACAAAGAAGTCTCGCTTCCCATCGGTCAAAAGGGCCATGCTGAATAAAGTGTCAAAAGCAGAAATGCAGGACAGGCCCTGGAGAAACGGGAGCCTGGCTACGCTGATGGGCGGGATGTAAATTGCCAACAGCCACTCTGGAGAAGTGCACGGTGTGTCCTGAAACATCTAAAAAACTCAGCTTAGGGAGCATAGGGCACATCCACTCATGGGCGTATAAATTGGGAAAACTAAAAATCAGCAAGACACAGGCACCCCAAAGTTTAGGGCTGCTCTGTTGACAAGAATCTCCACTTCATTACACCTTAAATATCCCAGGAAAGAGAAAAATGGATAAAGAAGTTGTGTACCTTATGTACAATGGAATATCACTCAGCCATGAAATCAACGTCATAAGGCTAGTAGCAGCATGATGATTGGATTTAGGTACGACGATTCTAAGTGAAATAAGTCACACAGAAAAAGCCACTTATCATAAGATACGACTTATAGAGGGAATGTAAAAACCACTACCCTTGAAATGAATTACAAAACAGAATAGAGTCACACGTTTAGAAAACACACTATGGCTGCTTAACGGGAAAGGTGAGGTGGGGTGATGCATACAACAAGGGTTTCAAATTATCTCAGATACCGTTCCATAAACCCAATATGTAATAGACAAGCCCTACTCCTTCCTCAATGAATTGGACTCAACACCCCCAATTCACCGCCCAAGAATATATCTGACTAGTAAGAATCTTGAAACCTATGCATTGATATCTCTCTGTAAGTGAGTCAAGTGGGTGTAAAGCGGCAAAATCACAGCAGTGAAAAGCAGGTAAACCCCATTATAAAAATCAATTACTTTTAAAAACCCGTGAAACAAAGACAGTGAAAGAGAGAGAAATTCTTACAAAATTCGTTCAGCGGCTGTAATGCCACCTGGATTGACCATATCTAGACCCACAGCTGATTGAGACATAAGGGTGGACACTCTTGGGGCTGAGAGGTTTGGTGAGGTTGGGTGAGCAAACGCAGACCCTTTAAAGTAATACTGCGTGGTACCCATCCCATGGGTCCCAAATCTCCAGGTTCAAGGGCATCTTCCTACATCGAAAACATGCATGAGAAACCCAGAAGATGGTACACCGTGTGATCGGGAAAGGTTTCTAAAACGCACCTCATTTCTCATCTCCTTGTGCTCGGGTTCGCCATTCCAGCCGCTTTACTAGCAATCTCCCTCCTTGGAGAATCAGCACCTTTAACCTCCTGTTCCGTACAGGTTGCAATTTGTCCTGAGGATGAACGGGAAGAGGGGGAACCAATGAGAGACTAGCTCTAGGTGTTGGGACAGGCACAGGTCACTCTATTTTCCCCTCAGGAAGAAGAATTAACCACAGGCTCAGCCTGCCGCCTGGGACCAGAATAGGGCCTGAAGCAATCCTGCGCTCTTGCGGCCAGCTCCCAAGAAAGCGAGTTGAAAAATGGAGCTCAGGGGCACTGCAATTCACAAACCTGCAGACTTATAAATGATGACTCTCGTCCACAAATATATTGATGGAAGGCAACGAAGAGGATTTGAAAGCAAGGCAGAATTGCAGGAAACAGATTTCAGGAGGGAGATTCGAATCGCCTTTAAAGCACAGGAAAAGCGGCAAAACCTCGACAATGATGCCCTTGGCCAAAAAGGGCGTATGCGTTTTTTCCTGAATATATTCAGGAAAAAACGCATACGCCCTTTTTGGCCAACCAAGCAACCTGGAAAGGCAAATCAGCGCTACAAAGAAGTCTCGCTTCCCATCGGTCAAAAGGACCATGCTGAATAAAGTGTCAAAAGCAGAAATGCAGGACAGGCCATGGAGAAACGGGAGCCTGGCTACGCTGATGGGCGGGATGTAAATTGCCAACAGCCACTCTGGAGAAGTGCACGGTGTGTCCTGAAACATATAAAAAACTCAGCTTAGGGAGCATAGGGCACATCCACTCATGGGCGTATAAATTGGGAAAACTAAAAATCAGCAAGACACAGGCACCCCAAAGTTTAGGGCTGCTCTGTTGACAAGAATCTCCACTTCGTTACACCTTAAATATCCCAGGAAAGAGAAAAATGGATAAAGAAGTTGTGGTCCTTATGTACAATGGAATATCACTCAGCCATGAAATCAACGTCATAAGGCTAGTAGCAGCATGATGATTGGATTTAGGTACGACGATTCTAAGTGAAATAAGTCACACAGAAAAAGACACTTATCATAAGATATGACTTATAGAGGGAATGTAAAAACCGCTACCCTTGAACTGAATTACAAAACAGAATAGAATCACACGTTTAGAAAACACACTATGGCTGCTTAACGGGAAAGGTGAGGTGGGGTGATGCATACAACAAGGGTTTCAAATTATCTCAGATACCGTTCCATAAACCCAATATGTAATAGACAAGCCCTACTGCTTCCTCAATGAATTGGACTCAACACCCCCAATTCACCGCCCAAGAATATATCTGACTAGTAAGAATCTTGAAACCTATGCATTGATATCTCTCTGTAAGTGAGTCAAGTGGGTGTAAAGCGGCAAAATCACAGCAGTGAAAAGCAGGTAAACCCCATTATAAAAATCAATTACTTTTAAAAACCCGTGAAACAAAGACAGTGAAAGAGAGAGAAATTCTTACAAAATTCGTTCAGCGGCTGTAATGCCACCTGGATTGACCATATCTAGACCCACAGCTGATTGAGACATAAGGGTGGACACTCTTGGGGCTGAGAGGTTTGGTGAGGTTGGGTGAGCAAACGCAGACCCTTTAAAGTAATACTGCGTGGTACCCATCCCATGGGTCCCAAATCTCCAGGTTCAAGGGCATCTTCCTACATCGAAAACATGCATGAGAAACCCAGAAGATGGTACACCGTGTGATCGGGAAAGGTTTCTAAAACGCACCTCATTTCTCATCTCCTTGTGCTCGGGTTCGCCATTCCAGCCGCTTTACTAGCAATCTCCCTCCTTGGAGAATCAGCACCTTTAACCTCCTGTTCGGTACAGCTTGCAATTTGTCCTGAGGATGAAAGGGAAGAGGGGGAACCAATGAGAGACTAGCTCCAGGTGTTGGGACAGGCAGAGGTCACTCTATTTTCCCATCAGGAAGAAGAATTAACCACAGGCTCAGCCTGCGGCCTGGGACCAGAATAGGGCCTGAAGCAATCCTGCGCTTTTGCGGCCAGCGCCCAAGAAAGCGAGTTGAAAAATGGAGCTCAGGGGCACTGCAATTCACAAACCTGCAGACTTATAAATGATGACTCTCGTCCACAAATATATTGAGGGAAGGCAACGAAGAGGATTTGAAAGCAAGGCAGAATTGCAGGAAACAGATTTCAGGAGGGAGATTCGAATCGCCTTTAAAGCACAGGAAAAGCGGCAAAACCTCGACAATGATGCCCTTGGCCAAAAAGGGCGTATGCGTTTTTTCCTGAATATATTCAGGAAAAAACGCATACGCCCTTTTTGGCCAACCAAGCAACCTGGAAAGGCAAATCAGCGCTACAAAGAAGTCTCGCTTCCCATCGGTCAAAAGGGCCATGCTGAATAAAGTGTCAAAACCAGAAATGCAGGACAGGCCATGGAGAAACGGGAGCCTGGCTACGCTGATGGGCGGGATGTAAATTGCCAACAGCCACTCTGGAGAAGTGCACGGTGTGTCCTGAAACATCTAAAAAACTCAGCTTAGGGAGCATAGGGCACATCCACTCATAGGCGTATAAATTGTGAATACTAAAAATCAGCAGGACACAGGCACCCCAAAGTTTAGGGCTGCTCTGTTGACAAGAATCTCCACTTCGTTACACCTTAAATATCCCAGGAAAGAGAAAAATGGATAAAGAAGTTGTGGTCCTTATGTACAATGGAATATCACTCAGCCATGAAATCAACGTCATAAGGCTAGTAGCAGCATGATGATTGGATTTAGGTACGACGATTCTAAGTGAAATAAGTCACACAGAAAAAGACACTTATCATAAGATATGACTTATAGAGAGAATGTAAAAACCGCTACCCTTGAACGGAATTACAAAACAGAATAGAGTCACACGTTTAGAAAACACACTATGGCTGCTTAACGGGAAAGGTGAGGTGGGGTGATGCATACAACAAGGGTTTCAAATTATCTCAAATACCGTTCCATAAACCCAATATGTAATAGACAAGCCCTACTCCTTCCTCAATGAATTGGACTCAACACCCCCAATTCACCGCCCAAGAATATATCTGACTAGTAAGAATCTTGAAACCTATGCATTGATATCTCTCTGTAAGTGAGTCAAGTGGGTGTAAAGCGGCAAAATCACAGCAGTGAAAAGCAGGTAAACCCCATTATAAAAATCAATTACTTTTAAAAACCCGTGAAACAAAGACAGTGAAAGAGAGAGAAATTCTTACAAAATTCGTTCAGCGGCTGTAATGCCACCTGGATTGACCATATCTAGACCCACAGCTGATTGAGACATAAGGGTGGACACTCTTGGGGCTGAGAGGTTTGGTGAGGTTGGGTGAGCAAACGCAGACCCTTTAAAGTAATACTGCGTGGTACCCATCCCATGGGTCCCAAATCTCCAGGTTCAAGGGCATCTTCCTACATCGAAAACATGCTTGAGAAACCCAGAAGATGGTACACCGTGTGATCGGGAAAGGTTTCTAAAACGCACCTCATTTCTCATCTCCTTGTGCTCGGGTTCGCCATTCCAGCCGCTTTACTAGCAATCTCCCTCCTTGGAGAATCAGCACCTTTAACCTCCTGTTCCGTACAGCTTGCAATTTGTCCTGAGGATGAAAGGGAAGAGGGGGAACCAATGAGGGACTAGCTCTAGGTGTTGGGACAGGGAGAGGTCACTCTATTTTCCCATCAGGAAGAAGAATTAACCACAGGCTCAGCCTGCCGCCTGGGACCAGAATAGGGCCTGAAGCAATCCTGCGCTTTTGCGGCCAGCGCCCAAGAAAGCGAGTTGAAAAATGGAGCTCAGGGGCACTGCAATTCACAAACCTGCAGACTTATAAATGATGACTCTCGTCCACAAATATATTGATGGAAGGAAACGAAGAGGATTTGAAAGCAAGGCAGAATTGCAGGAAACAGATTTCAGGAGGGAGATTCGAATCGCCTTTAAAGCACAGGAAAAGCGGCAAAACCTCGACAATGATGCCCTTGGCCAAAAAGGGCGTATGCGTTTTTTCCTGAATATATTCAGGAAAAAACGCATACGCCCTTTTTGGCCAACCAAGCAACCTGGAAAGGCAAATCAGCGCTACAAAGAAGTCTCGCTTCCCATCGGTCAAAAGGGCCATGCTGAATAAAGTGTCAAAACCAGAAATGCAGGACAGGCCCTGGAGAAACGGGAGCCTGGCTACGCTGATGGGCGGGATGTAAATTGCCAACAGCCACTCTGGAGAAGTGCACGGTGTGTCCTGAAACATCTAAAAAACTGAGCTTAGGGAGCATAGGGCACATCCACTCATGGGCGTATAAATTGGGAAAACTAAAAATCAGCAAGACACAGGCACCCCAAAGTTTAGGGCTGCTCTGTTGACAAGAATCTCCACTTCGTTACACCTTAAATATCCCAGGAAAGAGAAAAATGGATAAAGAAGTTGTGGTCCTTATGGACAATGGAATATCACTCAGCCATGAAATCAACGTCATAAGGCTAGTAGCAGCATGATGATTGGATTTAGGTACGACGATTCTAAGTGAAATAAGTCACACAGAAAAAGCCACTTATCATAAGATACGACTTATAGAGGGAATGTAAAAACCACTACCCTTGAAATGAATTACAAAACAGAATAGAGTCACACGTTTAGAAAACACACTATGGCTGCTTAACGGGAAAGGTGAGGTGGGGTGATGCATACAACAAGGGTTTCAAATTATCTCAGATACCGTTCCATAAACCCAATATGTAATAGACAAGCCCTACTCCTTCCTCAATGAATTGGACTCAACACCCCCAATTCACCGCCCAAGAATATATCTGACTAGTAAGAATCTTGAAACCTATGCATTGATATCTCTCTGTAAGTGAGTCAAGTGGGTGTAAAGCGGCAAAATCACAGCAGTGAAAAGCAGGTAAACCCCATTATAAAAATCAATTACTTTTAAAAACCCGTGAAACAAAGACAGTGAAAGAGAGAGAAATTCTTACAAAATTCGTTCAGCGGCTGTAATGCCACCTGGATTGACCATATCTAGACCCACAGCTGATTGAGACATAAGGGTGGACACTCTTGGGGCTGAGAGGTTTGGTGAGGTTGGGTGAGCAAACGCAGACCCTTTAAAGTAATACTGCGTGGTACCCATCCCATGGGTCCCAAATCTCCAGGTTCAAGGGCATCTTCCTACATCGAAAACATGCATGAGAAACCCAGAAGATGGTACACCGTGTGATCGGGAAAGGTTTCTAAAACGCACCTCATTTCTCATCTCCTTGTGCTCGGGTTCGCCATTCCAACCGCTTTACTAGCAATCTCCCTCCTTGGAGAATCAGCACCTTTAACCTCCTGTTCCGTACAGCTTGCAATTTGTCCTGAGGATGAAAGAGAAGAGGGGGAACCAATGAGAGACAAGCTCTAGGTGTTGGGACAGGCAGAGGTCACTCTATTTTCCCATCAGGAAGAAGAATTAACCACAGGCTCAGCCTGCCGCCTGGGACCAGAATAGGGCCTGAAGCAATCCTGCGCTTTTGCGGCCAGCGCCCAAGAAAGCGAGTTGAAAAATGGAGCTCAGGGGCACTGCAATTCACAAACCTGCAGACTTATAAATGATGACTCTCGTCCACAAATATATTGAGGGAAGGCAACGAAGAGGATTTGAAAGCAAGGCAGAATTGCAGGAAACAGATTTCAGGAGGGAGATTCGAATCGCCTTTAAAGCACAGGAAAAGCGGCAAAACCTCGACAATGATGCCCTTGGCCAAAAAGGGCGTATGCGTTTTTTCCTGAATATATTCAGGAAAAAACGCATACGCCCTTTTTGGCCAACCAAGCAACCTGGAAAGGCAAATCAGCGCTACAAAGAAGTCTCGCTTCCCATCGGTCAAAAGGGCCATGCTGAATAAAGTGTCAAAAGCAGAAATGCAGGACAGGCCATGGAGAAACGGGAGCCTGGCTACGCTGATGGGCGGGATGTAAATTGCCAACAGCCACTCTGGAGAAGTGCACGGTGTGTCCTGAAACATCTAAAAAACTCAGCTTAGGGAGCATAGGGCACATCCACTCATGGGCGTATAAATTGGGAAAACTAAAAATCAGCAAGACACAGGCACCCCAAAGTTTAGGGCTGCTCTGTTGACAAGAATCTCCACTTCATTACACCTTAAATATCCCAGGAAAGAGAAAAATGGATAAAGAAGTTGTGTACCTTATGTACAATGGAATATCACTCAGCCATGAAATCAACGTCATAAGGCTAGTAGCAGCATGATGATTGGATTTAGGTACGACGATTCTAAGTGAAATAAGTCACACAGAAAAAGCCACTTATCATAAGATACGACTTATAGAGGGAATGTAAAAACCACTACCCTTGAAATGAATTACAAAACAGAATAGAGTCACACGTTTAGAAAACACACTATGGCTGCTTAACGGGAAAGGTGAGGTGGGGTGATGCATACAACAAGGGTTTCAAATTATCTCAGATACCGTTCCATAAACCCAATATGTAATAGACAAGCCCTACTCCTTCCTCAATGAATTGGACTCAACACCCCCAATTCACCGCCCAAGAATATATCTGACTAGTAAGAATCTTGAAACCTATGCATTGATATCTCTCTGTAAGTGAGTCAAGTGGGTGTAAAGCGGCAAAATCACAGCAGTGAAAAGCAGGTAAACCCCATTATAAAAATCAATTACTTTTAAAAACCCGTGAAACAAAGACAGTGAAAGAGAGAGAAATTCTTACAAAATTCGTTCAGCGGCTGTAATGCCACCTGGATTGACCATATCTAGACCCACAGCTGATTGAGACATAAGGGTGGACACTCTTGGGGCTGAGAGGTTTGGTGAGGTTGGGTGAGCAAACGCAGACCCTTTAAAGTAATACTGCGTGGTACCCATCCCATGGGTCCCAAATCTCCAGGTTCAAGGGCATCTTCCTACATCGAAAACATGCATGAGAAACCCAGAAGATGGTACACCGTGTGATCGGGAAAGGTTTCTAAAACGCACCTCATTTCTCATCTCCTTGTGCTCGGGTTCGCCATTCCAGCCGCTTTACTAGCAATCTCCCTCCTTGGAGAATCAGCACCTTTAACCTCCTGTTCCGTACAGGTTGCAATTTGTCCTGAGGATGAACGGGAAGAGGGGGAACCAATGAGAGACTAGCTCTAGGTGTTGGGACAGGCACAGGTCACTCTATTTTCCCCTCAGGAAGAAGAATTAACCACAGGCTCAGCCTGCCGCCTGGGACCAGAATAGGGCCTGAAGCAATCCTGCGCTCTTGCGGCCAGCTCCCAAGAAAGCGAGTTGAAAAATGGAGCTCAGGGGCACTGCAATTCACAAACCTGCAGACTTATAAATGATGACTCTCGTCCACAAATATATTGATGGAAGGCAACGAAGAGGATTTGAAAGCAAGGCAGAATTGCAGGAAACAGATTTCAGGAGGGAGATTCGAATCGCCTTTAAAGCACAGGAAAAGCGGCAAAACCTCGACAATGATGCCCTTGGCCAAAAAGGGCGTATGCGTTTTTTCCTGAATATATTCAGGAAAAAACGCATACGCCCTTTTTGGCCAACCAAGCAACCTGGAAAGGCAAATCAGCGCTACAAAGAAGTCTCGCTTCCCATCGGTCAAAAGGACCATGCTGAATAAAGTGTCAAAAGCAGAAATGCAGGACAGGCCATGGAGAAACGGGAGCCTGGCTACGCTGATGGGCGGGATGTAAATTGCCAACAGCCACTCTGGAGAAGTGCACGGTGTGTCCTGAAACATATAAAAAACTCAGCTTAGGGAGCATAGGGCACATCCACTCATGGGCGTATAAATTGGGAAAACTAAAAATCAGCAAGACACAGGCACCCCAAAGTTTAGGGCTGCTCTGTTGACAAGAATCTCCACTTCGTTACACCTTAAATATCCCAGGAAAGAGAAAAATGGATAAAGAAGTTGTGGTCCTTATGTACAATGGAATATCACTCAGCCATGAAATCAACGTCATAAGGCTAGTAGCAGCATGATGATTGGATTTAGGTACGACGATTCTAAGTGAAATAAGTCACACAGAAAAAGACACTTATCATAAGATATGACTTATAGAGGGAATGTAAAAACCGCTACCCTTGAACTGAATTACAAAACAGAATAGAATCACACGTTTAGAAAACACACTATGGCTGCTTAACGGGAAAGGTGAGGTGGGGTGATGCATACAACAAGGGTTTCAAATTATCTCAGATACCGTTCCATAAACCCAATATGTAATAGACAAGCCCTACTGCTTCCTCAATGAATTGGACTCAACACCCCCAATTCACCGCCCAAGAATATATCTGACTAGTAAGAATCTTGAAACCTATGCATTGATATCTCTCTGTAAGTGAGTCAAGTGGGTGTAAAGCGGCAAAATCACAGCAGTGAAAAGCAGGTAAACCCCATTATAAAAATCAATTACTTTTAAAAACCCGTGAAACAAAGACAGTGAAAGAGAGAGAAATTCTTACAAAATTCGTTCAGCGGCTGTAATGCCACCTGGATTGACCATATCTAGACCCACAGCTGATTGAGACATAAGGGTGGACACTCTTGGGGCTGAGAGGTTTGGTGAGGTTGGGTGAGCAAACGCAGACCCTTTAAAGTAATACTGCGTGGTACCCATCCCATGGGTCCCAAATCTCCAGGTTCAAGGGCATCTTCCTACATCGAAAACATGCATGAGAAACCCAGAAGATGGTACACCGTGTGATCGGGAAAGGTTTCTAAAACGCACCTCATTTCTCATCTCCTTGTGCTCGGGTTCGCCATTCCAGCCGCTTTACTAGCAATCTCCCTCCTTGGAGAATCAGCACCTTTAACCTCCTGTTCCGTACAGGTTGCAATTTGTCCTGAGGATGAACGGGAAGAGGGGGAACCAATGAGAGACTAGCTCTAGGTGTTGGGACAGGCACAGGTCACTCTATTTTCCCCTCAGGAAGAAGAATTAACCACAGGCTCAGCCTGCCGCCTGGGACCAGAATAGGGCCTGAAGCAATCCTGCGCTCTTGCGGCCAGCTCCCAAGAAAGCGAGTTGAAAAATGGAGCTCAGGGGCACTGCAATTCACAAACCTGCAGACTTATAAATGATGACTCTCGTCCACAAATATATTGATGGAAGGCAACGAAGAGGATTTGAAAGCAAGGCAGAATTGCAGGAAACAGATTTCAGGAGGGAGATTCGAATCGCCTTTAAAGCACAGGAAAAGCGGCAAAACCTCGACAATGATGCCCTTGGCCAAAAAGGGCGTATGCGTTTTTTCCTGAATATATTCAGGAAAAAACGCATACGCCCTTTTTGGCCAACCAAGCAACCTGGAAAGGCAAATCAGCGCTACAAAGAAGTCTCGCTTCCCATCGGTCAAAAGGACCATGCTGAATAAAGTGTCAAAAGCAGAAATGCAGGACAGGCCATGGAGAAACGGGAGCCTGGCTACGCTGATGGGCGGGATGTAAATTGCCAACAGCCACTCTGGAGAAGTGCACGGTGTGTCCTGAAACATATAAAAAACTCAGCTTAGGGAGCATAGGGCACATCCACTCATGGGCGTATAAATTGGGAAAACTAAAAATCAGCAAGACACAGGCACCCCAAAGTTTAGGGCTGCTCTGTTGACAAGAATCTCCACTTCGTTACACCTTAAATATCCCAGGAAAGAGAAAAATGGATAAAGAAGTTGTGGTCCTTATGTACAATGGAATATCACTCAGCCATGAAATCAACGTCATAAGGCTAGTAGCAGCATGATGATTGGATTTAGGTACGACGATTCTAAGTGAAATAAGTCACACAGAAAAAGACACTTATCATAAGATATGACTTATAGAGGGAATGTAAAAACCGCTACCCTTGAACTGAATTACAAAACAGAATAGAATCACACGTTTAGAAAACACACTATGGCTGCTTAACGGGAAAGGTGAGGTGGGGTGATGCATACAACAAGGGTTTCAAATTATCTCAGATACCGTTCCATAAACCCAATATGTAATAGACAAGCCCTACTGCTTCCTCAATGAATTGGACTCAACACCCCCAATTCACCGCCCAAGAATATATCTGACTAGTAAGAATCTTGAAACCTATGCATTGATATCTCTCTGTAAGTGAGTCAAGTGGGTGTAAAGCGGCAAAATCACAGCAGTGAAAAGCAGGTAAACCCCATTATAAAAATCAATTACTTTTAAAAACCCGTGAAACAAAGACAGTGAAAGAGAGAGAAATTCTTACAAAATTCGTTCAGCGGCTGTAATGCCACCTGGATTGACCATATCTAGACCCACAGCTGATTGAGACATAAGGGTGGACACTCTTGGGGCTGAGAGGTTTGGTGAGGTTGGGTGAGCAAACGCAGACCCTTTAAAGTAATACTGCGTGGTACCCATCCCATGGGTCCCAAATCTCCAGGTTCAAGGGCATCTTCCTACATCGAAAACATGCATGAGAAACCCAGAAGATGGTACACCGTGTGATCGGGAAAGGTTTCTAAAACGCACCTCATTTCTCATCTCCTTGTGCTCGGGTTCGCCATTCCAGCCGCTTTACTAGCAATCTCCCTCCTTGGAGAATCAGCACCTTTAACCTCCTGTTCCGTACAGGTTGCAATTTGTCCTGAGGATGAACGGGAAGAGGGGGAACCAATGAGAGACTAGCTCTAGGTGTTGGGACAGGCACAGGTCACTCTATTTTCCCCTCAGGAAGAAGAATTAACCACAGGCTCAGCCTGCCGCCTGGGACCAGAATAGGGCCTGAAGCAATCCTGCGCTCTTGCGGCCAGCTCCCAAGAAA
This sequence comes from Balaenoptera physalus, assembly GCF_965194825.1. Lineage (NCBI taxonomy): Eukaryota > Metazoa > Chordata > Mammalia > Artiodactyla > Balaenopteridae > Balaenoptera > Balaenoptera physalus. The sequence goes on along the minus strand of NW_028126537.1, from coordinate 1,281,430 downwards.
GCGAGTTGAAAAATGGAGCTCAGGGGCACTGCAATTCACAAACCTGCAGACTTATAAATGATGACTCTCGTCCACAAATATATTGATGGAAGGCAACGAAGAGGATTTGAAAGCAAGGCAGAATTGCAGGAAACAGATTTCAGGAGGGAGATTCGAATCGCCTTTAAAGCACAGGAAAAGCGGCAAAACCTCGACAATGATGCCCTTGGCCAAAAAGGGCGTATGCGTTTTTTCCTGAATATATTCAGGAAAAAACGCATACGCCCTTTTTGGCCAACCAAGCAACCTGGAAAGGCAAATCAGCGCTACAAAGAAGTCTCGCTTCCCATCGGTCAAAAGGACCATGCTGAATAAAGTGTCAAAAGCAGAAATGCAGGACAGGCCATGGAGAAACGGGAGCCTGGCTACGCTGATGGGCGGGATGTAAATTGCCAACAGCCACTCTGGAGAAGTGCACGGTGTGTCCTGAAACATATAAAAAACTCAGCTTAGGGAGCATAGGGCACATCCACTCATGGGCGTATAAATTGGGAAAACTAAAAATCAGCAAGACACAGGCACCCCAAAGTTTAGGGCTGCTCTGTTGACAAGAATCTCCACTTCGTTACACCTTAAATATCCCAGGAAAGAGAAAAATGGATAAAGAAGTTGTGGTCCTTATGTACAATGGAATATCACTCAGCCATGAAATCAACGTCATAAGGCTAGTAGCAGCATGATGATTGGATTTAGGTACGACGATTCTAAGTGAAATAAGTCACACAGAAAAAGACACTTATCATAAGATATGACTTATAGAGGGAATGTAAAAACCGCTACCCTTGAACTGAATTACAAAACAGAATAGAATCACACGTTTAGAAAACACACTATGGCTGCTTAACGGGAAAGGTGAGGTGGGGTGATGCATACAACAAGGGTTTCAAATTATCTCAGATACCGTTCCATAAACCCAATATGTAATAGACAAGCCCTACTGCTTCCTCAATGAATTGGACTCAACACCCCCAATTCACCGCCCAAGAATATATCTGACTAGTAAGAATCTTGAAACCTATGCATTGATATCTCTCTGTAAGTGAGTCAAGTGGGTGTAAAGCGGCAAAATCACAGCAGTGAAAAGCAGGTAAACCCCATTATAAAAATCAATTACTTTTAAAAACCCGTGAAACAAAGACAGTGAAAGAGAGAGAAATTCTTACAAAATTCGTTCAGCGGCTGTAATGCCACCTGGATTGACCATATCTAGACCCACAGCTGATTGAGACATAAGGGTGGACACTCTTGGGGCTGAGAGGTTTGGTGAGGTTGGGTGAGCAAACGCAGACCCTTTAAAGTAATACTGCGTGGTACCCATCCCATGGGTCCCAAATCTCCAGGTTCAAGGGCATCTTCCTACATCGAAAACATGCATGAGAAACCCAGAAGATGGTACACCGTGTGATCGGGAAAGGTTTCTAAAACGCACCTCATTTCTCATCTCCTTGTGCTCGGGTTCGCCATTCCAGCCGCTTTACTAGCAATCTCCCTCCTTGGAGAATCAGCACCTTTAACCTCCTGTTCCGTACAGGTTGCAATTTGTCCTGAGGATGAACGGGAAGAGGGGGAACCAATGAGAGACTAGCTCTAGGTGTTGGGACAGGCACAGGTCACTCTATTTTCCCCTCAGGAAGAAGAATTAACCACAGGCTCAGCCTGCCGCCTGGGACCAGAATAGGGCCTGAAGCAATCCTGCGCTCTTGCGGCCAGCTCCCAAGAAAGCGAGTTGAAAAATGGAGCTCAGGGGCACTGCAATTCACAAACCTGCAGACTTATAAATGATGACTCTCGTCCACAAATATATTGATGGAAGGCAACGAAGAGGATTTGAAAGCAAGGCAGAATTGCAGGAAACAGATTTCAGGAGGGAGATTCGAATCGCCTTTAAAGCACAGGAAAAGCGGCAAAACCTCGACAATGATGCCCTTGGCCAAAAAGGGCGTATGCGTTTTTTCCTGAATATATTCAGGAAAAAACGCATACGCCCTTTTTGGCCAACCAAGCAACCTGGAAAGGCAAATCAGCGCTACAAAGAAGTCTCGCTTCCCATCGGTCAAAAGGACCATGCTGAATAAAGTGTCAAAAGCAGAAATGCAGGACAGGCCCTGGAGAAACGGGAGCCTGGCTACGCTGATGGGCGGGATGTAAATTGCCAACAGCCACTCTGGAGAAGTGCACGGTGTGTCCTGAAACATATAAAAAACTCAGCTTAGGGAGCATAGGGCACATCCACTCATGGGCGTATAAATTGGGAAAACTAAAAATCAGCAAGACACAGGCACCCCAAAGTTTAGGGCTGCTCTGTTGACAAGAATCTCCACTTCGTTACACCTTAAATATCCCAGGAAAGAGAAAAATGGATAAAGAAGTTGTGGTCCTTATGTACAATGGAATATCACTCAGCCATGAAATCAACGTCATAAGGCTAGTAGCAGCATGATGATTGGATTTAGGTACGACGATTCTAAGTGAAATAAGTCACACAGAAAAAGACACTTATCATAAGATATGACTTATAGAGGGAATGTAAAAACCGCTACCCTTGAACTGAATTACAAAACAGAATAGAATCACACGTTTAGAAAACACACTATGGCTGCTTAACGGGAAAGGTGAGGTGGGGTGATGCATACAACAAGGGTTTCAAATTATCTCAGATACCGTTCCATAAACCCAATATGTAATAGACAAGCCCTACTGCTTCCTCAATGAATTGGACTCAACACCCCCAATTCACCGCCCAAGAATATATCTGACTAGTAAGAATCTTGAAACCTATGCATTGATATCTCTCTGTAAGTGAGTCAAGTGGGTGTAAAGCGGCAAAATCACAGCAGTGAAAAGCAGGTAAACCCCATTATAAAAATCAATTACTTTTAAAAACCCGTGAAACAAAGACAGTGAAAGAGAGAGAAATTCTTACAAAATTCGTTCAGCGGCTGTAATGCCACCTGGATTGACCATATCTAGACCCACAGCTGATTGAGACATAAGGGTGGACACTCTTGGGGCTGAGAGGTTTGGTGAGGTTGGGTGAGCAAACGCAGACCCTTTAAAGTAATACTGCGTGGTACCCATCCCATGGGTCCCAAATCTCCAGGTTCAAGGGCATCTTCCTACATCGAAAACATGCATGAGAAACCCAGAAGATGGTACACCGTGTGATCGGGAAAGGTTTCTAAAACGCACCTCATTTCTCATCTCCTTGTGCTCGGGTTCGCCATTCCAGCCGCTTTACTAGCAATCTCCCTCCTTGGAGAATCAGCACCTTTAACCTCCTGTTCCGTACAGGTTGCAATTTGTCCTGAGGATGAACGGGAAGAGGGGGAACCAATGAGAGACTAGCTCTAGGTGTTGGGACAGGCACAGGTCACTCTATTTTCCCCTCAGGAAGAAGAATTAACCACAGGCTCAGCCTGCCGCCTGGGACCAGAATAGGGCCTGAAGCAATCCTGCGCTCTTGCGGCCAGCTCCCAAGAAAGCGAGTTGAAAAATGGAGCTCAGGGGCACTGCAATTCACAAACCTGCAGACTTATAAATGATGACTCTCGTCCACAAATATATTGATGGAAGGCAACGAAGAGGATTTGAAAGCAAGGCAGAATTGCAGGAAACAGATTTCAGGAGGGAGATTCGAATCGCCTTTAAAGCACAGGAAAAGCGGCAAAACCTCGACAATGATGCCCTTGGCCAAAAAGGGCGTATGCGTTTTTTCCTGAATATATTCAGGAAAAAACGCATACGCCCTTTTTGGCCAACCAAGCAACCTGGAAAGGCAAATCAGCGCTACAAAGAAGTCTCGCTTCCCATCGGTCAAAAGGACCATGCTGAATAAAGTGTCAAAAGCAGAAATGCAGGACAGGCCCTGGAGAAACGGGAGCCTGGCTACGCTGATGGGCGGGATGTAAATTGCCAACAGCCACTCTGGAGAAGTGCACGGTGTGTCCTGAAACATATAAAAAACTCAGCTTAGGGAGCATAGGGCACATCCACTCATGGGCGTATAAATTGGGAAAACTAAAAATCAGCAAGACACAGGCACCCCAAAGTTTAGGGCTGCTCTGTTGACAAGAATCTCCACTTCGTTACACCTTAAATATCCCAGGAAAGAGAAAAATGGATAAAGAAGTTGTGGTCCTTATGTACAATGGAATATCACTCAGCCATGAAATCAACGTCATAAGGCTAGTAGCAGCATGATGATTGGATTTAGGTACGACGATTCTAAGTGAAATAAGTCACACAGAAAAAGACACTTATCATAAGATATGACTTATAGAGGGAATGTAAAAACCGCTACCCTTGAACTGAATTACAAAACAGAATAGAATCACACGTTTAGAAAACACACTATGGCTGCTTAACGGGAAAGGTGAGGTGGGGTGATGCATACAACAAGGGTTTCAAATTATCTCAGATACCGTTCCATAAACCCAATATGTAATAGACAAGCCCTACTGCTTCCTCAATGAATTGGACTCAACACCCCCAATTCACCGCCCAAGAATATATCTGACTAGTAAGAATCTTGAAACCTATGCATTGATATCTCTCTGTAAGTGAGTCAAGTGGGTGTAAAGCGGCAAAATCACAGCAGTGAAAAGCAGGTAAACCCCATTATAAAAATCAATTACTTTTAAAAACCCGTGAAACAAAGACAGTGAAAGAGAGAGAAATTCTTACAAAATTCGTTCAGCGGCTGTAATGCCACCTGGATTGACCATATCTAGACCCACAGCTGATTGAGACATAAGGGTGGACACTCTTGGGGCTGAGAGGTTTGGTGAGGTTGGGTGAGCAAACGCAGACCCTTTAAAGTAATACTGCGTGGTACCCATCCCATGGGTCCCAAATCTCCAGGTTCAAGGGCATCTTCCTACATCGAAAACATGCATGAGAAACCCAGAAGATGGTACACCGTGTGATCGGGAAAGGTTTCTAAAACGCACCTCATTTCTCATCTCCTTGTGCTCGGGTTCGCCATTCCAGCCGCTTTACTAGCAATCTCCCTCCTTGGAGAATCAGCACCTTTAACCTCCTGTTCCGTACAGGTTGCAATTTGTCCTGAGGATGAACGGGAAGAGGGGGAACCAATGAGAGACTAGCTCTAGGTGTTGGGACAGGCACAGGTCACTCTATTTTCCCCTCAGGAAGAAGAATTAACCACAGGCTCAGCCTGCCGCCTGGGACCACAATAGGGCCTGAAGCAATCCTGCGCTCTTGCGGCCAGCTCCCAAGAAAGCGAGTTGAAAAATGGAGCTCAGGGGCACTGCAATTCACAAACCTGCAGACTTATAAATGATGACTCTCGTCCACAAATATATTGATGGAAGGCAACGAAGAGGATTTGAAAGCAAGGCAGAATTGCAGGAAACAGATTTCAGGAGGGAGATTCGAATCGCCTTTAAAGCACAGGAAAAGCGGCAAAACCTCGACAATGATGCCCTTGGCCAAAAAGGGCGAATGCGTTTTTTCCTGAATATATTCAGGAAAAAACGCATACGCCCTTTTTGGCCAACCAAGCAACCTGGAAAGGCAAATCAGCGCTACAAAGAAGTCTCGCTTCCCATCGGTCAAAAGGGCCATGCTGAATAAAGTGTCAAAACCAGAAATGCAGGACAGGCCATGGAGAAACGGGAGCCTGGCTACGCTGATGGGCGGGATGTAAATTGCCAACAGCCACTCTGGAGAAGTGCACGGTGTGTCCTGAAACATCTAAAAAACTCAGCTTAGGGAGCATAGGGCACATCCACTCATGGGCGTATAAATTGGGAAAACTAAAAATCAGCAAGACACAGGCACCCCAAAGTTTAGGGCTGCTCTGTTGACAAGAATCTCCACTTCGTTACACCTTAAATATCCCAGGAAAGAGAAAAATGGATAAAGAAGTTGTGGTCCTTATGTACAATGGAATATCACTCAGCCATGAAATCAACGTCATAAGGCTAGTAGCAGCATGATGATTGGATTTAGGTACGACGATTCTAAGTGAAATAAGTCACACAGAAAAAGACACTTATCATAAGATATGACTTATAGAGGGAATGTAAAAACCGCTACCCTTGAACTGAATTACAAAACAGAATAGAATCACACGTTTAGAAAACACACTATGGCTGCTTAACGGGAAAGGTGAGGTGGGGTGATGCATACAACAAGGGTTTCAAATTATCTCAGATACCGTTCCATAAACCCAATATGTAATAGACAAGCCCTACTGCTTCCTCAATGAATTGGACTCAACACCCCCAATTCACCGCCCAAGAATATATCTGACTAGTAAGAATCTTGAAACCTATGCATTGATATCTCTCTGTAAGTGAGTCAAGTGGGTGTAAAGCGGCAAAATCACAGCAGTGAAAAGCAGGTAAACCCCATTATAAAAATCAATTACTTTTAAAAACCCGTGAAACAAAGACAGTGAAAGAGAGAGAAATTCTTACAAAATTCGTTCAGCGGCTGTAATGCCACCTGGATTGACCATATCTAGACCCACAGCTGATTGAGACATAAGGGTGGACACTCTTGGGGCTGAGAGGTTTGGTGAGGTTGGGTGAGCAAACGCAGACCCTTTAAAGTAATACTGCGTGGTACCCATCCCATGGGTCCCAAATCTCCAGGTTCAAGGGCATCTTCCTACATCGAAAACATGCATGAGAAACCCAGAAGATGGTACACCGTGTGATCGGGAAAGGTTTCTAAAACGCACCTCATTTCTCATCTCCTTGTGCTTGGGTTCGCCATTCCAGCCGCTTTACTAGCAATCTCCCTCCTTGGAGAATCAGCACCTTTAACCTCCTGTTCCGTACAGCTTGCAATTTGTCCTGAGGATGAAAGGGAAGAGGCGGAACCAATGAGAGACAAGCTCTAGGTGTTGGGACAGGCAGAGGTCACTCTATTTTCCCATCAGGAAGAAGAATTAACCACAGGCTCAGCCTGCCGCCTGGGACCAGAATAGGGCCTGAAGCAATCCTGCGCTTTTGCGGCCAGCGCCCAAGAAAGCGAGTTGAAAAATGGAGCTCAGGGGCACTGCAATTCACAAACCTGCAGACTTATAAATGATGACTCTCGTCCACAAATATATTGATGGAAGGCAACGAAGAGGATTTGAAAGCAAGGCAGAATTGCAGGAAACAGATTTCAGGAGGGAGATTCGAATCGCCTTTAAAGCACAGGAAAAGCGGCAAAACCTCGACAATGATGCCCTTGGCCAAAAAGGGCGTATGCGTTTTTTCCTGAATATATTCAGGAAAAAACGCATACGCCCTTTTTGGCCAACCAAGCAACCTGGAAAGGCAAATCAGCGCTACAAAGAAGTCTCGCTTCCCATCGGTCAAAAGGGCCATGCTGAATAAAGTGTCAAAACCAGAAATGCAGGACAGGCCATGGAGAAACGGGAGCCTGGCTACGCTGATGGGCGGGATGTAAATTGCCAACAGCCACTCTGGAGAAGTGCACGGTGTGTCCTGAAACATCTAAAAAACTGAGCTTAGGGAGCATAGGGCACATCCACTCATGGGCGTATAAATTGGGAAAACTAAAAATCAGCAAGACACAGGCACCCCAAAGTTTAGGGCTGCTCTGTTGACAAGAATCTCCACTTCGTTACACCTTAAATATCCAAGGAAAGAGAAAAATGGATAAAGAAGTTGTGGTCCTTATGTACAATGGAATATCACTCAGCCATGAAATCAACGTCATAAGGCTAGTAGCAGCATGATGATTGGATTTAGGTACGACGATTCTAAGTGAAATAAGTCACACAGAAAAAGACACTTATCATAAGATATGACTTATAGAGGGAATGTAAAAACCGCTACCCTTGAACTGAATTACAAAACAGAATAGAGTCACACGTTTAGAAAACACACTATGGCTGCTTAACGGGAAAGGTGAGGTGGGGTGATGCATACAACAAGGGTTTCAAATTATCTCAGATACCGTTCCATAAACCCAATATGTAATAGACAAGCCCTACTCCTTCCTCAATGAATTGGACTCAACACCCCCAATTCACCGCCCAAGAATATATCTGACTAGTAAGAATCTTGAAACCTATGCATTGATATCTCTCTGTAAGTGAGTCAAGTGGGTGTAAAGCGGCAAAATCACAGCAGTGAAAAGCAGGTAAACCCCATTATAAAAATCAATTACTTTTAAAAACCCGTGAAACAAAGACAGTGAAAGAGAGAGAAATTCTTACAAAATTCGTTCAGCGGCTGTAATGCCACCTGGATTGACCATATCTAGACCCACAGCTGATTGAGACATAAGGGTGGACACTCTTGGGGCTGAGAGGTTTGGTGAGGTTGGGTGAGCAAACGCAGACCCTTTAAAGTAATACTGCGTGGTACCCATCCCATGGGTCCCAAATCTCCAGGTTCAAGGGCATCTTCCTACATCGAAAACATGCATGAGAAACCCAGAAGATGGTACACCGTGTGATCGGGAAAGGTTTCTAAAACGCACCTCATTTCTCATCTCCTTGTGCTCGGGTTCGCCATTCCAGCCGCTTTACTAGCAATCTCCCTCCTTGGAGAATCAGCACCTTTAACCTCCTGTTCCGTACAGGTTGCAATTTGTCCTGAGGATGAACGGGAAGAGGGGGAACCAATGAGAGACTAGCTCTAGGTGTTGGGACAGGCACAGGTCACTCTATTTTCCCCTCAGGAAGAAGAATTAACCACAGGCTCAGCCTGCCGCCTGGGACCAGAATAGGGCCTGAAGCAATCCTGCGCTCTTGCGGCCAGCTCCCAAGAAAGCGAGTTGAAAAATGGAGCTCAGGGGCACTGCAATTCACAAACCTGCAGACTTATAAATGATGACTCTCGTCCACAAATATATTGATGGAAGGCAACGAAGAGGATTTGAAAGCAAGGCAGAATTGCAGGAAACAGATTTCAGGAGGGAGATTCGAATCGCCTTTAAAGCACAGGAAAAGCGGCAAAACCTCGACAATGATGCCCTTGGCCAAAAAGGGCGTATGCGTTTTTTCCTGAATATATTCAGGAAAAAACGCATACGCCCTTTTTGGCCAACCAAGCAACCTGGAAAGGCAAATCAGCGCTACAAAGAAGTCTCGCTTCCCATCGGTCAAAAGGACCATGCTGAATAAAGTGTCAAAAGCAGAAATGCAGGACAGGCCATGGAGAAACGGGAGCCTGGCTACGCTGATGGGCGGGATGTAAATTGCCAACAGCCACTCTGGAGAAGTGCACGGTGTGTCCTGAAACATCTAAAAAACTCAGCTTAGGGAGCATAGGGCACATCCACTCATGGGCGTATAAATTGGGAAAACTAAAAATCAGCAAGACACAGGCACCCCAAAGTTTAGGGCTGCTCTGTTGACAAGAATCTCCACTTCGTTACACCTTAAATATCCCAGGAAAGAGAGAAATGGATAAAGAAGTTGTGGTCCTTATGTACAATGGAATATCACTCAGCCATGAAATCAACGTCATAAGGCTAGTAGCAGCATGATGATTGGATTTAGGTACGACGATTCTAAGTGAAATAAGTCACACAGAAAAAGACACTTATCATAAGATATGACTTATAGAGGGAATGTAAAAACCGCTACCCTTGAACTGAATTACAAAACAGAATAGAATCACACGTTTAGAAAACACACTATGGCTGCTTAACGGGAAAGGTGAGGTGGGGTGATGCATACAACAAGGGTTTCAAATTATCTCAGATACCGTTCCATAAACCCAATATGTAATAGACAAGCCCTACTGCTTCCTCAATGAATTGGACTCAACACCCCCAATTCACCGCCCAAGAATATATCTGACTAGTAAGAATCTTGAAACCTATGCATTGATATCTCTCTGTAAGTGAGTCAAGTGGGTGTAAAGCGGCAAAATCACAGCAGTGAAAAGCAGGTAAACCCCATTATAAAAATCAATTACTTTTAAAAACCCGTGAAACAAAGACAGTGAAAGAGAGAGAAATTCTTACAAAATTCGTTCAGCGGCTGTAATGCCACCTGGATTGACCATATCTAGACCCACAGCTGATTGAGACATAAGGGTGGACACTCTTGGGGCTGAGAGGTTTGGTGAGGTTGGGTGAGCAAACGCAGACCCTTTAAAGTAATACTGCGTGGTACCCATCCCATGGGTCCCAAATCTCCAGGTTCAAGGGCATCTTCCTACATCGAAAACATGCATGAGAAACCCAGAAGATGGTACACCGTGTGATCGGGAAAGGTTTCTAAAACGCACCTCATTTCTCATCTCCTTGTGCTCGGGTTCGCCATTCCAGCCGCTTTACTAGCAATCTCCCTCCTTGGAGAATCAGCACCTTTAACCTCCTGTTCCGTACAGGTTGCAATTTGTCCTGAGGATGAACGGGAAGAGGGGGAACCAATGAGAGACTAGCTCTAGGTGTTGGGACAGGCACAGGTCACTCTATTTTCCCCTCAGGAAGAAGAATTAACCACAGGCTCAGCCTGCCGCCTGGGACCAGAATAGGGCCTGAAGCAATCCTGCGCTCTTGCGGCCAGCTCCCAAGAAAGCGAGTTGAAAAATGGAGCTCAGGGGCACTGCAATTCACAAACCTGCAGACTTATAAATGATGACTCTCGTCCACAAATATATTGATGGAAGGCAACGAAGAGGATTTGAAAGCAAGGCAGAATTGCAGGAAACAGATTTCAGGAGGGAGATTCGAATCGCCTTTAAAGCACAGGAAAAGCGGCAAAACCTCGACAATGATGCCCTTGGCCAAAAAGGGCGTATGCGTTTTTTCCTGAATATATTCAGGAAAAAACGCATACGCCCTTTTTGGCCAACCAAGCAACCTGGAAAGGCAAATCAGCGCTACAAAGAAGTCTCGCTTCCCATCGGTCAAAAGGACCATGCTGAATAAAGTGTCAAAAGCAGAAATGCAGGACAGGCCATGGAGAAACGGGAGCCTGGCTACGCTGATGGGCGGGATGTAAATTGCCAACAGCCACTCTGGAGAAGTGCACGGTGTGTCCTGAAACATATAAAAAACTCAGCTTAGGGAGCATAGGGCACATCCACTCATGGGCGTATAAATTGGGAAAACTAAAAATCAGCAAGACACAGGCACCCCAAAGTTTAGGGCTGCTCTGTTGACAAGAATCTCCACTTCGTTACACCTTAAATATCCCAGGAAAGAGAGAAATGGATAAAGAAGTTGTGGTCCTTATGTACAATGGAATATCACTCAGCCATGAAATCAACGTCATAAGGCTAGTAGCAGCATGATGATTGGATTTAGGTACGACGATTCTAAGTGAAATAAGTCACACAGAAAAAGACACTTATCATAAGATATGACTTATAGAGGGAATGTAAAAACCGCTACCCTTGAACTGAATTACAAAACAGAATAGAATCACACGTTTAGAAAACACACTATGGCTGCTTAACGGGAAAGGTGAGGTGGGGTGATGCATACAACAAGGGTTTCAAATTATCTCAGATACCGTTCCATAAACCCAATATGTAATAGACAAGCCCTACTGCTTCCTCAATGAATTGGACTCAACACCCCCAATTCACCGCCCAAGAATATATCTGACTAGTAAGAATCTTGAAACCTATGCATTGATATCTCTCTGTAAGTGAGTCAAGTGGGTGTAAAGCGGCAAAATCACAGCAGTGAAAAGCAGGTAAACCCCATTATAAAAATCAATTACTTTTAAAAACCCGTGAAACAAAGACAGTGAAAGAGAGAGAAATTCTTACAAAATTCGTTCAGCGGCTGTAATGCCACCTGGATTGACCATATCTAGACCCACAGCTGATTGAGACATAAGGGTGGACACTCTTGGGGCTGAGAGGTTTGGTGAGGTTGGGTGAGCAAACGCAGACCCTTTAAAGTAATACTGCGTGGTACCCATCCCATGGGTCCCAAATCTCCAGGTTCAAGGGCATCTTCCTACATCGAAAACATGCATGAGAAACCCAGAAGATGGTACACCGTGTGATCGGGAAAGGTTTCTAAAACGCACCTCATTTCTCATCTCCTTGTGCTCGGGTTCGCCATTCCAGCCGCTTTACTAGCAATCTCCCTCCTTGGAGAATCAGCACCTTTAACCTCCTGTTCCGTACAGGTTGCAATTTGTCCTGAGGATGAACGGGAAGAGGGGGAACCAATGAGAGACTAGCTCTAGGTGTTGGGACAGGCAGAGGTCACTCTATTTTCCCATCCGGAAGAAGAATTAACCACAGGCTCAGCCTGCCGCCTGGGACCAGAATAGGGCCTGAGGCAATCCTGCGCTTTTGCGGCCAGCGCCCAAGAAAGCGAGTTGAAAAATGGAGCTCAGGGGCAATGCAATTCACAAACCTGCAGACTTATAAATGATGACTCTCGTCCACAAATATATTGAGGGAAGGCAACGAAGAGGATTTGAAAGCAAGGCAGAATTGCAGGAAACAGATTTCAGGAGGGAGATTCGAATCGCCTTTAAAGCACAGGAAAAGAGGCAAAACCTCGACAATGATGCCCTTGGCCAAAAAGGGCGTATGCGTTTTTTCCTGAATATATTCAGGAAAAAACGCATACGCCCTTTTTGGCCAACCAAGCAACCTGGAAAGGCAAATCAGCGCTACAAAGAAGTCTCGCTTCCCATCGGTCAAAAGGGCCATGCTGAATAAAGTGTCAAAACCAGAAATGCAGGACAGGCCATGGAGAAACGGGAGCCTGGCTACGCTGATGGGCGGGATGTAAATTGCCAACAGCCACTCTGGAGAAGTGCACGGTGTGTCCTGAAACATCTAAAAAACTGAGCTTAGGGAGCATAGGGCACATCCACTCATGGGCGTATAAATTGGGAAAACTAAAAATCAGCAAGACACAGGCACCCAAAAGTTTAGGGCTGCTCTGTTGACAAGAATCTCCACTTCGTTACACCTTAAATATCCCAGGAAAGAGAGAAATGGATAAAGAAGTTGTGGTCCTTATGTACAATGGAATATCACTCAGCCATGAAATCAACGTCATAAGGCTAGTAGCAGCATGATGATTGGATTTAGGTACGACGATTCTAAGTGAAATAAGTCACACAGAAAAAGACACTTATCATAAGATATGACTTATAGAGGGAATGTAAAAACCGCTACCCTTGAACTGAATTACAAAACAGAATAGAGTCACACGTTTAGAAAACACACTATGGCTGCTTAACGGGAAAGGTGAGGTGGGGTGATGCATACAACAAGGGTTTCAAATTATCTCAGATACCGTTCCATAAACCCAATATGTAATAGACAAGCCCTACTCCTTCCTCAATGAATTGGACTCAACACCCCCAATTCACCGCCCAAGAATATATCTGACTAGTAAGAATCTTGAAACCTATGCATTGATATCTCTCTGTAAGTGAGTCAAGTGGGTGTAAAGCGGCAAAATCACAGCAGTGAAAAGCAGGTAAACCCCATTATAAAAATCAATTACTTTTAAAAACCCGTGAAACAAAGACAGTGAAAGAGAGAGAAATTCTTACAAAATTCGTTCAGCGGCTGTAATGCCACCTGGATTGACCATATCTAGACCCACAGCTGATTGAGACATAAGGGTGGACACTCTTGGGGCTGAGAGGTTTGGTGAGGTTGGGTGAGCAAACGCAGACCCTTTAAAGTAATACTGCGTGGTACCCATCCCATGGGTCCCAAATCTCCAGGTTCAAGGGCATCTTCCTACATCGAAAACATGCATGAGAAACCCAGAAGATGGTACACCGTGTGATCGGGAAAGGTTTCTAAAACGCACCTCATTTCTCATCTCCTTGTGCTCGGGTTCGCCATTCCAGCCGCTTTACTAGCAATCTCCCTCCTTGGAGAATCAGCACCTTTAACCTCCTGTTCCGTACAGCTTGCAATTTGTCCTGAGGATGAAAGGGAAGAGGGGGAACCAATGAGAGACTAGCTCTAGGTGTTGGGACAGGCAGAGGTCACTCTATTTTCCCATCAGGAAGAAGAATTAACCACAGGCTCAGCCTGCCGCCTGGGACCAGAATAGGGCCTGAGGCAATCCTGCGCTTTTGCGGCCAGCGCCCAAGAAAGCGAGTTGAAAAATGGAGCTCAGGGGCACTGCAATTCACAGACCTGCAGACTTATAAATGATGACTCTCGTCCACAAATATATTGAGGGAAGGCAACGAAGAGGATTTGAAAGCAAGGCAGAATTGCAGGAAACAGATTTCAGGAGGGAGATTCGAATCGCCTTTAAAGCACAGGAAAAGCGGCAAAACCTCGACAATAATGCCCTTGGCCAAAAAGGGCGTATGCGTTTTTTCCTGAATATATTCAGGAAAAAACGCATACGCCCTTTTTGGCCAACCAAGCAACCTGGAAAGGCAAATCAGCGCTACAAAGAAGTCTCGCTTCCCATCGGTCAAAAGGGCCATGCTGAATAAAGTGTCAAAACCGGAAATGCAGGACAGGCCATGGAGAAACGGGAGCCTGGCTACGCTGATGAGCGGGATGTAAATTGCCAACAGCCACTCTGGAGAAGTGCACGGTGTGTCCTGAAACATCTAAAAAACTGAGCTTAGGGAGCATAGGGCACATCCACTCATGGGCGTATAAATTGGGAAAACTAAAAATCAGCAAGACACAGGCACCCAAAAGTTTAGGGCTGCTCTGTTGACAAGAATCTCCACTTCGTTACACCTTAAATATCCCAGGAAAGAGAGAAATGGATAAAGAAGTTGTGGTCCTTATGTACAATGGAATATCACTCAGCCATGAAATCAACGTCATAAGGCTAGTAGCAGCATGATGATTGGATTTAGGTACGACGATTCTAAGTGAAATAAGTCACACAGAAAAAGACACTTATCATAAGATATGACTTATACAGGGAATGTAAAAACCGCTACCCTTGAACTGAATTACAAAACAGAATAGAGTCACACGTTTAGAAAACAAACTATGGCTGCTTAATGGGAAAGGTGAGGTGGGGTGATGCATACAACAAGGGTTTCAAATTAGCTCAGATACCGTTCCATAAACCCAATATGTAATAGACAAGCCCTACTCCTTCCTCAATGAATTGGACTCAACACCCCCTATTCACCGCCCAAGAATATATCTGACTAGTAAGAATCTTGAAACCTATGCATTGATATCTCTCTGTAAGTGAGTCAAGTGGGTGTAAAGCGGCAAAATCACAGCAGTGAAAAGCAGGTAAACCCCATTATAAAAATCAATTACTTTTAAAAACCCGTGAAACAAAGACAGTGAAAGAGAGAGAAATTCTTACAAAATTCGTTCAGGGGCTGTGATGCCCCCTGGATTGACCATATCTAGACCCACAGCTGATTGAGACATAAGGGTGGACACTCTTGGGGCTGAGAGGTTTGGTGAGGTTGGGTGAGCAAACGCAGACCCTATAAAGTAATACTGTGTGGTACCCATCCCATGGGTCCCAAATCTCCAGGTTCAAGGGCATCTTCCTACATCGAAAACATTCATGAGAAACCCAGAAGATGGTACACCGTGTGATCGGGAAAGGTTTCTAAAACGCACCTCATTTCTCATCTCCTTGTGCTTGGGTTCGCCATTCCAGCCGCTTTACTAGCAATCTCCCTCCTTGGAGAATCAGCACCTTTAACCTCCTGTTCCGTACAGGTTGCAATTTGTCTTGAGGATGAACGGGAAGAGGGGGAACCAATGAGAGACTAGCTCTAGGTGTTGGGACAGGCACAGGTCACTCTATTTTCCCCTCAAGAAGAAGAATTAACCACAGGCTCAGCCTGCCGCCTGGGACCAGAATAGGGCCTGAAGCAAACCTGCGCTCTTGCGGCCAGCTCCCAAGAAAGCGAGTTGAAAAATGGAGCTCAGGGGCACTGCAATTCACAAACCTGCAGACTTATAAATGATGACTCTCGTCCACAAATATATTGATGGAAGGCAACGAAGAGGATTTGAAAGCAAGGCAGAATTGCAGGAAACAGATTTCCGGAGGGAGATTCGAATCGCCTTTAAAGCACAGGAAAAGCGGCAAAACCTCGACAATGATGCCCTTGGCCAAAAAGGGCGTATGCGTTTTTTCCTGAATATATTCAGGAAAAAACGCATACGCCCTTTTTGGCCAACCAAGCAACCTGGAAAGGCAAATCAGCGCTACAAAGAAGTCTCGCTTCCCATCGGTCAAAAGGGCCATGCTGAATAAAGTGTCAAAACCAGAAATGCAGGACAGGCCATGGAGAAACGGGAGCCTGGCTACGCTGATGGGCGGGATGTAAATTGCCAACAGCCACTCTGGAGAAGTGCACGGTGTGTCCTGAAACATCTAAAAAACTGAGCTTAGGGAGCATAGGGCACATCCACTCATGGGCGTATAAATTGGGAAAACTAAAAATCAGCAAGACACAGGCACCCCAAAGTTTAGGGCTGCTCTGTTGACAAGAATCTCCACTTCGTTACACCTTAAATATCCCAGGAAAGAGAGAAATGGATAAAGAAGTTGTGGTCCTTATGTACAATGGAATATCACTCAGCCATGAAATCAACGTCATAAGGCTAGTAGCAGCATGATGATTGGATTTAGGTACGACGATTCTAAGTGAAATAAGTCACACAGAAAAAGACACTTATCATAAGATATGACTTATAGAGGGAATGTAAAAACCGCTACCCTTGAACTGAATTACAAAACAGAATAGAGTCACACGTTTAGAAAACACACTATGGCTGCTTAACGGGAAAGGTGAGGTGGGGTGATGCATACAACAAGGGTTTCAAATTATCTCAGATACCGTTCCATAAACCCAATATGTAATAGACAAGCCCTACTCCTTCCTCAATGAATTGGACTCAACACCCCCAATTCACCGCCCAAGAATATATCTGACTAGTAAGAATCTTGAAACCTATGCATTGATATCTCTCTGTAAGTGAGTCAAGTGGGTGTAAAGCGGCAAAATCACAGCAGTGAAAAGCAAGTAAACCCCATTATAAAAATCAATTACTTTTAAAAACCCGTGAAACAAAGACAGTGAAAGAGAGAGAAATTCTTACAAAATTCGTTCAGCGGCTGTGATGCCACCTGGATTGACCATATCTAGACCCACAGCTGATTGAGACATAAGGGTGGACACTCTTGGGGCTGAGAGGTTTGGTGAGGTTGGGTGAGCAAACACAGACCATTTAAAGTAATACTGCGTGGTACTCATCCCATGGGTCCCAAATCTCCAGGTTCAAGGGCATCTTCCTACATCGAAAACATGCATGAGAAACCAAGAAGATGGTACACCGTGTGATCGGGAAAGGTTTCTAAAACGCACCTCATTTCTCATCTCCTTGTGCTCGGGTTCGCCCTTCCAGCCGCTTTACTAGCAATCTCCCTCCTTGGAGAATCAGCACCTTTAACCTCCTGTTCCGTACAGCTTGCAATTTGTCCTGAGGATGAAAGGGAAGAGGGGGAACCAATGAGAGACTAGCTCTAGGTGTTGGGACAGGCACAGGTCACTCTATTTTCCCATCAGGAAGAAGAATTAACCACAGGCTCAGCCTGCCGCCTGGGACCAGAATAGGGCCTGAGGCAATCCTGCGCTTTTGCGGCCAGCGCCCAAGAAAGCGAGTTGAAAAATGGAGCTCAGGGGCACTGCAATTCACAAACCTGCAGACTTATAAATGATGACTCTCGTCCACAAATATATTGAGGGAAGGCAATGAAGAGGATTTGAAAGCAAGGCAGAATTGCAGGAAACAGATTTCAGGAGGGAGATTCGAATCGCCTTTAAAGCACAGGAAAAGCGGCAAAACCTCGACAATGATGCCCTTGGCCAAAAAGGGCGTATGCGTTTTTTCCTGAATATATTCAGGAAAAAACGCATACGCCCTTTTTGGCCAACCAAGCAACCTGGAAAGGCAAATCAGCGCTACAAAGAAGTCTCGCTTCCCATCGGTCAAAAGGGCCATGCTGAATAAAGTGTCAAAACCAGAAATGCAGGACAGGCCATGGAGAAACGGGAGCCTGGCTACGCTGATGGGCGGGATGTAAATTGCCAACAGCCACTCTGGAGAAGTGCACGGTGTGTCCTGAAACATCTAAAAAACTGAGCTTAGGGAGCATAGGGCACATCCACTCATGGGCGTATAAATTGGGAAAACTAAAAATCAGCAAGACACAGGCACCCCAAAGTTTAGGGCTGCTCTGTTGACAAGAATCTCCACTTCGTTACACCTTAAATATCCCAGGAAAGAGAAAAATGGATAAAGAAGTTGTGGTCCTTATGTACAATGGAATATCACTCAGCCATGAAATCAACGTCATAAGGCTAGTAGCAGCATGATGAGTGGATTTAGGTACGAAGATTCTAAGTGAAATAAGTCACACAGAAAAAGACACTTATCATAAAATATAACTTATAGAGGGAATGTAAAAACTGCTACCCTTGAACTGAATTACAAAACAGAATAGAGTCACACGTTTAGAAAACACACTATGGCTGCTTAACGGGAAAGGTGAGGTGGGGTGATGCATACAACAAGGGTTTCAAATTATCTCAGATACCGTTCCATAAACCCAATATGTAATAGACCAGCCCTACTCCTTCCTCAATGAATTGGACTCAACACCCCCAATTCACCGCCCAAGAATATATCTGACTAGTAAGAATCTTGAAACCTATGCATTGATATCTCTCTGTAAGTGAGTCAAGTGGGTGTAAAGCGGCAAAATCACAGCAGTGAAAAGCAGGTAAACCCCATTATAAAAATCAATTACTTTTAAAAACCCGTGAAACAAAGACAGTGAAAGAGAGAGAAATTCTTACAAAATTCGTTCAGCGGCTGTAATGCCACCTGGATTGACCATATCTAGACCCACAGCTGATTGAGACATAAGGGTGGACACTCTTGGGGCTGAGAGGTTTGGTGAGGTCGGGTGAGCAAACGCAGACCCTTTAAAGTAATACTGCGTGGTACCCATCCCATGGGTCCCAAATCTCCAGGTTCAAGGGCATCTTCCTACATCGAAAACATGCATGAGAAACCCAGAAGATGGTACACCGTGTGATCGGGAAAGGTTTCTAAAACGCACCTCATTTCTCATCTCCTTGTGCTCGGGTTCGCCATTCCAGCCGCTTTACTAGCAATCTCCCTCCTTGGAGAATCAGCACCTTTAACCTCCTGTTCCGTACAGCTTGCAATTTGTCCTGAGGATGAAAGGGAAGAGGGGGAACCAATGAGAGACTAGCTCTAGGTGTTGGGACAGGCAGAGGTCACTCTATTTTCCCATCAGGAAGAAGAATTAACCACAGGCTCAGCCTGCCACCTGGGACCAGAATAGGGCCTGAGGCAATCCTGCGCTTTTGCGGCCAGCGCCCAAGAAAGCGAGTTGAAAAATGGAGCTCAGGGGCACTGCAATTCACAAACCTGCAGACTTATAAATGATGACTCTCGTCCACAAATATATTGAGGGAAGGCAACGAAGAGGATTTGAAAGCAAGGCAGAATTGCAGGAAACAGATTTCAGGAGGGAGATTCGAATCGCCTTTAAAGCACAGGAAAAGCGGCAAAACCTCGACAATGATGCCCTTGGCCAAAAAGGGCGTATGCGTTTTTTCCTGAATATATTCAGGAAAAAACGCATACGCCCTTTTTGGCCAACCAAGCAACCTGGAAAGGCAAATCAGCGCTACAAAGAAGTCTCGCTTCCCATCGGTCAAAAGGGCCATGCTGAATAAAGTGTCAAAACCAGAAATGCAGGACAGGCCATGGAGAAACGGGAGCCTGGCTACGCTGATGGGCGGGATGTAAATTGCCAACAGCCACTCTGGAGAAGTGCACGGTGTGTCCTGAAACATCTAAAAAACTGAGCTTAGGGAGCATAGGGCACATCCACTCATGGGCGTATAAATTGGGAAAACTAAAAATCAGCAAGACACAGGCACCCCAAAGTTTAGGGCTGCTCTGTTGACAAGAATCTCCACTTCGTTACGCCTTAAATATCCCAGGAAAGAGAAAAAAGGATAAAGAAGTTGTGGTCCTTATGTACAATGGAATATCACTCAGCCATGAAATCAACGTCATAAGGCTAGTAGCAGCATGATGAGTGGATTTAGGTACGAAGATTCTAAGTGAAATAAGTCACACAGAAAAAGACACTTATCATAAGATATGACTTATAGAGGGAATGTAAAAACCGCTACCCTTGAACTGAATTACAAAACAGAATAGAGTCACACGTTTAGAAAACACACTATGGCTGCTTAATGGGAAAGGTGAGGTGGGGTGATGCATACAGCAAGGGTTTCAAATTAGCTCAGATACGGTTCCATAAACCCAATATGTAATACACAAGCCCTACTCCTTCCTCAATGAATTGGACTCCACACCCCCTATTCACCGCCCAAGAATATATCTGACTAGTAAGAATCTTGAAACCTATGCATTGATATCTCTCTGTAAGTGAGTCAAGTGGGTGTAAAGCGGCAAAATCACAGCAGTGAAAAGCAGGTAAACCCCATTATAAAAATCAATTACTTTTAAAAACCCGTGAAACAAAGACAGTGAAAGAGAGAGAAATTCTTACAAAATTCGTTCAGGGGCTGTGATGCCACCTGGATTGACCATATCTAGACCCACAGCTGATTGAGACATAAGGGTGGAAACTCTTGGGGCTGAGAGGTTTGGTGAGGTTGGGTGAGCAAACGCAGACCCTATAAAGTAATACTGCGTGGTACCCATTCCATGGGTCCCAAATCTCCAGGTTCAAGGGCATCTTCCTACATCGAAAACATTCATGAGAAACCCAGAAGATGGTACACCGTGTGATCGGGAAAGGTTTCTAAAACGCACCTCATTTCTCAACTCCTTGTGCTTGGTTTCGCCATTCCAGCCGCTTTACTAGCAATCTCCCTCCTTGGAGAATCAGCACCTTTAACCTCCTGTTCCGTACAGGTTGCAATTAGTCCTGAGGATGAACGGGAAGAGGGGGAACCAATGAGAGACTAGCTCTAGGTGTTGGGACAGGCACAGGTCACTCTATTTTCCCCTCAAGAAGAAGAATTAACCACAGGCTCAGCCTGCCGCCTTCGACCAAAATAGGGCCTGAAGCAATCCTGCGCTTTTGCGGCCAGCTCCCAAGAAAGCGAGTTGAAAAATGGAGCTCAGGGGCACTGCAATTCACAAACCTGCAGACTTATAAATGATGACTCTCGTCCACAAATATATTGATGGAAGGCAAGGAAGAGGATTTGAAAGCAAGGCAGAATTGCAGGAAACAGATTTCAGGAGGGAGATTCGAATCGCCTTTAAAGCACAGGAAAAGCGGCGAAACCTCGACAATTATGCCCTTGGCCAAAAAGGGCGTATGCGTTTTTTCCTGAATATATTCAGGAAAAAACGCATACGCCCTTTTTGGCCAACCAAGCAACCTGGAAAGGCAAATCAGCGCTACAAAGAAGTCTCGCTTCCCATCGGTGAAAAGGGCCATGCTGAATAAAGTGTCAAAACCAGAAATGCAGGACAGGCCATGGAGAAACGGGAGCCTGGCTACGCTGATGGGCGGGATGTAAATTGCCAACAGCCACTCTGGAGAAGTGCACGGTGTGTCCTGAAACATCTAAAAAACTGAGCTTAGGGAGCATAGGGCACATCCACTCATGGGCGTATAAATTGGGAAAACTAAAAATCAGCAAGACACAGGCACCCCAAAGTTTAGGGCTGCTCTGTTGACAAGAATCTCCACTTCGTTACACCTTAAATATCCCAGGAAAGAGAAAAATGGATAAAGAAGTTGTGGTCCTTATGTACAATGGAATATCACTCAGCCATGAAATCAACGTCATAAGGCTAGTAGCAGCATGATGAGTGGATTTAGGTACGAAGATTCTAAGTGAAATAAGTCACACAGAAAAAGACACTTATCATAAGATATGACTTATAGAGGGAATGTAAAAACCGCTACCCTTGAACTGAATTACAAAACAGAATAGAGTCACACGTTTAGAAAACACACTATGGCTGCTTAATGGGAAAGGTGAGGTGGGGTGATGTATACTGCAAGGGTTTCAAATTAGCTCAGATACCGTTCCATAAACCCAATATGTAATACACAAGCCCTACTCCTTCCTCAATGAATTGGACTCCACACCCCCTATTCACCGCCCAAGAATATATCTGACTAGTAAGAATCTTGAAACCTATGCATTGATATCTCTCTGTAAGTGAGTCAAGTGGGTGTAAAGCGGCAAAATCACAGCAGTGAAAAGCAGGTAAACCCCATTATAAAAATCAATTACTTTTAAAAACCCGTGAAACAAAGACAGTGAAAGACAGAGAAATTCTTACAAAATTCGTTCAGGGTCTGTGATGCCACCTGGATTGACCATATCTAGACCCACAGCTGATTGAGACATAAGGGTGGACACTCTTGGGGCTGAGAGGTTTGGTGAGGTTGGGTGAGCAAACGCAGACCCTATAAAGTAATACTGCGTGGTACC
Organism: Balaenoptera physalus; assembly: GCF_965194825.1. Classification (NCBI taxonomy): domain Eukaryota; kingdom Metazoa; phylum Chordata; class Mammalia; order Artiodactyla; family Balaenopteridae; genus Balaenoptera; species Balaenoptera physalus. The sequence goes on along the minus strand of NW_028126537.1, from coordinate 1,258,956 downwards.
CATCCCATGGGTCCCAAATCTCCAGGTTCAAGGGCATCTTCCTACATCGAAAACATTCATGAGAAACCCAGAAGTTGGTACACCGTGTGATCGGGAAAGGTTTCTAAAACGCACCTCATTTCTCATCTCCTTGTGCTTGGGTTCGCCATTCCAGCCGCTTTACTAGCAATCTCCCTCCTTGGAGAATCAGCACCTTTAACCTCCTGTTCCGTACAGGTTGCAATTAGTCCTGCGGATGAACGGGAAAAGGGGGAACCAATGAGAGACTAGCTCTAGGTGTTGGGACAGGCACAGGTCACTCTATTTTCCCCTCAAGAAGAAGAATTAACCACAGGCTCAGCCTGCCGCCTTCGACCAGAATAGGGCCTGAAGCAATCCTGCGCTTTTGCGGCCAGCTCCGAAGAAAGCGAGTTGAAAAATGGAGCTCAGGGGCACTGCAATTCACAAACCTGCAGACTTATAAATGATGACTCTCGTCCACAAATATATTGATGGAAGGCAACGAAGAGGATTTGAAAGCAAGGCAGAATTGCAGGAAACAGATTTCAGGAGGGGGATTCGAATCGCCTTTAAAGCACAGGAAAAGCGGCAAAACCTCGACAATGATGCCCTTGGCCAAAAAGGGCGTATGCGTTTTTTCCTGAATAGATTCAGGAAAAAACGCATACGCCCTTTTTGGCCAACCAAGCAACCTGGAAAGGCAAATCAGCGCTACAAAGAAGTCTCGCTTCCCATCGGTCAAAAGGGCCATGCTGAATAAAGTGTCAAAACCAGAAATGCAGGACAGGCCATGGAGAAACGGGAGCCTGGCTACGCTGATGGGCGGGATGTAAATTGCCAACAGCCACTCTGGAGAAGTGCACGGTGTGTCCTGAAACATCTAAAAAACTGAGCTTAGGGAGCATAGGGCACATCCACTCATGGGGGTATAAATTGGGAAAACTAAAAATCAGCAAGACACAGGCACCCCAATGTTTAGGGCTACTCTGTTGACAAGAATCTCCACTTCGTTACACCTTAAATATCCCAGGAAAGAGAAAAATGGATAAAGAAGTTGTGGTCCTTATGTACAATGGAATATCACTCAGCCATGAAATCAACGTCATAAGGCTAGTAGCAGCATGATGAGTGGATTTAGGTACGAAGATTCTAAGTGAAATAAGTCACACAGAAAAAGACACTTATCATAAGATATGACTTATAGAGGGAATGTAAAAACCGCTACCCTTGAACTGAATTACAAAACAGAATAGAGTCACACGTTTAGAAAACACACTATGGCTGCTTAATGGGAAAGGTGAGGTGGGGTGATGCATACAGCAAGGGTTTCAAATTAGCTCAGATACCGTTCCATAAACCCAATATGTAATACACAAGCCCTACTCCTTCCTCAATGAATTGGACTCCACACCCCCTATTCACCGCTCAAGAATATATCTGACTAGTAAGAATCTTGAAACCTATGCATTGATATCTCTCTGTAAGTGAGTCAAGTGGGTGTAAAGCGGCAAAATCACAGCAGTGAAAAGCAGGTAAACCCCATTATAAAAATCAATTACTTTTAAAAACCCGTGAAACAAAGACAGTGAAAGACAGAGAAATTCTTACAAAATTCGTTCAGGGGCTGTGATGCCACCTGGATTGACCATATCTAGACCCACAGCTGATTGAGACATAAGGGTGGACACTCTTGGGGCTGAGAGGTTTGGTGAGGTTGGGTGAGCAAACGCAGACCCTATAAAGTAATACTGCGTGGTACCCATTCCATGGGTCCCAAATCTCCAGGTTCAAGGGCATCTTCCTACATCGAAAACATTCATGAGAAACCCAGAAGATGGTACACCGTGTGATCGGGAAAGGTTTCTAAAACGCACCTCATTTCTCATCTCCTTGTGCTTGGGTTCGCCATTCCAGCCGCTTTACTAGCAATCTCCCTCCTTGGAGAATCAGCACCTTTAACCTCCTGTTCCGTACAGGTTGCAATTTGTCCTGAGGATGAACGGGAAGAGGGGGAACCAATGAGAGACTAGCTCTAGGTGTTGGGACAGGCACAGGTCACTCTATTTTCCCCTCAAGAAGAAGAATTAACCACAGGCTCAGCCTGCCGCCTGGGACCAGAATAGGGCCTGAAGCAATCCTGCGCTTTTGCGGCCAGCTCCCAAGAAAGCGAGTTGAAAAATGGAGCTCAGGGGCACTGCAATTCACAAACCTGCAGACTTATAAATGATGACTCTCGTCCACAAATATATTGATGGAAGGCAACGAAGAGGATTTGAAAGCAAGGCAGAATTGCAGGAAACAGATTTCAGGAGGGGGATTCGAATCGCCTTTAAAGCACAGGAAAAGCGGCAAAACCTCGACAATGATGCCCTTGGCCAACAAGGGCGTATGCGTTTTTTCCTGAATAGATTCAGGAAAAAACGCATACGCCCTTGTTGGCCAACCAAGCAACCTGGAAAGGCAAATCAGCGCTACAAAGAAGTCTCGCTTCCCATCGGTCAAAAGGGCCATGCTGAATAAAGTATCAAAACCAGAAATGCAGGACAGGCCATGGAGAAACGGGAGCCTGGCTACGCTGATGGGCGGGATGTAAATTGCCAACAGCCACTCTGGAGAACTGCACGGTGTGTCCTGAAACATCTAAAAAACTCAGCTTAGGGAGCATAGGGCACCTCCACTCATGGGCGTATAAATTGGGAAAACTAAAAATCAGCAAGACACAGGCACCCCAAAGTTTAGGGCTGCTCTGTTGACAAGAATCTCCACTTAGTTATAACTTAAATATCCCAGAAAAGAGAAAAATGAATAAAGAAGTTGTGGTCCTTATGTACAATGGAATATCACTCAGCCATGAAATCAACATCATAAGGCTAGTAGCAGCATGATGATTGGATTTAGGTACGACGATTCTAAGTGAAATAAGTCACACAGAAAAAGACACTTATCATAAGATATGACTTATAGAGGGAATGTAAAAACCGCTACCCTTGAACTGAATTACAAAACAGAATAGAGTCACACGTTTAGAAAACACACTATGGCTGCTTAACGGGAAAGGTGAGGTGGGGTGATGCATACAACAAGGGTTTCAAATTATCTCAGATACCGTTCCATAAACCCAATATGTAATAGACAAGCCCTACTCCTTCCTCAATGAATTGGACTCAACACCCCCAATTCACCGCCCAAGAATATATCTGACTAGTAAGAATCTTGAAACCTATGCATTGATATCTCTCTGTAAGTGAGTCAAGTGGGTGTAAAGCGGCAAAATCACAGCAGTGAAAAGCAGGTAAACCCCATTATAAAAATCAATTACTTTTAAAAACCCGTGAAACAAAGACAGTGAAAGAGAGAGAAATTCTTACAAAATTCGTTCAGGGGCTGTGATGCCACCTGGATTGACCATATCTAGACCCACAGCTGATTGAGACATAAGGGTGGACACTCTTGGGGCTGAGAGGTTTGGTGAGGTTGGGTGAGCAAACGCAGACCCTTTAAAGTAATACTGCGTGGTACCCATCCCATGGGTCCCAAATCTCCAGGTTCAAGGGCATCTTCCTACATCGAAAACATTCATGAGAAACCCAGAAGATGGTACACCGTGTGATCGGGAAAGGTTTCTAAAACGCACCTCATTTCTCATCTCCTTGTGCTTGGGTTCGCCATTCCAGCCGCTTTACTAGCAATCTCCCTCCTTGGAGAATCAGCACCTTTAACCTCCTGTTCCGTACAGGTTGCAATTAGTCCTGAGGATGAACGGGAAGAGGGGGAACCAATGAGAGACTAGCTCTAGGTGTTGGGACAGGCACAGGTCACTCTATTTTCCCCTCAAGAAGAAGAATTAACCACAGGCTCAGCCTGCCGCCTTGGACCAGAATAGGGCCTGAAGCAATCCTGCGCTTTTGCGGCCAGCTCCGAAGAAAGCGAGTTGAAAAATGGAGCTCAGGGGCACTGCAATTCACAAACCTGCAGACTTATAAATGATGACTCTCGTCCACAAATATATTGATGGAAGGAAACGAAGAGGATTTGAAAGCAAGGCAGAATTGCAGGAAACAGATTTCAGGAGGGAGATTCGAATCGCCTTTAAAGCACAGGAAAAGCGGCAAAACCTCGACAATGATGCCCTTGGCCAAAAAGGGCGTATGCGTTTTTTCCTGAATATATTCAGGAAAAAACGCATACGCCCTTTTTGGCCAACCAAGCAACCTGGAAAGGCAAATCAGCGCTACAAAGAAGTCTCGCTTCCCATCGGTCAAAAGGGCCATGCTGAATAAAGTGTCAAAACCAGAAATGCAGGACAGGCCATGGAGAAACGGGAGCCTGGCTACGCTGATGGGCGGGATGTAAATTGCCAACAGCCACTCTGGAGAAGTGCACGGTGTGTCCTGAAACATCTAAAAAACTGAGCTTAGGGAGCATAGGGCACATCCACTCATGGGCGTATAAATTGGGAAAACTAAAAATCAGCAAGACACAGGCACCCGAAAGTTTAGGGCTGCTCTGTTGACAAGAATCTCCACTTCGTTACACCTTAAATATCCCAGGAAAGAGAAAAATGGATAAAGAAGTTGTGGTCCTTATGTACAATGGAATATCACTCAGCCATGAAATCAACGTCATAAGGCTAGTAGCAGCATGATGAGTGGATTTAGGTACGAAGATTCTAAGTGAAATAAGTCACACAGAAAAAGACACTTATCATAAGATATGACTTATAGAGGGAATGTAAAAACCGCTACCCTTGAACTGAATTACAAAACAGAATAGAGTCACACGTTTAGAAAACACACTATGGCTGCTTAATGGGAAAGGTGAGGTGGGGTGATGTATACAGCAAGGGTTTCAAATTAGCTCAGATACCGTTCCATAAACCCAATATGTAATACACAAGCCCTACTCCTTCCTCAATGAATTGGACTCCACACCCCCTATTCACCGCCCAAGAATATATCTGACTAGTAAGAATCTTGAAACCTATGCATTGATATCTCTCTGTAAGTGAGTCAAGTGGGTGTAAAGCGGCAAAATCACAGCAGTGAAAAGCAGGTAAACCCCATTATAAAAATCAATTACTTTTAAAAACCCGTGAAACAAAGACAGTGAAAGAGAGAGAAATTCTTACAAAATTCGTTCAGGGGCTGTGATGCCACCTGGATTGACCATATCTAGACCCACAGCTGATTGAGACATAAGGGTGGACACTCTTGGGGCTGAGAGGTTTGGTGAGGTTGGGTGAGCAAACGCAGACCCTATAAAGTAATACTGCGTGGTACCCATCCCATGGGTCCCAAATCTCCAGGTTCAAGGGCATCTTCCTACATCGAAAACATTCATGAGAAACCCAGAAGATGGTACACCGTGTGATCGGGAAAGGTTTCTAAAACGCACCTCATTTCTCATCTCCTTGTGCTTGGGTTCGCCATTCCAGCCGCTTTACTAGCAATCTCCCTCCTTGGAGAATCAGCACCTTTAACCTCCTGTTCCGTACAGGTTGCAATTAGTCCTGAGGATGAACGGGAAGAGGGGGAACCAATGAGAGACTAGCTCTAGGTGTTGGGACAGGCACAGGTCACTCTATTTTCCCCTCAAGAAGAAGAATTAACCACAGGCTCAGCCTGCCGCCTTGGACCAGAATAGGGCCTGAAGCAATCCTGCGCTTTTGCGGCCAGCTCCGAAGAAAGCGAGTTGAAAAATGGAGCTCAGGGGCACTGCAATTCACAAACCTGCAGACTTATAAATGATGACTCTCGTCCACAAATATATTGAGGGAAGGAAACGAAGAGGATTTGAAAGCAAGGCAGAATTGCAGGAAACAGATTTCAGGAGGGGGATTCGAATCGCCTTTAAAGCACAGGAAAAGCGGCAAAACCTCGACAATGATGCCCTTGGCCAAAAAGGGCGTATGCGTTTTTTCCTGAATAGATTCAGGAAAAAACGCATACGCCCTTTTTGGCCAACCAAGCAACCTGGAAAGGCAAATCAGCGCTACAAAGAAGTCTCGCTTCCCATCGGTCAAAAGGGCCATGCTGAATAAAGTGTCAAAACCAGAAATGCAGGACAGGCCATGGAGAAACGGGAGCCTGGCTACGCTGATGGGCGGGATGTAAATTGCCAACAGCCACTCTGGAGAAGTGCACGGTGTGTCCTGAAACATCTAAAAAACTGAGCTTAGGGAGCATAGGGCACATCCACTCATGGGCGTATAAATTGGGAAAACTAAAAATCAGCAAGACACAGGCACCCGAAAGTTTAGGGCTGCTCTGTTGACAAGAATCTCCACTTCGTTACACCTTAAATATCCCAGGAAAGAGAAAAATGGATAAAGAAGTTGTGGTCCTTATGTACAATGGAATATCACTCAGCCATGAAATCAACGTCATAAGGCTAGTAGCAGCATGATGAGTGGATTTAGGTACGAAGATTCTAAGTGAAATAAGTCACACAGAAAAAGACACTTATCATAAGATATGACTTATAGAGGGAATGTAAAAACCGCTACCCTTGAACTGAATTACAAAACAGAATAGAGTCACACGTTTAGAAAACACACTATGGCTGCTTAATGGGAAAGGTGAGGTGGGGTGATGCATACAGCAAGGGTTTCAAATTAGCTCAGATACCGTTCCATAAACCCAATATGTAATACACAAGCCCTACTCCTTCCTCAATGAATTGGACTCCACACCCCCTATTCACCGCCCAAGAATATATCTGACTAGTAAGAATCTTGAAACCTATGCATTGATATCTCTCTGTAAGTGAGTCAAGTGGGTGTAAAGCGGCAAAATCACAGCAGTGAAAAGCAGGTAAACCCCATTATAAAAATCAATTACTTTTAAAAACCCGTGAAACAAAGACAGTGAAAGAGAGAGAAATTCTTACAAAATTCGTTCAGGGGCTGTGATGCCACCTGGATTGACCATATCTAGACCCACAGCTGATTGAGACATAAGGGTGGACACTCTTGGGGCTGAGAGGTTTGGTGAGGTTGGGTGAGCAAACGCAGACCCTATAAAGTAATACTGCGTGGTACCCATTCCATGGGTCCCAAATCTCCAGGTTCAAGGGCATCTTCCTACATCGAAAACATTCATGAGAAACCCAGAAGATGGTACACCGTGTGATCGGGAAAGGTTTCTAAAACGCACCTCATTTCTCATCTCCTTGTGCCTGGGTTCGCCATTCCAGCCGCTTTACTAGCAATCTCCCTCCTTGGAGAATCAGCACCTTTAACCTCCTGTTCCGTACAGGTTGCAATTTGTCCTGAGGATGAACGGGAAGAGGGGGAACCAATGAGAGACTAGCTCTAGGTGTTGGGACAGGCACAGGTCACTCTATTTTCCCCTCAAGAAGAAGAATTAACCACAGGCTCAGCCTGCCGCCTTGGACCAGAATAGGGCCTGAAGCAATCCTGCGCTTTTGCGGCCAGCTCCCAAGAAAGCGAGTTGAAAAATGGAGCTCAGGGGCACTGCAATTCACAAACCTGCAGACTTATAAATGATGACTCTCGTCCACAAATATATTGAGGGAAGGCAACGAAGAGGATTTGAAAGCAAGGCAGAATTGCAGGAAACAGATTTCAGGAGGGAGATTCGAATCGCCTTTAAAGCACAGGAAAAGCGGCAAAACCTCGACAATGATGCCCTTGGCCAAAAAGGGCGTATCCGTTTTTTCCTGAATATATTCAGGAAAAAACGCATACGCCCTTTTTGGCCAACCAAGCAACCTGGAAAGGCAAATCAGCGCTACAAAGAAGTCTCGCTTCCCATCGGTCAAAAGGGCCATGCTGAATAAAGTGTCAAAACCAGAAATGCAGGACAGGCCATGGAGAAACGGGAGCCTGGCTACGCTGATGGGCGGGATGTAAATTGCCAACAGCCACTCTGGAGAAGTGCACGGTGTGTCCTGAAACATCTAAAAAACTGAGCTTAGGGAGCATAGGGCACATCCACTCATGGGCGTATAAATTGGGAAAACTAAAAATCAGCAAGACACAGGCACCCCAAAGTTTAGGGCTGCTCTGTTGACAAGAATCTCCACTTCGTTACACCTTAAATATCCCAGGAAAGAGAAAAATGGATAAAGAAGTTGTGGTCCTTATGTACAATGGAATATCACTCAGCCATGAAATCAACGTCATAAGGCTAGTAGCAGCATGATGAGTGGATTTAGGTACGAAGATTCTAAGTGAAATAAGTCACACAGAAAAAGACACTTATCATAAGATATGACTTATAGAGGGAATGTAAAAACCGCTACCCTTGAACTGAATTACAAAACAGAATAGAGTCACACGTTTAGAAAACACACTATGGCTGCTTAATGGGAAAGGTGAGGTGGGGTGATGCATACAGCAAGGGTTTCAAATTAGCTCAGATACCGTTCCATAAACCCAATATGTAATACACAAGCCCTACTCCTTCCTCAATGAATTGGACTCCACACCCCCTATTCACCGCCCAAGAATATATCTGACTAGTAAGAATCTTGAAACCTATGCATTGATATCTCTCTGTAAGTGAGTCAAGTGGGTGTAAAGCGGCAAAATCACAGCAGTGAAAAGCAGGTAAACCCCATTATAAAAATCAATTACTTTTAAAAACCCGTGAAACAAAGACAGTGAAAGAGAGAGAAATTCTTACAAAATTCGTTCAGGGGCTGTGATGCCACCTGGATTGACCATATCTAGACCCACAGCTGATTGAGACATAAGGGTGGACACTCTTGGGGCTGAGAGGTTTGGTGAGGTTGGGTGAGCAAACGCAGACCCTATAAAGTAATACTGCGTGGTACCCATCCCATGGGTCCCAAATCTCCAGGTTCAAGGGCATCTTCCTACATCGAAAACATTCATGAGAAACCCAGAAGATGGTACACCGTGTGATCGGGAAAGGTTTCTAAAACGCACCTCATTTCTCATCTCCTTGTGCTTGGGTTCGCCATTCCAGCCGCTTTACTAGCAATCTCCCTCCTTGGAGAATCAGCACCTTTAACCTCCTGTTCCGTACAGGTTGCAATTAGTCCTGAGGATGAACGGGAAGAGGGGGAACCAATGAGAGACTAGCTCTAGGTGTTGGGACAGGCACAGGTCACTCTATTTTCCCCTCAAGAAGAAGAATTAACCACAGGCTCAGCCTGCCGCCTTGGACCAGAATAGGGCCTGAAGCAATCCTGCGCTTTTGCGGCCAGCTCCGAAGAAAGCGAGTTGAAAAATGGAGCTCAGGGGCACTGCAATTCACAAACCTGCAGACTTATAAATGATGACTCTCGTCCACAAATATATTGAGGGAAGGAAACGAAGAGGATTTGAAAGCAAGGCAGAATTGCAGGAAACAGATTTCAGGAGGGGGATTCGAATCGCCTTTAAAGCACAGGAAAAGCGGCAAAACCTCGACAATGATGCCCTTGGCCAAAAAGGGCGTATGCGTTTTTTCCTGAATAGATTCAGGAAAAAACGCATACGCCCTTTTTGGCCAACCAAGCAACCTGGAAAGGCAAATCAGCGCTACAAAGAAGTCTCGCTTCCCATCGGTCAAAAGGGCCATGCTGAATAAAGTGTCAAAACCAGAAATGCAGGACAGGCCATGGAGAAACGGGAGCCTGGCTACGCTGATGGGCGGGATGTAAATTGCCAACAGCCACTCTGGAGAAGTGCACGGTGTGTCCTGAAACATCTAAAAATCTGAGCTTAGGGAGCATAGGGCACATCCACTCATGGGCGTATAAATTGGGAAAACTAAAAATCAGCAAGACACAGGCACCCCAAAGTTTAGGGCTGCTCTGTTGACAAGAATCTCCACTTCGTTACACCTTAAATATCCCAGGAAAGAGAAAAATGGATAAAGAAGTTGTGGTCCTTATGTACAATGGAATATCACTCAGCCATGAAATCAACGTCATAAGGCTAGTAGCAGCATGATGAGTGGATTTAGGTACGAAGATTCTAAGTGAAATAAGTCACACAGAAAAAGACACTTATCATAAGATATGACTTATAGAGGGAATGTAAAAACCGCTACCCTTGAACTGAATTACAAAACAGAATAGAGTCACACGTTTAGAAAACACACTATGGCTGCTTAATGGGAAAGGTGAGGTGGGGTGATGCATACAGCAAGGGTTTCAAATTAGCTCAGATACCGTTCCATAAACCCAATATGTAATACACAAGCCCTACTCCTTCCTCAATGAATTGGACTCCACACCCCCTATTCACCGCCCAAGAATATATCTGACTAGTAAGAATCTTGAAACCTATGCATTGATATCTCTCTGTAAGTGAGTCAAGTGGGTGTAAAGCGGCAAAATCACAGCAGTGAAAAGCAGGTAAACCCCATTATAAAAATCAATTACTTTTAAAAACCCGTGAAACAAAGACAGTGAAAGAGAGAGAAATTCTTACAAAATTCGTTCAGGGGCTGTGATGCCACCTGGATTGACCATATCTAGACCCACAGCTGATTGAGACATAAGGGTGGACACTCTTGGGGCTGAGAGGTTTGGTGAGGTTGGGTGAGCAAACGCAGACCCTATAAAGTAATACTGCGTGGTACCCATCCCATGGGTCCCAAATCTCCAGGTTCAAGGGCATCTTCCTACATCGAAAACATTCATGAGAAACCCAGAAGATGGTACACCGTGTGATCGGGAAAGGTTTCTAAAACGCACCTCATTTCTCATCTCCTTGTGCTTGGGTTCGCCATTCCAGCCGCTTTACTAGCAATCTCCCTCCTTGGAGAATCAGCACCTTTAACCTCCTGTTCCGTACAGGTTGCAATTAGTCCTGAGGATGAACGGGAAGAGGGGGAACCAATGAGAGACTAGCTCTAGGTGTTGGGACAGGCACAGGTCACTCTATTTTCCCCTCAAGAAGAAGAATTAACCACAGGCTCAGCCTGCCGCCTTGGACCAGAATAGGGCCTGAAGCAATCCTGCGCTTTTGCGGCCAGCTCCGAAGAAAGCGAGTTGAAAAATGGAGCTCAGGGGCACTGCAATTCACAAACCTGCAGACTTATAAATGATGACTCTCGTCCACAAATATATTGAGGGAAGGAAACGAAGAGGATTTGAAAGCAAGGCAGAATTGCAGGAAACAGATTTCAGGAGGGGGATTCGAATCGCCTTTAAAGCACAGGAAAAGCGGCAAAACCTCGACAATGATGCCCTTGGCCAAAAAGGGCGTATGCGTTTTTTCCTGAATAGATTCAGGAAAAAACGCATACGCCCTTTTTGGCCAACCAAGCAACCTGGAAAGGCAAATCAGCGCTACAAAGAAGTCTCGCTTCCCATCGGTCAAAAGGGCCATGCTGAATAAAGTGTCAAAACCAGAAATGCAGGACAGGCCATGGAGAAACGGGAGCCTGGCTACGCTGATGGGCGGGATGTAAATTGCCAACAGCCACTCTGGAGAAGTGCACGGTGTGTCCTGAAACATCTAAAAAACTGAGCTTAGGGAGCATAGGGCACATCCACTCATGGGCGTATAAATTGGGAAAACTAAAAATCAGCAAGACACAGGCACCCGAAAGTTTAGGGCTGCTCTGTTGACAAGAATCTCCACTTCGTTACACCTTAAATATCCCAGGAAAGAGAAAAATGGATAAAGAAGTTGTGGTCCTTATGTACAATGGAATATCACTCAGCCATGAAATCAACGTCATAAGGCTAGTAGCAGCATGATGAGTGGATTTAGGTACGAAGATTCTAAGTGAAATAAGTCACACAGAAAAAGACACTTATCATAAGATATGACTTATAGAGGGAATGTAAAAACCGCTACCCTTGAACTGAATTACAAAACAGAATAGAGTCACACGTTTAGAAAACACACTATGGCTGCTTAATGGGAAAGGTGAGGTGGGGTGATGCATACAGCAAGGGTTTCAAATTAGCTCAGATACCGTTCCATAAACCCAATATGTAATACACAAGCCCTACTCCTTCCTCAATGAATTGGACTCCACACCCCCTATTCACCGCCCAAGAATATATCTGACTAGTAAGAATCTTGAAACCTATGCATTGATATCTCTCTGTAAGTGAGTCAAGTGGGTGTAAAGCGGCAAAATCACAGCAGTGAAAAGCAGGTAAACCCCATTATAAAAATCAATTACTTTTAAAAACCCGTGAAACAAAGACAGTGAAAGAGAGAGAAATTCTTACAAAATTCGTTCAGGGGCTGTGATGCCACCTGGATTGACCATATCTAGACCCACAGCTGATTGAGACATAAGGGTGGACACTCTTGGGGCTGAGAGGTTTGGTGAGGTTGGGTGAGCAAACGCAGACCCTATAAAGTAATACTGCGTGGTACCCATTCCATGGGTCCCAAATCTCCAGGTTCAAGGGCATCTTCCTACATCGAAAACATTCATGAGAAACCCAGAAGATGGTACACCGTGTGATCGGGAAAGGTTTCTAAAACGCACCTCATTTCTCATCTCCTTGTGCCTGGGTTCGCCATTCCAGCCGCTTTACTAGCAATCTCCCTCCTTGGAGAATCAGCACCTTTAACCTCCTGTTCCGTACAGGTTGCAATTTGTCCTGAGGATGAACGGGAAGAGGGGGAACCAATGAGAGACTAGCTCTAGGTGTTGGGACAGGCACAGGTCACTCTATTTTCCCCTCAAGAAGAAGAATTAACCACAGGCTCAGCCTGCCGCCTTGGACCAGAATAGGGCCTGAAGCAATCCTGCGCTTTTGCGGCCAGCTCCCAAGAAAGTGAGTTGAAAAATGGAGCTCAGGGGCACTGCAATTCACAAACCTGCAGACTTATAAATGATGACTCTCGTCCACAAATATATTGAGGGAAGGCAACGAAGAGGATTTGAAAGCAAGGCAGAATTGCAGGAAACAGATTTCAGGAGGGAGATTCGAATCGCCTTTAAAGCACAGGAAAAGCGGCAAAACCTCGACAATGATGCCCTTGGCCAAAAAGGGCGTATCCGTTTTTTCCTGAATATATTCAGGAAAAAACGCATACGCCCTTTTTGGCCAACCAAGCAACCTGGAAAGGCAAATCAGCGCTACAAAGAAGTCTCGCTTCCCATCGGTCAAAAGGGCCATGCTGAATAAAGTGTCAAAACCAGAAATGCAGGACAGGCCATGGAGAAACGGGAGCCTGGCTACGCTGATGGGCGGGATGTAAATTGCCAACAGCCACTCTGGAGAAGTGCACGGTGTGTCCTGAAACATCTAAAAAACTGAGCTTAGGGAGCATAGGGCACATCCACTCATGGGCGTATAAATTGGGAAAACTAAAAATCAGCAAGACACAGGCACCCCAAAGTTTAGGGCTGCTCTGTTGACAAGAATCTCCACTTCGTTACACCTTAAATATCCCAGGAAAGAGAAAAATGGATAAAGAAGTTGTGGTCCTTATGTACAATGGAATATCACTCAGCCATGAAATCAACGTCATAAGGCTAGTAGCAGCATGATGAGTGGATTTAGGTACGAAGATTCTAAGTGAAATAAGTCACACAGAAAAAGACACTTATCATAAGATATGACTTATAGAGGGAATGTAAAAACCGCTACCCTTGAACTGAATTACAAAACAGAATAGAGTCACACGTTTAGAAAACACACTATGGCTGCTTAATGGGAAAGGTGAGGTGGGGTGATGCATACAGCAAGGGTTTCAAATTAGCTCAGATACCGTTCCATAAACCCAATATGTAATACACAAGCCCTACTCCTTCCTCAATGAATTGGACTCCACACCCCCTATTCACCGCCCAAGAATATATCTGACTAGTAAGAATCTTGAAACCTATGCATTGATATCTCTCTGTAAGTGAGTCAAGTGGGTGTAAAGCGGCAAAATCACAGCAGTGAAAAGCAGGTAAACCCCATTATAAAAATCAATTACTTTTAAAAACCCGTGAAACAAAGACAGTGAAAGAGAGAGAAATTCTTACAAAATTCGTTCAGGGGCTGTGATGCCACCTGGATTGACCATATCTAGACCCACAGCTGATTGAGACATAAGGGTGGACACTCTTGGGGCTGAGAGGTTTGGTGAGGTTGGGTGAGCAAACGCAGACCCTATAAAGTAATACTGCGTGGTACCCATCCCATGGGTCCCAAATCTCCAGGTTCAAGGGCATCTTCCTACATCGAAAACATTCATGAGAAACCCAGAAGATGGTACACCGTGTGATCGGGAAAGGTTTCTAAAACGCACCTCATTTCTCATCTCCTTGTGCTTGGGTTCGCCATTCCAGCCGCTTTACTAGCAATCTCCCTCCTTGGAGAATCAGCACCTTTAACCTCCTGTTCCGTACAGGTTGCAATTAGTCCTGAGGATGAACGGGAAGAGGGGGAACCAATGAGAGACTAGCTCTAGGTGTTGGGACAGGCACAGGTCACTCTATTTTCCCCTCAAGAAGAAGAATTAACCACAGGCTCAGCCTGCCGCCTTGGACCAGAATAGGGCCTGAAGCAATCCTGCGCTTTTGCGGCCAGCTCCGAAGAAAGCGAGTTGAAAAATGGAGCTCAGGGGCACTGCAATTCACAAACCTGCAGACTTATAAATGATGACTCTCGTCCACAAATATATTGAGGGAAGGAAACGAAGAGGATTTGAAAGCAAGGCAGAATTGCAGGAAACAGATTTCAGGAGGGGGATTCGAATCGCCTTTAAAGCACAGGAAAAGCGGCAAAACCTCGACAATGATGCCCTTGGCCAAAAAGGGCGTATGCGTTTTTTCCTGAATAGATTCAGGAAAAAACGCATACGCCCTTTTTGGCCAACCAAGCAACCTGGAAAGGCAAATCAGCGCTACAAAGAAGTCTCGCTTCCCATCGGTCAAAAGGGCCATGCTGAATAAAGTGTCAAAACCAGAAATGCAGGACAGGCCATGGAGAAACGGGAGCCTGGCTACGCTGATGGGCGGGATGTAAATTGCCAACAGCCACTCTGGAGAAGTGCACGGTGTGTCCTGAAACATCTAAAAATCTGAGCTTAGGGAGCATAGGGCACATCCACTCATGGGCGTATAAATTGGGAAAACTAAAAATCAGCAAGACACAGGCACCCCAAAGTTTAGGGCTGCTCTGTTGACAAGAATCTCCACTTCGTTACACCTTAAATATCCCAGGAAAGAGAAAAATGGATAAAGAAGTTGTGGTCCTTATGTACAATGGAATATCACTCAGCCATGAAATCAACGTCATAAGGCTAGTAGCAGCATGATGAGTGGATTTAGGTACGAAGATTCTAAGTGAAATAAGTCACACAGAAAAAGACACTTATCATAAGATATGACTTATAGAGGGAATGTAAAAACCGCTACCCTTGAACTGAATTACAAAACAGAATAGAGTCACACGTTTAGAAAACACACTATGGCTGCTTAATGGGAAAGGTGAGGTGGGGTGATGCATACAGCAAGGGTTTCAAATTAGCTCAGATACCGTTCCATAAACCCAATATGTAATACACAAGCCCTACTCCTTCCTCAATGAATTGGACTCCACACCCCCTATTCACCGCCCAAGAATATATCTGACTAGTAAGAATCTTGAAACCTATGCATTGATATCTCTCTGTAAGTGAGTCAAGTGGGTGTAAAGCGGCAAAATCACAGCAGTGAAAAGCAGGTAAACCCCATTATAAAAATCAATTACTTTTAAAAACCCGTGAAACAAAGACAGTGAAAGAGAGAGAAATTCTTACAAAATTCGTTCAGGGGCTGTGATGCCACCTGGATTGACCATATCTAGACCCACAGCTGATTGAGACATAAGGGTGGACACTCTTGGGGCTGAGAGGTTTGGTGAGGTTGGGTGAGCAAACGCAGACCCTATAAAGTAATACTGCGTGGTACCCATTCCATGGGTCCCAAATCTCCAGGTTCAAGGGCATCTTCCTACATCGAAAACATTCATGAGAAACCCAGAAGATGGTACACCGTGTGATCGGGAAAGGTTTCTAAAACGCACCTCATTTCTCATCTCCTTGTGCCTGGGTTCGCCATTCCAGCCGCTTTACTAGCAATCTCCCTCCTTGGAGAATCAGCACCTTTAACCTCCTGTTCCGTACAGGTTGCAATTTGTCCTGAGGATGAACGGGAAGAGGGGGAACCAATGAGAGACTAGCTCTAGGTGTTGGGACAGGCACAGGTCACTCTATTTTCCCCTCAAGAAGAAGAATTAACCACAGGCTCAGCCTGCCGCCTTGGACCAGAATAGGGCCTGAAGCAATCCTGCGCTTTTGCGGCCAGCTCCCAAGAAAGCGAGTTGAAAAATGGAGCTCAGGGGCACTGCAATTCACAAACCTGCAGACTTATAAATGATGACTCTCGTCCACAAATATATTGAGGGAAGGCAACGAAGAGGATTTGAAAGCAAGGCAGAATTGCAGGAAACAGATTTCAGGAGGGAGATTCGAATCGCCTTTAAAGCACAGGAAAAGCGGCAAAACCTCGACAATGATGCCCTTGGCCAAAAAGGGCGTATGCGTTTTTTCCTGAATATATTCAGGAAAAAACGCATACGCCCTTTTTGGCCAACCAAGCAACCTGGAAAGGCAAATCAGCGCTACAAAGAAGTCTCGCTTCCCATCGGTCAAAAGGGCCATGCTGAATAAAGTGTCAAAACCAGAAATGCAGGACAGGCCATGGAGAAACGGGAGCCTGGCTACGCTGATGGGCGGGATGTAAATTGCCAACAGCCACTCTGGAGAAGTGCACGGTGTGTCCTGAAACATCTAAAAAACTGAGCTTAGGGAGCATAGGGCACATCCACTCATGGGCGTATAAATTGGGAAAACTAAAAATCAGCAAGACAAAGGCACCCCAAAGTTTAGGGCTGCTCTGTTGACAAGAATCTCCACTTCGTTACACCTTAAATATCCCAGGAAAGAGAAAAATGGATAAAGAAGTTGTGGTCCTTATGTACAATGGAATATCACTCAGCCATGAAATCAACGTCATAAGGCTAGTAGCAGCATGATGAGTGGATTTAGGTACGAAGATTCTAAGTGAAATAAGTCACACAGAAAAAGACACTTATCATAAGATATGACTTATAGAGGGAATGTAAAAACCGCTACCCTTGAACTGAATTACAAAACAGAATAGAGTCACACGTTTAGAAAACACACTATGGCTGCTTAATGGGAAAGGTGAGGTGGGGTGATGTATACAGCAAGGGTTTCAAATTAGCTCAGATACCGTTCCATAAACCCAATATGTAATACACAAGCCCTACTCCTTCCTCAGTGAATTGGACTCCACACCCCCTATTCACCGCCCAAGAATATATCTGACTAGTAAGAATCTTGAAACCTATGCATTGATATCTCTCTGTAAGTGAGTCAAGTGGGTGTAAAGCGGCAAAATCACAGCAGTGAAAAGCAGGTAAACCCCATTATAAAAATCAATTACTTTTAAAAACCCGTGAAACAAAGACAGTGAAAGAGAGAGAAATTCTTACAAAATTCGTTCAGGGGCTGTGATGCCACCTGGATTGACCATATCTAGACCCACAGCTGATTGAGACATAAGGGTGGACACTCTTGGGGCTGAGAGGTTTGGTGAGGTTGGGTGAGCAAACGCAGACCCTATAAAGTAATACTGCGTGGTACCCATCCCATGGGTCCCAAATCTCCAGGTTCAAGGGCATCTTCCTACATCGAAAACATTCATGAGAAACCCAGAAGATGGTACACCGTGTGATCGGGAAAGGTTTCTAAAACGCACCTCATTTCTCATCTCCTTGTGCTTGGGTTCGCCATTCCAGCCGCTTTACTAGCAATCTCCCTCCTTGGAGAATCAGCACCTTTAACCTCCTGTTCCGTACAGGTTGCAATTAGTCCTGAGGATGAACGGGAAGAGGGGGAACCAATGAGAGACTAGCTCTAGGTGTTGGGACAGGCACAGGTCACTCTATTTTCCCCTCAAGAAGAAGAATTAACCACAGGCTCAGCCTGCCGCCTGGGACCAGAATAGGGCCTGAAGCAATCCTGCGCTTTTGCGGCCAGCTCCGAAGAAAGCGAGTTGAAAAATGGAGCTCAGGGGCACTGCAATTCACAAACCTGCAGACTTATAAATGATGACTCTCGTCCACAAATATACTGATGGAAGGCAACGAAGAGGATTTGAAAGCAAGGCAGAATTGCAGGAAACAGATTTCAGGAGGGGGATTCGAATCGCCTTTAAAGCACAGGAAAAGCGGCAAAACCTCGACAATGATGCCCTTGGCCAAAAAGGGCGTATGCGTTTTTTCCTGAATATATTCAGGAAAAAACGCATACGCCCTTTTTGGCCAACCAAGCAACCTGGAAAGGCAAATCAGCGCTACAAAGAAGTCTCGCTTCCCATCGGTCAAAAGGGCCATGCTGAATAAAGTGTCAAAACCAGAAATGCAGGACAGGCCATGGAGAAACGGGAGCCTGGCTACGCTGATGGGCGGGATGTAAATTGCCAACAGCCACTCTGGAGAAGTGCACGGTGTGTCCTGAAACATCTAAAAAACTGAGCTTAGGGAGCATAGGGCACATCCACTCATGGGCGTATAAATTGGGAAAACTAAAAATCAGCAAGACAAAGGCACCCCAAAGTTTAGGGCTGCTCTGTTGACAAGAATCTCCACTTCGTTACACCTTAAATATCCCAGGAAAGAGAAAAATGGATAAAGAAGTTGTGGTCCTTATGTACAATGGAATATCACTCAGCCATGAAATCAACGTCATAAGGCTAGTAGCAGCATGATGAGTGGATTTAGGTACGAAGATTCTAAGTGAAATAAGTCACACAGAAAAAGACACTTATCATAAGATATGACTTATAGAGGGAATGTAAAAACCGCTACCCTTGAACTGAATTACAAAACAGAATAGAGTCACACGTTTAGAAAACACACTATGGCTGCTTAATGGGAAAGGTGAGGTGGGGTGATGCATACAGCAAGGGTTTCAAATTAGCTCAGATACCGTTCCATAAACCCAATATGTAATACACAAGCCCTACTCCTTCCTCAATGAATTGGACTCCACACCCCCTATTCACCGCCCAAGAATATATCTGACTAGTAAGAATCTTGAAACCTATGCATTGATATCTCTCTGTAAGTGAGTCAAGTGGGTGTAAAGCGGCAAAATCACAGCAGTGAAAAGCAGGTAAACCCCATTATAAAAATCAATTACTTTTAAAAACCCGTGAAACAAAGACAGTGAAAGAGAGAGAAATTCTTACAAAATTCGTTCAGGGGCTGTGATGCCACCTGGATTGACCATATCTAGACCCACAGCTGATTGAGACATAAGGGTGGACACTCTTGGGGCTGAGAGGTTTGGTGAGGTTGGGTGAGCAAACGCAGACCCTATAAAGTAATACTGCGTGGTACCCATTCCATGGGTCCCAAATCTCCAGGTTCAAGGGCATCTTCCTACATCGAAAACATGCATGAGAAACCCAGAATATGGTACACCGTGTGATCGGGAAAGGTTTCTAAAACGCACCTCATTTCTCATCTCCTTGTGCCTGGGTTCGCCATTCCAGCCGCTTTACTAGCAATCTCCCTCCTTGGAGAATCAGCACCTTTAACCTCCTGTTCCGTACAGGTTGCAATTTGTCCTGAGGATGAACGGGAAGAGGGGGAACCAATGAGAGACTAGCTCTAGGTGTTGGGACAGGCACAGGTCACTCTATTTTCTTCTCAAGAAGAAGAATTAACCACAAGCTCAGCCTGCCGCCTGGGACCAGAATAGGGCCTGAAGCAATCCTGCGCTTTTGCGGCCAGCTCCCAAGAAAGCGAGTTGAAAAATGGAGCTCAGGGGCACTGCAATTCACAAACCTGCAGACTTATAAATGATGACTCTCGTCCACAAATATATTGAGGGAAGGCAACGAAGAGGATTTGAAAGCAAGGCAGAATTGCAGGAAACAGATTTCAGGAGGGAGATTCGAATCGCCTTTAAAGCACAGGAAAAGCGGCAAAACCTCGACAATGATGCCCTTGGCCAAAAAGGGCGTGTGCGTTTTTTCCTGAATAGATTCAGGAAAAAACGCATACGCCCTTTTTGGCCAACCAAGCAACCTGGAAAGGCAAATCAGCGCTACAAAGAAGTCTCGCTTCCCATTGGTCAAAAGGGCCATGCTGAATAAAGTATCAAAACCAGAAATGCAGGACAGGCCATGGAGAAACGGGAGCCTGGCTACGCTGATGGGCGGGATGTAAATTGCCAACAGCCACTCTGGAGAAGTGCACGGTGTGTCCTGAAACATCTAAAAAACTCAGCTTAGGGAGCATAGGGCACCTCCACTCATGGGCGTATAAATTGGGAAAACTAAAAATCAGCAAGACACAGGCACCCCAAAGTTTAGGGCTGCTCTGTTGACAAGAATCTCCACTTCGTTACAACTTAAATATCCCAGAAAAGAGAAAAATGGATAAAGAAGTTGTGGTCCTTATGTACAATGGAATATCACTCAGCCATGAAATCAACATCATAAGGCTAGTAGCAGCATGATGATTGGATTTAGGTACGACGATTCTAAGTGAAATAAGTCACACAGAAAAAGACACTTATCATAAGATATGACTTATAGAGGGAATGTAAAAACCGCTACCCTTGAACTGAATTACAAAACAGAATAGAGTCACACGTTTAGAAAACACACTATGGCTGCTTAACGGGAAAGGTGAGGTGGGGTGATGCATACAACAAGGGTTTCAAATTATCTCAGATACCGTTCCATAAACCCAATATGTAATAGACAAGCCCTACTCCTTCCTCAATGAATTGGACTCAACACCCCCAATTCACCGCCCAAGAATATATCTGACTAGTAAGAATCTTGAAACCTATGCATTGATATCTCTCTGTAAGTGAGTCAAGTGGGTGTAAAGCGGCAAAATCACAGCAGTGAAAAGCAGGTAAACCCCATTATAAAAATCAATTACTTTTAAAAACCCGTGAAACAAAGACAGTGAAAGAGAGAGAAATTCTTACAAAATTCGTTCAGGGGCTGTGATGCCACCTGGATTGACCATATCTAGACCCACAGCTGATTGAGACATAAGGGTGGACACTCTTGGGGATGAGAGGTTTGGTGAGGTTGGGTGAGCAAACGCAGACCCTTTAAAGTAATACTGCGTGGTACCCATCCCATGGGTCCCAAATCTCCAGGTTCAAGGGCATCTTCCTACATCGAAAACATGCATGAGAAACCCAGAAGATGGTACACCGTGTGATCGGGAAAGGTTTGTAAAACGCACCTCATTTCTCATCTGCTTGTGCTTGGGTTCGCCATTCCAGCCGCTTTACTAGCAATCTCCCTCCTTGGAGAATCAGCACCTTTAACCTCCTGTTCCGTACAGGTTGCAATTAGTCCTGAGGATGAACGGGAAGAGGGGGAACCAATGAGAGACTAGCTCTAGGTGTTGGGACAGGCACAGGTCACTCTATTTTCCCCTCAAGAAGAAGAATTAACCACAGGCTCAGCCTGCCGCCTTGGACCAGAATAGGGCCTGAAGCAATCCTGCGCTTTTGCGGCCATCTCCCAAGAAAGCGAGTTGAAAAATGGAGCTCAGGGGCACTGCAATTCACAAACCTGCAGACTTATAAATGATGACTCTCGTCCACAAATATATTGATGGAAGGCAACGAAGAGGATTTGAAAGCAAGGCAGAATTGCAGGAAACAGATTTCAGGAGGGAGATTCGAATCGCCTTTAAAGCACAGGAAAAGCGGCCAAATCTCGACAATGATGCCCTTGGCCAAAAAGGGCGTATGCGTTTTTTCCTGAATATATTCAGGAAAAAACGCATACGCACTTTTTGGCCAACCAAGCAACCTGGAAAGGCAAATCAGCGCTACAAAGAAGTCTCGCTTCCCATCGGTCAAAAGGGCCATGCTGAATAAAGTGTCAAAACAAGAAATGCAGGACAGGCCATGGAGAAACGGGAGCCTGGCTACGCTGATGGGCGGGATGTAAATTGCCAACAGCCACTCTGGAGAAGTGCACGGTGTGTCCTGAAACATCTAAAAAACTGAGCTTAGGGAGCATAGGGCACATCCACTCATGGGCGTATAAATTGGGAAAACTAAAAATCAGCAAGACACAGGCACCCCAAAGTTTAGGGCTGCTCTGTTGACAAGAATCTCCACTTCGTTACGCCTTAAATATCCCAGGAAAGAGAAAAAAGGATAAAGAAGTTGTGGTCCTTATGTACAATGGAATATCACTCAGCCATGAAATCAACGTCATAAGGCTAGTAGCAGCATGATGAGTGGATTTAGGTACGAAGATTCTAAGTGAAATAAGTCACACAGAAAAAGACACTTATCATAAAATATAACTTATAGAGGGAATGTAAAAACCGCTACCCTTGAACTGAATTACAAAACAGAATAGAGTCACACGTTTAGAAAACACACTATGGCTGCTTAACGGGAAAGGTGAGGTGGGGTGATGCATACAACAAGGGTTTCAAATTATCTCAGATACCGTTCCATAAACCCAATATGTAATAGACCAGCCCTACTCCTTCCTCAATGAATTGGACTCCACACCCCCTATTCACCGCCCAAGAATATATCTGACTAGTAAGAATCTTGAAACCTATGCATTGATATCTCTCTGTAAGTGAGTCAAGTGGGTGTAAAGCGGCAAAATCACAGCAGTGAAAAGCAGGTAAACCCCATTATAAAAATCAATTACTTTTAAAAACCCGTGAAACAAAGACAGTGAAAGACAGAGAAATTCTTACAAAATTCGTTCAGGGTCTGTGATGCCACCTGGATTGACCATATCTAGACCCACAGCTGATTGAGACATAAGGGTGGACACTCTTGGCGCTGAGAGGTTTGGTGAGGTTGGGTGAGCAAACGCAGACCCTATAAAGTAATACTGCGTGGTACCCATCCCATGGGTCCCAAATCTCCAGGTTCAAGGGCATCTTCCTACATCGAAAACATTCATGAGAAACCCAGAAGTTGGTACACCGTGTGATCGGGAAAGGTTTCTAAAACGCACCTCATTTCTCATCTCCTTGTGCTTGGGTTCGCCATTCCAGCCGCTTTACTAGCAATCTCCCTCCTTGGAGAATCAGCACCTTTAACCTCCTGTTCCGTACAGGTTGCAATTAGTCCTGCGGATGAACGGGAAAAGGGGGAACCAATGAGAGACTAGCTCTAGGTGTTGGGACAGGCACAGGTCACTCTATTTTCCCCTCAAGAAGAAGAATTAACCACAGGCTCAGCCTGCCGCCTTCGACCAGAATAGGGCCTGAAGCAATCCTGCGCTTTTGCGGCCAGCTCCGAAGAAAGCGAGTTGAAAAATGGAGCTCAGGGGCACTGCAATTCACAAACCTGCAGACTTATAAATGATGACTCTCGTCCACAAATATATTGATGGAAGGCAACGAAGAGGATTTGAAAGCAAGGCAGAATTGCAGGAAACAGATTTCAGGAGGGGGATTCGAATCGCCTTTAAAGCACAGGAAAAGCGGCAAAACCTCGACAATGATGCCCTTGGCCAAAAAGGGCGTATGCGTTTTTTCCTGAATAGATTCAGGAAAAAACGCATACGCCCTTTTTGGCCAACCAAGCAACCTGGAAAGGCAAATCAGCGCTACAAAGAAGTCTCGCTTCCCATCGGTCAAAAGGGCCATGCTGAATAAAGTGTCAAAACCAGAAATGCAGGACAGGCCATGGAGAAACGGGAGCCTGGCTACGCTGATGGGCGGGATGTAAATTGCCAACAGCCACTCTGGAGAAGTGCACGGTGTGTCCTGAAACATCTAAAAAACTGAGCTTAGGGAGCATAGGGCACATCCACTCATGGGGGTATAAATTGGGAAAACTAAAAATCAGCAAGACACAGGCACCCCAATGTTTAGGGCTACTCTGTTGACAAGAATCTCCACTTCGTTACACCTTAAATATCCCAGGAAAGAGAAAAATGGATAAAGAAGTTGTGGTCCTTATGTACAATGGAATATCACTCAGCCATGAAATCAACGTCATAAGGCTAGTAGCAGCATGATGAGTGGATTTAGGTACGAAGATTCTAAGTGAAATAAGTCACACAGAAAAAGACACTTATCATAAGATATGACTTATAGAGGGAATGTAAAAACCGCTACCCTTGAACTGAATTACAAAACAGAATAGAGTCACACGTTTAGAAAACACACTATGGCTGCTTAATGGGAAAGGTGAGGTGGGGTGATGCATACAGCAAGGGTTTCAAATTAGCTCAGATACCGTTCCATAAACCCAATATGTAATACACAAGCCCTACTCCTTCCTCAATGAATTGGACTCCACACCCCCTATTCACCGCTCAAGAATATATCTGACTAGTAAGAATCTTGAAACCTATGCATTGATATCTCTCTGTAAGTGAGTCAAGTGGGTGTAAAGCGGCAAAATCACAGCAGTGAAAAGCAGGTAAACCCCATTATAAAAATCAATTACTTTTAAAAACCCGTGAAACAAAGACAGTGAAAGACAGAGAAATTCTTACAAAATTCGTTCAGGGGCTGTGATGCCACCTGGATTGACCATATCTAGACCCACAGCTGATTGAGACATAAGGGTGGACACTCTTGGGGCTGAGAGGTTTGGTGAGGTTGGGTGAGCAAACGCAGACCCTATAAAGTAATACTGCGTGGTACCCATTCCATGGGTCCCAAATCTCCAGGTTCAAGGGCATCTTCCTACATCGAAAACATTCATGAGAAACCCAGAAGATGGTACACCGTGTGATCGGGAAAGGTTTCTAAAACGCACCTCATTTCTCATCTCCTTGTGCTTGGGTTCGCCATTCCAGCCGCTTTACTAGCAATCTCCCTCCTTGGAGAATCAGCACCTTTAACCTCCTGTTCCGTACAGGTTGCAATTTGTCCTGAGGATGAACGGGAAGAGGGGGAACCAATGAGAGACTAGCTCTAGGTGTTGGGACAGGCACAGGTCACTCTATTTTCCCCTCAAGAAGAAGAATTAACCACAGGCTCAGCCTGCCGCCTGGGACCAGAATAGGGCCTGAAGCAATCCTGCGCTTTTGCGGCCAGCTCCCAAGAAAGCGAGTTGAAAAATGGAGCTCAGGGGCACTGCAATTCACAAACCTGCAGACTTATAAATGATGACTCTCGTCCACAAATATATTGATGGAAGGCAACGAAGAGGATTTGAAAGCAAGGCAGAATTGCAGGAAACAGATTTCAGGAGGGGGATTCGAATCGCCTTTAAAGCACAGGAAAAGCGGCAAAACCTCGACAATGATGCCCTTGGCCAACAAGGGCGTATGCGTTTTTTCCTGAATAGATTCAGGAAAAAACGCATACGCCCTTGTTGGCCAACCAAGCAACCTGGAAAGGCAAATCAGCGCTACAAAGAAGTCTCGCTTCCCATCGGTCAAAAGGGCCATGCTGAATAAAGTATCAAAACCAGAAATGCAGGACAGGCCATGGAGAAACGGGAGCCTGGCTACGCTGATGGGCGGGATGTAAATTGCCAACAGCCACTCTGGAGAACTGCACGGTGTGTCCTGAAACATCTAAAAAACTCAGCTTAGGGAGCATAGGGCACCTCCACTCATGGGCGTATAAATTGGGAAAACTAAAAATCAGCAAGACACAGGCACCCCAAAGTTTAGGGCTGCTCTGTTGACAAGAATCTCCACTTAGTTATAACTTAAATATCCCAGAAAAGAGAAAAATGAATAAAGAAGTTGTGGTCCTTATGTACAATGGAATATCACTCAGCCATGAAATCAACATCATAAGGCTAGTAGCAGCATGATGATTGGATTTAGGTACGACGATTCTAAGTGAAATAAGTCACACAGAAAAAGACACTTATCATAAGATATGACTTATAGAGGGAATGTAAAAACCGCTACCCTTGAACTGAATTACAAAACAGAATAGAGTCACACGTTTAGAAAACACACTATGGCTGCTTAACGGGAAAGGTGAGGTGGGGTGATGCATACAACAAGGGTTTCAAATTATCTCAGATACCGTTCCATAAACCCAATATGTAATAGACAAGCCCTACTCCTTCCTCAATGAATTGGACTCAACACCCCCAATTCACCGCCCAAGAATATATCTGACTAGTAAGAATCTTGAAACCTATGCATTGATATCTCTCTGTAAGTGAGTCAAGTGGGTGTAAAGCGGCAAAATCACAGCAGTGAAAAGCAGGTAAACCCCATTATAAAAATCAATTACTTTTAAAAACCCGTGAAACAAAGACAGTGAAAGAGAGAGAAATTCTTACAAAATTCGTTCAGGGGCTGTGATGCCACCTGGATTGACCATATCTAGACCCACAGCTGATTGAGACATAAGGGTGGACACTCTTGGGGCTGAGAGGTTTGGTGAGGTTGGGTGAGCAAACGCAGACCCTTTAAAGTAATACTGCGTGGTACCCATCCCATGGGTCCCAAATCTCCAGGTTCAAGGGCATCTTCCTACATCGAAAACATTCATGAGAAACCCAGAAGATGGTACACCGTGTGATCGGGAAAGGTTTCTAAAACGCACCTCATTTCTCATCTCCTTGTGCTTGGGTTCGCCATTCCAGCCGCTTTACTAGCAATCTCCCTCCTTGGAGAATCAGCACCTTTAACCTCCTGTTCCGTACAGGTTGCAATTAGTCCTGAGGATGAACGGGAAGAGGGGGAACCAATGAGAGACTAGCTCTAGGTGTTGGGACAGGCACAGGTCACTCTATTTTCCCCTCAAGAAGAAGAATTAACCACAGGCTCAGCCTGCCGCCTTGGACCAGAATAGGGCCTGAAGCAATCCTGCGCTTTTGCGGCCAGCTCCGAAGAAAGCGAGTTGAAAAATGGAGCTCAGGGGCACTGCAATTCACAAACCTGCAGACTTATAAATGATGACTCTCGTCCACAAATATATTGATGGAAGGAAACGAAGAGGATTTGAAAGCAAGGCAGAATTGCAGGAAACAGATTTCAGGAGGGAGATTCGAATCGCCTTTAAAGCACAGGAAAAGCGGCAAAACCTCGACAATGATGCCCTTGGCCAAAAAGGGCGTATGCGTTTTTTCCTGAATATATTCAGGAAAAAACGCATACGCCCTTTTTGGCCAACCAAGCAACCTGGAAAGGCAAATCAGCGCTACAAAGAAGTCTCGCTTCCCATCGGTCAAAAGGGCCATGCTGAATAAAGTGTCAAAACCAGAAATGCAGGACAGGCCATGGAGAAACGGGAGCCTGGCTACGCTGATGGGCGGGATGTAAATTGCCAACAGCCACTCTGGAGAAGTGCACGGTGTGTCCTGAAACATCTAAAAAACTGAGCTTAGGGAGCATAGGGCACATCCACTCATGGGCGTATAAATTGGGAAAACTAAAAATCAGCAAGACACAGGCACCCGAAAGTTTAGGGCTGCTCTGTTGACAAGAATCTCCACTTCGTTACACCTTAAATATCCCAGGAAAGAGAAAAATGGATAAAGAAGTTGTGGTCCTTATGTACAATGGAATATCACTCAGCCATGAAATCAACGTCATAAGGCTAGTAGCAGCATGATGAGTGGATTTAGGTACGAAGATTCTAAGTGAAATAAGTCACACAGAAAAAGACACTTATCATAAGATATGACTTATAGAGGGAATGTAAAAACCGCTACCCTTGAACTGAATTACAAAACAGAATAGAGTCACACGTTTAGAAAACACACTATGGCTGCTTAATGGGAAAGGTGAGGTGGGGTGATGTATACAGCAAGGGTTTCAAATTAGCTCAGATACCGTTCCATAAACCCAATATGTAATACACAAGCCCTACTCCTTCCTCAATGAATTGGACTCCACACCCCCTATTCACCGCCCAAGAATATATCTGACTAGTAAGAATCTTGAAACCTATGCATTGATATCTCTCTGTAAGTGAGTCAAGTGGGTGTAAAGCGGCAAAATCACAGCAGTGAAAAGCAGGTAAACCCCATTATAAAAATCAATTACTTTTAAAAACCCGTGAAACAAAGACAGTGAAAGAGAGAGAAATTCTTACAAAATTCGTTCAGGGGCTGTGATGCCACCTGGATTGACCATATCTAGACCCACAGCTGATTGAGACATAAGGGTGGACACTCTTGGGGCTGAGAGGTTTGGTGAGGTTGGGTGAGCAAACGCAGACCCTATAAAGTAATACTGCGTGGTACCCATCCCATGGGTCCCAAATCTCCAGGTTCAAGGGCATCTTCCTACATCGAAAACATTCATGAGAAACCCAGAAGATGGTACACCGTGTGATCGGGAAAGGTTTCTAAAACGCACCTCATTTCTCATCTCCTTGTGCTTGGGTTCGCCATTCCAGCCGCTTTACTAGCAATCTCCCTCCTTGGAGAATCAGCACCTTTAACCTCCTGTTCCGTACAGGTTGCAATTAGTCCTGAGGATGAACGGGAAGAGGGGGAACCAATGAGAGACTAGCTCTAGGTGTTGGGACAGGCACAGGTCACTCTATTTTCCCCTCAAGAAGAAGAATTAACCACAGGCTCAGCCTGCCGCCTTGGACCAGAATAGGGCCTGAAGCAATCCTGCGCTTTTGCGGCCAGCTCCGAAGAAAGCGAGTTGAAAAATGGAGCTCAGGGGCACTGCAATTCACAAACCTGCAGACTTATAAATGATGACTCTCGTCCACAAATATATTGAGGGAAGGAAACGAAGAGGATTTGAAAGCAAGGCAGAATTGCAGGAAACAGATTTCAGGAGGGGGATTCGAATCGCCTTTAAAGCACAGGAAAAGCGGCAAAACCTCGACAATGATGCCCTTGGCCAAAAAGGGCGTATGCGTTTTTTCCTGAATAGATTCAGGAAAAAACGCATACGCCCTTTTTGGCCAACCAAGCAACCTGGAAAGGCAAATCAGCGCTACAAAGAAGTCTCGCTTCCCATCGGTCAAAAGGGCCATGCTGAATAAAGTGTCAAAACCAGAAATGCAGGACAGGCCATGGAGAAACGGGAGCCTGGCTACGCTGATGGGCGGGATGTAAATTGCCAACAGCCACTCTGGAGAAGTGCACGGTGTGTCCTGAAACATCTAAAAAACTGAGCTTAGGGAGCATAGGGCACATCCACTCATGGGCGTATAAATTGGGAAAACTAAAAATCAGCAAGACACAGGCACCCGAAAGTTTAGGGCTGCTCTGTTGACAAGAATCTCCACTTCGTTACACCTTAAATATCCCAGGAAAGAGAAAAATGGATAAAGAAGTTGTGGTCCTTATGTACAATGGAATATCACTCAGCCATGAAATCAACGTCATAAGGCTAGTAGCAGCATGATGAGTGGATTTAGGTACGAAGATTCTAAGTGAAATAAGTCACACAGAAAAAGACACTTATCATAAGATATGACTTATAGAGGGAATGTAAAAACCGCTACCCTTGAACTGAATTACAAAACAGAATAGAGTCACACGTTTAGAAAACACACTATGGCTGCTTAATGGGAAAGGTGAGGTGGGGTGATGCATACAGCAAGGGTTTCAAATTAGCTCAGATACCGTTCCATAAACCCAATATGTAATACACAAGCCCTACTCCTTCCTCAATGAATTGGACTCCACACCCCCTATTCACCGCCCAAGAATATATCTGACTAGTAAGAATCTTGAAACCTATGCATTGATATCTCTCTGTAAGTGAGTCAAGTGGGTGTAAAGCGGCAAAATCACAGCAGTGAAAAGCAGGTAAACCCCATTATAAAAATCAATTACTTTTAAAAACCCGTGAAACAAAGACAGTGAAAGAGAGAGAAATTCTTACAAAATTCGTTCAGGGGCTGTGATGCCACCTGGATTGACCATATCTAGACCCACAGCTGATTGAGACATAAGGGTGGACACTCTTGGGGCTGAGAGGTTTGGTGAGGTTGGGTGAGCAAACGCAGACCCTATAAAGTAATACTGCGTGGTACCCATTCCATGGGTCCCAAATCTCCAGGTTCAAGGGCATCTTCCTACATCGAAAACATTCATGAGAAACCCAGAAGATGGTACACCGTGTGATCGGGAAAGGTTTCTAAAACGCACCTCATTTCTCATCTCCTTGTGCCTGGGTTCGCCATTCCAGCCGCTTTACTAGCAATCTCCCTCCTTGGAGAATCAGCACCTTTAACCTCCTGTTCCGTACAGGTTGCAATTTGTCCTGAGGATGAACGGGAAGAGGGGGAACCAATGAGAGACTAGCTCTAGGTGTTGGGACAGGCACAGGTCACTCTATTTTCCCCTCAAGAAGAAGAATTAACCACAGGCTCAGCCTGCCGCCTTGGACCAGAATAGGGCCTGAAGCAATCCTGCGCTTTTGCGGCCAGCTCCCAAGAAAGCGAGTTGAAAAATGGAGCTCAGGGGCACTGCAATTCACAAACCTGCAGACTTATAAATGATGACTCTCGTCCACAAATATATTGAGGGAAGGCAACGAAGAGGATTTGAAAGCAAGGCAGAATTGCAGGAAACAGATTTCAGGAGGGAGATTCGAATCGCCTTTAAAGCACAGGAAAAGCGGCAAAACCTCGACAATGATGCCCTTGGCCAAAAAGGGCGTATCCGTTTTTTCCTGAATATATTCAGGAAAAAACGCATACGCCCTTTTTGGCCAACCAAGCAACCTGGAAAGGCAAATCAGCGCTACAAAGAAGTCTCGCTTCCCATCGGTCAAAAGGGCCATGCTGAATAAAGTGTCAAAACCAGAAATGCAGGACAGGCCATGGAGAAACGGGAGCCTGGCTACGCTGATGGGCGGGATGTAAATTGCCAACAGCCACTCTGGAGAAGTGCACGGTGTGTCCTGAAACATCTAAAAAACTGAGCTTAGGGAGCATAGGGCACATCCACTCATGGGCGTATAAATTGGGAAAACTAAAAATCAGCAAGACACAGGCACCCCAAAGTTTAGGGCTGCTCTGTTGACAAGAATCTCCACTTCGTTACACCTTAAATATCCCAGGAAAGAGAAAAATGGATAAAGAAGTTGTGGTCCTTATGTACAATGGAATATCACTCAGCCATGAAATCAACGTCATAAGGCTAGTAGCAGCATGATGAGTGGATTTAGGTACGAAGATTCTAAGTGAAATAAGTCACACAGAAAAAGACACTTATCATAAGATATGACTTATAGAGGGAATGTAAAAACCGCTACCCTTGAACTGAATTACAAAACAGAATAGAGTCACACGTTTAGAAAACACACTATGGCTGCTTAATGGGAAAGGTGAGGTGGGGTGATGCATACAGCAAGGGTTTCAAATTAGCTCAGATACCGTTCCATAAACCCAATATGTAATACACAAGCCCTACTCCTTCCTCAATGAATTGGACTCCACACCCCCTATTCACCGCCCAAGAATATATCTGACTAGTAAGAATCTTGAAACCTATGCATTGATATCTCTCTGTAAGTGAGTCAAGTGGGTGTAAAGCGGCAAAATCACAGCAGTGAAAAGCAGGTAAACCCCATTATAAAAATCAATTACTTTTAAAAACCCGTGAAACAAAGACAGTGAAAGAGAGAGAAATTCTTACAAAATTCGTTCAGGGGCTGTGATGCCACCTGGATTGACCATATCTAGACCCACAGCTGATTGAGACATAAGGGTGGACACTCTTGGGGCTGAGAGGTTTGGTGAGGTTGGGTGAGCAAACGCAGACCCTATAAAGTAATACTGCGTGGTACCCATCCCATGGGTCCCAAATCTCCAGGTTCAAGGGCATCTTCCTACATCGAAAACATTCATGAGAAACCCAGAAGATGGTACACCGTGTGATCGGGAAAGGTTTCTAAAACGCACCTCATTTCTCATCTCCTTGTGCTTGGGTTCGCCATTCCAGCCGCTTTACTAGCAATCTCCCTCCTTGGAGAATCAGCACCTTTAACCTCCTGTTCCGTACAGGTTGCAATTAGTCCTGAGGATGAACGGGAAGAGGGGGAACCAATGAGAGACTAGCTCTAGGTGTTGGGACAGGCACAGGTCACTCTATTTTCCCCTCAAGAAGAAGAATTAACCACAGGCTCAGCCTGCCGCCTTGGACCAGAATAGGGCCTGAAGCAATCCTGCGCTTTTGCGGCCAGCTCCGAAGAAAGCGAGTTGAAAAATGGAGCTCAGGGGCACTGCAATTCACAAACCTGCAGACTTATAAATGATGACTCTCGTCCACAAATATATTGAGGGAAGGAAACGAAGAGGATTTGAAAGCAAGGCAGAATTGCAGGAAACAGATTTCAGGAGGGGGATTCGAATCGCCTTTAAAGCACAGGAAAAGCGGCAAAACCTCGACAATGATGCCCTTGGCCAAAAAGGGCGTATGCGTTTTTTCCTGAATAGATTCAGGAAAAAACGCATACGCCCTTTTTGGCCAACCAAGCAACCTGGAAAGGCAAATCAGCGCTACAAAGAAGTCTCGCTTCCCATCGGTCAAAAGGGCCATGCTGAATAAAGTGTCAAAACCAGAAATGCAGGACAGGCCATGGAGAAACGGGAGCCTGGCTACGCTGATGGGCGGGATGTAAATTGCCAACAGCCACTCTGGAGAAGTGCACGGTGTGTCCTGAAACATCTAAAAATCTGAGCTTAGGGAGCATAGGGCACATCCACTCATGGGCGTATAAATTGGGAAAACTAAAAATCAGCAAGACACAGGCACCCCAAAGTTTAGGGCTGCTCTGTTGACAAGAATCTCCACTTCGTTACACCTTAAATATCCCAGGAAAGAGAAAAATGGATAAAGAAGTTGTGGTCCTTATGTACAATGGAATATCACTCAGCCATGAAATCAACGTCATAAGGCTAGTAGCAGCATGATGAGTGGATTTAGGTACGAAGATTCTAAGTGAAATAAGTCACACAGAAAAAGACACTTATCATAAGATATGACTTATAGAGGGAATGTAAAAACCGCTACCCTTGAACTGAATTACAAAACAGAATAGAGTCACACGTTTAGAAAACACACTATGGCTGCTTAATGGGAAAGGTGAGGTGGGGTGATGCATACAGCAAGGGTTTCAAATTAGCTCAGATACCGTTCCATAAACCCAATATGTAATACACAAGCCCTACTCCTTCCTCAATGAATTGGACTCCACACCCCCTATTCACCGCCCAAGAATATATCTGACTAGTAAGAATCTTGAAACCTATGCATTGATATCTCTCTGTAAGTGAGTCAAGTGGGTGTAAAGCGGCAAAATCACAGCAGTGAAAAGCAGGTAAACCCCATTATAAAAATCAATTACTTTTAAAAACCCGTGAAACAAAGACAGTGAAAGAGAGAGAAATTCTTACAAAATTCGTTCAGGGGCTGTGATGCCACCTGGATTGACCATATCTAGACCCACAGCTGATTGAGACATAAGGGTGGACACTCTTGGGGCTGAGAGGTTTGGTGAGGTTGGGTGAGCAAACGCAGACCCTATAAAGTAATACTGCGTGGTACCCATCCCATGGGTCCCAAATCTCCAGGTTCAAGGGCATCTTCCTACATCGAAAACATTCATGAGAAACCCAGAAGATGGTACACCGTGTGATCGGGAAAGGTTTCTAAAACGCACCTCATTTCTCATCTCCTTGTGCTTGGGTTCGCCATTCCAGCCGCTTTACTAGCAATCTCCCTCCTTGGAGAATCAGCACCTTTAACCTCCTGTTCCGTACAGGTTGCAATTAGTCCTGAGGATGAACGGGAAGAGGGGGAACCAATGAGAGACTAGCTCTAGGTGTTGGGACAGGCACAGGTCACTCTATTTTCCCCTCAAGAAGAAGAATTAACCACAGGCTCAGCCTGCCGCCTTGGACCAGAATAGGGCCTGAAGCAATCCTGCGCTTTTGCGGCCAGCTCCGAAGAAAGCGAGTTGAAAAATGGAGCTCAGGGGCACTGCAATTCACAAACCTGCAGACTTATAAATGATGACTCTCGTCCACAAATATATTGAGGGAAGGAAACGAAGAGGATTTGAAAGCAAGGCAGAATTGCAGGAAACAGATTTCAGGAGGGGGATTCGAATCGCCTTTAAAGCACAGGAAAAGCGGCAAAACCTCGACAATGATGCCCTTGGCCAAAAAGGGCGTATGCGTTTTTTCCTGAATAGATTCAGGAAAAAACGCATACGCCCTTTTTGGCCAACCAAGCAACCTGGAAAGGCAAATCAGCGCTACAAAGAAGTCTCGCTTCCCATCGGTCAAAAGGGCCATGCTGAATAAAGTGTCAAAACCAGAAATGCAGGACAGGCCATGGAGAAACGGGAGCCTGGCTACGCTGATGGGCGGGATGTAAATTGCCAACAGCCACTCTGGAGAAGTGCACGGTGTGTCCTGAAACATCTAAAAATCTGAGCTTAGGGAGCATAGGGCACATCCACTCATGGGCGTATAAATTGGGAAAACTAAAAATCAGCAAGACACAGGCACCCCAAAGTTTAGGGCTGCTCTGTTGACAAGAATCTCCACTTCGTTACACCTTAAATATCCCAGGAAAGAGAAAAATGGATAAAGAAGTTGTGGTCCTTATGTACAATGGAATATCACTCAGCCATGAAATCAACGTCATAAGGCTAGTAGCAGCATGATGAGTGGATTTAGGTACGAAGATTCTAAGTGAAATAAGTCACACAGAAAAAGACACTTATCATAAGATATGACTTATAGAGGGAATGTAAAAACCGCTACCCTTGAACTGAATTACAAAACAGAATAGAGTCACACGTTTAGAAAACACACTATGGCTGCTTAATGGGAAAGGTGAGGTGGGGTGATGCATACAGCAAGGGTTTCAAATTAGCTCAGATACCGTTCCATAAACCCAATATGTAATACACAAGCCCTACTCCTTCCTCAATGAATTGGACTCCACACCCCCTATTCACCGCCCAAGAATATATCTGACTAGTAAGAATCTTGAAACCTATGCATTGATATCTCTCTGTAAGTGAGTCAAGTGGGTGTAAAGCGGCAAAATCACAGCAGTGAAAAGCAGGTAAACCCCATTATAAAAATCAATTACTTTTAAAAACCCGTGAAACAAAGACAGTGAAAGAGAGAGAAATTCTTACAAAATTCGTTCAGGGGCTGTGATGCCACCTGGATTGACCATATCTAGACCCACAGCTGATTGAGACATAAGGGTGGACACTCTTGGGGCTGAGAGGTTTGGTGAGGTTGGGTGAGCAAACGCAGACCCTATAAAGTAATACTGCGTGGTACCCATCCCATGGGTCCCAAATCTCCAGGTTCAAGGGCATCTTCCTACATCGAAAACATTCATGAGAAACCCAGAAGATGGTACACCGTGTGATCGGGAAAGGTTTCTAAAACGCACCTCATTTCTCATCTCCTTGTGCTTGGGTTCGCCATTCCAGCCGCTTTACTAGCAATCTCCCTCCTTGGAGAATCAGCACCTTTAACCTCCTGTTCCGTACAGGTTGCAATTAGTCCTGAGGATGAACGGGAAGAGGGGGAACCAATGAGAGACTAGCTCTAGGTGTTGGGACAGGCACAGGTCACTCTATTTTCCCCTCAAGAAGAAGAATTAACCACAGGCTCAGCCTGCCGCCTTGGACCAGAATAGGGCCTGAAGCAATCCTGCGCTTTTGCGGCCAGCTCCGAAGAAAGCGAGTTGAAAAATGGAGCTCAGGGGCACTGCAATTCACAAACCTGCAGACTTATAAATGATGACTCTCGTCCACAAATATATTGAGGGAAGGAAACGAAGAGGATTTGAAAGCAAGGCAGAATTGCAGGAAACAGATTTCAGGAGGGGGATTCGAATCGCCTTTAAAGCACAGGAAAAGCGGCAAAACCTCGACAATGATGCCCTTGGCCAAAAAGGGCGTATGCGTTTTTTCCTGAATAGATTCAGGAAAAAACGCATACGCCCTTTTTGGCCAACCAAGCAACCTGGAAAGGCAAATCAGCGCTACAAAGAAGTCTCGCTTCCCATCGGTCAAAAGGGCCATGCTGAATAAAGTGTCAAAACCAGAAATGCAGGACAGGCCATGGAGAAACGGGAGCCTGGCTACGCTGATGGGCGGGATGTAAATTGCCAACAGCCACTCTGGAGAAGTGCACGGTGTGTCCTGAAACATCTAAAAAACTGAGCTTAGGGAGCATAGGGCACATCCACTCATGGGCGTATAAATTGGGAAAACTAAAAATCAGCAAGACACAGGCACCCGAAAGTTTAGGGCTGCTCTGTTGACAAGAATCTCCACTTCGTTACACCTTAAATATCCCAGGAAAGAGAAAAATGGATAAAGAAGTTGTGGTCCTTATGTACAATGGAATATCACTCAGCCATGAAATCAACGTCATAAGGCTAGTAGCAGCATGATGAGTGGATTTAGGTACGAAGATTCTAAGTGAAATAAGTCACACAGAAAAAGACACTTATCATAAGATATGACTTATAGAGGGAATGTAAAAACCGCTACCCTTGAACTGAATTACAAAACAGAATAGAGTCACACGTTTAGAAAACACACTATGGCTGCTTAATGGGAAAGGTGAGGTGGGGTGATGCATACAGCAAGGGTTTCAAATTAGCTCAGATACCGTTCCATAAACCCAATATGTAATACACAAGCCCTACTCCTTCCTCAATGAATTGGACTCCACACCCCCTATTCACCGCCCAAGAATATATCTGACTAGTAAGAATCTTGAAACCTATGCATTGATATCTCTCTGTAAGTGAGTCAAGTGGGTGTAAAGCGGCAAAATCACAGCAGTGAAAAGCAGGTAAACCCCATTATAAAAATCAATTACTTTTAAAAACCCGTGAAACAAAGACAGTGAAAGAGAGAGAAATTCTTACAAAATTCGTTCAGGGGCTGTGATGCCACCTGGATTGACCATATCTAGACCCACAGCTGATTGAGACATAAGGGTGGACACTCTTGGGGCTGAGAGGTTTGGTGAGGTTGGGTGAGCAAACGCAGACCCTATAAAGTAATACTGCGTGGTACCCATTCCATGGGTCCCAAATCTCCAGGTTCAAGGGCATCTTCCTACATCGAAAACATTCATGAGAAACCCAGAAGATGGTACACCGTGTGATCGGGAAAGGTTTCTAAAACGCACCTCATTTCTCATCTCCTTGTGCCTGGGTTCGCCATTCCAGCCGCTTTACTAGCAATCTCCCTCCTTGGAGAATCAGCACCTTTAACCTCCTGTTCCGTACAGGTTGCAATTTGTCCTGAGGATGAACGGGAAGAGGGGGAACCAATGAGAGACTAGCTCTAGGTGTTGGGACAGGCACAGGTCACTCTATTTTCCCCTCAAGAAGAAGAATTAACCACAGGCTCAGCCTGCCGCCTTGGACCAGAATAGGGCCTGAAGCAATCCTGCGCTTTTGCGGCCAGCTCCCAAGAAAGCGAGTTGAAAAATGGAGCTCAGGGGCACTGCAATTCACAAACCTGCAGACTTATAAATGATGACTCTCGTCCACAAATATATTGAGGGAAGGCAACGAAGAGGATTTGAAAGCAAGGCAGAATTGCAGGAAACAGATTTCAGGAGGGAGATTCGAATCGCCTTTAAAGCACAGGAAAAGCGGCAAAACCTCGACAATGATGCCCTTGGCCAAAAAGGGCGTATCCGTTTTTTCCTGAATATATTCAGGAAAAAACGCATACGCCCTTTTTGGCCAACCAAGCAACCTGGAAAGGCAAATCAGCGCTACAAAGAAGTCTCGCTTCCCATCGGTCAAAAGGGCCATGCTGAATAAAGTGTCAAAACCAGAAATGCAGGACAGGCCATGGAGAAACGGGAGCCTGGCTACGCTGATGGGCGGGATGTAAATTGCCAACAGCCACTCTGGAGAAGTGCACGGTGTGTCCTGAAACATCTAAAAAACTGAGCTTAGGGAGCATAGGGCACATCCACTCATGGGCGTATAAATTGGGAAAACTAAAAATCAGCAAGACACAGGCACCCCAAAGTTTAGGGCTGCTCTGTTGACAAGAATCTCCACTTCGTTACACCTTAAATATCCCAGGAAAGAGAAAAATGGATAAAGAAGTTGTGGTCCTTATGTACAATGGAATATCACTCAGCCATGAAATCAACGTCATAAGGCTAGTAGCAGCATGATGAGTGGATTTAGGTACGAAGATTCTAAGTGAAATAAGTCACACAGAAAAAGACACTTATCATAAGATATGACTTATAGAGGGAATGTAAAAACCGCTACCCTTGAACTGAATTACAAAACAGAATAGAGTCACACGTTTAGAAAACACACTATGGCTGCTTAATGGGAAAGGTGAGGTGGGGTGATGCATACAGCAAGGGTTTCAAATTAGCTCAGATACCGTTCCATAAACCCAATATGTAATACACAAGCCCTACTCCTTCCTCAATGAATTGGACTCCACACCCCCTATTCACCGCCCAAGAATATATCTGACTAGTAAGAATCTTGAAACCTATGCATTGATATCTCTCTGTAAGTGAGTCAAGTGGGTGTAAAGCGGCAAAATCACAGCAGTGAAAAGCAGGTAAACCCCATTATAAAAATCAATTACTTTTAAAAACCCGTGAAACAAAGACAGTGAAAGAGAGAGAAATTCTTACAAAATTCGTTCAGGGGCTGTGATGCCACCTGGATTGACCATATCTAGACCCACAGCTGATTGAGACATAAGGGTGGACACTCTTGGGGCTGAGAGGTTTGGTGAGGTTGGGTGAGCAAACGCAGACCCTATAAAGTAATACTGCGTGGTACCCATCCCATGGGTCCCAAATCTCCAGGTTCAAGGGCATCTTCCTACATCGAAAACATTCATGAGAAACCCAGAAGATGGTACACCGTGTGATCGGGAAAGGTTTCTAAAACGCACCTCATTTCTCATCTCCTTGTGCTTGGGTTCGCCATTCCAGCCGCTTTACTAGCAATCTCCCTCCTTGGAGAATCAGCACCTTTAACCTCCTGTTCCGTACAGGTTGCAATTAGTCCTGAGGATGAACGGGAAGAGGGGGAACCAATGAGAGACTAGCTCTAGGTGTTGGGACAGGCACAGGTCACTCTATTTTCCCCTCAAGAAGAAGAATTAACCACAGGCTCAGCCTGCCGCCTTGGACCAGAATAGGGCCTGAAGCAATCCTGCGCTTTTGCGGCCAGCTCCGAAGAAAGCGAGTTGAAAAATGGAGCTCAGGGGCACTGCAATTCACAAACCTGCAGACTTATAAATGATGACTCTCGTCCACAAATATATTGAGGGAAGGAAACGAAGAGGATTTGAAAGCAAGGCAGAATTGCAGGAAACAGATTTCAGGAGGGGGATTCGAATCGCCTTTAAAGCACAGGAAAAGCGGCAAAACCTCGACAATGATGCCCTTGGCCAAAAAGGGCGTATGCGTTTTTTCCTGAATAGATTCAGGAAAAAACGCATACGCCCTTTTTGGCCAACCAAGCAACCTGGAAAGGCAAATCAGCGCTACAAAGAAGTCTCGCTTCCCATCGGTCAAAAGGGCCATGCTGAATAAAGTGTCAAAACCAGAAATGCAGGACAGGCCATGGAGAAACGGGAGCCTGGCTACGCTGATGGGCGGGATGTAAATTGCCAACAGCCACTCTGGAGAAGTGCACGGTGTTTCCTGAAACATCTAAAAATCTGAGCTTAGGGAGCATAGGGCACATCCACTCATGGGCGTATAAATTGGGAAAACTAAAAATCAGCAAGACACAGGCACCCCAAAGTTTAGGGCTGCTCTGTTGACAAGAATCTCCACTTCGTTACACCTTAAATATCCCAGGAAAGAGAAAAATGGATAAAGAAGTTGTGGTCCTTATGTACAATGGAATATCACTCAGCCATGAAATCAACGTCATAAGGCTAGTAGCAGCATGATGAGTGGATTTAGGTACGAAGATTCTAAGTGAAATAAGTCACACAGAAAAAGACACTTATCATAAGATATGACTTATAGAGGGAATGTAAAAACCGCTACCCTTGAACTGAATTACAAAACAGAATAGAGTCACACGTTTAGAAAACACACTATGGCTGCTTAATGGGAAAGGTGAGGTGGGGTGATGCATACAGCAAGGGTTTCAAATTAGCTCAGATACCGTTCCATAAACCCAATATGTAATACACAAGCCCTACTCCTTCCTCAATGAATTGGACTCCACACCCCCTATTCACCGCCCAAGAATATATCTGACTAGTAAGAATCTTGAAACCTATGCATTGATATCTCTCTGTAAGTGAGTCAAGTGGGTGTAAAGCGGCAAAATCACAGCAGTGAAAAGCAGGTAAACCCCATTATAAAAATCAATTACTTTTAAAAACCCGTGAAACAAAGACAGTGAAAGAGAGAGAAATTCTTACAAAATTCGTTCAGGGGCTGTGATGCCACCTGGATTGACCATATCTAGACCCACAGCTGATTGAGACATAAGGGTGGACACTCTTGGGGCTGAGAGGTTTGGTGAGGTTGGGTGAGCAAACGCAGACCCTATAAAGTAATACTGCGTGGTACCCATTCCATGGGTCCCAAATCTCCAGGTTCAAGGGCATCTTCCTACATCGAAAACATTCATGAGAAACCCAGAAGATGGTACACCGTGTGATCGGGAAAGGTTTCTAAAACGCACCTCATTTCTCATCTCCTTGTGCCTGGGTTCGCCATTCCAGCCGCTTTACTAGCAATCTCCCTCCTTGGAGAATCAGCACCTTTAACCTCCTGTTCCGTACAGGTTGCAATTTGTCCTGAGGATGAACGGGAAGAGGGGGAACCAATGAGAGACTAGCTCTAGGTGTTGGGACAGGCACAGGTCACTCTATTTTCCCCTCAAGAAGAAGAATTAACCACAGGCTCAGCCTGCCGCCTTGGACCAGAATAGGGCCTGAAGCAATCCTGCGCTTTTGCGGCCAGCTCCCAAGAAAGCGAGTTGAAAAATGGAGCTCAGGGGCACTGCAATTCACAAACCTGCAGACTTATAAATGATGACTCTCGTCCACAAATATATTGAGGGAAGGCAACGAAGAGGATTTGAAAGCAAGGCAGAATTGCAGGAAACAGATTTCAGGAGGGAGATTCGAATCGCCTTTAAAGCACAGGAAAAGCGGCAAAACCTCGACAATGATGCCCTTGGCCAAAAAGGGCGTATGCGTTTTTTCCTGAATATATTCAGGAAAAAACGCATACGCCCTTTTTGGCCAACCAAGCAACCTGGAAAGGCAAATCAGCGCTACAAAGAAGTCTCGCTTCCCATCGGTCAAAAGGGCCATGCTGAATAAAGTGTCAAAACCAGAAATGCAGGACAGGCCATGGAGAAACGGGAGCCTGGCTACGCTGATGGGCGGGATGTAAATTGCCAACAGCCACTCTGGAGAAGTGCACGGTGTGTCCTGAAACATCTAAAAAACTGAGCTTAGGGAGCATAGGGCACATCCACTCATGGGCGTATAAATTGGGAAAACTAAAAATCAGCAAGACAAAGGCACCCCAAAGTTTAGGGCTGCTCTGTTGACAAGAATCTCCACTTCGTTACACCTTAAATATCCCAGGAAAGAGAAAAATGGATAAAGAAGTTGTGGTCCTTATGTACAATGGAATATCACTCAGCCATGAAATCAACGTCATAAGGCTAGTAGCAGCATGATGAGTGGATTTAGGTACGAAGATTCTAAGTGAAATAAGTCACACAGAAAAAGACACTTATCATAAGATATGACTTATAGAGGGAATGTAAAAACCGCTACCCTTGAACTGAATTACAAAACAGAATAGAGTCACACGTTTAGAAAACACACTATGGCTGCTTAATGGGAAAGGTGAGGTGGGGTGATGTATACAGCAAGGGTTTCAAATTAGCTCAGATACCGTTCCATAAACCCAATATGTAATACACAAGCCCTACTCCTTCCTCAGTGAATTGGACTCCACACCCCCTATTCACCGCCCAAGAATATATCTGACTAGTAAGAATCTTGAAACCTATGCATTGATATCTCTCTGTAAGTGAGTCAAGTGGGTGTAAAGCGGCAAAATCACAGCAGTGAAAAGCAGGTAAACCCCATTATAAAAATCAATTACTTTTAAAAACCCGTGAAACAAAGACAGTGAAAGAGAGAGAAATTCTTACAAAATTCGTTCAGGGGCTGTGATGCCACCTGGATTGACCATATCTAGACCCACAGCTGATTGAGACATAAGGGTGGACACTCTTGGGGCTGAGAGGTTTGGTGAGGTTGGGTGAGCAAACGCAGACCCTATAAAGTAATACTGCGTGGTACCCATCCCATGGGTCCCAAATCTCCAGGTTCAAGGGCATCTTCCTACATCGAAAACATTCATGAGAAACCCAGAAGATGGTACACCGTGTGATCGGGAAAGGTTTCTAAAACGCACCTCATTTCTCATCTCCTTGTGCTTGGGTTCGCCATTCCAGCCGCTTTACTAGCAATC
Organism: Balaenoptera physalus; assembly: GCF_965194825.1. Taxonomy (NCBI): domain Eukaryota; kingdom Metazoa; phylum Chordata; class Mammalia; order Artiodactyla; family Balaenopteridae; genus Balaenoptera; species Balaenoptera physalus. The sequence continues at coordinate 1,216,545 of NW_028126537.1, read as the reverse complement.
TCCCTCCTTGGAGAATCAGCACCTTTAACCTCCTGTTCCGTACAGGTTGCAATTAGTCCTGAGGATGAACGGGAAGAGGGGGAACCAATGAGAGACTAGCTCTAGGTGTTGGGACAGGCACAGGTCACTCTATTTTCCCCTCAAGAAGAAGAATTAACCACAGGCTCAGCCTGCCGCCTGGGACCAGAATAGGGCCTGAAGCAATCCTGCGCTTTTGCGGCCAGCTCCGAAGAAAGCGAGTTGAAAAATGGAGCTCAGGGGCACTGCAATTCACAAACCTGCAGACTTATAAATGATGACTCTCGTCCACAAATATACTGATGGAAGGCAACGAAGAGGATTTGAAAGCAAGGCAGAATTGCAGGAAACAGATTTCAGGAGGGGGATTCGAATCGCCTTTAAAGCACAGGAAAAGCGGCAAAACCTCGACAATGATGCCCTTGGCCAAAAAGGGCGTATGCGTTTTTTCCTGAATATATTCAGGAAAAAACGCATACGCCCTTTTTGGCCAACCAAGCAACCTGGAAAGGCAAATCAGCGCTACAAAGAAGTCTCGCTTCCCATCGGTCAAAAGGGCCATGCTGAATAAAGTGTCAAAACCAGAAATGCAGGACAGGCCATGGAGAAACGGGAGCCTGGCTACGCTGATGGGCGGGATGTAAATTGCCAACAGCCACTCTGGAGAAGTGCACGGTGTGTCCTGAAACATCTAAAAAACTGAGCTTAGGGAGCATAGGGCACATCCACTCATGGGCGTATAAATTGGGAAAACTAAAAATCAGCAAGACAAAGGCACCCCAAAGTTTAGGGCTGCTCTGTTGACAAGAATCTCCACTTCGTTACACCTTAAATATCCCAGGAAAGAGAAAAATGGATAAAGAAGTTGTGGTCCTTATGTACAATGGAATATCACTCAGCCATGAAATCAACGTCATAAGGCTAGTAGCAGCATGATGAGTGGATTTAGGTACGAAGATTCTAAGTGAAATAAGTCACACAGAAAAAGACACTTATCATAAGATATGACTTATAGAGGGAATGTAAAAACCGCTACCCTTGAACTGAATTACAAAACAGAATAGAGTCACACGTTTAGAAAACACACTATGGCTGCTTAATGGGAAAGGTGAGGTGGGGTGATGCATACAGCAAGGGTTTCAAATTAGCTCAGATACCGTTCCATAAACCCAATATGTAATACACAAGCCCTACTCCTTCCTCAATGAATTGGACTCCACACCCCCTATTCACCGCCCAAGAATATATCTGACTAGTAAGAATCTTGAAACCTATGCATTGATATCTCTCTGTAAGTGAGTCAAGTGGGTGTAAAGCGGCAAAATCACAGCAGTGAAAAGCAGGTAAACCCCATTATAAAAATCAATTACTTTTAAAAACCCGTGAAACAAAGACAGTGAAAGAGAGAGAAATTCTTACAAAATTCGTTCAGGGGCTGTGATGCCACCTGGATTGACCATATCTAGACCCACAGCTGATTGAGACATAAGGGTGGACACTCTTGGGGCTGAGAGGTTTGGTGAGGTTGGGTGAGCAAACGCAGACCCTATAAAGTAATACTGCGTGGTACCCATTCCATGGGTCCCAAATCTCCAGGTTCAAGGGCATCTTCCTACATCGAAAACATGCATGAGAAACCCAGAATATGGTACACCGTGTGATCGGGAAAGGTTTCTAAAACGCACCTCATTTCTCATCTCCTTGTGCCTGGGTTCGCCATTCCAGCCGCTTTACTAGCAATCTCCCTCCTTGGAGAATCAGCACCTTTAACCTCCTGTTCCGTACAGGTTGCAATTTGTCCTGAGGATGAACGGGAAGAGGGGGAACCAATGAGAGACTAGCTCTAGGTGTTGGGACAGGCACAGGTCACTCTATTTTCTTCTCAAGAAGAAGAATTAACCACAAGCTCAGCCTGCCGCCTGGGACCAGAATAGGGCCTGAAGCAATCCTGCGCTTTTGCGGCCAGCTCCCAAGAAAGCGAGTTGAAAAATGGAGCTCAGGGGCACTGCAATTCACAAACCTGCAGACTTATAAATGATGACTCTCGTCCACAAATATATTGAGGGAAGGCAACGAAGAGGATTTGAAAGCAAGGCAGAATTGCAGGAAACAGATTTCAGGAGGGAGATTCGAATCGCCTTTAAAGCACAGGAAAAGCGGCAAAACCTCGACAATGATGCCCTTGGCCAAAAAGGGCGTGTGCGTTTTTTCCTGAATAGATTCAGGAAAAAACGCATACGCCCTTTTTGGCCAACCAAGCAACCTGGAAAGGCAAATCAGCGCTACAAAGAAGTCTCGCTTCCCATCGGTCAAAAGGGCCATGCTGAATAAAGTATCAAAACCAGAAATGCAGGACAGGCCATGGAGAAACGGGAGCCTGGCTACGCTGATGGGCGGGATGTAAATTGCCAACAGCCACTCTGGAGAAGTGCACGGTGTGTCCTGAAACATCTAAAAAACTCAGCTTAGGGAGCATAGGGCACCTCCACTCATGGGCGTATAAATTGGGAAAACTAAAAATCAGCAAGACACAGGCACCCCAAAGTTTAGGGCTGCTCTGTTGACAAGAATCTCCACTTCGTTACAACTTAAATATCCCAGAAAAGAGAAAAATGGATAAAGAAGTTGTGGTCCTTATGTACAATGGAATATCACTCAGCCATGAAATCAACATCATAAGGCTAGTAGCAGCATGATGATTGGATTTAGGTACGACGATTCTAAGTGAAATAAGTCACACAGAAAAAGACACTTATCATAAGATATGACTTATAGAGGGAATGTAAAAACCGCTACCCTTGAACTGAATTACAAAACAGAATAGAGTCACACGTTTAGAAAACACACTATGGCTGCTTAACGGGAAAGGTGAGGTGGGGTGATGCATACAACAAGGGTTTCAAATTATCTCAGATACCGTTCCATAAACCCAATATGTAATAGACAAGCCCTACTCCTTCCTCAATGAATTGGACTCAACACCCCCAATTCACCGCCCAAGAATATATCTGACTAGTAAGAATCTTGAAACCTATGCATTGATATCTCTCTGTAAGTGAGTCAAGTGGGTGTAAAGCGGCAAAATCACAGCAGTGAAAAGCAGGTAAACCCCATTATAAAAATCAATTACTTTTAAAAACCCGTGAAACAAAGACAGTGAAAGAGAGAGAAATTCTTACAAAATTCGTTCAGGGGCTGTGATGCCACCTGGATTGACCATATCTAGACCCACAGCTGATTGAGACATAAGGGTGGACACTCTTGGGGATGAGAGGTTTGGTGAGGTTGGGTGAGCAAACGCAGACCCTTTAAAGTAATACTGCGTGGTACCCATCCCATGGGTCCCAAATCTCCAGGTTCAAGGGCATCTTCCTACATCGAAAACATGCATGAGAAACCCAGAAGATGGTACACCGTGTGATCGGGAAAGGTTTGTAAAACGCACCTCATTTCTCATCTGCTTGTGCTTGGGTTCGCCATTCCAGCCGCTTTACTAGCAATCTCCCTCCTTGGAGAATCAGCACCTTTAACCTCCTGTTCCGTACAGGTTGCAATTAGTCCTGAGGATGAACGGGAAGAGGGGGAACCAATGAGAGACTAGCTCTAGGTGTTGGGACAGGCACAGGTCACTCTATTTTCCCCTCAAGAAGAAGAATTAACCACAGGCTCAGCCTGCCGCCTTGGACCAGAATAGGGCCTGAAGCAATCCTGCGCTTTTGCGGCCATCTCCCAAGAAAGCGAGTTGAAAAATGGAGCTCAGGGGCACTGCAATTCACAAACCTGCAGACTTATAAATGATGACTCTCGTCCACAAATATATTGATGGAAGGCAACGAAGAGGATTTGAAAGCAAGGCAGAATTGCAGGAAACAGATTTCAGGAGGGAGATTCGAATCGCCTTTAAAGCACAGGAAAAGCGGCCAAATCTCGACAATGATGCCCTTGGCCAAAAAGGGCGTATGCGTTTTTTCCTGAATATATTCAGGAAAAAACGCATACGCACTTTTTGGCCAACCAAGCAACCTGGAAAGGCAAATCAGCGCTACAAAGAAGTCTCGCTTCCCATCGGTCAAAAGGGCCATGCTGAATAAAGTGTCAAAACAAGAAATGCAGGACAGGCCATGGAGAAACGGGAGCCTGGCTACGCTGATGGGCGGGATGTAAATTGCCAACAGCCACTCTGGAGAAGTGCACGGTGTGTCCTGAAACATCTAAAAAACTGAGCTTAGGGAGCATAAGGCACATCCACTCATGGGCGTATAAATTGGGAAAACTAAAAATCAGCAAGACACAGGCACCCCAAAGTTTAGGGCTGCTCTGTTGACAAGAATCTCCACTTCGTTACACCTTAAATATCCCAGGAAAGAGAAAAATGGATAAAGAAGTTGTGGTCCTTATGTACAATGGAATATCACTCAGCAATGAAATCAACGTCATAAGGCTAGTAGCAGCATGATGATTGGATTTAGGTACGACGATTCTAAGTGAAATAAGTCACACAGAAAAAGACACTTATCATAAGATATGACTTATAGAGGGAATGTAAAAACCGCTACCCTTGAACTGAATTACAAACAGAATAGAGTCACACGTTTAGAAAACACACTATGGCTGCTTAACGGGAAAGGTGAGGTGGGGTGATGCATACAACAAGGGTTTCAAATTATCTCAGATACCGTTCCATAAACCCAATATGTAATAGACAAGCCCTACTCCTTCCTCAATGAATTGGTCTCGACACCCCCAATTCACCGCCCAAGAATATATCTGACTAGTAAGAATCTTGAAACCTATGCATTGATATCTCTCTGTAAGTGAGTCAAGTGGGTGTAAAGCGGCAAAATCACAGCAGTGTAAAGCAGGTAAACCCCATTATAAAAATCAATTACTTTTAAAAACCCGTGAAACAAAGACAGTGAAAGAGAGAGAAATTCTTACAAAATTCGTTCAGCGGCTGTAATGCCACCTGGATTGACCATATCTAGACCCACAGCTGATTGAGACATAAGGGTGGACACTCTTGGCGCTGAGAGGTTTGGTGAGGTTGGGTGAGCAAACGCAGACCCTTTAAAGTAATACTGCGTGGTACCCATCCCATGGGTCCCAAATCTCCAGGTTCAAGGGCATCTTCCTACATCGAAAACATGCATGAGAAACCCAGAAGATGGTACACCGTGTGATCGGGAAAGGTTTGTAAAACGCACCTCATTTCTCATCTGCTTGTGCTTGGGTTCGCCATTCCAGCCGCTTTACTAGCAATCTCCCTCCTTGGAGAATCAGCACCTTTAACCTCCTGTTCCGTACAGGTTGCAATTAGTCCTGAGGATGAACGGGAAGAGGGGGAACCAATGAGAGACTAGCTCTAGGTGTTGGGACAGGCACAGGTCACTCTATTTTCCCCTCAAGAAGAAGAATTAACCACAGGCTCAGCCTGCCGCCTTGGACCAGAATAGGGCCTGAAGCAATCCTGCGCTTTTGTGGCCATCTCCCAAGAAAGCGAGTTGAAAAATGGAGCTCAGGGGCACTGCAATTCACAAACCTGCAGACTTATAAATGATGACTCTCGTCCACAAATATATTGATGGAAGGCAACGAAGAGGATTTGAAAGCAAGGCAGAATTGCAGGAAACAGATTTCAGGAGGGAGATTCGAATCCCCTTTAAAGCACAGGAAAAGCGGCAAAACCTCGACAATGATGCCCTTGGCCAAAAAGGGCGTATGCGTTTTTTCCTGAATATATTCAGGAAAAAACGCATACGCCCTTTTTGGCCAACCAAGCAACCTGGAAAGGCAAATCAGCGCTACAAAGAAGTCTCGCTTCCCATCGGTCAAAAGGGCCATGCTGAATAAAGTGTCAAAACCAGAAATGCAGGACAGGCCATGGAGAAACGGGAGCCTGGCTACGCTGATGGGCGGGATGTAAATTGCCAACAGCCACTCTGGAGAAGTGCACGGTGTGTCCTGAAACATCTAAAAAACTGAGCTTAGGGAGCATAGGGCACATCCACACATGGGCGTATAAATTGGGAAAACTAAAAATCAGCAAGACACAGGCACCCCAAAGTTTAGGGCTGCTCTGTTGACAAGAATCTCCACTTCGTTACACCTTAAATATCCCAGGAAAGAGAAAAATGGATAAAGAAGTTGTGGTCCTTATGTACAATGGAATATAACTCAGCCATGAAATCAACGTCATAAGGCTAGTAGCAGCATGATGAGTGGATTTAGGTACGAAGATTCTAAGTGAAATAAGTCACACAGAAAAAGACACTTATCATAAGATATGACTTATAGAGGGAATGTAAAAACCGCTACCCTTGAACTGAATTACAAAACAGAATAGAGTCACACGTTTAGAAAACACACTATGGCTGCTTAATGGGAAAGGTGAGGTGGGGTGATGCATACAACAAGGGTTTCAAATTAGCTCAGATACCGTTCCATAAACCCAATATGTAATACACAAGCCCTACTCCTTCCTCAATGAATTGGACTCCACACCCCCTATTCACCGCCCAAGAATATATCTGACTAGTAAGAATCTTGAAACCTATGCATTGATATCTCTCTGTAAGTGAGTCAAGTGGGTGTAAAGAGGCAAAATCACAGCAGTGAAAAGCAGGTAAACCCCATTATAAAAATCAATTACTTTTAAAAACCCGTGAAACAAAGACAGTGAAAGAGAGAGAAATTCTTACAAAATTCGTTCAGGGGCTGTGATGCCACCTGGATTGACCATATCTAGACCCACAGCTGATTGAGACATAAGGGTGGACACTCTTGGGGCTGAGAAGTTTGGTGAGGTTGGGTGAGCAAACGCAGACCATATAAAGTAATACTGCGTGGTACCCATCCCATGGGTCCCAAATCTCCAGGTTCAAGGGCATCTTCCTACATCGAAAACATTCATGAGAAACCCAGAAGATGGTACACCGTGTGATCGGGAAAGGTTTCTAAAACGCACCTCATTTCTCATCTCCTTGTGCTTGGGTTCGCCATTCCAGCCGCTTTACTAGCAATCTCCCTCCTTGGAGAATCAGCACCTTTAACCTCCTGTTCCGTACAGGTTGCAATTAGTCCTGAGGATGAACGGGAAGAGGGGGAACCAATGAGAGACTAGCTCTAGGTGTTGGGACAGGCACAGGTCACTCTATTTTCCCCTCAAGAAGAAGAATTAACCACAGGCTCAGCCTGCCGCCTTGGACCAGAATAGGGCCTGAAGCAATCCTGCGCTTTTGCGGCCAGCTCCGAAGAAAGCGAGTTGAAAAATGGAGCTCAGGGGCACTGCAATTCACAAACCTGCAGACTTATAAATGATGACTCTCGTCCACAAATATATTGAGGGAAGGCAACGAAGAGGATTTGAAAGCAAGGCAGAATTGCAGGAAACAGATTTCAGGAGGGGGATTCGAATCGCCTTTAAAGCACAGGAAAAGCGGCAAAACCTCGACAATGATGCCCTTGGCCAAAAAGGGCGTATGCGTTTTTTCCTGAATAGATTCAGGAAAAAACGCATACGCCCTTTTTGGCCAACCAAGCAACCTGGAAAGGCAAATCAGCGCTACAAAGAAGTCTCGCTTCCCATCGGTCAAAAGGGCCATGCTGAATAAAGTGTCAAAACCAGAAATGCAGGACAGGCCATGGAGAAACGGGAGCCTGGCTACGCTGATGGGCGGGATGTAAATTGCCAACAGCCACTCTGGAGAAGTGCACGGTGTGTCCTGAAACATCTAAAAAACTGAGCTTAGGGAGCATAGGGCACATCCACTCATGGGTGTATAAATTGGGAAAACTAAAAATCAGCAAGACACAGGCACCCCAAAGTTTAGGGCTGCTCTGTTGACAAGAATCTCCACTTCGTTACACCTTAAATATCCCAGGAAAGAGAAAAATGGATAAAGAAGTTGTGGTCCTTATGTACAATGGAATATCACTCAGCCATGAAATCAACGTCATAAGGCTAGTAGCAGCATGATGAGTGGATTTAGGTACGAAGATTCTAAGTGAAATAAGTCACACAGAAAAAGACACTTATCATAAGATATGACTTATAGAGGGAATGTAAAAACCGCTACCCTTGAACTGAATTACAAAACAGAATAGAGTCACACGTTTAGAAAACACACTATGGCTGCTTAATGGGAAAGGTGAGGTGGGGTGATGCATACAGCAAGGGTTTCAAATTAGCTCAGATACCGTTCCATAAACCCAATATGTAATACACAAGCCCTACTCCTTCCTCAATGAATTGGACTCCACACCCCCTATTCACCGCCCAAGAATATATCTGACTAGTAAGAATCTTGAAACCTATGCATTGATATCTCTCTGTAAGTGAGTCAAGTGGGTGTAAAGCGGCAAAATCACAGCAGTGAAAAGCAGGTAAACCCCATTATAAAAATCAATTACTTTTAAAAACCCGTGAAACAAAGACAGTGAAAGAGAGAGTAATTCTTACAAAATTCGTTCAGGGGTTGTGATGCCACCTGGATTGACCATATCTAGACCCACAGCTGATTGAGACATAAGGGTGGACACTCTTGGGGCTGAGAGGTTTGGTGAGGTTGGGTGAGCAAACGCAGACCCTATAAAGTAATACTGCGTGGTACCCATTCCATGGGTCCCAAATCTCCAGGTTCAAGGGCATCTTCCTACATCGAAAACATGCATGAGAAACCCAGAATATGGTACACCGTGTGATCGGGAAAGGTTTCTAAAACGCACCTCATTTCTCATCTCCTTGTGCCTGGGTTCGCCATTCCAGCCGCTTTACTAGCAATCTCCCTCCTTGGAGAATCAGCACCTTTAACCTCCTGTTCCGTACAGGTTGCAATTTGTCCTGAGGATGAACGGGAAGAGGGGGAACCAATGAGAGACTAGCTCTAGGTGTTGGGACAGGCACAGGTCACTCTATTTTCCCCTCAAGAAGAAGAATTAACCACAAGCTCAGCCTGCCGCCTGGGACCAGAATAGGGCCTGAAGCAATCCTGCGCTTTTGCGGCCAGCTCCCAAGAAAGCGAGTTGAAAAATGGAGCTCAGGGGCACTGCAATTCACAAACCTGCAGACTTATAAATGATGACTCTCGTCCACAAATATATTGAGGGAAGGCAACGAAGAGGATTTGAAAGCAAGGCAGAATTGCAGGAAACAGATTTCAGGAGGGAGATTCGAATCGCCTTTAAAGCACAGGAAAAGCGGCAAAACCTCGACAATGATGCCCTTGGCCAAAAAGGGCGTGTGCGTTTTTTCCTGAATAGATTCAGGAAAAAACGCATACGCCCTTTTTGGCCAACCAAGCAACCTGGAAAGGCAAATCAGCGCTACAAAGAAGTCTCGCTTCCCATCGGTCAAAAGGGCCATGCTGAATAAAGTATCAAAACCAGAAATGCAGGACAGGCCATGGAGAAACGGGAGCCTGGCTACGCTGATGGGCGGGATGTAAATTGCCAACAGCCACTCTGGAGAAGTGCACGGTGTGTCCTGAAACATCTAAAAAACTCAGCTTAGGGAGCATAGGGCACCTCCACTCATGGGCGTATAAATTGGGAAAACTAAAAATCAGCAAGACACAGGCACCCCAAAGTTTAGGGCTGCTCTGTTGACAAGAATCTCCACTTCGTTACAACTTAAATATCCCAGAAAAGAGAAAAATGGATAAAGAAGTTGTGGTCCTTATGTACAATGGAATATCACTCAGCCATGAAATCAACATCATAAGGCTAGTAGCAGCATGATGATTGGATTTAGGTACGACGATTCTAAGTGAAATAAGTCACACAGAAAAAGACACTTATCATAAGATATGACTTATAGAGGGAATGTAAAAACCGCTACCCTTGAACTGAATTACAAAACAGAATAGAGTCACACGTTTAGAAAACACACTATGGCTGCTTAACGGGAAAGGTGAGGTGGGGTGATGCATACAACAAGGGTTTCAAATTATCTCAGATACCGTTCCATAAACCCAATATGTAATAGACAAGCCCTACTCCTTCCTCAATGAATTGGACTCAACACCCCCAATTCACCGCCCAAGAATATATCTGACTAGTAAGAATCTTGAAACCTATGCATTGATATCTCTCTGTAAGTGAGTCAAGTGGGTGTAAAGCGGCAAAATCACAGCAGTGAAAAGCAGGTAAACCCCATTATAAAAATCAATTACTTTTAAAAACCCGTGAAACAAAGACAGTGAAAGAGAGAGAAATTCTTACAAAATTCGTTCAGGGGCTGTGATGCCACCTGGATTGACCATATCTAGACCCACAGCTGATTGAGACATAAGGGTGGACACTCTTGGGGATGAGAGGTTTGGTGAGGTTGGGTGAGCAAACGCAGACCCTTTAAAGTAATACTGCGTGGTACCCATCCCATGGGTCCCAAATCTCCAGGTTCAAGGGCATCTTCCTACATCGAAAACATGCATGAGAAACCCAGAAGATGGTACACCGTGTGATCGGGAAAGGTTTGTAAAACGCACCTCATTTCTCATCTGCTTGTGCTTGGGTTCGCCATTCCAGCCGCTTTACTAGCAATCTCCCTCCTTGGAGAATCAGCACCTTTAACCTCCTGTTCCGTACAGGTTGCAATTAGTCCTGAGGATGAACGGGAAGAGGGGGAACCAATGAGAGACTAGCTCTAGGTGTTGGGACAGGCACAGGTCACTCTATTTTCCCCTCAAGAAGAAGAATTAACCACAGGCTCAGCCTGCCGCCTTGGACCAGAATAGGGCCTGAAGCAATCCTGCGCTTTTGCGGCCATCTCCCAAGAAAGCGAGTTGAAAAATGGAGCTCAGGGGCACTGCAATTCACAAACCTGCAGACTTATAAATGATGACTCTCGTCCACAAATATATTGATGGAAGGCAACGAAGAGGATTTGAAAGCAAGGCAGAATTGCAGGAAACAGATTTCAGGAGGGAGATTCGAATCGCCTTTAAAGCACAGGAAAAGCGGCCAAATCTCGACAATGATGCCCTTGGCCAAAAAGGGCGTATGCGTTTTTTCCTGAATATATTCAGGAAAAAACGCATACGCACTTTTTGGCCAACCAAGCAACCTGGAAAGGCAAATCAGCGCTACAAAGAAGTCTCGCTTCCCATCGGTCAAAAGGGCCATGCTGAATAAAGTGTCAAAACAAGAAATGCAGGACAGGCCATGGAGAAACGGGAGCCTGGCTACGCTGATGGGCGGGATGTAAATTGCCAACAGCCACTCTGGAGAAGTGCACGGTGTGTCCTGAAACATCTAAAAAACTGAGCTTAGGGAGCATAAGGCACATCCACTCATGGGCGTATAAATTGGGAAAACTAAAAATCAGCAAGACACAGGCACCCCAAAGTTTAGGGCTGCTCTGTTGACAAGAATCTCCACTTCGTTACACCTTAAATATCCCAGGAAAGAGAAAAATGGATAAAGAAGTTGTGGTCCTTATGTACAATGGAATATCACTCAGCCATGAAATCAACGTCATAAGGCTAGTAGCAGCATGATGATTGGATTTAGGTACGACGATTCTAAGTGAAATAAGTCACACAGAAAAAGACACTTATCATAAGATATGACTTATAGAGGGAATGTAAAAACCGCTACCCTTGAACTGAATTACAAACAGAATAGAGTCACACGTTTAGAAAACACACTATGGCTGCTTAACGGGAAAGGTGAGGTGGGGTGATGCATACAACAAGGGTTTCAAATTATCTCAGATACCGTTCCATAAACCCAATATGTAATAGACAAGCCCTACTCCTTCCTCAATGAATTGGTCTCGACACCCCCAATTCACCGCCCAAGAATATATCTGACTAGTAAGAATCTTGAAACCTATGCATTGATATCTCTCTGTAAGTGAGTCAAGTGGGTGTAAAGCGGCAAAATCACAGCAGTGTAAAGCAGGTAAACCCCATTATAAAAATCAATTACTTTTAAAAACCCGTGAAACAAAGACAGTGAAAGAGAGAGAAATTCTTACAAAATTCGTTCAGCGGCTGTAATGCCACCTGGATTGACCATATCTAGACCCACAGCTGATTGAGACATAAGGGTGGACACTCTTGGCGCTGAGAGGTTTGGTGAGGTTGGGTGAGCAAACGCAGACCCTTTAAAGTAATACTGCGTGGTACCCATCCCATGGGTCCCAAATCTCCAGGTTCAAGGGCATCTTCCTACATCGAAAACATGCATGAGAAACCCAGAAGATGGTACACCGTGTGATCGGGAAAGGTTTGTAAAACGCACCTCATTTCTCATCTGCTTGTGCTTGGGTTCGCCATTCCAGCCGCTTTACTAGCAATCTCCCTCCTTGGAGAATCAGCACCTTTAACCTCCTGTTCCGTACAGGTTGCAATTAGTCCTGAGGATGAACGGGAAGAGGGGGAACCAATGAGAGACTAGCTCTAGGTGTTGGGACAGGCACAGGTCACTCTATTTTCCCCTCAAGAAGAAGAATTAACCACAGGCTCAGCCTGCCGCCTTGGACCAGAATAGGGCCTGAAGCAATCCTGCGCTTTTGTGGCCATCTCCCAAGAAAGCGAGTTGAAAAATGGAGCTCAGGGGCACTGCAATTCACAAACCTGCAGACTTATAAATGATGACTCTCGTCCACAAATATATTGATGGAAGGCAACGAAGAGGATTTGAAAGCAAGGCAGAATTGCAGGAAACAGATTTCAGGAGGGAGATTCGAATCCCCTTTAAAGCACAGGAAAAGCGGCAAAACCTCGACAATGATGCCCTTGGCCAAAAAGGGCGTATGCGTTTTTTCCTGAATATATTCAGGAAAAAACGCATACGCCCTTTTTGGCCAACCAAGCAACCTGGAAAGGCAAATCAGCGCTACAAAGAAGTCTCGCTTCCCATCGGTCAAAAGGGCCATGCTGAATAAAGTGTCAAAACCAGAAATGCAGGACAGGCCATGGAGAAACGGGAGCCTGGCTACGCTGATGGGCGGGATGTAAATTGCCAACAGCCACTCTGGAGAAGTGCACGGTGTGTCCTGAAACATCTAAAAAACTGAGCTTAGGGAGCATAGGGCACATCCACACATGGGCGTATAAATTGGGAAAACTAAAAATCAGCAAGACACAGGCACCCCAAAGTTTAGGGCTGCTCTGTTGACAAGAATCTCCACTTCGTTACACCTTAAATATCCCAGGAAAGAGAAAAATGGATAAAGAAGTTGTGGTCCTTATGTACAATGGAATATAACTCAGCCATGAAATCAACGTCATAAGGCTAGTAGCAGCATGATGAGTGGATTTAGGTACGAAGATTCTAAGTGAAATAAGTCACACAGAAAAAGACACTTATCATAAGATATGACTTATAGAGGGAATGTAAAAACCGCTACCCTTGAACTGAATTACAAAACAGAATAGAGTCACACGTTTAGAAAACACACTATGGCTGCTTAATGGGAAAGGTGAGGTGGGGTGATGCATACAACAAGGGTTTCAAATTAGCTCAGATACCGTTCCATAAACCCAATATGTAATACACAAGCCCTACTCCTTCCTCAATGAATTGGACTCCACACCCCCTATTCACCGCCCAAGAATATATCTGACTAGTAAGAATCTTGAAACCTATGCATTGATATCTCTCTGTAAGTGAGTCAAGTGGGTGTAAAGAGGCAAAATCACAGCAGTGAAAAGCAGGTAAACCCCATTATAAAAATCAATTACTTTTAAAAACCCGTGAAACAAAGACAGTGAAAGAGAGAGAAATTCTTACAAAATTCGTTCAGGGGCTGTGATGCCACCTGGATTGACCATATCTAGACCCACAGCTGATTGAGACATAAGGGTGGACACTCTTGGGGCTGAGAAGTTTGGTGAGGTTGGGTGAGCAAACGCAGACCCTATAAAGTAATACTGCGTGGTACCCATCCCATGGGTCCCAAATCTCCAGGTTCAAGGGCATCTTCCTACATCGAAAACATTCATGAGAAACCCAGAAGATGGTACACCGTGTGATCGGGAAAGGTTTCTAAAACGCACCTCATTTCTCATCTCCTTGTGCTTGGGTTCGCCATTCCAGCCGCTTTACTAGCAATCTCCCTCCTTGGAGAATCAGCACCTTTAACCTCCTGTTCCGTACAGGTTGCAATTAGTCCTGAGGATGAACGGGAAGAGGGGGAACCAATGAGAGACTAGCTCTAGGTGTTGGGACAGGCACAGGTCACTCTATTTTCCCCTCAAGAAGAAGAATTAACCACAGGCTCAGCCTGCCGCCTTGGACCAGAATAGGGCCTGAAGCAATCCTGCGCTTTTGCGGCCAGCTCCGAAGAAAGCGAGTTGAAAAATGGAGCTCAGGGGCACTGCAATTCACAAACCTGCAGACTTATAAATGATGACTCTCGTCCACAAATATATTGAGGGAAGGCAACGAAGAGGATTTGAAAGCAAGGCAGAATTGCAGGAAACAGATTTCAGGAGGGGGATTCGAATCGCCTTTAAAGCACAGGAAAAGCGGCAAAACCTCGACAATGATGCCCTTGGCCAAAAAGGGCGTATGCGTTTTTTCCTGAATAGATTCAGGAAAAAACGCATACGCCCTTTTTGGCCAACCAAGCAACCTGGAAAGGCAAATCAGCGCTACAAAGAAGTCTCGCTTCCCATCGGTCAAAAGGGCCATGCTGAATAAAGTGTCAAAACCAGAAATGCAGGACAGGCCATGGAGAAACGGGAGCCTGGCTACGCTGATGGGCGGGATGTAAATTGCCAACAGCCACTCTGGAGAAGTGCACGGTGTGTCCTGAAACATCTAAAAAACTGAGCTTAGGGAGCATAGGGCACATCCACTCATGGGTGTATAAATTGGGAAAACTAAAAATCAGCAAGACACAGGCACCCCAAAGTTTAGGGCTGCTCTGTTGACAAGAATCTCCACTTCGTTACACCTTAAATATCCCAGGAAAGAGAAAAATGGATAAAGAAGTTGTGGTCCTTATGTACAATGGAATATCACTCAGCCATGAAATCAACGTCATAAGGCTAGTAGCAGCATGATGAGTGGATTTAGGTACGAAGATTCTAAGTGAAATAAGTCACACAGAAAAAGACACTTATCATAAGATATGACTTATAGAGGGAATGTAAAAACCGCTACCCTTGAACTGAATTACAAAACAGAATAGAGTCACACGTTTAGAAAACACACTATGGCTGCTTAATGGGAAAGGTGAGGTGGGGTGATGCATACAGCAAGGGTTTCAAATTAGCTCAGATACCGTTCCATAAACCCAATATGTAATACACAAGCCCTACTCCTTCCTCAATGAATTGGACTCCACACCCCCTATTCACCGCCCAAGAATATATCTGACTAGTAAGAATCTTGAAACCTATGCATTGATATCTCTCTGTAAGTGAGTCAAGTGGGTGTAAAGCGGCAAAATCACAGCAGTGGAAAGCAGGTAAACCCCATTATAAAAATCAATTACTTTTAAAAACCCGTGAAACAAAGACAGTGAAAGAGAGAGAAATTCTTACAAAATTCGTTCAGGGGCTGTGATGCCACCTGGATTGACCATATCTAGACCCACAGCTGATTGAGACATAAGGGTGGACACTCTTGGGGCTGAGAGGTTTGGTGAGGTTGGGTGAGCAAACGCAGACCCTATAAAGTAATACTGCGTGGTACCCATTCCATGGGTCCCAAATCTCCAGGTTCAAGGGCATCTTCCTACATCGAAAACATTCATGAGAAACCCAGAAGATGGTACACCGTGTGATCGGGAAAGGTTTCTAAAACGCACCTCATTTCTCATCTCCTTGTGCCTGGGTTCGCCATTCCAGCCGCTTTACTAGCAATCTCCCTCCTTGGAGAATCAGCACCTTTAACCTCCTGTTCCGTACAGGTTGCAATTTGTCCTGAGGATGAACGGGAAGAGGGGGAACCAATGAGAGACTAGCTCTAGGTGTTGGGACAGGCACAGGTCACTCTATTTTCCCCTCAAGAAGAAGAATTAACCACAGGCTCAGCCTGCCGCCTTGGACCAGAATAGGGCCTGAAGCAATCCTGCGCTTTTGCGGCCAGCTCCCAAGAAAGCGAGTTGAAAAATGGAGCTCAGGGGCACTGCAATTCACAAACCTGCAGACTTATAAATGATGACTCTCGTCCACAAATATATTGAGGGAAGGCAACGAAGAGGATTTGAAAGCAAGGCAGAATTGCAGGAAACAGATTTCAGGAGGGAGATTCGAATCGCCTTTAAAGCACAGGAAAAGCGGCAAAACCTCGACAATGATGCCCTTGGCCAAAAAGGGCGTATGCGTTTTTTCCTGAATAGATTCAGGAAAAAACGCATACGCCCTTTTTGGCCAACCAAGCAACCTGGAAAGGCAAATCAGCGCTACAAAGAAGTCTCGCTTCCCATCGGTCAAAAGGGCCATGCTGAATAAAGTGTCAAAACCAGAAATGCAGGACAGGCCATGGAGAAACGGGAGCCTGGCTACGCTGATGGGCGGGATGTAAATTGCCAACAGCCACTCTGGAGAAGTGCACGGTGTGTCCTGAAACATCTAAAAAACTGAGCTTAGGGAGCATAGGGCACATCCACTCATGGGCGTATAAATTGGGAAAACTAAAAATCAGCAAGACACAGGCACCCCAAAGTTTAGGGCTGCTCTGTTGACAAGAATCTCCACTTCGTTACACCTTAAATATCCCAGGAAAGAGAAAAATGGATAAAGAAGTTGTGGTCCTTATGTACAATGGAATATCACTCAGCCATGAAATCAACGTCATAAGGCTAGTAGCAGCATGATGAGTGGATTTAGGTACGAAGATTCTAAGTGAAATAAGTCACACAGAAAAAGACACTTATCATAAGATATGACTTATAGAGGGAATGTAAAAACCGCTACCCTTGAACTGAATTACAAAACAGAATAGAGTCACACGTTTAGAAAACACACTATGGCTGCTTAATGGGAAAGGTGAGGTGGGGTGATGTATACAGCAAGGGTTTCAAATTAGCTCAGATACCGTTCCATAAACCCAATATGTAATACACAAGCCCTACTCCTTCCTCAGTGAATTGGACTCCACACCCCCTATTCACCGCCCAAGAATATATCTGACTAGTAAGAATCTTGAAACCTATGCATTGATATCTCTCTGTAAGTGAGTCAAGTGGGTGTAAAGCGGCAAAATCACAGCAGTGAAAAGCAGGTAAACCCCATTATAAAAATCAATTACTTTTAAAAACCCGTGAAACAAAGACAGTGAAAGAGAGAGAAATTCTTACAAAATTCGTTCAGGGGCTGTGATGCCACCTGGATTGACCATATCTAGACCCACAGCTGATTGAGACATAAGGGTGGACACTCTTGGGGCTGAGAGGTTTGGTGAGGTTGGGTGAGCAAACGCAGACCCTATAAAGTAATACTGCGTGGTACCCATCCCATGGGTCCCAAATCTCCAGGTTCAAGGGCATCTTCCTACATCGAAAACATTCATGAGAAACCCAGAAGATGGTACACTGTGTGATCGGGAAAGGTTTCTAAAATGCACCTCATTTCTCATCTCCTTGTGCTTGGGTTCGCCATTCCAGCCGCTTTACTAGCAATCTCCCTCCTTGGAGAATCAGCACCTTTAACCTCCTGTTCCGTACAGGTTGCAATTAGTCCTGAGGATGAACGGGAAGAGGGGGAACCAATGAGAGACTAGCTCTAGGTGTTGGGACAGGCACAGGTCACTCTATTTTCCCCTCAAGAAGAAGAATTAACCACAGGCTCAGCCTGCCGCCTGGGACCAGAATAGGGCCTGAAGCAATCCTGCGCTTTTGCGGCCAGCTCCGAAGAAAGCGAGTTGAAAAATGGAGCTCAGGGGCACTGCAATTCACAAACCTGCAGACTTATAAATGATGACTCTCGTCCACAAATATACTGATGGAAGGCAACGAAGAGGATTTGAAAGCAAGGCAGAATTGCAGGAAACAGATTTCAGGAGGGGGATTCGAATCGCCTTTAAAGCACAGGAAAAGCGGCAAAACCTCGACAATGATGCCCTTGGCCAAAAAGGGCGTATGCGTTTTTTCCTGAATATATTCAGGAAAAAACGCATACGCCCTTTTTGGCCAACCAAGCAACCTGGAAAGGCAAATCAGCGCTACAAAGAAGTCTCGCTTCCCATCGGTCAAAAGGGCCATGCTGAATAAAGTGTCAAAACCAGAAATGCAGGACAGGCCATGGAGAAACGGGAGCCTGGCTACGCTGATGGGCGGGATGTAAATTGCCAACAGCCACTCTGGAGAAGTGCACGGTGTGTCCTGAAACATCTAAAAAACTGAGCTTAGGGAGCATAGGGCACATCCACTCATGGGCGTATAAATTGGGAAAACTAAAAATCAGCAAGACACAGGCACCCCAAAGTTTAGGGCTGCTCTGTTGACAAGAATCTCCACTTCGTTACACCTTAAATATCCCAGGAAAGAGAGAAATGGATAAAGAAGTTGTGGTCCTTATGTACAATGGAATATCACTCAGCCATGAAATCAACGTCATAAGGCTAGTAGCAGCATGATGATTGGATTTAGGTACGACGATTCTAAGTGAAATAAGTCACACAGAAAAAGGCACTTATCATAAGATACGACTTATAGAGGGAATGTAAAAACCGCTACCCTTGAACTGAATTACAAAACAGAATAGAGTCACACGTTTAGAAAACACACTATGGCTGCTTAACGGGAAAGGTGAGGTGGGGTGATGCATACAACAAGGGTTTCAAATTATCTCAGATACCGTTCCATAAACCCAATATGTAATAGACAAGCCCTACTCCTTCCTCAATGAATTGGACTCAACACCCCCAATTCACCGCCCAAGAATATATCTGACTAGTAAGAATCTTGAAACCTATGCATTGATATCTCTCTGTAAGTGAGTCAAGTGGGTGTAAAGCGGCAAAATCACAGCAGTGAAAAGCAGGTAAACCCCATTATAAAAATCAATTACTTTTAAAAACCCGTGAAACAAAGACAGTGAAAGAGAGAGAAATACTTACAAAATTCGTTCAGCGGCTGTAATGCCACCTGGATTGACCATATCTAGACCCACAGCTGATTGAGACATAAGGGTGGACACTCTTGGCGCTGAGAGGTTTGGTGAGGTTGGGTGAGCAAACGCAGACCCTTTAAAGTAATACTGCGTGGTACCCATCCCATGGGTCCCAAATCTCCAGGTTCAAGGGCATCTTCCTACATCGAAAACATGCATGAGAAACCCAGAAGATGGTACACCGTGTGACCGGGAAAGGTTTCTAAAACGCACCTCATTTCTCATCTCCTTGTGCTCGGGTTCGCCATTCCAGCCGCTTTACTAGCAATCTCCCTCCTTGGAGAATCAGCACCTTTAACCTCCTGTTCCGTACAGGTTGCAATTTGTCCTGAGGATGAAAGGGAAGAGGGGGAATCAATGAGGGACTAGCTCTAGGTGTTGGGACAGGCAGAGGTCACTCTATTTTCCCATCAGGAAGAAGAATTAACCACAGGCTCAGCCTGTCGCCTGGGACCAGAATAGGGCCTGAGGCAATCCTGCGCTTTTGCGGCCAGCGCCCAAGAAAGCGAGTTGAAAAATGGAGCTCAGGGGCACTGCAATTCACAAACCTGCAGACTTATAAATGATGACTCTCGTCCACAAATATATTGATGGAAGGCAACGAAGAGGATTTGAAAGCAAGGCAGAATTGCAGGAAACAGATTTCAGGAGGGAGATTCGAATCGCCTTTAAAGCACAGGAAAAGCGGCAAAACCTCGACAATGATGCCCTTGGCCAAAAAGGGCGTATGCGTTTTTTCCTGAATATATTCAGGAAAAAACGCATACGCCCTTTTTGGCCAACCAAGCAACCTGGAAAGGCAAATCAGCGCTACAAAGAAGTCTCGCTTCCCATCGGTCAAAAGGGCCATGCTGAATAAAGTGTCAAAACCAGAAATGCAGGACAGGCCCTGGAGAAACGGGAGCCTGGCTACGCTGATGGGCGGGATGTAAATTGCCAACAGCCACTCTGGAGAAGTGCACGGTGTGTCCTGAAACATCTAAAAAACTCAGCTTAGGGAGCATAGGGCACATCCACTCATGGGCGTATAAATTGGGAAAACTAAAAATCAGCAAGACACAGGCACCCCAAAGTTTAGGGCTGCTCTGTTGACAAGAATCTCCACTTCGTTACACCTTAAATATCCCAGGAAAGAGAGAAATGGATAAAGAAGTTGTGGTCCTTATGTACAATGGAATATCACTCAGCCATGAAATCAACGTCATAAGGCTAGTAGCAGCATGATGATTGGATTTAGGTACGACGATTCTAAGTGAAATAAGTCACACAGAAAAAGGCACTTATCATAAGATACGACTTATAGAGGGAATGTAAAAACCGCTACCCTTGAACTGAATTACAAAACAGAATAGAGTCACACGTTTAGAAAACACACTATGGCTGCTTAACGGGAAAGGTGAGGTGGGGTGATGCATACAACAAGGGTTTCAAATTATCTCAGATACCGTTCCATAAACCCAATATGTAATAGACAAGCCCTACTCCTTCCTCAATGAATTGGACTCAACACACCCAATTCACCGCCCAAGAATATATCTGACTAGTAAGAATCTTGAAACCTATGCATTGATATCTCTCTGTAAGTGAGTCAAGTGGGTGTAAAGCGGCAAAATCACAGCAGTGAAAAGCAGGTAAACCCCATTATAAAAATCAATTACTTTTAAAAACCCGTGAAACAAAGACAGTGAAAGAGAGAGAAATACTTACAAAATTCGTTCAGCGGCTGTAATGCCACCTGGATTGACCATATCTAGACCCACAGCTGATTGAGACATAAGGGTGGACACTCTTGGCGCTGAGATGTTTGGTGAGGTTGGGTGAGCAAACGCAGACCCTTTAAAGTAATACTGCGTGGTACCCATCCCATGGGTCCCAAATCTCCAGGTTCAAGGGCATCTTCCTACATCGAAAACATGCATGAGAAACCCAGAAGATGGTACACCGTGTGATCGGGAAAGGTTTCTAAAACGCACCTCATTTCTCATCTCCTTGTGCTCGGGTTCGCCATTCCAGCCGCTTTACTAGCAATCTCCCTCCTTGGAGAATCAGCACCTTTAACCTCCTGTTCCGTACAGGTTGCAATTTGTCCTGAGGATGAAAGGGAAGAGGGGGAATCAATGAGGGACTAGCTCTAGGTGTTGGGACAGGCAGAGGTCACTCTATTTTCCCATCAGGAAGAAGAATTAACCACAGGCTCAGCCTGTCGCCTGGGACCAGAATAGGGCCTGAGGCAATCCTGCGCTTTTGCGGCCAGCGCCCAAGAAAGCGAGTTGAAAAATGGAGCTCAGGGGCACTGCAATTCACAAACCTGCAGACTTATAAATGATGACTCTCGTCCACAAATATATTGATGGAAGGAAACGAAGAGGATTTGAAAGCAAGGCAGAATTGCAGGAAACAGATTTCAGGAGGGAGATTCGAATCGCCTTTAAAGCACAGGAAAAGCGGCAAAACCTCGACAATGATGCCCTTGGCCAAAAAGGGCGTATGCGTTTTTTCCTGAATATATTCAGGAAAAAACGCATACGCCCTTTTTGGCCAACCAAGCAACCTGGAAAGGCAAATCAGCGCTACAAAGAAGTCTCGCTTCCCATCGGTCAAAAGGGCCATGCTGAATAAAGTGTCAAAACCAGAAATGCAGGACAGGCCCTGGAGAAACGGGAGCCTGGCTACGCTGATGGGCGGGATGTAAATTGCCAACAGCCACTCTGGAGAAGTGCACGGTGTGTCCTGAAACATCTAAAAAACTCAGCTTAGGGAGCATAGGGCACATCCACTCATGGGCGTATAAATTGGGAAAACTAAAAATCAGCAAGACACAGGCACCCCAAAGTTTAGGGCTGCCCTGTTGACAAGAATCTCCACTTCGTTACACCTTAAATATCCCAGGAAAGAGAGAAATGGATAAAGAAGTTGTGGTCCTTATGTACAATGGAATATCACTCAGCCATGAAATCAACGTCATAAGGCTAGTAGCAGCATGATGATTGGATTTAGGTACGACGATTCTAAGTGAAATAAGTCACACAGAAAAAGGCACTTATCATAAGATACGACTTATAGAGGGAATGTAAAAACCGCTACCCTTGAACTGAATTACAAAACAGAATAGAGTCACACGTTTAGAAAACACACTATGGCTGCTTAACGGGAAAGGTGAGGTGGGGTGATGCATACAACAAGGGTTTCAAATTATCTCAGATACCGTTCCATAAACCCAATATGTAATAGACAAGCCCTACTCCTTCCTCAATGAATTGGACTCAACACCCCCAATTCACCGCCCAAGAATATATCTGACTAGTAAGAATCTTGAAACCTATGCATTGATATCTCTCTGTAAGTGAGTCAAGTGGGTGTAAAGCGGCAAAATCACAGCAGTGAAAAGCAGGTAAACCCCATTATAAAAATCAATTACTTTTAAAAACCCGTGAAACAAAGACAGTGAAAGAGAGAGAAATACTTACAAAATTCGTTCAGCGGCTGTAATGCCACCTGGATTGACCATATCTAGACCCACAGCTGATTGAGACATAAGGGTGGACACTCTTGGCGCTGAGAGGTTTGGTGAGGTTGGGTGAGCAAACGCAGACCCTTTAAAGTAATACTGCGTGGTACCCATCCCATGGGTCCCAAATCTCCAGGTTCAAGGGCATCTTCCTACATCGAAAACATGCATGAGAAACCCAGAAGATGGTACACCGTGTGATCGGGAAAGGTTTCTAAAACGCACCTCATTTCTCATCTCCTTGTGCTCGGGTTCGCCATTCCAGCCGCTTTACTAGCAATCTCCCTCCTTGGAGAATCAGCACCTTTAACCTCCTGTTCCGTACAGCTTGCAATTTGTCCTGAGGATGAAAGGGAAGAGGGGGAACCAATGAGAGACTAGCTCCAGGTGTTGGGACAGGCAGAGGTCACTCTATTTTCCCCTCAAGAAGAAGTATTAACCACAGGCTCAGCCTGCCGCCTTGGACCAGAATAGGGCCTGAAGCAATCCTGCGCTTTTGCGGCCAGCTCCCAAGAAAGCGAGTTGAAAAATGGAGCTCAGGGGCACTGCAATTCACAAACCTGCAGACTTATAAATGATGACTCTCGTCCACAAATATATTGATGGAAGGAAACGAAGAGGATTTGAAAGGAAGGCAGAATTGCAGGAAACAGATTTCAGGAGGGAGATTCGAATCGCCTTTAAAGCACAGGAAAAGCGGCAAAACCTCGACAATGATGCCCTTGGCCAAAAAGGGCGTATGCGTTTTTTCCTGAATATATTCAGGAAAAAACGCATACGCCCTTTTTGGCCAACCAAGCAACCTGGAAAGGCAAATCAGCGCTACAAAGAAGTCTCGCTTCCCATCGGTCAAAAGGGCCATGCTGAATAAAGTGTCAAAACCAGAAATGCAGGACAGGCCATGGAGAAACGGGAGCCTGGCTACGCTGATGGGCGGGATGTAAATTGCCAACAGCCACTCTGGAGAAGTGCACGGTGTGTCCTGAAACATCTAAAAAACTGAGCTTAGGGAGCATAGGGCACATCCACTCATGGGCGTATAAATTGGGAAAACTAAAAATCAGCAAGACACAGGCACCCCAAAGTTTAGGGCTGCTCTGTTGACAAGAATCTCCACTTCGTTACACCTTAAATATCCCAGGAAAGAGAAAAATGGATAAAGAAGTTGTGGTCCTTATGTACAATGGAATATCACTCAGCCATGAAATCAACGTCATAAGGCTAGTAGCAGCATGATGATTGGATTTAGGTACGACGATTCTAAGTGAAATAAGTCACACAGAAAAAGGCACTTATCATAAGATACGACTTATAGAGGGAATGTAAAAACCGCTACCCTTGAACTGAATTACAAAACAGAATAGAGTCACACGTTTAGAAAACACACTATGGCTGCTTAACGGGAAAGGTGAGGTGGGGTGATGCATACAACAAGGGTTTCAAATTATCTCAGATACCGTTCCATAAACCCAATATGTAATAGACAAGCCCTACTCCTTCCTCAATGAATTGGACTCAACACCCCCAATTCACCGCCCAAGAATATATCTGACTAGTAAGAATCTTGAAACCTATGCATTGATATCTCTCTGTAAGTGAGTCAAGTCGGTGTAAAGCGGCAAAATCACAGCAGTGAAAAGCAGGTAAACCCCATTATAAAAATCAATTACTTTTAAAAACCCGTGAAACAAAGACAGTGAAAGAGAGAGAAATTCTTACAAAATTCGTTCAGCGGCTGTAATGCCACCTGGATTGACCATATCTAGACCCACAGCTGATTGAGACATAAGGGTGGACACTCTTGGGGCTGAGAGGTTTGGTGAGGTTGGGTGAGCAAACGCAGACCCTTTAAAGTAATACTGCGTGGTACCCATCCCATGGGTCCCAAATCTCCAGGTTCAAGGGCATCGTCCTACATCGAAAACATGCATGAGAAACCCAGAAGATGGTACACCGTGTGATCGGGAAAGGTTTCTAAAACGCACCTCATTTCTCATCTCCTTGTGCTCGGGTTCGCCATTCCAGCCGCTTTACTAGCAATCTCCCTCCTTGGAGAATCAGCACCTTTAACCTCCTGTTCGGTACAGCTTGCAATTTGTCCTGAGGATGAAAGGGAAGAGGGGGAACCAATGAGAGACTAGCTCCAGGTGTTGGGACAGGCAGAGGTCACTCTATTTTCCCATCAGGAAGAAGAATTAACCACAGGCTCAGCCTGCGGCCTGGGACCAGAATAGGGCCTGAAGCAATCCTGCGCTTTTGCGGCCAGCGCCCAAGAAAGCGAGTTGAAAAATGGAGCTCAGGGGCACTGCAATTCACAAACCTGCAGACTTATAAATGATGACTCTCGTCCACAAATATATTGAGGGAAGGCAACGAAGAGGATTTGAAAGCAAGGCAGAATTGCAGGAAACAGATTTCAGGAGGGAGATTCGAATCGCCTTTAAAGCACAGGAAAAGCGGCAAAACCTCGACAATGATGCCCTTGGCCAAAAAGGGCGTATGCGTTTTTTCCTGAATATATTCAGGAAAAAACGCATAGGCCCTTTTTGGCCAACCAAGCAACCTGGAAAGGCAAATCGGCGCTACAAAGAAGTCTCGCTTCCCATCGGTCAAAAGGGCCATGCTGAATAAAGTGTCAAAACCAGAAATGCAGGACAGGCCATGGAGAAACGGGAGCCTGGCTACGCTGATGAGCGGGATGTAAATTGCCAACAGCCACTCTGGAGAAGTGCACGGTGTGTCCTGAAACATCTAAAAAACTGAGCTTAGGGAGCATAGGGCACATCCACTCATGGGCGTATAAATTGGGAAAACTAAAAATCAGCAAGACACAGGCACCCCAAAGTTTAGGGCTGCTCTGTTGACAAGAATCTCCACTTCGTTACACCTTAAATATCCCAGGAAAGAGAAAAATGGATAAAGAAGTTGTGGTCCTTATGTACAATGGAATATCACTCAGCCATGAAATCAACGTCATAAGGCTAGTAGCAGCATGATGATTGGATTTAGGTACGACGATTCTAAGTGAAATAAGTCACACAGAAAAAGGCACTTATCATAAGATACGACTTATAGAGGGAATGTAAAAACCGCTACCCTTGAACTGAATTACAAAACAGAATAGAGTCACACGTTTAGAAAACACACTATGGCTGCTTAACGGGAAAGGTGAGGTGGGGTGATGCATACAACAAGGGTTTCAAATTATCTCAGATACCGTTCCATAAACCCAATATGTAATAGACAAGCCCTACTCCTTCCTCAATGAATTGGACTCAACACCCCCAATTCACCGCCCAAGAATATATCTGACTAGTAAGAATCTTGAAACCTATGCATTGATATCTCTCTGTAAGTGAGTCAAGTGGGTGTAAAGCGGCAAAATCACAGCAGTGAAAAGCAGGTAAACCCCATTATAAAAATCAATTACTTTTAAAAACCCGTGAAACAAAGACAGTGAAAGAGAGAGAAATTCTTACAAAATTCGTTCAGCGGCTGTAATGCCACCTGGATTGACCATATCTAGACCCACAGCTGATTGAGACATAAGGGTGGACACTCTTGGGGCTGAGAGGTTTGGTGAGGTTGGGTGAGCAAACGCAGACCCTTTAAAGTAATACTGCGTGGTACCCATCCCATGGGTCCCAAATCTCCAGGTTCAAGGGCATCTTCCTACATCGAAAACATGCATGAGAAACCCAGAAGATGGTACACCGTGTGATCGGGAAAGGTTTCTAAAACGCACCTCATTTCTCATCTCCTTGTGCTCGGGTTCGCCATTCCAGCCGCTTTACTAGCAATCTCCCTCCTTGGAGAATCAGCACCTTTAACCTCCTGTTCGGTACAGCTTGCAATTTGTCCTGAGGATGAAAGGGAAGAGGGGGAACCAATGAGAGACTAGCTCCAGGTGTTGGGACAGGCAGAGGTCACTCTATTTTCCCATCAGGAAGAAGAATTAACCACAGGCTCAGCCTGCGGCCTGGGACCAGAATAGGGCCTGAAGCAATCCTGCGCTTTTGCGGCCAGCGCCCAAGAAAGCGAGTTGAAAAATGGAGCTCAGGGGCACTGCAATTCACAAACCTGCAGACTTATAAATGATGACTCTCGTCCACAAATATATTGAGGGAAGGCAACGAAGAGGATTTGAAAGCAAGGCAGAATTGCAGGAAACAGATTTCAGGAGGGAGATTCGAATCGCCTTTAAAGCACAGGAAAAGCGGCAAAACCTCGACAATGATGCCCTTGGCCAAAAAGGGCGTATGCGTTTTTTCCTGAATATATTCAGGAAAAAACGCATACGCCCTTTTTGGCCAACCAAGCAACCTGGAAAGGCAAATCAGCGCTACAAAGAAGTCTCGCTTCCCATCGGTCAAAAGGGCCATGCTGAATAAAGTGTCAAAACCAGAAATGCAGGACAGGCCATGGAGAAACGGGAGCCTGGCTACGCTGATGAGCGGGATGTAAATTGCCAACAGCCACTCTGGAGAAGTGCACGGTGTGTCCTGAAACATCTAAAAAACTGAGCTTAGGGAGCATAGGGCACATCCACTCATGGGCGTATAAATTGGGAAAACTAAAAATCAGCAAGACACAGGCACCCCAAAGTTTAGGGCTGCTCTGTTGACAAGAATCTCCACTTCGTTACACCTTAAATATCCCAGGAAAGAGAAAAATGGATAAAGAAGTTGTGGTCCTTATGTACAATGGAATATCACTCAGCCATGAAATCAACGTCATAAGGCTAGTAGCAGCATGATGATTGGATTTAGGTACGACGATTCTAAGTGAAATAAGTCACACAGAAAAAGGCACTTATCATAAGATACGACTTATAGAGGGAATGTAAAAACCGCTACCCTTGAACTGAATTACAAAACAGAATAGAGTCACACGTTTAGAAAACACACTATGGCTGCTTAACGGGAAAGGTGAGGTGGGGTGATGCATACAACAAGGGTTTCAAATTATCTCAGATACCGTTCCATAAACCCAATATGTAATAGACAAGCCCTACTCCTTCCTCAATGAATTGGACTCAACACCCCCAATTCACCGCCCAAGAATATATCTGACTAGTAAGAATCTTGAAACCTATGCATTGATATCTCTCTGTAAGTGAGTCAAGTGGGTGTAAAGCGGCAAAATCACAGCAGTGAAAAGCAGGTAAACCCCATTATAAAAATCAATTACTTTTAAAAACCCGTGAAACAAAGACAGTGAAAGAGAGAGAAATTCTTACAAAATTCGTTCAGCGGCTGTAATGCCACCTGGATTGACCATATCTAGACCCACAGCTGATTGAGACATAAGGGTGGACACTCTTGGGGCTGAGAGGTTTGGTGAGGTTGGGTGAGCAAACGCAGACCCTTTAAAGTAATACTGTGTGGTACCCATCCCATGGGTCCCAAATCTCCAGGTTCAAGGGCATCTTCCTACATCGAAAACATTCATGAGAAACCCAGAAGATGGTACACCGTGTGATCGGGAAAGGTTTCTAAAACGCACCTCATTTCTCATCTCCTTGTGCTTGGGTTCGCCATTCCAGCCGCTTTACTAGCAATCTCCCTCCTTGGAGAATCAGCACCTTTAACCTCCTGTTCCGTACAGGTTGCAATTTGTCCTGAGGATGAACGGGAAGAGGGGGAACCAATGAGAGACTAGCTCTAGGTGTTGGGACAGGCACAGGTCACTGTATTTTCCCCTCAAGAAGAAGTATTAACCACAGGCTCAGCCTGCCGCCTGGGACCAGAATAGGGCCTGAAGCAATCCTGCGCTTTTGCGGCCAGCTCCCAAGAAAGCGAGTTGAAAAATGGAGCTCAGGGGCACTGCAATTCACAAACCTGCAGACTTATAAATGATGACTCTCGTCCACAAATATATTGATGGAAGGAAACGAAGAGGATTTGAAAGCAAGGCAGAATTGCAGGAAACAGATTTCAGGAGGGAGATTCGAATCGCCTTTAAAGCACAGGAAAAGCGGCAAAACCTCGACAATGATGCCCTTGGCCAAAAAGGGCGTATGCGTTTTTTCCTGAATATATTCAGGAAAAAACGCATACGCCCTTTTTGGCCAACCAAGCAACCTGGAAAGGCAAATCAGCGCTACAAAGAAGTCTCGCTTCCCATCGGTCAAAAGGGCCATGCTGAATAAAGTGTCAAAACCAGAAATGCAGGACAGGCCCTGGAGAAACGGGAGCCTGGCTACGCTGATGGGCGGGATGTAAATTGCCAACAGCCACTCTGGAGAAGTGCACGGTGTGTCCTGAAACATCTAAAAAACTCAGCTTAGGGAGCATAGGGCACATCCACTCATGGGCGTATAAATTGAGAAAACTAAAAATCAGCAAGACACAGGCACCCCAAAGTTTAGGGCTGCCCTGTTGACAAGAATCTCCACTTCGTTACACCTTAAATATCCCAGGAAAGAGAGAAATGGATAAAGAAGTTGTGGTCCTTATGTACAATGGAATATCACTCAGCCATGAAATCAACGTCATAAGGCTAGTAGCAGCATGATGATTGGATTTAGGTACGACGATTCTAAGTGAAATAAGTCACACAGAAAAAGGCACTTATCATAAGATACGACTTATAGAGGGAATGTAAAAACCGCTACCCTTGAACTGAATTACAAAACAGAATAGAGTCACACGTTTAGAAAACACACTATGGCTGCTTAACGGGAAAGGTGAGGTGGGGTGATGCATACAACAAGGGTTTCAAATTATCTCAGATACCGTTCCATAAACCCAATATGTAATAGACAAGCCCTACTCCTTCCTCAATGAATTGGACTCAACACCCCCAATTCACCGCCCAAGAATATATCTGACTAGTAAGAATCTTGAAACCTATGCATTGATATCTCTCTGTAAGTGAGTCAAGTGGGTGTAAAGCGGCAAAATCACAGCAGTGAAAAGCAGGTAAACCCCATTATAAAAATCAATTACTTTTAAAAACCCGTGAAACAAAGACAGTGAAAGAGAGAGAAATACTTACAAAATTCGTTCAGCGGCTGTAATGCCACCTGGATTGACCATATCTAGACCCACAGCTGATTGAGACATAAGGGTGGACACTCTTGGCGCTGAGAGGTTTGGTGAGGTTGGGTGAGCAAACGCAGACCCTTTAAAGTAATACTGCGTGGTACCCATCCCATGGGTCCCAAATCTCCAGGTTCAAGGGCATCTTCCTACATCGAAAACATGCATGAGAAACCCAGAAGATGGTACACCGTGTGATCGGGAAAGGTTTCTAAAACGCACCTCATTTCTCATCTCCTTGTGCTCGGGTTCGCCATTCCAGCCGCTTTACTAGCAATCTCCCTCCTTGGAGAATCAGCACCTTTAACCTCCTGTTCCGTACAGCTTGCAATTTGTCCTGAGGATGAAAGGGAAGAGGGGGAACCAATGAGAGACTAGCTCCAGGTGTTGGGACAGGCAGAGGTCACTCTATTTTCCCATCAGGAAGAAGAATTAACCACAGGCTCAGCCTGCCGCCTGGGACCAGAATAGGGCCTGAAGCAATCCTGCGCTTTTGCGGCCAGCGCCCAAGAAAGCGAGTTGAAAAATGGAGCTCAGGGGCACTGCAATTCACAAACCTGCAGACTTATAAATGATGACTCTCGTCCACAAATATATTGAGGGAAGGCAACGAAGAGGATTTGAAAGCAAGGCAGAATTGCAGGAAACAGATTTCAGGAGGGAGATTCGAATCGCCTTTAAAGCACAGGAAAAGCGGCAAAACCTCGACAATGATGCCCTTGGCCAAAAAGGGCGTATGCGTTTTTTCCTGAATATATTCAGGAAAAAACGCATACGCCCTTTTTGGCCAACCAAGCAACCTGGAAAGGCAAATCAGCGCTACAAAGAAGTCTCGCTTCCCATCGGTCAAAAGGGCCATGCTGAATAAAGTGTCAAAACCAGAAATGCAGGACAGGCCATGGAGAAACGGGAGCCTGGCTACGCTGATGAGCGGGATGTAAATTGCCAACAGCCACTCTGGAGAAGTGCACGGTGTGTCCTGAAACATCTAAAAAACTCAGCTTAGGGAGCATAGGGCACATCCACTCATGGGCGTATAAATTGGGAAAACTAAAAATCAGCAAGACACAGGCACCCCAAAGTTTAGGGCTGCTCTGTTGACAAGAATCTCCA
Source organism: Balaenoptera physalus (assembly GCF_965194825.1). Classification (NCBI taxonomy): domain Eukaryota; kingdom Metazoa; phylum Chordata; class Mammalia; order Artiodactyla; family Balaenopteridae; genus Balaenoptera; species Balaenoptera physalus. The sequence continues at coordinate 1,185,793 of NW_028126537.1, read as the reverse complement.
CTTCGTTACACCTTAAATATCCCAGGAAAGAGAAAAATGGATAAAGAAGTTGTGGTCCTTATGTACAATGGAATATCACTCAGCCATGAAATCAACGTCATAAGGCTAGTAGCAGCATGATGATTGGATTTAGGTACGACGATTCTAAGTGAAATAAGTCACACAGAAAAAGGCACTTATCATAAGATACGACTTATAGAGGGAATGTAAAAACCGCTACCCTTGAACTGAATTACAAAACAGAATAGAGTCACACGTTTAGAAAACACACTATGGCTGCTTAACGGGAAAGGTGAGGTGGGGTGATGCATACAACAAGGGTTTCAAATTATCTCAGATACCGTTCCATAAACCCAATATGTAATAGACAAGCCCTACTCCTTCCTCAATGAATTGGACTCAACACCCCCAATTCACCGCCCAAGAATATATCTGACTAGTAAGAATCTTGAAACCTATGCATTGATATCTCTCTGTAAGTGAGTCAAGTCGGTGTAAAGCGGCAAAATCACAGCAGTGAAAAGCAGGTAAACCCCATTATAAAAATCAATTACTTTTAAAAACCCGTGAAACAAAGACAGTGAAAGAGAGAGAAATTCTTACAAAATTCGTTCAGCGGCTGTAATGCCACCTGGATTGACCATATCTAGACCCACAGCTGATTGAGACATAAGGGTGGACACTCTTGGGGCTGAGAGGTTTGGTGAGGTTGGGTGAGCAAACGCAGACCCTTTAAAGTAATACTGTGTGGTACCCATCCCATGGGTCCCAAATCTCCAGGTTCAAGGGCATCTTCCTACATCGAAAACATTCATGAGAAACCCAGAAGATGGTACACCGTGTGATCGGGAAAGGTTTCTAAAACGCACCTCATTTCTCATCTCCTTGTGCTTGGGTTCGCCATTCCAGCCGCTTTACTAGCAATCTCCCTCCTTGGAGAATCAGCACCTTTAACCTCCTGTTCCGTACAGGTTGCAATTTGTCCTGAGGATGAACGGGAAGAGGGGGAACCAATGAGAGACTAGCTCTAGGTGTTGGGACAGGCACAGGTCACTCTATTTTCCCCTCAAGAAGAAGTATTAACCACAGGCTCAGCCTGCCGCCTGGGACCAGAATAGGGCCTGAAGCAATCCTGCGCTTTTGCGGCCAGCTCCCAAGAAAGCGAGTTGAAAAATGGAGCTCAGGGGCACTGCAATTCACAAACCTGCAGACTTATAAATGATGACTCTCGTCCACAAATATATTGATGGAAGGAAACGAAGAGGATTTGAAAGCAAGGCAGAATTGCAGGAAACAGATTTCAGGAGGGAGATTCGAATCGCCTTTAAAGCACAGGAAAAGCGGCAAAACCTCGACAATGATGCCTTTGGCCAAAAAGGGCGTATACGTTTTTTCCTGAATATATTCAGGAAAAAACGCATACGCCCTTTTTGGCCAACCAAGCAACCTGGAAAGGCAAATCAGCGCTACAAAGAAGTCTCGCTTCCCATCGGTCAAAAGGGCCATGCTGAATAAAGTGTCAAAACCAGAAATGCAGGACAGGCCATGGAGAAACGGGAGCCTGGCTACGCTGATGGGCGGGATGTAAATTGCCAACAGCCACTCTGGAGAAGTGCACGGTGTGTCCTGAAACATCTAAAAAACTGAGCTTAGGGAGCATAGGGCACATCCACTCATGGGCGTATAAATTGGGAAAACTAAAAATCAGCAAGACACAGGCACCCCAAAGTTTAGGGCTGCTCTGTTGACAAGAATCTCCACTTCGTTACACCTTAAATATCCCAGGAAAGAGAAAAATGGATAAAGAAGTTGTGGTCCTTATGTACAATGGAATATCACTCAGCCATGAAATCAACGTCATAAGGCTAGTAGCAGCATGATGATTGGATTTAGGTACGACGATTCTAAGTGAAATAAGTCACACAGAAAAAGGCACTTATCATAAGATACGACTTATAGAGGGAATGTAAAAACCGCTACCCTTGAACTGAATTACAAAACAGAATAGAGTCACACGTTTAGAAAACACACTATGGCTGCTTAACGGGAAAGGTGAGGTGGGGTGATGCATACAACAAGGGTTTCAAATTATCTCAGATACCGTTCCATAAACCCAATATGTAATAGACAAGCCCTACTCCTTCCTCAATGAATTGGACTCAACACCCCCAATTCACCGCCCAAGAATATATCTGACTAGTAAGAATCTTGAAACCTATGCATTGATATCTCTCTGTAAGTGAGTCAAGTCGGTGTAAAGCGGCAAAATCACAGCAGTGAAAAGCAGGTAAACCCCATTATAAAAATCAATTACTTTTAAAAACCCGTGAAACAAAGACAGTGAAAGAGAGAGAAATTCTTACAAAATTCGTTCAGCGGCTGTAATGCCACCTGGATTGACCATATCTAGACCCACAGCTGATTGAGACATAAGGGTGGACACTCTTGGGGCTGAGAGGTTTGGTGAGGTTGGGTGAGCAAACGCAGACCCTTTAAAGTAATACTGCGTGGTACCCATCCCATGGGTCCCAAATCTCCAGGTTCAAGGGCATCGTCCTACATCGAAAACATGCATGAGAAACCCAGAAGATGGTACACCGTGTGATCGGGAAAGGTTTCTAAAACGCACCTCATTTCTCATCTCCTTGTGCTCGGGTTCGCCATTCCAGCCGCTTTACTAGCAATCTCCCTCCTTGGAGAATCAGCACCTTTAACCTCCTGTTCGGTACAGCTTGCAATTTGTCCTGAGGATGAAAGGGAAGAGGGGGAACCAATGAGAGACTAGCTCCAGGTGTTGGGACAGGCAGAGGTCACTCTATTTTCCCATCAGGAAGAAGAATTAACCACAGGCTCAGCCTGCGGCCTGGGACCAGAATAGGGCCTGAAGCAATCCTGCGCTTTTGCGGCCAGCGCCCAAGAAAGCGAGTTGAAAAATGGAGCTCAGGGGCACTGCAATTCACAAACCTGCAGACTTATAAATGATGACTCTCGTCCACAAATATATTGAGGGAAGGCAACGAAGAGGATTTGAAAGCAAGGCAGAATTGCAGGAAACAGATTTCAGGAGGGAGATTCGAATCGCCTTTAAAGCACAGGAAAAGCGGCAAAACCTCGACAATGATGCCCTTGGCCAAAAAGGGCGTATGCGTTTTTTCCTGAATATATTCAGGAAAAAACGCATACGCCCTTTTTGGCCAACCAAGCAACCTGGAAAGGCAAATCAGCGCTACAAAGAAGTCTCGCTTCCCATCGGTCAAAAGGGCCATGCTGAATAAAGTGTCAAAACCAGAAATGCAGGACAGGCCATGGAGAAACGGGAGCCTGGCTACGCTGATGGGCGGGATGTAAATTGCCAACAGCCACTCTGGAGAAGTGCACGGTGTGTCCTGAAACATCTAAAAAACTGAGCTTAGGGAGCATAGGGCACATCCACTCATGGGCGTATAAATTGGGAAAACTAAAAATCAGCAAGACACAGGCACCCCAAAGTTTAGGGCTGCTCTGTTGACAAGAATCTCCACTTCGTTACACCTTAAATATCCCAGGAAAGAGAAAAATGGATAAAGAAGTTGTGGTCCTTATGTACAATGGAATATCACTCAGCCATGAAATCAACGTCATAAGGCTAGTAGCAGCATGATGATTGGATTTAGGTACGACGATTCTAAGTGAAATAAGTCACACAGAAAAAGGCACTTATCATAAGATACGACTTATAGAGGGAATGTAAAAACCGCTACCCTTGAACTGAATTACAAAACAGAATAGAGTCACACGTTTAGAAAACACACTATGGCTGCTTAACGGGAAAGGTGAGGTGGGGTGATGCATACAACAAGGGTTTCAAATTATCTCAGATACCGTTCCATAAACCCAATATGTAATAGACAAGCCCTACTCCTTCCTCAATGAATTGGACTCAACACCCCCAATTCACCGCCCAAGAATATATCTGACTAGTAAGAATCTTGAAACCTATGCATTGATATCTCTCTGTAAGTGAGTCAAGTCGGTGTAAAGCGGCAAAATCACAGCAGTGAAAAGCAGGTAAACCCCATTATAAAAATCAATTACTTTTAAAAACCCGTGAAACAAAGACAGTGAAAGAGAGAGAAATTCTTACAAAATTCGTTCAGCGGCTGTAATGCCACCTGGATTGACCATATCTAGACCCACAGCTGATTGAGACATAAGGGTGGACACTCTTGGGGCTGAGAGGTTTGGTGAGGTTGGGTGAGCAAACGCAGACCCTTTAAAGTAATACTGCGTGGTACCCATCCCATGGGTCCCAAATCTCCAGGTTCAAGGGCATCGTCCTACATCGAAAACATGCATGAGAAACCCAGAAGATGGTACACCGTGTGATCGGGAAAGGTTTCTAAAACGCACCTCATTTCTCATCTCCTTGTGCTCGGGTTCGCCATTCCAGCCGCTTTACTAGCAATCTCCCTCCTTGGAGAATCAGCACCTTTAACCTCCTGTTCGGTACAGCTTGCAATTTGTCCTGAGGATGAAAGGGAAGAGGGGGAACCAATGAGAGACTAGCTCCAGGTGTTGGGACAGGCAGAGGTCACTCTATTTTCCCATCAGGAAGAAGAATTAACCACAGGCTCAGCCTGCGGCCTGGGACCAGAATAGGGCCTGAAGCAATCCTGCGCTTTTGCGGCCAGCGCCCAAGAAAGCGAGTTGAAAAATGGAGCTCAGGGGCACTGCAATTCACAAACCTGCAGACTTATAAATGATGACTCTCGTCCACAAATATATTGAGGGAAGGCAACGAAGAGGATTTGAAAGCAAGGCAGAATTGCAGGAAACAGATTTCAGGAGGGAGATTCGAATCGCCTTTAAAGCACAGGAAAAGCGGCAAAACCTCGACAATGATGCCCTTGGCCAAAAAGGGCGTATGCGTTTTTTCCTGAATATATTCAGGAAAAAACGCATAGGCCCTTTTTGGCCAACCAAGCAACCTGGAAAGGCAAATCAGCGCTACAAAGAAGTCTCGCTTCCCATCGGTCAAAAGGGCCATGCTGAATAAAGTGTCAAAACCAGAAATGCAGGACAGGCCATGGAGAAACGGGAGCCTGGCTACGCTGATGAGCGGGATGTAAATTGCCAACAGCCACTCTGGAGAAGTGCACGGTGTGTCCTGAAACATCTAAAAAACTGAGCTTAGGGAGCATAGGGCACATCCACTCATGGGCGTATAAATTGGGAAAACTAAAAATCAGCAAGACACAGGCACCCCAAAGTTTAGGGCTGCTCTGTTGACAAGAATCTCCACTTCGTTACACCTTAAATATCCCAGGAAAGAGAAAAATGGATAAAGAAGTTGTGGTCCTTATGTACAATGGAATATCACTCAGCCATGAAATCAACGTCATAAGGCTAGTAGCAGCATGATGATTGGATTTAGGTACGACGATTCTAAGTGAAATAAGTCACACAGAAAAAGGCACTTATCATAAGATACGACTTATAGAGGGAATGTAAAAACCGCTACCCTTGAACTGAATTACAAAACAGAATAGAGTCACACGTTTAGAAAACACACTATGGCTGCTTAATGGGAAAGGTGAGGTGGGGTGATGCATACAACAAGGGTTTCAAATTATCTCAGATACCGTTCCATAAACCCAATATGTAATAGACAAGCCCTACTCCTTCCTCAATGAATTGGACTCAACACCCCCAATTCACCGCCCAAGAACATATCTGACTAGTAAGAATCTTGAAACCTATGCATTGATATCTCTCTGTAAGTGAGTCAAGTCGGTGTAAAGCGGCAAAATCACAGCAGTGAAAAGCAGGTAAACCCCATTATAAAAATCAATTACTTTTAAAAACCCGTGAAACAAAGACAGTGAAAGAGAGAGAAATTCTTACAAAATTCGTTCAGCGGCTGTAATGCCACCTGGATTGACCATATCTAGACCCACAGCTGATTGAGACATAAGGGTGGACACTCTTGGGGCTGAGAGGTTTGGTGAGGTTGGGTGAGCAAACGCAGACCCTTTAAAGTAATACTGTGTGGTACCCATCCCATGGGTCCCAAATCTCCAGGTTCAAGGGCATCTTCCTACATCGAAAACATTCATGAGAAACCCAGAAGATGGTACACCGTGTGATCGGGAAAGGTTTCTAAAACGCACCTCATTTCTCATCTCCTTGTGCTTGGGTTCGCCATTCCAGGCGCTTTACTAGCAATCTCCCTCCTTGGAGAATCAGCACCTTTAACCTCCTGTTCCGTACAGGTTGCAATTTGTCCTGAGGATGAACGGGAAGAGGGGGAACCAATGAGAGACTAGCTCTAGGTGTTGGGACAGGCACAGGTCACTCTATTTTCCCCTCAAGAAGAAGTATTAACCACAGGCTCAGCCTGCCGCCTTGGACCAGAATAGGGCCTGAAGCAATCCTGCGCTTTTGCGGCCAGCTCCCAAGAAAGCGAGTTGAAAAATGGAGCTCAGGGGCACTGCAATTCACAAACCTGCAGACTTATAAATGATGACTCTCGTCCACAAATATATTGATGGAAGGAAACGAAGAGGATTTGAAAGCAAGGCAGAATTGCAGGAAACAGATTTCAGGAGGGAGATTCGAATCGCCTTTAAAGCACAGGAAAAGCGGCAAAACCTCGACAATGATGCCCTTGGCCAAAAAGGGCGTATGCGTTTTTTCCTGAATATATTCAGGAAAAAACGCATACGCCCTTTTTGGCCAACCAAGCAACCTGGAAAGGCAAATCAGCGCTACAAAGAAGTCTCGCTTCCCATCGGTCAAAAGGGCCATGCTGAATAAAGTGTCAAAACCAGAAATGCAGGACAGGCCATGGAGAAACGGGAGCCTGGCTACGCTGATGGGCGGGATGTAAATTGCCAACAGCCACTCTGGAGAAGTGCACGGTGTGTCCTGAAACATCTAAAAAACTGAGCTTAGGGAGCATAGGGCACATCCACTCATGGGCGTATAAATTGGGAAAACTAAAAATCAGCAAGACACAGGCACCCCAAAGTTTAGGGCTGCTCTGTTGACAAGAATCTCCACTTCGTTACACCTTAAATATCCCAGGAAAGAGAAAAATGGATAAAGAAGTTGTGGTCCTTATGTACAATGGAATATCACTCAGCCATGAAATCAACGTCATAAGGCTAGTAGCAGCATGATGATTGGATTTAGGTACGACGATTCTAAGTGAAATAAGTCACACAGAAAAAGGCACTTATCATAAGATACGACTTATAGAGGGAATGTAAAAACCGCTACCCTTGAACTGAATTACAAAACAGAATAGAGTCACACGTTTAGAAAACACACTATGGCTGCTTAACGGGAAAGGTGAGGTGGGGTGATGCATACAACAAGGGTTTCAAATTATCTCAGATACCGTTCCATAAACCCAATATGTAATAGACAAGCCCTACTCCTTCCTCAATGAATTGGACTCAACACCCCCAATTCACCGCCCAAGAATATATCTGACTAGTAAGAATCTTGAAACCTATGCATTGATATCTCTCTGTAAGTGAGTCAAGTCGGTGTAAAGCGGCAAAATCACAGCAGTGAAAAGCAGGTAAACCCCATTATAAAAATCAATTACTTTTAAAAACCCGTGAAACAAAGACAGTGAAAGAGAGAGAAATTCTTACAAAATTCGTTCAGCGGCTGTAATGCCACCTGGATTGACCATATCTAGACCCACAGCTGATTGAGACATAAGGGTGGACACTCTTGGGGCTGAGAGGTTTGGTGAGGTTGGGTGAGCAAACGCAGACCCTTTAAAGTAATACTGCGTGGTACCCATCCCATGGGTCCCAAATCTCCAGGTTCAAGGGCATCGTCCTACATCGAAAACATGCATGAGAAACCCAGAAGATGGTACACCGTGTGATCGGGAAAGGTTTCTAAAACGCACCTCATTTCTCATCTCCTTGTGCTCGGGTTCGCCATTCCAGCCGCTTTACTAGCAATCTCCCTCCTTGGAGAATCAGCACCTTTAACCTCCTGTTCGGTACAGCTTGCAATTTGTCCTGAGGATGAAAGGGAAGAGGGGGAACCAATGAGAGACTAGCTCCAGGTGTTGGGACAGGCAGAGGTCACTCTATTTTCCCATCAGGAAGAAGAATTAACCACAGGCTCAGCCTGCGGCCTGGGACCAGAATAGGGCCTGAAGCAATCCTGCGCTTTTGCGGCCAGCGCCCAAGAAAGCGAGTTGAAAAATGGAGCTCAGGGGCACTGCAATTCACAAACCTGCAGACTTATAAATGATGACTCTCGTCCACAAATATATTGAGGGAAGGCAACGAAGAGGATTTGAAAGCAAGGCAGAATTGCAGGAAACAGATTTCAGGAGGGAGATTCGAATCGCCTTTAAAGCACAGGAAAAGCGGCAAAACCTCGACAATGATGCCCTTGGCCAAAAAGGGCGTATGCGTTTTTTCCTGAATATATTCAGGAAAAAACGCATAGGCCCTTTTTGGCCAACCAAGCAACCTGGAAAGGCAAATCAGCGCTACAAAGAAGTCTCGCTTCCCATCGGTCAAAAGGGCCATGCTGAATAAAGTGTCAAAACCAGAAATGCAGGACAGGCCATGGAGAAACGGGAGCCTGGCTACGCTGATGAGCGGGATGTAAATTGCCAACAGCCACTCTGGAGAAGTGCACGGTGTGTCCTGAAACATCTAAAAAACTGAGCTTAGGGAGCATAGGGCACATCCACTCATGGGCGTATAAATTGGGAAAACTAAAAATCAGCAAGACACAGGCACCCCAAAGTTTAGGGCTGCTCTGTTGACAAGAATCTCCACTTCGTTACACCTTAAATATCCCAGGAAAGAGAAAAATGGATAAAGAAGTTGTGGTCCTTATGTACAATGGAATATCACTCAGCCATGAAATCAACGTCATAAGGCTAGTAGCAGCATGATGATTGGATTTAGGTACGACGATTCTAAGTGAAATAAGTCACACAGAAAAAGGCACTTATCATAAGATACGACTTATAGAGGGAATGTAAAAACCGCTACCCTTGAACTGAATTACAAAACAGAATAGAGTCACACGTTTAGAAAACACACTATGGCTGCTTAATGGGAAAGGTGAGGTGGGGTGATGCATACAACAAGGGTTTCAAATTATCTCAGATACCGTTCCATAAACCCAATATGTAATAGACAAGCCCTACTCCTTCCTCAATGAATTGGACTCAACACCCCCAATTCACCGCCCAAGAACATATCTGACTAGTAAGAATCTTGAAACCTATGCATTGATATCTCTCTGTAAGTGAGTCAAGTCGGTGTAAAGCGGCAAAATCACAGCAGTGAAAAGCAGGTAAACCCCATTATAAAAATCAATTACTTTTAAAAACCCGTGAAACAAAGACAGTGAAAGAGAGAGAAATTCTTACAAAATTCGTTCAGCGGCTGTAATGCCACCTGGATTGACCATATCTAGACCCACAGCTGATTGAGACATAAGGGTGGACACTCTTGGGGCTGAGAGGTTTGGTGAGGTTGGGTGAGCAAACGCAGACCCTTTAAAGTAATACTGTGTGGTACCCATCCCATGGGTCCCAAATCTCCAGGTTCAAGGGCATCTTCCTACATCGAAAACATTCATGAGAAACCCAGAAGATGGTACACCGTGTGATCGGGAAAGGTTTCTAAAACGCACCTCATTTCTCATCTCCTTGTGCTTGGGTTCGCCATTCCAGGCGCTTTACTAGCAATCTCCCTCCTTGGAGAATCAGCACCTTTAACCTCCTGTTCCGTACAGGTTGCAATTTGTCCTGAGGATGAACGGGAAGAGGGGGAACCAATGAGAGACTAGCTCTAGGTGTTGGGACAGGCACAGGTCACTCTATTTTCCCCTCAAGAAGAAGTATTAACCACAGGCTCAGCCTGCCGCCTTGGACCAGAATAGGGCCTGAAGCAATCCTGCGCTTTTGCGGCCAGCTCCCAAGAAAGCGAGTTGAAAAATGGAGCTCAGGGGCACTGCAATTCACAAACCTGCAGACTTATAAATGATGACTCTCGTCCACAAATATATTGATGGAAGGAAACGAAGAGGATTTGAAAGCAAGGCAGAATTGCAGGAAACAGATTTCAGGAGGGAGATTCGAATCGCCTTTAAAGCACAGGAAAAGCGGCAAAACCTCGACAATGATGCCCTTGGCCAAAAAGGGCGTATGCGTTTTTTCCTGAATATATTCAGGAAAAAACGCATACGCCCTTTTTGGCCAACCAAGCAACCTGGAAAGGCAAATCAGCGCTACAAAGAAGTCTCGCTTCCCATCGGTCAAAAGGGCCATGCTGAATAAAGTGTCAAAACCAGAAATGCAGGACAGGCCATGGAGAAACGGGAGCCTGGCTACGCTGATGGGCGGGATGTAAATTGCCAACAGCCACTCTGGAGAAGTGCACGGTGTGTCCTGAAACATCTAAAAAACTGAGCTTAGGGAGCATAGGGCACATCCACTCATGGGCGTATAAATTGGGAAAACTAAAAATCAGCAAGACACAGGCACCCCAAAGTTTAGGGCTGCTCTGTTGACAAGAATCTCCACTTCGTTACACCTTAAATATCCCAGGAAAGAGAAAAATGGATAAAGAAGTTGTGGTCCTTATGTACAATGGAATATCACTCAGCCATGAAATCAACGTCATAAGGCTAGTAGCAGCATGATGATTGGATTTAGGTACGACGATTCTAAGTGAAATAAGTCACACAGAAAAAGGCACTTATCATAAGATACGACTTATAGAGGGAATGTAAAAACCGCTACCCTTGAACTGAATTACAAAACAGAATAGAGTCACACGTTTAGAAAACACACTATGGCTGCTTAACGGGAAAGGTGAGGTGGGGTGATGCATACAACAAGGGTTTCAAATTATCTCAGATACCGTTCCATAAACCCAATATGTAATAGACAAGCCCTACTCCTTCCTCAATGAATTGGACTCAACACCCCCAATTCACCGCCCAAGAATATATCTGACTAGTAAGAATCTTGAAACCTATGCATTGATATCTCTCTGTAAGTGAGTCAAGTCGGTGTAAAGCGGCAAAATCACAGCAGTGAAAAGCAGGTAAACCCCATTATAAAAATCAATTACTTTTAAAAACCCGTGAAACAAAGACAGTGAAAGAGAGAGAAATTCTTACAAAATTCGTTCAGCGGCTGTAATGCCACCTGGATTGACCATATCTAGACCCACAGCTGATTGAGACATAAGGGTGGACACTCTTGGGGCTGAGAGGTTTGGTGAGGTTGGGTGAGCAAACGCAGACCCTTTAAAGTAATACTGCGTGGTACCCATCCCATGGGTCCCAAATCTCCAGGTTCAAGGGCATCGTCCTACATCGAAAACATGCATGAGAAACCCAGAAGATGGTACACCGTGTGATCGGGAAAGGTTTCTAAAACGCACCTCATTTCTCATCTCCTTGTGCTCGGGTTCGCCATTCCAGCCGCTTTACTAGCAATCTCCCTCCTTGGAGAATCAGCACCTTTAACCTCCTGTTCGGTACAGCTTGCAATTTGTCCTGAGGATGAAAGGGAAGAGGGGGAACCAATGAGAGACTAGCTCCAGGTGTTGGGACAGGCAGAGGTCACTCTATTTTCCCATCAGGAAGAAGAATTAACCACAGGCTCAGCCTGCGGCCTGGGACCAGAATAGGGCCTGAAGCAATCCTGCGCTTTTGCGGCCAGCGCCCAAGAAAGCGAGTTGAAAAATGGAGCTCAGGGGCACTGCAATTCACAAACCTGCAGACTTATAAATGATGACTCTCGTCCACAAATATATTGAGGGAAGGCAACGAAGAGGATTTGAAAGCAAGGCAGAATTGCAGGAAACAGATTTCAGGAGGGAGATTCGAATCGCCTTTAAAGCACAGGAAAAGCGGCAAAACCTCGACAATGATGCCCTTGGCCAAAAAGGGCGTATGCGTTTTTTCCTGAATATATTCAGGAAAAAACGCATAGGCCCTTTTTGGCCAACCAAGCAACCTGGAAAGGCAAATCAGCGCTACAAAGAAGTCTCGCTTCCCATCGGTCAAAAGGGCCATGCTGAATAAAGTGTCAAAACCAGAAATGCAGGACAGGCCATGGAGAAACGGGAGCCTGGCTACGCTGATGAGCGGGATGTAAATTGCCAACAGCCACTCTGGAGAAGTGCACGGTGTGTCCTGAAACATCTAAAAAACTGAGCTTAGGGAGCATAGGGCACATCCACTCATGGGCGTATAAATTGGGAAAACTAAAAATCAGCAAGACACAGGCACCCCAAAGTTTAGGGCTGCTCTGTTGACAAGAATCTCCACTTCGTTACACCTTAAATATCCCAGGAAAGAGAAAAATGGATAAAGAAGTTGTGGTCCTTATGTACAATGGAATATCACTCAGCCATGAAATCAACGTCATAAGGCTAGTAGCAGCATGATGATTGGATTTAGGTACGACGATTCTAAGTGAAATAAGTCACACAGAAAAAGGCACTTATCATAAGATACGACTTATAGAGGGAATGTAAAAACCGCTACCCTTGAACTGAATTACAAAACAGAATAGAGTCACACGTTTAGAAAACACACTATGGCTGCTTAATGGGAAAGGTGAGGTGGGGTGATGCATACAACAAGGGTTTCAAATTATCTCAGATACCGTTCCATAAACCCAATATGTAATAGACAAGCCCTACTTCTTCCTCAATGAATTGGACTCAACACCCCCAATTCACCGCCCAAGAATATATCTGACTAGTAAGAATCTTGAAACCTATGCATTGATATCTCTCTGTAAGTGAGTCAAGTGGGTGTAAAGCGGCAAAATCACAGCAGTGAAAAGCAGGTAAACCCCATTATGAAAATCAATTACTTTTAAAAACCCGTGAAACAAAGACAGTGAAAGAGAGAGAAATTCTTACAAAATTCGTTCAGCGGCTGTAATGCCACCTGGATTGACCATATCTAGACCCACAGCTGATTGAGACATAAGGGTGGACACTCTTGGCGCTGAGAGGTTTGGTGAGGTTGGGTGAGCAAACGCAGACCCTTTAAAGTAATACTGTGTGGTACCCATCCCATGGGTCCCAAATCTCCAGGTTCAAGGGCATCTTCCTACATCGAAAACATGCATGAGAAACCCAGAAGATGGTACACCGTGTGATCGGGAAAGGTTTCTAAAACGCACCTCATTTCTCATCTCCTTGTGCTCGGGTTCGCCATTCCAGCCGCTTTACTAGCAATCTCCCTCCTTGGAGAATCAGCACCTTTAACCTCCTGTTCGGTACAGCTTGCAATTTGTCCTGAGGATGAAAGGGAAGAGGGGGAACCAATGAGAGACTAGCTCCAGGTGTTGGGACAGGCAGAGGTCACTCTATTTTCCCATCAGGAAGAAGAATTAACCACAGGCTCAGCCTGCCGCCTGGGACCAGAATAGGGCCTGAAGCAATCCTGCGCTTTTGCGGCCAGCGCCCAAGAAAGCGAGTTGAAAAATGGAGCTCAGGGGCACTGCAATTCACAAACCTGCAGACTTATAAATGATGACTCTCGTCCACAAATATATTGAGGGAAGGCAACGAAGAGGATTTGAAAGCAAGGCAGAATTGCAGGAAACAGATTTCAGGAGGGAGATTCGAATCGCCTTTAAAGCACAGGAAAAGCGGCAAAACCTCGACAATGATGCCCTTGGCCAAAAAGGGCGTATGCGTTTTTTCCTGAATATATTAAGGAAAAAACGCATACGCCCTTTTTGGCCAACCAAGCAACCTGGAAAGGCAAATCAGCGCTACAAAGAAGTCTCGCTTCCCATCGGTCAAAAGGGCCATGCTGAATAAAGTGTCAAAACCAGAAATGCAGGACAGGCCATGGAGAAACGGGAGCCTGGCTACGCTGATGAGCGGGATGTAAATTGCCAACAGCCACTCTGGAGAAGTGCACGGTGTGTCCTGAAACATCTAAAAAACTGAGCTTAGGGAGCATAGGGCACATCCACTCATGGGCGTATAAATTGGGAAAACTAAAAATCAGCAAGACACAGGCACCCCAAAGTTTAGGGCTGCTCTGTTGACAAGAATCTCCACTTCGTTACACCTTAAATATCCCAGGAAAGAGAAAAATGGATAAAGAAGTTGTGGTCCTTATGTACAATGGAATATCACTCAGCCATGAAATCAACGTCATAAGGCTAGTAGCAGCATGATGATTGGATTTAGGTACGACGATTCTAAGTGAAATAAGTCACACAGAAAAAGGCACTTATCATAAGATACGACTTATAGAGGGAATGTAAAAACCGCTACCCTTGAACTGAATTACAAAACAGAATAGAGTCACACGTTTAGAAAACACACTATGGCTGCTTAACGGGAAAGGTGAGGTGGGGTGATGCATACAACAAGGGTTTCAAATTATCTCAGATACCGTTCCATAAACCCAATATGTAATAGACAAGCCCTACTCCTTCCTCAATGAATTGGACTCAACACCCCCAATTCACCGCCCAAGAATATATCTGACTAGTAAGAATCTTGAAACCTATGCATTGATATCTCTCTGTAAGTGAGTCAAGTGGGTGTAAAGCGGCAAAATCACAGCAGTGAAAAGCAGGTAAACCCCATTATAAAAATCAATTACTTTTAAAAACCCGTGAAACAAAGACAGTGAAAGAGAGAGAAATTCTTACAAAATTCGTTCAGCGGCTGTAATGCCACCTGGATTGACCATATCTAGACCCACAGCTGATTGAGACATAAGGGTGGACACTCTTGGGGCTGAGAGGTTTGGTGAGGTTGGGTGAGCAAACGCAGACCCTTTAAAGTAATACTGCGTGGTACCCATCCCATGGGTCCCAAATCTCCAGGTTCAAGGGCATCTTCCTACATCGAAAACATGCATGAGAAACCCAGAAGATGGTACACCGTGTGATCGGGAAAGGTTTCTAAAACGCACCTCATTTCTCATCTCCTTGTGCTCGGGTTCGCCATTCCAGCCGCTTTACTAGCAATCTCCCTCCTTGGAGAATCAGCACCTTTAACCTCCTGTTCGGTACAGCTTGCAATTTGTCCTGAGGATGAAAGGGAAGAGGGGGAACCAATGAGAGACTAGCTCCAGGTGTTGGGACAGGCAGAGGTCACTCTATTTTCCCATCAGGAAGAAGAATTAACCACAGGCTCAGCCTGCGGCCTGGGACCAGAATAGGGCCTGAAGCAATCCTGCGCTTTTGCGGCCAGCGCCCAAGAAAGCGAGTTGAAAAATGGAGCTCAGGGGCACTGCAATTCACAAACCTGCAGACTTATAAATGATGACTCTCGTCCACAAATATATTGAGGGAAGGCAACGAAGAGGATTTGAAAGCAAGGCAGAATTGCAGGAAACAGATTTCAGGAGGGAGATTCGAATCGCCTTTAAAGCACAGGAAAAGCGGCAAAACCTCGACAATGATGCCCTTGGCCAAAAAGGGCGTATGCGTTTTTTCCTGAATATATTCAGGAAAAAACGCATACGCCCTTTTTGGCCAACCAAGCAACCTGGAAAGGCAAATCAGCGCTACAAAGAAGTCTCGCTTCCCATCGGTCAAAAGGGCCATGCTGAATAAAGTGTCAAAACCAGAAATGCAGGACAGGCCATGGAGAAACGGGAGCCTGGCTACGCTGATGAGCGGGATGTAAATTGCCAACAGCCACTCTGGAGAAGTGCACGGTGTGTCCTGAAACATCTAAAAAACTGAGCTTAGGGAGCATAGGGCACATCCACTCATGGGCGTATAAATTGGGAAAACTAAAAATCAGCAAGACACAGGCACCCCAAAGTTTAGGGCTGCTCTGTTGACAAGAATCTCCACTTCGTTACACCTTAAATATCCCAGGAAAGAGAAAAATGGATAAAGAAGTTGTGGTCCTTATGTACAATGGAATATCACTCAGCCATGAAATCAACGTCATAAGGCTAGTAGCAGCATGATGATTGGATTTAGGTACGACGATTCTAAGTGAAATAAGTCACACAGAAAAAGGCACTTATCATAAGATACGACTTATAGAGGGAATGTAAAAACCGCTACCCTTGAACTGAATTACAAAACAGAATAGAGTCACACGTTTAGAAAACACACTATGGCTGCTTAACGGGAAAGGTGAGGTGGGGTGATGCATACAACAAGGGTTTCAAATTATCTCAGATACCGTTCCATAAACCCAATATGTAATAGACAAGCCCTACTCCTTCCTCAATGAATTGGACTCAACACCCCCAATTCACCGCCCAAGAATATATCTGACTAGTAAGAATCTTGAAACCTATGCATTGATATCTCTCTGTAAGTGAGTCAAGTGGGTGTAAAGCGGCAAAATCACAGCAGTGAAAAGCAGGTAAACCCCATTATAAAAATCAATTACTTTTAAAAACCCGTGAAACAAAGACAGTGAAAGAGAGAGAAATTCTTACAAAATTCGTTCAGCGGCTGTAATGCCACCTGGATTGACCATATCTAGACCCACAGCTGATTGAGACATAAGGGTGGACACTCTTGGGGCTGAGAGGTTTGGTGAGGTTGGGTGAGCAAACGCAGACCCTTTAAAGTAATACTGTGTGGTACCCATCCCATGGGTCCCAAATCTCCAGGTTCAAGGGCATCTTCCTACATCGAAAACATTCATGAGAAACCCAGAAGATGGTACACCGTGTGATCGGGAAAGGTTTCTAAAACGCACCTCATTTCTCATCTCCTTGTGCTTGGGTTCGCCATTCCAGCCGCTTTACTAGCAATCTCCCTCCTTGGAGAATCAGCACCTTTAACCTCCTGTTCCGTACAGGTTGCAATTTGTCCTGAGGATGAACGGGAAGAGGGGGAACCAATGAGAGACTAGCTCTAGGTGTTGGGACAGGCACAGGTCACTGTATTTTCCCCTCAAGAAGAAGTATTAACCACAGGCTCAGCCTGCCGCCTGGGACCAGAATAGGGCCTGAAGCAATCCTGCGCTTTTGCGGCCAGCTCCCAAGAAAGCGAGTTGAAAAATGGAGCTCAGGGGCACTGCAATTCACAAACCTGCAGACTTATAAATGATGACTCTCGTCCACAAATATATTGATGGAAGGAAACGAAGAGGATTTGAAAGCAAGGCAGAATTGCAGGAAACAGATTTCAGGAGGGAGATTCGAATCGCCTTTAAAGCACAGGAAAAGCGGCAAAACCTCGACAATGATGCCCTTGGCCAAAAAGGGCGTATGCGTTTTTTCCTGAATATATTCAGGAAAAAACGCATACGCCCTTTTTGGCCAACCAAGCAACCTGGAAAGGCAAATCAGCGCTACAAAGAAGTCTCGCTTCCCATCGGTCAAAAGGGCCATGCTGAATAAAGTGTCAAAACCAGAAATGCAGGACAGGCCCTGGAGAAACGGGAGCCTGGCTACGCTGATGGGCGGGATGTAAATTGCCAACAGCCACTCTGGAGAAGTGCACGGTGTGTCCTGAAACATCTAAAAAACTCAGCTTAGGGAGCATAGGGCACATCCACTCATGGGCGTATAAATTGGGAAAACTAAAAATCAGCAAGACACAGGCACCCCAAAGTTTAGGGCTGCCCTGTTGACAAGAATCTCCACTTCGTTACACCTTAAATATCCCAGGAAAGAGAGAAATGGATAAAGAAGTTGTGGTCCTTATGTACAATGGAATATCACTCAGCCATGAAATCAACGTCATAAGGCTAGTAGCAGCATGATGATTGGATTTAGGTACGACGATTCTAAGTGAAATAAGTCACACAGAAAAAGGCACTTATCATAAGATACGACTTATACAGGGAATGTAAAAACCGCTACCCTTGAACTGAATTACAAAACAGAATAGAGTCACACGTTTAGAAAACACACTATGGCTGCTTAACGGGAAAGGTGAGGTGGGGTGATGCATACAACAAGGGTTTCAAATTATCTCAGATACCGTTCCATAAACCCAATATGTAATAGACAAGCCCTACTCCTTCCTCAATGAATTGGACTCAACACCCCCAATTCACCGCCCAAGAATATATCTGACTAGTAAGAATCTTGAAACCTATGCATTGATATCTCTCTGTAAGTGAGTCAAGTGGGTGTAAAGCGGCAAAATCACAGCAGTGAAAAGCAGGTAAACCCCATTATAAAAATCAATTACTTTTAAAAACCCGTGAAACAAAGACAGTGAAAGAGAGAGAAATACTTACAAAATTCGTTCAGCGGCTGTAATGCCACCTGGATTGACCATATCTAGACCCACAGCTGATTGAGACATAAGGGTGGACACTCTTGGCGCTGAGAGGTTTGGTGAGGTTGGGTGAGCAAACGCAGACCCTTTAAAGTAATACTGCGTGGTACCCATCCCATGGGTCCCAAATCTCCAGGTTCAAGGGCATCTTCCTACATCGAAAACATGCATGAGAAACCCAGAAGATGGTACACCGTGTGATCGGGAAAGGTTTCTAAAACGCACCTCATTTCTCATCTCCTTGTGCTCGGGTTCGCCATTCCAGCCGCTTTACTAGCAATCTCCCTCCTTGGAGAATCAGCACCTTTAACCTCCTGTTCCGTACAGCTTGCAATTTGTCCTGAGGATGAAAGGGAAGAGGGGGAACCAATGAGAGACTAGCTCCAGGTGTTGGGACAGGCAGAGGTCACTCTATTTTCCCATCAGGAAGAAGAATTAACCACAGGCTCAGCCTGCCGCCTGGGACCAGAATAGGGCCTGAAGCAATCCTGCGCTTTTGCGGCCAGCGCCCAAGAAAGCGAGTTGAAAAATGGAGCTCAGGGGCACTGCAATTCACAAACCTGCAGACTTATAAATGATGACTCTCGTCCACAAATATATTGAGGGAAGGCAACGAAGAGGATTTGAAAGCAAGGCAGAATTGCAGGAAACAGATTTCAGGAGGGAGATTCGAATCGCCTTTAAAGCACAGGAAAAGCGGCAAAACCTCGACAATGATGCCCTTGGCCAAAAAGGGCGTATGCGTTTTTTCCTGAATATATTCAGGAAAAAACGCATACGCCCTTTTTGGCCAACCAAGCAACCTGGAAAGGCAAATCAGCGCTACAAAGAAGTCTCGCTTCCCATCGGTCAAAAGGGCCATGCTGAATAAAGTGTCAAAACCAGAAATGCAGGACAGGCCATGGAGAAACGGGAGCCTGGCTACGCTGATGAGCGGGATGTAAATTGCCAACAGCCACTCTGGAGAAGTGCACGGTGTGTCCTGAAACATCTAAAAAACTCAGCTTAGGGAGCATAGGGCACATCCACTCATGGGCGTATAAATTGGGAAAACTAAAAATCAGCAAGACACAGGCACCCCAAAGTTTAGGGCTGCTCTGTTGACAAGAATCTCCACTTCGTTACACCTTAAATATCCCAGGAAAGAGAAAAATGGATAAAGAAGTTGTGGTCCTTATGTACAATGGAATATCACTCAGCCATGAAATCAACGTCATAAGGCTAGTAGCAGCATGATGATTGGATTTAGGTACGACGATTCTAAGTGAAATAAGTCACACAGAAAAAGGCACTTATCATAAGATACGACTTATAGAGGGAATGTAAAAACCGCTACCCTTGAACTGAATTACAAAACAGAATAGAGTCACACGTTTAGAAAACACACTATGGCTGCTTAACGGGAAAGGTGAGGTGGGGTGATGCATACAACAAGGGTTTCAAATTATCTCAGATACCGTTCCATAAACCCAATATGTAATAGACAAGCCCTACTCCTTCCTCAATGAATTGGACTCAACACCCCCAATTCACCGCCCAAGAATATATCTGACTAGTAAGAATCTTGAAACCTATGCATTGATATCTCTCTGTAAGTGAGTCAAGTCGGTGTAAAGCGGCAAAATCACAGCAGTGAAAAGCAGGTAAACCCCATTATAAAAATCAATTACTTTTAAAAACCCGTGAAACAAAGACAGTGAAAGAGAGAGAAATTCTTACAAAATTCGTTCAGCGGCTGTAATGCCACCTGGATTGACCATATCTAGACCCACAGCTGATTGAGACATAAGGGTGGACACTCTTGGGGCTGAGAGGTTTGGTGAGGTTGGCTGAGCAAACGCAGACCCTTTAAAGTAATACTGTGTGGTACCCATCCCATGGGTCCCAAATCTCCAGGTTCAAGGGCATCTTCCTACATCGAAAACATTCATGAGAAACCCATAAGATGGTACACCGTGTGATCGGGAAAGGTTTCTAAAACGCACCTCATTTCTCATCTCCTTGTGCTTGGGTTCGCCATTCCAGCCGCTTTACTAGCAATCTCCCTCCTTGGAGAATCAGCACCTTTAACCTCCTGTTCCGTACAGGTTGCAATTTGTCCTGAGGATGAACGGGAAGAGGGGGAACCAATGAGAGACTAGCTCTAGGTGTTGGGACAGGCACAGGTCACTCTATTTTCCCCTCAAGAAGAAGTATTAACCACAGGCTCAGCCTGCCGCCTGGGACCAGAATAGGGCCTGAAGCAATCCTGCGCTTTTGCGGCCAGCTCCCAAGAAAGCGAGTTGAAAAATGGAGCTCAGGGGCACTGCAATTCACAAACCTGCAGACTTATAAATGATGACTCTCGTCCACAAATATATTGATGGAAGGAAACGAAGAGGATTTGAAAGCAAGGCAGAATTGCAGGAAACAGATTTCAGGAGGGAGATTCGAATCGCCTTTAAAGCACAGGAAAAGCGGCAAAACCTCGACAATGATGCCTTTGGCCAAAAAGGGCGTATGCGTTTTTTCCTGAATATATTCAGGAAAAAACGCATACGCCCTTTTTGGCCAACCAAGCAACCTGGAAAGGCAAATCAGCGCTACAAAGAAGTCTCGCTTCCCATCGGTCAAAAGGGCCATGCTGAATAAAGTGTCAAAACCAGAAATGCAGGACAGGCCATGGAGAAACGGGAGCCTGGCTACGCTGATGGGCGGGATGTAAATTGCCAACAGCCACTCTGGAGAAGTGCACGGTGTGTCCTGAAACATCTAAAAAACTGAGCTTAGGGAGCATAGGGCACATCCACTCATGGGCGTATAAATTGGGAAAACTAAAAATCAGCAAGACACAGGCACCCCAAAGTTTAGGGCTGCTCTGTTGACAAGAATCTCCACTTCGTTACACCTTAAATATCCCAGGAAAGAGAAAAATGGATAAAGAAGTTGTGGTCCTTATGTACAATGGAATATCACTCAGCCATGAAATCAACGTCATAAGGCTAGTAGCAGCATGATGATTGGATTTAGGTACGACGATTCTAAGTGAAATAAGTCACACAGAAAAAGGCACTTATCATAAGATACGACTTATAGAGGGAATGTAAAAACCGCTACCCTTGAACTGAATTACAAAACAGAATAGAGTCACACGTTTAGAAAACACACTATGGCTGCTTAACGGGAAAGGTGAGGTGG
Organism: Balaenoptera physalus; assembly: GCF_965194825.1. Classification (NCBI taxonomy): domain Eukaryota; kingdom Metazoa; phylum Chordata; class Mammalia; order Artiodactyla; family Balaenopteridae; genus Balaenoptera; species Balaenoptera physalus. Next base: position 1,164,372 of record NW_028126537.1, on the reverse strand, counting down.
GGTGATGCATACAACAAGGGTTTCAAATTATCTCAGATACCGTTCCATAAACCCAATATGTAATAGACAAGCCCTACTCCTTCCTCAATGAATTGGACTCAACACCCCCAATTCACCGCCCAAGAATATATCTGACTAGTAAGAATCTTGAAACCTATGCATTGATATCTCTCTGTAAGTGAGTCAAGTCGGTGTAAAGCGGCAAAATCACAGCAGTGAAAAGCAGGTAAACCCCATTATAAAAATCAATTACTTTTAAAAACCCGTGAAACAAAGACAGTGAAAGAGAGAGAAATTCTTACAAAATTCGTTCAGCGGCTGTAATGCCACCTGGATTGACCATATCTAGACCCACAGCTGATTGAGACATAAGGGTGGACACTCTTGGGGCTGAGAGGTTTGGTGAGGTTGGGTGAGCAAACGCAGACCCTTTAAAGTAATACTGCGTGGTACCCATCCCATGGGTCCCAAATCTCCAGGTTCAAGGGCATCGTCCTACATCGAAAACATGCATGAGAAACCCAGAAGATGGTACACCGTGTGATCGGGAAAGGTTTCTAAAACGCACCTCATTTCTCATCTCCTTGTGCTCGGGTTCGCCATTCCAGCCGCTTTACTAGCAATCTCCCTCCTTGGAGAATCAGCACCTTTAACCTCCTGTTCGGTACAGCTTGCAATTTGTCCTGAGGATGAAAGGGAAGAGGGGGAACCAATGAGAGACTAGCTCCAGGTGTTGGGACAGGCAGAGGTCACTCTATTTTCCCATCAGGAAGAAGAATTAACCACAGGCTCAGCCTGCGGCCTGGGACCAGAATAGGGCCTGAAGCAATCCTGCGCTTTTGCGGCCAGCGCCCAAGAAAGCGAGTTGAAAAATGGAGCTCAGGGGCACTGCAATTCACAAACCTGCAGACTTATAAATGATGACTCTCGTCCACAAATATATTGAGGGAAGGCAACGAAGAGGATTTGAAAGCAAGGCAGAATTGCAGGAAACAGATTTCAGGAGGGAGATTCGAATCGCCTTTAAAGCACAGGAAAAGCGGCAAAACCTCGACAATGATGCCCTTGGCCAAAAAGGGCGTATGCGTTTTTTCCTGAATATATTCAGGAAAAAACGCATAGGCCCTTTTTGGCCAACCAAGCAACCTGGAAAGGCAAATCAGCGCTACAAAGAAGTCTCGCTTCCCATCGGTCAAAAGGGCCATGCTGAATAAAGTGTCAAAACCAGAAATGCAGGACAGGCCATGGAGAAACGGGAGCCTGGCTACGCTGATGAGCGGGATGTAAATTGCCAACAGCCACTCTGGAGAAGTGCACGGTGTGTCCTGAAACATCTAAAAAACTGAGCTTAGGGAGCATAGGGCACATCCACTCATGGGCGTATAAATTGGGAAAACTAAAAATCAGCAAGACACAGGCACCCCAAAGTTTAGGGCTGCTCTGTTGACAAGAATCTCCACTTCGTTACACCTTAAATATCCCAGGAAAGAGAAAAATGGATAAAGAAGTTGTGGTCCTTATGTACAATGGAATATCACTCAGCCATGAAATCAACGTCATAAGGCTAGTAGCAGCATGATGATTGGATTTAGGTACGACGATTCTAAGTGAAATAAGTCACACAGAAAAAGGCACTTATCATAAGATACGACTTATAGAGGGAATGTAAAAACCGCTACCCTTGAACTGAATTACAAAACAGAATAGAGTCACACGTTTAGAAAACACACTATGGCTGCTTAATGGGAAAGGTGAGGTGGGGTGATGCATACAACAAGGGTTTCAAATTATCTCAGATACCGTTCCATAAACCCAATATGTAATAGACAAGCCCTACTCCTTCCTCAATGAATTGGACTCAACACCCCCAATTCACCGCCCAAGAATATATCTGACTAGTAAGAATCTTGAAACCTATGCATTGATATCTCTCTGTAAGTGAGTCAAGTGGGTGTAAAGCGGCAAAATCACAGCAGTGAAAAGCAGGTAAACCCCATTATGAAAATCAATTACTTTTAAAAACCCGTGAAACAAAGACAGTGAAAGAGAGAGAAATTCTTACAAAATTCGTTCAGCGGCTGTAATGCCACCTGGATTGACCATATCTAGACCCACAGCTGATTGAGACATAAGGGTGGACACTCTTGGCGCTGAGAGGTTTGGTGAGGTTGGGTGAGCAAACGCAGACCCTTTAAAGTAATACTGTGTGGTACCCATCCCATGGGTCCCAAATCTCCAGGTTCAAGGGCATCTTCCTACATCGAAAACATGCATGAGAAACCCAGAAGATGGTACACCGTGTGATCGGGAAAGGTTTCTAAAACGCACCTCATTTCTCATCTCCTTGTGCTCGGGTTCGCCATTCCAGCCGCTTTACTAGCAATCTCCCTCCTTGGAGAATCAGCACCTTTAACCTCCTGTTCGGTACACCTTGCAATTTGTCCTGAGGATGAAAGGGAAGAGGGGGAACCAATGAGAGACTAGCTCCAGGTGTTGGGACAGGCAGAGGTCACTCTATTTTCCCATCAGGAAGAAGAATTAACCACAGGCTCAGCCTGCCGCCTGGGACCAGAATAGGGCCTGAAGCAATCCTGCGCTTTTGCGGCCAGCGCCCAAGAAAGCGAGTTGAAAAATGGAGCTCAGGGGCACTGCAATTCACAAACCTGCAGACTTATAAATGATGACTCTCGTCCACAAATATATTGAGGGAAGGCAACGAAGAGGATTTGAAAGCAAGGCAGAATTGCAGGAAACAGATTTCAGGAGGGAGATTCGAATCGCCTTTAAAGCACAGGAAAAGCGGCAAAACCTCGACAATGATGCCCTTGGCCAAAAAGGGCGTATGCGTTTTTTCCTGAATATATTCAGGAAAAAACGCATACGCCCTTTTTGGCCAACCAAGCAACCTGGAAAGGCAAATCAGCGCTACAAAGAAGTCTCGCTTCCCATCGGTCAAAAGGGCCATGCTGAATAAAGTGTCAAAACCAGAAATGCAGGACAGGCCATGGAGAAACGGGAGCCTGGCTACGCTGATGAGCGGGATGTAAATTGCCAACAGCCACTCTGGAGAAGTGCACGGTGTGTCCTGAAACATCTAAAAAACTGAGCTTAGGGAGCATAGGGCACATCCACTCATGGGCGTATAAATTGGGAAAACTAAAAATCAGCAAGACACAGGCACCCCAAAGTTTAGGGCTGCTCTGTTGACAAGAATCTCCACTTCGTTACACCTTAAATATCCCAGGAAAGAGAAAAATGGATAAAGAAGTTGTGGTCCTTATGTACAATGGAATATCACTCAGCCATGAAATCAACGTCATAAGGCTAGTAGCAGCATGATGATTGGATTTAGGTACGACGATTCTAAGTGAAATAAGTCACACAGAAAAAGGCACTTATCATAAGATACGACTTATAGAGGGAATGTAAAAACCGCTACCCTTGAACTGAATTACAAAACAGAATAGAGTCACACGTTTAGAAAACACACTATGGCTGCTTAACGGGAAAGGTGAGGTGGGGTGATGCATACAACAAGGGTTTCAAATTATCTCAGATACCGTTCCATAAACCCAATATGTAATAGACAAGCCCTACTCCTTCCTCAATGAATTGGACTCAACACCCCCAATTCACCGCCCAAGAATATATCTGACTAGTAAGAATCTTGAAACCTATGCATTGATATCTCTCTGTAAGTGAGTCAAGTCGGTGTAAAGCGGCAAAATCACAGCAGTGAAAAGCAGGTAAACCCCATTATAAAAATCAATTACTTTTAAAAACCCGTGAAACAAAGACAGTGAAAGAGAGAGAAATTCTTACAAAATTCGTTCAGCGGCTGTAATGCCACCTGGATTGACCATATCTAGACCCACAGCTGATTGAGACATAAGGGTGGACACTCTTGGGGCTGAGAGGTTTGGTGAGGTTGGGTGAGCAAACGCAGACCCTTTAAAGTAATACTGCGTGGTACCCATCCCATGGGTCCCAAATCTCCAGGTTCAAGGGCATCTTCCTACATCGAAAACATGCATGAGAAACCCAGAAGATGGTACACCGTGTGATCGGGAAAGGTTTCTAAAACGCACCTCATTTCTCATCTCCTTGTGCTTGGGTTCGCCATTCCAGCCGCTTTACTAGCAATCTCCCTCCTTGGAGAATCAGCACCTTTAACCTCCTGTTCCGTACAGGTTGCAATTTGTCCTGAGGATGAACGGGAAGAGGGGGAACCAATGAGAGACTAGCTCTAGGTGTTGGGACAGGCACAGGTCACTGTATTTTCCCCTCAAGAAGAAGTATTAACCACAGGCTCAGCCTGCCGCCTGGGACCAGAATAGGGCCTGAAGCAATCCTGCGCTTTTGCGGCCAGCTCCCAAGAAAGCGAGTTGAAAAATGGAGCTCAGGGGCACTGCAATTCACAAACCTGCAGACTTATAAATGATGACTCTCGTCCACAAATATATTGATGGAAGGAAACGAAGAGGATTTGAAAGCAAGGCAGAATTGCAGGAAACAGATTTCAGGAGGGAGATTCGAATCGCCTTTAAAGCACAGGAAAAGCGGCAAAACCTCGACAATGATGCCTTTGGCCAAAAAGGGCGTATGCGTTTTTTCCTGAATATATTCAGGAAAAAACGCATACGCCCTTTTTGGCCAACCAAGCAACCTGGAAAGGCAAATCAGCGCTACAAAGAAGTCTCGCTTCCCATCGGTCAAAAGGGCCATGCTGAATAAAGTGTCAAAACCAGAAATGCAGGACAGGCCATGGAGAAACGGGAGCCTGGCTACGCTGATGGGCGGGATGTAAATTGCCAACAGCCACTCTGGAGAAGTGCACGGTGTGTCCTGAAACATCTAAAAAAACTCAGCTTAGGGAGCATAGGGCACATCCACTCATAGGCGTATAAATTGTGAATACTAAAAATCAGCAGGACACAGGCACCCCAAAGTTTAGGGCTGCTCTGTTGACAAGAATCTCCACTTCGTTACACCTTAAATATCCCAGGAAAGAGAAAAATGGATAAAGAAGTTGTGGTCCTTATGTACAATGGAATATCACTCAGCCATGAAATCAACGTCATAAGGCTAGTAGCAGCATGATGATTGGATTTAGGTACGACGATTCTAAGTGAAATAAGTCACACAGAAAAAGACACTTATCATAAGATATGACTTATAGAGAGAATGTAAAAACCGCTACCCTTGAACGGAATTACAAAACAGAATAGAGTCACACGTTTAGAAAACACACTATGGCTGCTTAACGGGAAAGGTGAGGTGGGGTGATGCATACAACAAGGGTTTCAAATTATCTCAGATACCGTTCCATAAACCCAATATTTAATAGACAAGCCCTACTCCTTCCTCAATGAATTGGACTCAACACCCCCAATTCACCGCCCAAGAATATATCTGACTAGTAAGAATCTTGAAACCTATGCATTGATATCTCTCTGTAAGTGAGTCAAGTGGGTGTAAAGCGGCAAAATCACAGCAGTGAAAAGCAGGTAAACCCCATTATAAAAATCAATTACTTTTAAAAACCCGTGAAACAAAGACAGTGAAAGAGAGAGAAATTCTTACAAAATTCGTTCAGCGGCTGTAATGCCACCTGGATTGACCATATCTAGACCCACAGCTGATTGAGACATAAGGGTGGACACTCTTGGGGCTGAGAGGTTTGGTGAGGTTGGGTGAGCAAACGCAGACCCTTTAAAGTAATACTGCGTGGTACCCATCCCATGGGTCCCAAATCTCCAGGTTCAAGGGCATCTTCCTACATCGAAAACATGCATGAGAAACCCAGAAGATGGTACACCGTGTGATCGGGAAAGGTTTCTAAAACGCACCTCATTTCTCATCTCCTTGTGCTCGGGTTCGCCATTCCAGCCGCTTTACTAGCAATCTCCCTCCTTGGAGAATCAGCACCTTTAACCTCCTGTTCCGTACAGCTTGCAATTTGTCCTGAGGATGAAAGGGAAGAGGGGGAACCAATGAGAGACTAGCTCTAGGTGTTGGGACAGGCAGAGGTCACTCTATTTTCCCATCAGGAAGAAGAATAAACCACAGGCTCAGCCTTCCGCCTGGGACCAGAAAAGGGCCTGAGGCAATCCTGCGCTTTTGCGGCCAGCACCCAAGAAAGCGAGTTGAAAAATGGAGCTCAGGGGCTCTGCAATTCACAAACCTGCAGACTTATAAATGATGACTCTCGTCCACAAATATATTGAGGGAAGGCAACGAAGAGGATTTGAAAGCAAGGCAGAATTGCAGGAAACAGATTTCAGGAGGGAGATTCGAATCGCCTTTAAAGCACAGGAAAAGCGGCAAAACCTCGACAATGATGCACTTGGCCAAAAAGGGCGTATGCGTTTTTTCCTGAATATATTCAGGAAAAAACGCATACGCCCTTTTTGGCCAACCAAGCAACCTGGAAAGGCAAATCAGCGCTACAAAGAAGTCTCGCTTCCCATCGGTCAAAAGGGCCATGCTGAATAAAGTGTCAAAACCAGAAATGCAGGACAGGCCATGGAGAAACGGGAGCCTGGCTACGCTGATGGGCGGGATGTAAATTGCCAACAGCCACTCTGGAGAAGTGCACGGTGTGTCCTGAAACATCTAAAAAACTGAGCTTAGGGAGCATAGGGCACATCCACTCATGGGCGTATAAATTGGGAAAACTAAAAATCAGCAAGACACAGGCACCCCAAAGTTTAGGGCTGCTCTGTTGACAAGAATCTCCACTTCGTTACACCTTAAATATCCCAGGAAAGAGAAAAATGGATAAAGAAGTTGTGGTCCTTATGTACAATGGAATATCACTCAGCCATGAAATCAACGTCATAAGGCTAGTAGCAGCATGATGATTGGATTTAGGTACGACGATTCTAAGTGAAATAAGTCACACAGAAAAAGACACTTATCATAAGATATGACTTATAGAGGGAATGTAAAAACCGCTACCCTTGAACTGAATTACAAAACAGAATAGAGTCACAAGTTTAGAAAACACACTATGGCTGCTTAACGGGAAAGGTGAGGTGGGGTGATGCATACAACAAGGGTTTCAAATTATCTCAGATACCGTTCCATAAACCCAATATGTAATAGACCAGCCCTACTCCTTCCTCAATGAATTGGACTCAACACCCCCAATTCACCGCCCAAGAATATATCTGACTAGTAAGAATCTTGAAACCTATGCATTGATATCTCTCTGTAAGTGAGTCAAGTGGGTGTAAAGCGGCAAAATCACAGCAGTGAAAACCAGGTAAACCCCATTATAAAAATCAATTACTTTTAAAAACCCGTGAAACAAAGACAGTGAAAGAGAGAGAAATTCTTACAAAATTCGTTCAGCGGTTGTAATGCCACCTGGATTGACCATATCTAGACCCACAGCTGATTGAGACATAAGGGTGGACACTCTTGGGGCTGAGAGGTTTGGTGAGGTTGGGTGAGCAAACGCAGACCCTTTAAAGTAATACTGCGTGGTACCCATCCCATGGGTCCCAAATCTCCAGGTTCAAGGGCATCTTCCTACATCGAAAACATGCATGAGAAACCCAGAAGATGGTACACCGTGTGATCGGGAAAGGTTTCTAAAACGCACCTCATTTCTCATCTCCTTGTGCTCGGGTTCGCCATTCCAGCCGCTTTACTAGCAATCTCCCTCCTTGGAGAATCAGCACCTTTAACCTCCTGTTCCGTACAGCTTGCAATTTGTCCTGAGGATGAAAGGGAAGAGGGGGAACCAATGAGAGACTAGCTCCAGGTGTTGGGACAGGCAGAGGTCACTCTATTTTCCCATCAGGAAGAAGAATTAACCACAGGCTCAGCCTGCCGCCTGGGACCAGAATAGGGCCTGAAGCAATCCTGCGCTTTTGCGGCCAGCGCCCAAGAAAGCGAGTTGAAAAATGGAGCTCAGGGGCACTGCAATTCACAAACCTGCAGACTTATAAATGATGACTCTCGTCCACAAATATATTGAGGGAAGGCAACGAAGAGGATTTGAAAGCAAGGCAGAATTGCAGGAAACAGATTTCAGGAGGGAGATTCGAATCGCCTTTAAAGCACAGGAAAAGCGGCAAAACCTCGACAATGATGCCCTTGGCCAAAAAGGGCGTATGCGTTTTTTCCTGAATATATTCAGGAAAAAACGCATACGCCCTTTTTGGCCAACCAAGCAACCTGGAAAGGCAAATCAGCGCTACAAAGAAGTCTCGCTTCCCATCGGTCAAAAGGGCCATGCTGAATAAAGTGTCAAAACCAGAAATGCAGGACAGGCCATGGAGAAACGGGAGCCTGGCTACGCTGATGGGCGGGATGTAAATTGCCAACAGCCACTCTGGAGAAGTGCACGGTGTGTCCTGAAACATCTAAAAAACTCAGCTTAGGGAGCATAGGGCACATCCACTCATGGGCGTATAAATTGGGAAAACTAAAAATCAGCAAGACACAGGCACCCCAAAGTTTAGGGCTGCTCTGTTGACAAGAATCTCCACTTCGTTACACCTTAAATATCCCAGGAAAGAGAAAAATGGATAAAGAAGTTGTGGTCCTTATGTACAATGGAATATCACTCAGCCATGAAATCAACGTCATAAGGCTAGTAGCAGCATGATGAGTGGATTTAGGTACGAAGATTCTAAGTGAAATAAGTCACACAGAAAAAGACACTTATCATAAGATATGACTTATAGAGGGAATGTAAAAACCGCTACCCTTGAACTGAATTACAAAACAGAATAGAGTCACACGTTTAGAAAACACACTATGGCTGCTTAACGGGAAAGGTGAGGTGGGGTGATGCATACAACAAGGGTTTCAAATTATCTCAGATACCGTTCCATAAACCCAATATGTAATAGACAAGCCCTACTCCTTCCTCAATGAATTGGACTCAACACCCCCAATTCACCGCCCAAGAATATATCTGACTAGTAAGAATCTTGAAACCTATGCATTGATATCTCTCTGTAAGTGAGTCAAGTGGGTGTAAAGCGGCAAAATCACAGCAGTGAAAAGCAGGTAAACCCCATTATAAAAATCAATTACTTTTAAAAACCCGTGAAACAAAGACAGTGAAAGAGAGAGAAATTCTTGCAAAATTCGTTCAGCGGCTGTAATGCCACCTGGATTGACCATATCTAGACCCACAGCTGATTGAGACATAAGGGTGGACACTCTTGGGGCTGAGAGGTTTGGTGAGGTTGGGTGAGCAAACGCAGACCCTTTAAAGTAATACTGCGTGGTACCCATCCCATGGGTCCCAAATCTCCAGGTTCAAGGGCATCTTCCTACATCGAAAACATGCATGAGAAACCCAGAAGATGGTACACCGTGTGATCGGGAAAGGTTTCTAAAACGCACCTCATTTCTCATCTCCTTGTGCTCGGGTTCGCCATTCCAACCGCTTTACTAGCAATCTCCCTCCTTGGAGAATCAGCACCTTTAACCTCCTGTTCCGTACAGCTTGCAATTTGTCCTGAGGATGAAAGAGAAGAGGGGGAACCAATGAGAGACAAGCTCTAGGTGTTGGGACAGGCAGAGGTCACTCTATTTTCCCATCAGGAAGAAGAATTAACCACAGGCTCAGCCTGCCGCCTGGGACCAGAATAGGGCCTGAAGCAATCCTGCGCTTTTGCGGCCAGCGCCCAAGAAAGCGAGTTGAAAAATGGAGCTCAGGGGCACTGCAATTCACAAACCTGCAGACTTATAAATGATGACTCTCGTCCACAAATATATTGAGGGAAGGCAACGAAGAGGATTTGAAAGCAAGGCAGAATTGCAGGAAACAGATTTCAGGAGGGAGATTCGAATCGCCTTTAAAGCACAGGAAAAGCGGCAAAACCTCGACAATGATGCCCTTGGCCAAAAAGGGCGTATGCGTTTTTTCCTGAATATATTCAGGAAAAAACGCATACGCCCTTTTTGGCCAACCAAGCAACCTGGAAAGGCAAATCAGCGCTACAAAGAAGTCTCGCTTCCCATCGGTCAAAAGGGCCATGCTGAATAAAGTGTCAAAACCAGAAATGCAGGACAGGCCATGGAGAAACGGGAGCCTGGCTACGCTGATGGGCGGGATGTAAATTGCCAACAGCCACTCTGGAGAAGTGTACGGTGTGTCCTGAAACATCTAAAAAACTGAGCTTAGGGAGCATAGGGCACATCCACTCATGGGCGTATAAATTGGGAAAACTAAAAATCAGCAAGACACAGGCACCCCAAAGTTTAGGGCTGCTCTGTTGACAAGAATCTCCACTTCGTTACACCTTAAATATCCCAGGAAAGAGAGAAATGGATAAAGAAGTTGTGGTCCTTCTGTACAATGGAATATCACTCAGCCATGAAATCAACGTCATAAGGCTAATAGCAGCATGATGAGTGGATTTAGGTACGAAGATTATAAGTGAAATAAGTCACACAGAAAAAGACACTTATCATAAGATATGACTTATAGAGGGAATGTAAAAACCGCTACCCTTGAACTGAATTACAAAACAGAATAGAGTCACACGTTTAGAAAACAAACTATGGCTGCTTAACGGGAAAGGTGAGGTGGGGTGATGCATACAACAAGGGTTTCAAATTATCTCAGATACCGTTCCATAAACCCAATATGTAATAGACAAGCCCTACTCCTTCCTCAATGAATTGGACTCAACACCCCCAATTCACCGCCCAAGAATATATCTGACTAGTAAGAATCTTGAAACCTATGCATTGATATCTCTCTGTAAGTGAGTCAAGTGGGTGTAAAGCGGCAAAATCACAGCAGTGAAAAGCAGGTAAACCCCATTATAAAAATCAATTACTTTTAAAAACCCGTGAAACAAAGACAGTGAAAGAGAGAGAAATTCTTACAAAATTCGTTCAGCGGCTGTAATGCCACCTGGATTGACCATATCTAGACCCACAGCTGATTGAGACATAAGGATGGACACTCTTGGGGCTGAGAGGTTTGGTGAGGTTGGGTGAGCAAACGCAGACCCTTTAAAGTAATACTGCGTGGTACCCATCCCATGGGTCCCAAATCTCCAGGTTCAAGGGCATCTTCCTACATCGAAAACATGCATGAGAAACCCAGAAGATGGTACACCGTGTGATCGGGAAAGGTTTCTAAAACGCACCTCATTTCTCATCTCCTTGTGCTCGGGTTCGCCATTCCAACCGCTTTACTAGCAATCTCCCTCCTTGGAGAATCAGCACCTTTAACCTCCTGTTCCGTACAGCTTGCAATTTGTCCTGAGGATGAAAGGGAAGAGGGGGAACCAATGAGAGACAAGCTCTAGGTGTTGGGACAGGCAGAGGTCACTCTATTTTCCCATCAGGAAGAAGAATTAACCACAGGCTCAGCCTGCCGCCTGGGACCAGAATAGGGCCTGAAGCAATCCTGCGCTTTTGCGGCCAGCGTTCAAGAAAGCGAGTTGAAAAATGGAGCTCAGGGACACTGCAATTCACAAACCTGCAGACTTATAAATGATGACTCTCGTCCACAAATATATTGAGGGAAGGCAACGAAGAGGATTTGAAAGCAAGGCAGAATTGCAGGAAACAGATTTCAGGAGGGAGATTCGAATCGCCTTTAAAGCACAGGAAAAGCGGCAAAACCTCGACAATGATGCCCTTGGCCAAAAAGGGCGTATGCGTTTTTTCCTGAATATATTCAGGAAAAAACGCATACGCCCTTTTTGGCCAACCAAGCAACCTGGAAAGGCAAATCAGCGCTACAAAGAAGTCTCGCTTCCCATCGCTCAAAAGGGCCATGCTGAATAAAGTGTCAAAACCAGAAATGCAGGACAGGCCATGGAGAAACGGGAGCCTGGCTACGCTGATGGGCGGGATGTAAATTGCCAACAGCCACTCTGGAGAAGTGCACGGTGTGTCCTGAAACATCTAAAAAACTCAGCTTAGGGAGCATAGGGCACATCCACTCATGGGCGTATAAATTGGGAAAACTAAAAATCAGCAAGACACAGGCACCCCAAAGTTTAGGGCTGCTCTGTTGACAAGAATCTCCACTTCGTTACACCTTAAATATCCCAGGAAAGAGAAAAATGGATAAAGAAGTTGTGGTCCTTATGTACAATGGAATATCACTCAGCCATGAAATCAACGTCATAAGGCTAGTAGCAGCATGATGATTGGATTTAGGTACGACGATTCTAAGTGAAATAAGTCACACAGAAAAAGACACTTATCATAAGATATGACTTATAGAGGGAATGTAAAAACCGCTACCCTTGAACTGAATTACAAAACAGAATAGAATCACACGTTTAGAAAACACACTATGGCTGCTTAACGGGAAAGGTGAGGTGGGGTGATGCATACAACAAGGGTTTCAAATTATCTCAGATACCGTTCCATAAACCCAATATGTAATAGACAAGCCCTACTCCTTCCTCAATGAATTGGACTCAACACCCCCAATTCACCGCCCAAGAATATATCTGACTAGTAAGAATCTTGAAACCTATGCATTGATATCTCTCTGTAAGTGAGTCAAGTGGGTGTAAAGCGGCAAAATCACAGCAGTGAAAAGCAGGTAAACCCCATTATAAAAATCAATTACTTTTAAAAACCCGTGAAACAAAGACAGTGAAAGAGAGAGAAATTCTTACAAAATTCGTTCAGCGGCTGTAATGCCACCTGGATTGACCATATCTAGACCCACAGCTGATTGAGACATAAGGGTGGACACTCTTGGGGCTGAGAGGTTTGGTGAGGTTGGGTGAGCAAACGCAGACCCTTTAAAGTAATACTGCGTGGTACCCATTCCATGGGTCCCAAATCTCCAGGTTCAAGGGCATCTTCCTACATCGAAAACATGCATGAGAAACCCAGAAGATGGTACACCGTGTGATCAAGAAAGGTTTCTAAAACGCACCTCATTTCTCATCTACTTGTGCTCGGGTTCGCCATTCCAGCCGCTTTACTAGCAATCTCCCTCCTTGGAGAATCAGCACCTTTAACCTCCTGTTCCGTACAGGTTGCAATTTGTCCTGAGGATGAACGGGAAGAGGGGGAACCAATGAGAGACTAGCTCTAGGTGTTGGGACAGGCACAGGTCACTCTATTTTCCCCTCAGGAAGAAGAATTAACCACAGGCTCAGCCTGCCGCCTGGGACCAGAATAGGGCCTGAAGCAATCCTGCGCTCTTGCGGCCAGCTCCCAAGAAAGCGAGTTGAAAAATGGAGCTCAGGGGCACTGCAATTCACAAACCTGCAGACTTATAAATGATGACTCTCGTCCACAAATATATTGATGGAAGGCAACGAAGAGGATTTGAAAGCAAGGCAGAATTGCAGGAAACAGATTTCAGGAGGGAGATTCGAATCGCCTTTAAAGCACAGGAAAAGCGGCAAAACCTCGACAATGATGCCCTTGGCCAAAAAGGGCGTATGCGTTTTTTCCTGAATATATTCAGGAAAAAACGCATACGCCCTTTTTGGCCAACCAAGCAACCTGGAAAGGCAAATCAGCGCTACAAAGAAGTCTCGCTTCCCATCGGTCAAAAGGGCCATGCTGAATAAAGTGTCAAAACCAGAAATGCAGGACAGGCCATGGAGAAACGGGAGCCTGGCTACGCTGATGGGCGGGATGTAAATTGCCAACAGCCACTCTGGAGAAGTGCACGGTGTGTCCTGAAACATCTAAAAAACTCAGCTTAGGGAGCATAGGGCACATCCACTCATGGGCGTATAAATTGGGAAAACTAAAAATCAGCAAGACACAGGCACCCCAAAGTTTAGGGCTGCTCTGTTGACAAGAATCTCCACTTCGTTACACCTTAAATATCCCAGGAAAGAGAAAAATGGATAAAGAAGTTGTGGTCCTTATGTACAATGGAATATCACTCAGCCATGAAATCAATGTCATAAGGCTAGTAGCAGCATGATGATTGGATATAGGTACGACGATTCTAAGTGAAATAAGTCACACAGAAAAAGACACTTATCATAAGATATGACTTATAGAGGGAATGTAAAAACCGCTACCCTTGAACTGAATTACAAAACAGAATAGAGTCACACGTTTAGAAAACACACTATGGCTGCTTAACGGGAAAGGTGAGGTGGGGTGATGCATACAACAAGGGTTTCAAATTATCTCAGATACCATTCAATAAACCCAATATGTAATAGACAAGCCCTACTCCTTCCTCAATGAATTGGACTCAACACCCCCAATTCACCGCCCAAGAATATATCTGACTAGTAAGAATCTTGAAACCTATGCATTGATATCTCTCTGTAAGTGAGTCAAGTGGGTGTAAAGCGGCAAAATCACAGCAGTGAAAAGCAGGTAAACCCCATTATAAAAATCAATTACTTTTAAAAACCCGTGAAACAAAGACAGTGAAAGAGAGAGAAATTCTTACAAAATTCGTTCAGCGGCTGTAATGCCACCTGGATTGACCATATCTAGACCCACAGCTGATTGAGACATAAGGGTGGACACTCTTGGGGCTGAGAGGTTTGGTGAGGTTGGGTGAGCAAACGCAGACCCTTTAAAGTAATACTGCGTGGTACCCATCCCATGGGTCCCAAATCTCCAGGTTCAAGGGCATCTTCCTACATCGAAAACATGCATGAGAAACCCAGAAGATGGTACACCGTGTGATCGGGAAAGGTTTCTAAAACGCACCTCATTTCTCATCTCCTTGTGCTCGGGTTCGCCATTCCAACCGCTTTACTAGCAATCTCCCTCCTTGGAGAATCAGCACCTTTAACCTCCTGTTCCGTACAGCTTGCAATTTGTCCTGAGGATGAAAGGGAAGAGGGGGAACCAATGAGAGAGAAGCTCTAGGTGTTGGGACAGGCAGAGGTCACTCTATTTTCCCATCAGGAAGAAGAATTAACCACAGGCTCAGCCTGCCGCCTGGGACCAGAATAGGGCCTGAAGCAATCCTGCGCTTTTGCGGCCAACGCCCAAGAAAGCGAGTTGAAAAATGGAGCTCAGGGGCACTGCAATTCACAAACCTGCAGACTTATAAATGATGACTCTCGTCCACAAATATATTGAGGGAAGGCAACGAAGAGGATTTGAAAGCAAGGCAGAATTGCAGGAAACAGATTTCAGGAGGGAGATTTGAATCGCCTTTAAAGCACAGGAAAAGCGGCAAAACCTCGACAATGATGCCCTTGGCCAAAAAGGGCGTATGCGTTTTTTCCTGAATATATTCAGGAAAAAATGCATACGCCCTTTTTGGCCAACCAAGCAACCTGGAAAGGCAAATCAGCGCTACAAAGAAGTCTCGCTTCCCATCGGTCAAAAGGGCCATGCTGAATAAAGTGTCAAAACCAGAAATGCAGGACAGGCCATGGAGAAACGGGAGCCTGGCTACGCTGATGGGCGGGATGTAAATTGCCAACAGCCACTCTGGAGAAGTGCACGGTGTGTCCTGAAACATCTAAAAAACTCAGCTTAGGGAGCATAGGGCACATCCACTCATGGGCGTATAAATTGGGAAAACTAAAAATCAGCAAGACACAGGCACCCCAAAGTTTAGGGCTGCTCTGTTGACAAGAATCTCCACTTCGTTACACCTTAAATATCCCAGGAAAGAGAAAAATGGATAAAGAAGTTGTGGTCCTTATGTACAATGGAATATCACTCAGCCATGAAATCAACGTCATAAGGCTAGTAGCAGCATGATGAGTGGATATAGGTACGAAGATTCTAAGTGAAATAAGTCACACAGAAAAAGACACTTATCATAAGATATGACTTATAGAGGGAATGTAAAAACCGCTACCCTTGAACTGAATTACAAAACAGAATAGAGTCACACGTTTAGAAAACACACTATGGCTGCTTAACGGGAAAGTGAGGTGGGGTGATGCATACAACAAGGGTTTCAAATTATCTCAGATACCGTTCCATAAACCCAATATGTAATAGACAAGCCCTACTCCTTCCTCAATGAATTGGACTCAACACCCCCAATTCACCGCCCAAGAATATATCTGACTAGTAAGAATCTTGAAACCTATGCATTGATATCTCTCTGTAAGTGAGTCAAGTGGGTGTAAAGCGGCAAAATCACAGCAGTGAAAAGCAGGTAAACCCCATTATAAAAATCAATTACTTTTAAAAACCCGTGAAACAAAGACAGTGAAAGAGAGAGAAATTCTTACAAAATTCGTTCAGCGGCTGTAATGCCACCTGGATTGACCATATCTAGACCCACAGCTGATTGAGACATAAGGGTGGACACTCTTGGGGCTGAGAGGTTTCGTGAGGTTGGGTGAGCAAACGCAGACCCTTTAAAGTAATACTGCGTGGTACCCATCCCATGGGTCCCAAATCTCCAGGTTCAAGGGCATCTTCCTACATCGAAAACATGCATGAGAAACCCAGAAGATGGTACACCGTGTGATCGGGAAAGGTTTCTAAAACGCACCTCATTTCTCATCTCCTTGTGCTCGGGTTCGCCATTCCAACTGCTTTACTAGCAATCTCCCTCCTTGGAGAATCAGCACCTTTAACCTCCTGTTCCGTACAGCTTGCAATTTGTCCTGAGGATGAAAGGGAAGAGGGGGAACCAATGAGAGACAAGCTCTAGGTGTTGGGACAGGCACAGGTCACTCTATTTTCCCATCAGGAAGAAGAATTAACCACAGGCTCAGCCTGCCGCCTGGGACCAGAATAGGGCCTGAAGCAATCCTGCGCTTTTGCGGCCAGCGCCCAAGAAAGCGAGTTGAAAAATGGAGCTCAGGGGCACTGCAATTCACAAACCTGCAGACTTATAAATGATGACTCTCGTCCACAAATATATTGAGGGAAGGCAACGAAGAGGATTTGAAAGCAAGGGAGAATTGCGGGAAACAGATTTCAGGAGGGAGATTCGAATCGCCTTTAAAGCACAGGAAAAGCGGCAAAACCTCGACAATGATGCCCTTGGCCAAAAAGGGCGTATGCGTTTTTTCCTGAATATATTCAGGAAAAAACGCATACGCCCTTTTTGGCCAACCAAGCAACCTGGAAAGGCAAATCAGCGCTACAAAGAAGTCTCGCTTCCCATCGGTCAAAAGGGCCATGCTGAATAAAGTGTCAAAACCAGAAATGCAGGACAGGCCATGGAGAAACGGGAGCCTGGCTACGCTGATGGGCGGGATGTAAATTGCCAACAGCCACTCTGGAGAAGTGCACGGTGTGTCCTGAAACATCTAAAAAACTCAGCTTAGGGAGCATAGGGCACATCCACTCATGGGCGTATAAATTGGGAAAACTAAAAATCAGCAAGACACAGGCACCCCAAAGTTAGGGCTGCTCTGTTGACAAGAATCTCCACTTCGTTACACCTTAAATATCCCAGGAAAGAGAAAAATGGATAAAGAAGTTGTGGTCCTTATGTACAATGGAATATCACTCAGCCATGAAATCAACGTCATAAGGCTAGTAGCAGCATGATGATTGGATTTAGGTACGACAATTCTAAGTGAAATAAGTCACACAGAAAAAGACACTTATCATAAGATATGACTTATAGAGGGAATGTAAAAACCGCTACCCTTGAACTGAATTACAAAACAGAATAGAGTCACACGTTTAGAAAACACACTATGGCTGCTTAACGGGAAAGGTGAGGTGGGGTGATGCATACAACAAGGGTTTCAAATTATCTCAGATACCATTCCATAAACCCAATATGTAATAGACAAGCCCTACTCCTTCCTCAATGAATTGGACTCAACACCCCCAATTCACCGCCCAAGAATATATCTGACTAGTAAGAATCTTGAAACCTATGCATTGATATCTCTCTGTAAGTGAGTCAAGTGGGTGTAAAGCGGCAAAATCACAGCAGTGAAAAGCAGGTAAACCCCATTATAAAAATCAATTACTTTTAAAAACCCGTGAAACAAAGACAGTGAAAGAGAGAGAAATTCTTACAAAATTCGTTCAGCGGCTGTAATGCCACCTGGATTGACCATATCTAGACCCACAGCTGATTGAGACATAAGGGTGGACACTCTTGGGGCTGAGAGGTTTGGTGAGGTTGGGTGAGCAAACGCAGACCCTTTAAAGTAATACTGCGTGGTACCCATCCCATGGGTCCCAAATCTCCAGGTTCAAGGGCATCTTCCTACATCGAAAACATGCATGAGAAACCCAGAAGATGGTACACCGTGTGATCGGGAAAGGTTTCTAAAACGCACCTCATTTCTCATCTCCTTGTGCTCGGGTTCGCCATTCCAACCGCTTTACTAGCAATCTCCCTCCTTGGAGAATCAGCACCTTTAACCTCCTGTTCCGTACAGCTTGCAATTTGTCCTGAGGATGAAAGGGAAGAGGGGGAACCAATGAGAGAGAAGCTCTAGGTGTTGGGACAGGCAGAGGTCACTCTATTTTCCCATCAGGAAGAAGAATTAACCACAGGCTCAGCCTGCCGCCTGGGACCAGAATAGGGCCTGAAGCAATCCTGCGCTTTTGCGGCCAGCGCCCAAGAAAGCGAGTTGAAAAATGGAGCTCAGGGGCACTGCAATTCACAAACCTGCAGACTTATAAATGATGACTCTCGTCCACAAATATATTGAGGGAAGGCAACGAAGAGGATTTGAAAGCAAGGCAGAATTGCAGGAAACAGATTTCAGGAGGGAGATTTGAATCGCCTTTAAAGCACAGGAAAAGCGGCAAAACCTCGACAATGATGCCCTTGGCCAAAAAGGGCGTATGCGTTTTTTCCTGAATATATTCAGGAAAAAATGCATACGCCCTTTTTGGCCAACCAAGCAACCTGGAAAGGCAAATCAGCGCTACAAAGAAGTCTCGCTTCCCATCGGTCAAAAGGGCCATGCTGAATAAAGTGTCAAAACCAGAAATGCAGGACAGGCCATGGAGAAACGGGAGCCTGGCTACGCTGATGGGCGGGATGTAAATTGCCAACAGCCACTCTGGAGAAGTGCACGGTGTGTCCTGAAACATCTAAAAAACTCAGCTTAGGGAGCATAGGGCACATCCACTCATGGGCGTATAAATTGGGAAAACTAAAAATCAGCAAGACACAGGCACCCCAAAGTTTAGGGCTGCTCTGTTGACAAGAATCTCCACTTCGTTACACCTTAAATATCCCAGGAAAGAGAAAAATGGATAAAGAAGTTGTGGTCCTTATGTACAATGGAATATCACTCAGCCATGAAATCAACGTCATAAGGCTAGTAGCAGCATGATGAGTGGATATAGGTACGAAGATTCTAAGTGAAATAAGTCACACAGAAAAAGACACTTATCATAAGATATGACTTATAGAGGGAATGTAAAAACCGCTACCCTTGAACTGAATTACAAAACAGAATAGAGTCACACGTTTAGAAAACACACTATGGCTGCTTAACGGGAAAGGTGAGGTGGGGTGATGCATACAACAAGGGTTTCAAATTATCTCAGATACCGTTCCATAAACCCAATATGTAATAGACAAGCCCTACTCCTTCCTCAATGAATTGGACTCAACACCCCCAATTCACCGCCCAAGAATATATCTGACTAGTAAGAATCTTGAAACCTATGCATTGATATCTCTCTGTAAGTGAGTCAAGTGGGTGTAAAGCGGCAAAATCACAGCAGTGAAAAGCAGGTAAACCCCATTATAAAAATCAATTACTTTTAAAAACCCGTGAAACAAAGACAGTGAAAGAGAGAGAAATTCTTACAAAATTCGTTCAGCGGCTGTAATGCCACCTGGATTGACCATATCTAGACCCACAGCTGATTGAGACATAAGGGTGGACACTCTTGGGGCTGAGAGGTTTCGTGAGGTTGGGTGAGCAAACGCAGACCCTTTAAAGTAATACTGCGTGGTACCCATCCCATGGGTCCCAAATCTCCAGGTTCAAGGGCATCTTCCTACATCGAAAACATGCATGAGAAACCCAGAAGATGGTACACCGTGTGATCGGGAAAGGTTTCTAAAACGCACCTCATTTCTCATCTCCTTGTGCTCGGGTTCGCCATTCCAACTGCTTTACTAGCAATCTCCCTCCTTGGAGAATCAGCACCTTTAACCTCCTGTTCCGTACAGCTTGCAATTTGTCCTGAGGATGAAAGGGAAGAGGGGGAACCAATGAGAGACAAGCTCTAGGTGTTGGGACAGGCACAGGTCACTCTATTTTCCCATCAGGAAGAAGAATTAACCACAGGCTCAGCCTGCCGCCTGGGACCAGAATAGGGCCTGAAGCAATCCTGCGCTTTTGCGGCCAGCGCCCAAGAAAGCGAGTTGAAAAATGGAGCTCAGGGGCACTGCAATTCACAAACCTGCAGACTTATAAATGATGACTCTCGTCCACAAATATATTGAGGGAAGGCAACGAAGAGGATTTGAAAGCAAGGGAGAATTGCAGGAAACAGATTTCAGGAGGGAGATTCGAATCGCCTTTAAAGCACAGGAAAAGCGGCAAAACCTCGACAATGATGCCCTTGGCCAAAAAGGGCGTATGCGTTTTTTCCTGAATATATTCAGGAAAAAACGCATACGCCCTTTTTGGCCAACCAAGCAACCTGGAAAGGCAAATCAGCGCTACAAAGAAGTCTCGCTTCCCATCGGTCAAAAGGGCCATGCTGAATAAAGTGTCAAAACCAGAAATGCAGGACAGGCCATGGAGAAACGGGAGCCTGGCTACGCTGATGGGCGGGATGTAAATTGCCAACAGCCACTCTGGAGAAGTGCACGGTGTGTCCTGAAACATCTAAAAAACTCAGCTTAGGGAGCATAGGGCACATCCACTCATGGGCGTATAAATTGGGAAAACTAAAAATCAGCAAGACACAGGCACCCCAAAGTTAGGGCTGCTCTGTTGACAAGAATCTCCACTTCGTTACACCTTAAATATCCCAGGAAAGAGAAAAATGGATAAAGAAGTTGTGGTCCTTATGTACAATGGAATATCACTCAGCCATGAAATCAACGTCATAAGGCTAGTAGCAGCATGATGATTGGATTTAGGTACGACAATTCTAAGTGAAATAAGTCACACAGAAAAAGACACTTATCATAAGATATGACTTATAGAGGGAATGTAAAAACCGCTACCCTTGAACTGAATTACAAAACAGAATAGAGTCACACGTTTAGAAAACACACTATGGCTGCTTAACGGGAAAGGTGAGGTGGGGTGATGCATACAACAAGGGTTTCAAATTATCTCAGATACCGTTCCATAAACCCAATATGTAATAGACAAGCCCTACTCCTTCCTCAATGAATTGGACTCAACACCCCCAATTCACCGCCCAAGAATATATCTGACTAGTAAGAATCTTGAAACCTATGCATTGATATCTCTCTGTAAGTGAGTCAAGTGGGTGTAAAGCGGCAAAATCACAGCAGTGAAAAGCAGGTAAACCCCATTATAAAAATCAATTACTTTTAAAAACCCGTGAAACAAAGACAGTGAAAGAGAGAGAAATTCTTACAAAATTCGTTCAGCGGCTGTAATGCCACCTGGATTGACCATATCTAGACCCACAGCTGATTGAGACATAAGGGTGGACACTCTTGGGGCTGAGAGGTTTGGTGAGGTTGGGTGAGCAAACGCAGACCCTTTAAAGTAATACTGCGTGGTACCCATCCCATGGGTCCCAAATCTCCAGGTTCAAGGGCATCTTCCTACATCGAAAACATGCATGAGAAACCCAGAAGATGGTACACCGTGTGATCGGGAAAGGTTTCTAAAACGCACCTCATTTCTCATCTCCTTGTGCTCGGGTTCGCCATTCCAGCCGCTTTACTAGCAATCTCCCTCCTTGGAGAATCAGCACCTTTAACCTCCTGTTCCGTACAGGTTGCAATTTGTCCTGAGGATGAACGGGAAGAGGGGGAACCAATGAGAGACTAGCTCTAGGTGTTGGGACAGGCACAGGTCACTCTATTTTCCCCTCAGGAAGAAGAATTAACCACAGGCTGAGCCTGCCGCCTGGGACCAGAATAGGGCCTGAAGCAATCCTGCGCTCTTGCGGCCCGCTCCCAAGAAAGCGAGTTGAAAAATGGAGCTCAGGGGCACTGCAATTCACAAACCTGCAGACTTATAAATGATGACTCTCGTCCACAAATATATTGATGGAAGGCAATGAAGAGGATTTGAAAGCAAGGCAGAATTGCAGGAAACAGATTTCAGGAGGGAGATTCGAATCGCCTTTAAAGCACAGGAAAAGCGGCAAAACCTCGACAATGATGCCCTTGGCCAAAAAGGGCGTATGCGTTTTTTCCTGAATATATTCAGGAAAAAACGCATACGCCCTTTTTGGCCAACCAAGCAACCTGGAAAGGCAAATCAGCGCTACAAAGAAGTCTCGCTTCCCATCGGTCAAAAGGGCCATGCTGAATAAAGTGTCAAAACCAGAAATGCAGGACAGGCCATGGAGAAACGGGAGCCTGGCTACGCTGATGGGCGGGATGTAAATTGCCAACAGCCACTCTGGAGAAGTGCACGGTGTGTCCTGAAACATCTAAAAAACTGAGCTTAGGGAGCATAGGGCACATCCACTCATGGGCGTATAAATTGGGAAAACTAAAAATCAGCAAGACACAGGCACCCCAAAGTTTAGGGCTGCTCTGTTGACAAGAATCTCCACTTCGTTACACCTTAAATATCCCAGGAAAGAGAAAAATGGATAAAGAAGTTGTGGTCCTTATGTACAATGGAATATCACTCAGCCATGAAATCAACGTCATAAGGCTAGTAGCAGCATGATGATTGGATTTAGGTACGACGATTCTAAGTGAAATAAGTCACACAGAAAAAGACACTTATCATAAGATATGACTTATAGAGGGAATGTAAAAACCGCTACCCTTGAACTGAATTACAAAACAGAATAGAGTCACACGTTTAGAAAACACACTATGGCTGCTTAACGGGAAAGGTGAGGTGGGGTGATGCATACAACAAGGGTTTCAAATTATCTCAGATACCGTTCCATAAACCCAATATGTAATAGACAAGCCCTACTCCTTCCTCAATGAATTGGACTCAACACCCCCAATTCACCGCCCAAGAATATATCTGACTAGTAAGAATCTTGAAACCTATGCATTGATATCTCTCTGTAAGTGAGTCAAGTGGGTGTAAAGCGGCAAAATCACAGCAGTGAAAAGCAGGTAAACCCCATTATAAAAATCAATTACTTTTAAAAACCCGTGAAACAAAGACAGTGAAAGAGAGAGAAATTCTTACAAAATTCGTTCAGCGGCTGTAATGCCACCTGGATTGACCATATCTAGACCCACAGCTGATTGAGACATAAGGGTGGACACTCTTGGGGCTGAGAGGTTTGGTGAGGTTGGGTGAGCAAACGCAGACCCTTTAAAGTAATACTGCGTGGTACCCATCCCATGGGTCCCAAATCTCCAGGTTCAAGGGCATCTTCCTACATCGAAAACATGCATGAGAAACCCAGAAGATGGTACACCGTGTGATCGGGAAAGGTTTCTAAAACGCACCTCATTTCTCATCTCCTTGTGCTCGGGTTCGCCATTCCAGCCGCTTTACTAGCAATCTCCCTCCTTGGAGAATCAGCACCTTTAACCTCCTGTTCCGTACAGGTTGCAATTTGTCCTGAGGATGAACGGGAAGAGGGGGAACCAATGAGAGACTAGCTCTAGGTGTTGGGACAGGCACAGGTCACTCTATTTTCCCCTCAGGAAGAAGAATTAACCACAGGCTGAGCCTGCCGCCTGGGACCAGAATAGGGCCTGAAGCAATCCTGCGCTCTTGCGGCCCGCTCCCAAGAAAGCGAGTTGAAAAATGGAGCTCAGGGGCACTGCAATTCACAAACCTGCAGACTTATAAATGATGACTCTCGTCCACAAATATATTGATGGAAGGCAACGAAGAGGATTTGAAAGCAAGGCAGAATTGCAGGAAACAGATTTCAGGAGGGAGATTCGAATCGCCTTTAAAGCACAGGAAAAGCGGCAAAACCTCGACAATGATGCCCTTGGCCAAAAAGGGCGTATGCGTTTTTTCCTGAATATATTCAGGAAAAAACGCATACGCCCTTTTTGGCCAACCAAGCAACCTGGAAAGGCAAATCAGCGCTACAAAGAAGTCTCGCTTCCCATCGGTCAAAAGGGCCATGCTGAATAAAGTGTCAAAACCAGAAATGCAGGACAGGCCATGGAGAAACGGGAGCCTGGCTACGCTGATGGGCGGGATGTAAATTGCCAACAGCCACTCTGGAGAAGTGCACGGTGTGTCCTGAAACATCTAAAAAACTGAGCTTAGGGAGCATAGGGCACATCCACTCATGGGCGTATAAATTGGGAAAACTAAAAATCAGCAAGACACAGGCACCCCAAAGTTTAGGGCTGCTCTGTTGACAAGAATCTCCACTTCGTTACACCTTAAATATCCCAGGAAAGAGAAAAATGGATAAAGAAGTTGTGGTCCTTATGTACAATGGAATATCACTCAGCCATGAAATCAACGTCATAAGGCTAGTAGCAGCATGATGATTGGATTTAGGTACGACGATTCTAAGTGAAATAAGTCACACAGAAAAAGACACTTATCATAAGATATGACTTATAGAGGGAATGTAAAAACCGCTACCCTTGAACTGAATTACAAAACAGAATAGAGTCACACGTTTAGAAAACACACTATGGCTGCTTAACGGGAAAGGTGAGGTGGGGTGATGCATACAACAAGGGTTTCAAATTATCTCAGATACCGTTCCATAAACCCAATATGTAATAGACAAGCCCTACTCCTTCCTCAATGAATTGGACTCAACACCCCCAATTCACCGCCCAAGAATATATCTGACTAGTAAGAATCTTGAAACCTATGCATTGATATCTCTCTGTAAGTGAGTCAAGTGGGTGTAAAGCGGCAAAATCACAGCAGTGAAAAGCAGGTAAACCCCATTATAAAAATCAATTACTTTTAAAAACCCGTGAAACAAAGACAGTGAAAGAGAGAGAAATTCTTACAAAATTCGTTCAGCGGCTGTAATGCCACCTGGATTGACCATATCTAGACCCACAGCTGATTGAGACATAAGGGTGGACACTCTTGGGGCTGAGAGGTTTGGTGAGGTTGGGTGAGCAAACGCAGACCCTTTAAAGTAATACTGCGTGGTACCCATCCCATGGGTCCCAAATCTCCAGGTTCAAGGGCATCTTCCTACATCGAAAACATGCATGAGAAACCCAGAAGATGGTACACCGTGTGATCGGGAAAGGTTTCTAAAACGCACCTCATTTCTCATCTCCTTGTGCTCGGGTTCGCCATTCCAGCCGCTTTACTAGCAATCTCCCTCCTTGGAGAATCAGCACCTTTAACCTCCTGTTCCGTACAGGTTGCAATTTGTCCTGAGGATGAACGGGAAGAGGGGGAACCAATGAGAGACTAGCTCTAGGTGTTGGGACAGGCACAGGTCACTCTATTTTCCCCTCAGGAAGAAGAATTAACCACAGGCTCAGCCTGCCGCCTGGGACCAGAATAGGGCCTGAAGCAATCCTGCGCTCTTGCGGCCAGCTCCCAAGAAAGCGAGTTGAAAAATGGAGCTCAGGGGCACTGCAATTCACAAACCTGCAGACTTATAAATGATGACTCTCGTCCACAAATATATTGATGGAAGGCAACGAAGAGGATTTGAAAGCAAGGCAGAATTGCAGGAAACAGATTTCAGGAGGGAGATTCGAATCGCCTTTAAAGCACAGGAAAAGCGGCAAAACCTCGACAATGATGCCCTTGGCCAAAAAGGGCGTATGCGTTTTTTCCTGAATATATTCAGGAAAAAACGCATACGCCCTTTTTGGCCAACCAAGCAACCTGGAAAGGCAAATCAGCGCTACAAAGAAGTCTCGCTTCCCATCGGTCAAAAGGACCATGCTGAATAAAGTGTCAAAAGCAGAAATGCAGGACAGGCCATGGAGAAACGGGAGCCTGGCTACGCTGATGGGCGGGATGTAAATTGCCAACAGCCACTCTGGAGAAGTGCACGGTGTGTCCTGAAACATATAAAAAACTCAGCTTAGGGAGCATAGGGCACATCCACTCATGGGCGTATAAATTGGGAAAACAAAAAATCAGCAAGACACAGGCACCCCAAAGTTTAGGGCTGCTCTGTTGACAAGAATCTCCACTTCGTTAACCTTAAATATCCCAGGAAAGAGAAAAATGGATAAAGAAGTTGTGGTCCTTATGTACAATGGAATATCACTCAGCCATGAAATCAACGTCATAAGGCTAGTAGCAGCATGATGATTGGATTTAGGTACGACGATTCTAAGTGAAATAAGTCACACAGAAAAAGACACTTATCATAAGATATGACTTATAGAGGGAATGTAAAAACCGCTACCCTTGAACTGAATTACAAAACAGAATAGAATCACACGTTTAGAAAACACACTATGGCTGCTTAACGGGAAAGGTGAGGTGGGGTGATGCATACAACAAGGGTTTCAAATTATCTCAGATACCGTTCCATAAACCCAATATGTAATAGACAAGCCCTACTGCTTCCTCAATGAATTGGACTCAACACCCCCAATTCACCGCCCAAGAATATATCTGACTAGTAAGAATCTTGAAACCTATGCATTGATATCTCTCTGTAAGTGAGTCAAGTGGGTGTAAAGCGGCAAAATCACAGCAGTGAAAAGCAGGTAAACCCCATTATAAAAATCAATTACTTTTAAAAACCCGTGAAACAAAGACAGTGAAAGAGAGAGAAATTCTTACAAAATTCGTTCAGCGGCTGTAATGCCACCTGGATTGACCATATCTAGACCCACAGCTGATTGAGACATAAGGGTGGACACTCTTGGGGCTGAGAGGTTTGGTGAGGTTGGGTGAGCAAACGCAGACCCTTTAAAGTAATACTGCGTGGTACCCATCCCATGGGTCCCAAATCTCCAGGTTCAAGGGCATCTTCCTACATCGAAAACATGCATGAGAAACCCAGAAGATGGTACACCGTGTGATCGGGAAAGGTTTCTAAAACGCACCTCATTTCTCATCTCCTTGTGCTCGGGTTCGCCATTCCAGCCGCTTTACTAGCAATCTCCCTCCTTGGAGAATCAGCACCTTTAACCTCCTGTTCCGTACAGGTTGCAATTTGTCCTGAGGATGAACGGGAAGAGGGGGAACCAATGAGAGACTAGCTCTAGGTGTTGGGACAGGCACAGGTAACTCTATTTTCCCCTCAAGAAGAAGAATTAACCACAGGCTCAGCCTGCCGCCTTGGACAAGAATAGGGCCTGAAGCAATCCTGCGCTTTTGCGGCAGCTCCCAAGAAAGCGAGTTGAAAAATGGAGCTCAGGGGCACTGCAATTCACAAACCTGCAGACTTATAAATGATGACTCTCGTCCACAAATATATTGATGGAAGGCAACGAAGAGGATTTGAAAGCAAGGCAGAATTGCAGGAAACAGATTTCAGGAGGGAGATTCGAATCGCCTTTAAAGCACAGGAAAAGCGGCAAAACCTCGACAATGATGCCCTTGGCCAAAAAGGGCGTATGCGTTTTTTCCTGAATATATTCAGGAAAAAACGCATACGCCCTTTTTGGCCAACCAAGCAACCTGGAAAGGCAAATCAGCGCTACAAAGAAGTCTCGCTTCCCATCGGTCAAAAGGGCCATGCTGAATAAAGTGTCAAAACCAGAAATGCAGGACAGGCCATGGAGAAACGGGAGCCTGGCTACGCTGATGAGCGGGATGTAAATTGCCAACAGCCACTCTGGAGAAGTGCACGGTGTGTCCTGAAACATCTAAAAAACTCAGCTTAGGGAGCATAGGGCACCTCCACTCATGGGCGTATAAATTGGGAAAACTAAAAATCAGCAAGACACAGGCACCCCAAAGTTTAGGGCTGCTCTGTTGACAAGAATCTCCACTTCGTTACAACTTAAATATCCCAGAAAAGAGAAAAATGCATAAAGAAGTTGTGGTCCTTATGTACAATGGAATATCACTCAGCCATGAAATCAACGTCATAAGGCTAGTAGCAGCATGATGAGTGGATTTAGGTACGAAGATTCTAAGTGAAATAAGTCACACAGAAAAAGACACTTATCATAAGATATGACTTATACAGGGAATGTAAAAACCGCTACCCTTGAACTGAATTACAAAACAGAATAGAGTCACACGTTTAGAAAACACACTATGGCTGCTTAATGGGAAAGGTGAGGTGGGGTGATGCATACAACAAGGGTTTCAAATTAGCTCAGATACCGTTCCATAAACCCAATATGTAATAGACAAGCCCTACTCCTTCCTCAATGAATTGGACTCAACACCCCCTATTCACCGCCCAAGAATATATCTGACTAGTAAGAATCTTGAAACCTATGCATTGATATCTCTCTGTAAGTGAGTCAAGTGGGTGTAAAGCGGCAAAATCACAGCAGTGAAAAGCAGGTAAACCCCATTATAAAAATCAATTACTTTTAAAAACCCGTGAAACAAAGACAGTGAAAGAGAGAGAAATTCTTACAAAATTCGTTCAGGGGCTGTGATGCCACCTGGATTGACCATATCTAGACCCACAGCTGATTGAGACATAAGGGTGGACACTCTTGGGGCTGAGAGGTTTGGTGAGGTTGGGTGAGCAAACGCAGACCCTTTAAAGTAATACTGCGTGGTACCCATCCCATGGGTCCCAAATCTGCAGGTTCAAGGGCATCTTCCTACATCGAAAACATGCATGAGAAACCCAGAAGATGGTACACCGTGTGATCGGGAAAGGTTTCTAAAACGCACCTCATTTCTCATCTCCTTGTGCTCGGGTTCGCCATTCCAGCCGCTTTACTAGCAATCTCCCTCCTTGGAGAATCAGCACCTTTAACCTCCTGTTCCGTACAGCTTGCAATTTGTCCTGAGGATGAAAGGGAAGAGGGGGAACCAATGAGAGACTAGCTCTAGGTGTTGGGACAGGCACAGGTCACTCTACTTTCCCCTCAAGAAGAAGAATTAACCACAGGCTCAGCCTGCCGCCTTGGACAAGAATAGGGCCTGAAGCAATCCTGCGCTTTTGCGGCAGCTCCCAAGAAAGCGAGTTGAAAAATGGAGCTCAGGGGCACTGCAATTCACAAACCTGCAGACTTATAAATGATGACTCTCGTCCACAAATATATTGAGGGAAGGCAACGAAGAGGATTTGAAAGCAAGGCAGAATTGCAGGAAACAGATTTCAGGAGGGAGATTCGAATCGCCTTTAAAGCACAGGAAAAGCGGCAGAACCTCGACAATGATGCCCTTGGCCAAAAAGGGCGTATGCGTTTTTTACTGAATATATTCAGGAAAAAACGCATACGCCCTTTTTGGCCAACCAAGCAACCTGGAAAGGCAAATCAGCGCTACAAAGAAGTCTCGCTTCCCATCGGTCAAAAGGGCCATGCTGAATAAAGTGTCAAAACCAGAAATGCAGGACAGGCCATGGAGAAACGGGAGCCTGGCTACGCTGATGGGCGGGATGTAAATTGCCAACAGCCACTCTGGAGAAGTGTACGGTGTGTCCTGAAACATCTAAAAAACTCAGCTTAGGGAGCATAGGGCACCTCCACTCATGGGCGTATAAATTGGGAAAACTAAAATTCAGCAAGACACAGGCACCCCAAAGTTTCGGGCTGCTCTGTTGACAAGAACCTCCACTTCGTTACACATTAAATATCCCAGGAAAGAGAAAAATGGATAAAGAAGTTGTGGTCCTTATGTACAATGGAATGTCACTCAGCCATGAAATCAACGTCATAAGGCTATTAGCAGCATGATGAGTGGATTTAGGTACGACGATTCTAAGTGAAATAAGTCACACAGAAAAAGACACTTATCATAAGATATCACTTATAGAAGGAATGTACAAACCGCTACCCTTGAACTGAATTACAAAACAGAATAGAGTCACATGTTTAGAAAACACACTATGGCTGCTTAACGGGAAAGGTGAGGTGGGGTGATGCATAAAACAAGGGTTTCAAATTAGCTCAGATACCGTTCCATAAACCCAATATGTAATAGACAAGACCTACTCCTTGCTCAATGAATTGGACTCAACACACCCTATTCACCGCTCAAGAATATATCTGACTACTAAGAATCTTGAAACCTATGCATTGATATCTCTCTGTAAGTGAGTCAAGTGGGTGTAAAGCGGCAAAATCACAGCAGTGAAAAGCAGGTAAACCCCATTATAAAAATCAATTACTTTTAAAAACCCGTGAAACAAAGACAGTGAAAGAGAGAGAAATTCTTACAAAAGTCGTTCAGGGGCTGTGATGCCACCTGGATTGACCATATCTAGACCCACAGCTGATTGAGACATAAGGGTGGACACTCTTGGGGCTGAGAGGTTTGGTGAGGTTGGGTGAGCAAACGCAGACCCTTTAAAGTAATACTGCGTGGTACCCATCCCATGGGTCCCAAATCTCCAGGTTCAAGGGCATCTTCCTACATCGAGAACATGCATGAGAAACCTAGAAGATGGTACACCGTGTGATCGGGAAAGGTTTCTAAAACGCACCTCATTTCTCATCTCCTTGTGCTCAGATTCGCCATTCCAGCCGCTTTACTAGCAATCTCCCTCCTTGGAGAAACAGCACCTTTAACCTCCTGTTCCGTACAGGTTGCAATTTGTCCTGAGGATGAACGGGAAGAGGGGGAACCAATGAGAGACTAGCTCCAGGTGTTGGGACAGGCACAGGTCACTCTATTTTCCCATCAGGAAGAAGAATTAACCACAGGCTCAGCCTGCCGCCTGGGACAAGAATAGGGCCTGAAGCAATCCTGCGCTTTTGCGGCCAGCTTCCAAGAAAGCGAGTTGAGAAATGGAGCTCAGGGTCACTGCAATTCACAAACCTGCAGACTTATAAATGATGACTCTCGTCCACAAATATATTGAGTGAAGGCAACGAAGAGGATTTGAAAGCAAGGCAGAATTGCAGGAAACAGATTTCAGGAGGGAGATTCGAATCGCCTTTAAAGCACTGGAAAAGCGGCAAAAACCTCGACAATGATGCCCTTGTCCAAAAAGGGCGTATGCGTTTTTTCCTGAATATATTCAGGAAAAAACGCATACGCCCTTTTTGGCCAACCAAGCAACCTGGAAAGGCAAATCAGCGCTACAAAGAAGTCTCGCTTCCCATCGGTCAAAAGGGCCATGCAGAATAAAGTTTCAAAACCAGAAATGCAGGACAGGCCATGGAGAAAGGGGAGCCTGGCTACGCTGATGGGTGGGGTGTAAATTGCCAACAGCCACTCTGGAGAACTGCACGGTGTGTCCTGAAACATCTAAAAAACTCAGCTTAGGGAGCATAGGGCACATCCACTCATGGGCGTATAAATTGGGAAAACTAAAAATCAGCAAGACACAGGCACCCCAATGTTTAGGGCTGCTCTGTTGACAAGAACCTCCACTTCGTTACACCTTAAATAACCCAGGAAAGAGAAAAATGGATAAAGAATTTGTGGTCCTTATGTACAATGGAATATCACTCAGCAATGAAATCAACGTCATAAGGCTAGTAGCAGCATGAGGAGTGGATTTAGGTACGACGATTCTAAGTGAAATAAGTCACACAGAAAAAGACACTTGTCATAAGATATCACTTATAGAGGGAATGTAAAAACCGCTACCCTTGAACTGAAATACAAAACAGAATAGAGTCACACGTTTAGAAAACACACTATGGCTGCTTAACGGGAAAGGTGAGGTGGGGTGATGCATAAAACAAGGGTTTCAAATTAGCTCAGATACCGTTCCATAAACCCAATATGTAATAGACAAGCCCTACTCCTTGCTCAATGAATTGGACTCAACACCCCCTATTCACCGCCCAAGAATATATCTGACTAGTAAGAATCTTAAAACCTATGTATTGATAACTCTCTGTAAGTGGGTCAAGAGGGTGTAAAGCGGCAAAATCAGAGCAGTGAAAAGCAGGTAAACCCCATTATAAAAATCAATTACTTATAAAAACCCGTGAAACAAAGACAGTGAAAGAGAGAGAAATTCTTACAAAAGTCGTTCAGGGGCTGTGATGCCACCTGGATTGACCATATCTAGACCCACAGCTGATTGAGACATAAGGGTGGACACTCTTGGGGCTGAGAGGTTTGGAGAGGTTGGGTGAGCAAACGCAGACCCTTTAAAGTAATACTGCGTGGTACCCATCCCATGGGTCCCAAATCTCCAGGTTCAAGGGCATCTTCCTACATCGAAAACATGCATGAGAAACCCAGAATATGGTACACCGTGTGATCGGGAAAGGTTTCTAAAACGCACCTCATTTCTCATCTCCTTGTTCTCGGGTTCGCCATTCCAGCCGCTTTACTAGCAATCTCCCTCCTTGGAGAATCAGCACCTTTAACCTCCTGTTCCGAACAGGTTGCAATTTGTCCTGAGGATGAACGGAAAGAGGGGGAACCAATGAGAGACCAACTCTAGGTGTTGGGACAGGCACAGGTCACTCTATTTTCCCCTCAAGAAGAAGAATTAACCACAGGCTCAGCCTGCCGCCTTGGACCAGAATAGGGCCTGAAGCAATCCTGCGCTTTTGCGGCCATCTCCCAAGAAAGCTAGTTGAAAAATGGAGCTCAGGGGCACTGCAATTCACAAACCTGCAGACTTATAAATGATGACTCTCGTCCACAAATATATTGATGGAAGGCAACGAAGAGGATTTGAAAGCAAGGCAGAATTGCAGGAAACAGATTTCAGGAGGGAGATTCGAATCGCCTTTAAAGCACAGGAAAAGCGGCCAAATCTCGACAATGATGCCCTTGGCCAAAAAGGGCGTATGCGTTTTTTCCTGAATATATTCAGGAAAAAACGCATACGCACTTTTTGGCCAACCAAGCAACCTGGAAAGGCAAATCAGCGCTACAAAGAAGTCTCGCTTCCCATCGGTCAAAAGGGCCATGCTGAATAAAGTGTCAAAACAAGAAATGCAGGACAGGCCATGGAGAAACGGGAGCCTGGCTACGCTGATGGGCGGGATGTAAATTGCCAACAGCCACTCTGGAGAAGTGCACGGTGTGTCCTGAAACATCTAAAAAACTGAGCTTAGGGAGCATAAGGCACATCCACTCATGGGCGTATAAATTGGGAAAACTAAAAATCAGCAAGACACAGGCACCCCAAAGTTTAGGGCTGCTCTGTTGACAAGAATCTCCACTTCGTTACACCTTAAATATCCCAGGAAAGAGAAAAATGGATAAAGAAGTTGTGGTCCTTATGTACAATGGAATATCACTCAGCCATGAAATCAACGTCATAAGGCTAGTAGCAGCATGATGATTGGATTTAGGTACGACGATTCTAAGTGAAATAAGTCACACAGAAAAAGACACTTATCATAAGATATGACTTATAGAGGGAATGTAAAAACCGCTACCCTTGAACTGAATTACAAAACAGAATAGAGTCACACGTTTAGAAAACACACTATGGCTGCTTAACGGGAAAGGTGAGGTGGGGTGATGCATACAACAAGGGTTTCAAATTATCTCAGATACCGTTCCATAAACCCAATATGTAATAGACAAGCCCTACTCCTTCCTCAATGAATTGGTCTCGACACCCCCAATTCACCGCCCAAGAATATATCTGACTAGTAAGAATCTTGAAACCTATGCATTGATATCTCTCTGTAAGTGAGTCAAGTGGGTGTAAAGCGGCAAAATCACAGCAGTGTAAAGCAGGTAAACCCCATTATAAAAATCAATTACTTTTAAAAACCCGTGAAACAAAGACAGTGAAAGAGAGAGAAATTCTTACAAAATTCGTTCAGCGGCTGTAATGCCACCTGGATTGACCATATCTAGACCCACAGCTGATTGAGACATAAGGGTGGACACTCTTGGCGCTGAGAGGTTTGGTGAGGTTGGGTGAGCAAACGCAGACCCTTTAAAGTAATACTGCGTGGTACCCATCCCATGGGTCCCAAATCTCCAGGTTCAAGGGCATCTTCCTACATCGAAAACATGCATGAGAAACCCAGAAGATGGTACACCGTGTGATCGGGAAAGGTTTGTAAAACGCACCTCATTTCTCATCTGCTTGTGCTTGGGTTCGCCATTCCAGCCGCTTTACTAGCAATCTCCCTCCTTGGAGAATCAGCACCTTTAACCTCCTGTTCCGTACAGGTTGCAATTAGTCCTGAGGATGAACGGGAAGAGGGGGAACCAATGAGAGACTAGCTCTAGGTGTTGGGACAGGCACAGGTCACTCTATTTTCCCCTCAAGAAGAAGAATTAACCACAGGCTCAGCCTGCCGCCTTGGACCAGAATAGGGCCTGAAGCAATCCTGCGCTTTTGTGGCCATCTCCCAAGAAAGCGAGTTGAAAAATGGAGCTCAGGGGCACTGCAATTCACAAACCTGCAGACTTATAAATGATGACTCTCGTCCACAAATATATTGATGGAAGGCAACGAAGAGGATTTGAAAGCAAGGCAGAATTGCAGGAAACAGATTTCAGGAGGGAGATTCGAATCCCCTTTAAAGCACAGGAAAAGCGGCAAAACCTCGACAATGATGCCCTTGGCCAAAAAGGGCGTATGCGTTTTTTCCTGAATATATTCAGGAAAAAACGCATACGCCCTTTTTGGCCAACCAAGCAACCTGGAAAGGCAAATCAGCGCTACAAAGAAGTCTCGCTTCCCATCGGTCAAAAGGGCCATGCTGAATAAAGTGTCAAAACCAGAAATGCAGGACAGGCCATGGAGAAACGGGAGCCTGGCTACGCTGATGGGCGGGATGTAAATTGCCAACAGCCACTCTGGAGAAGTGCACGGTGTGTCCTGAAACATCTAAAAAACTGAGCTTAGGGAGCATAGGGCACATCCACACATGGGCGTATAAATTGGGAAAACTAAAAATCAGCAAGACACAGGCACCCCAAAGTTTAGGGCTGCTCTGTTGACAAGAATCTCCACTTCGTTACACCTTAAATATCCCAGGAAAGAGAAAAATGGATAAAGAAGTTGTGGTCCTTATGTACAATGGAATATAACTCAGCCATGAAATCAACGTCATAAGGCTAGTAGCAGCATGATGAGTGGATTTAGGTACGAAGATTCTAAGTGAAATAAGTCACACAGAAAAAGACACTTATCATAAGATATGACTTATAGAGGGAATGTAAAAACCGCTACCCTTGAACTGAATTACAAAACAGAATAGAGTCACACGTTTAGAAAACACACTATGGCTGCTTAACGGGAAAGGTGAGGTGGGGTGATGCATACAGCAAGGGTTTCAAATTAGCTCAGATACCGTTCCATAAACCCAATATGTAATACACAAGCCCTACTCCTTCCTCAATGAATTGGACTCCACACCCCCTATTCACCGCCCAAGAATATATCTGACTAGTAAGAATCTTGAAACCTATGCATTGATATCTCTCTGTAAGTGAGTCAAGTGGGTGTAAAGCGGCAAAATCACAGCAGTGAAAAGCAGGTAAACCCCATTATAAAAATCAATTACTTTTAAAAACCCGTGAAACAAAGACAGTGAAAGAGAGAGAAATTCTTACAAAATTCGTTCAGGGGCTGTGATGCCACCTGGATTGACCATATCTAGACCCACAGCTGATTGAGACATAAGGGTGGACACTCTTGGGGCTGAGAAGTTTGGTGAGGTTGGGTGAGCAAACGCAGACCCTATAAAGTAATACTGCGTGGTACCCATCCCATGGGTCCCAAATCTCCAGGTTCAAGGGCATCTTCCTACATCGAAAACATTCATGAGAAACCCAGAAGATGGTACACCGTGTGATCGGGAAAGGTTTCTAAAACGCACCTCATTTCTCATCTCCTTGTGCTTGGGTTCGCCATTCCAGCCGCTTTACTAGCAATCTCCCTCCTTGGAGAATCAGCACCTTTAACCTCCTGTTCCGTACAGGTTGCAATTAGTCCTGAGGATGAACGGGAAGAGGGGGAACCAATGAGAGACTAGCTCTAGGTGTTGGGACAGGCACAGGTCACTCTATTTTCCCCTCAAGAAGAAGAATTAACCACAGGCTCAGCCTGCCGCCTTGGACCAGAATAGGGCCTGAAGCAATCCTGCGCTTTTGCGGCCAGCTCCGAAGAAAGCGAGTTGAAAAATGGAGCTCAGGGGCACTGCAATTCACAAACCTGCAGACTTATAAATGATGACTCTCGTCCACAAATATATTGAGGGAAGGAAACGAAGAGGATTTGAAAGCAAGGCAGAATTGCAGGAAACAGATTTCAGGAGGGGGATTCGAATCGCCTTTAAAGCACAGGAAAAGCGGCAAAACCTCGACAATGATGCCCTTGGCCAAAAAGGGCGTATGCGTTTTTTCCTGAATAGATTCAGGAAAAAACGCATACGCCCTTTTTGGCCAACCAAGCAACATGGAAAGGCAAATCAGCGCTACAAAGAAGTCTCGCTTCCCATCGGTCAAAAGGGCCATGCTGAATAAAGTGTCAAAACCAGAAATGCAGGACAGGCCATGGAGAAACGGGAGCCTGGCTACGCTGATGGGCGGGATGTAAATTGCCAACAGCCACTCTGGAGAAGTGCACGGTGTGTCCTGAAACATCTAAAAAACTGAGCTTAGGGAGCATAGGGCACATCCACTCATGGGCGTATAAATTGGGAAAACTAAAAATCAGCAAGACACAGGCACCCCAAAGTTTAGGGCTGCTCTGTTGACAAGAATCTCCACTTCGTTACACCTTAAATATCCCAGGAAAGAGAAAAATGGATAAAGAAGTTGTGGTCCTTATGTACAATGGAATATCACTCAGCCATGAAATCAACGTCATAAGGCTAGTAGCAGCATGATGAGTGGATTTAGGTACGAAGATTCTAAGTGAAATAAGTCACACAGAAAAAGACACTTATCATAAGATATGACTTATAGAGGGAATGTAAAAACCGCTACCCTTGAACTGAATTACAAAACAGAATAGAGTCACACGTTTAGAAAACACACTATGGCTGCTTAATGGGAAAGGTGAGGTGGGGTGATGCATACAGCAAGGGTTTCAAATTAGCTCAGATACCGTTCCATAAACCCAATATGTAATACACAAGCCCTACTCCTTCCTCAATGAATTGGACTCCACACCCCCTATTCACCGCCCAAGAATATATCTGACTAGTAAGAATCTTGAAACCTATGCATTGATATCTCTCTGTAAGTGAGTCAAGTGGGTGTAAAGCGGCAAAATCACAGCAGTGAAAAGCAGGTAAACCCCATTATAAAAATCAATTACTTTTAAAAACCCGTGAAACAAAGACAGTGAAAGAGAGAGAAATTCTTACAAAATTCGTTCAGGGGCTGTGATGCCACCTGGATTGACCATATCTAGACCCACAGCTGATTGAGACATAAGGGTGGACACTCTTGGGGCTGAGAGGTTTGGTGAGGTTGGGTGAGCAAACGCAGACCCTATAAAGTAATACTGCGTGGTACCCATTCCATGGGTCCCAAATCTCCAGGTTCAAGGGCATCTTCCTACATCGAAAACATTCATGAGAAACCCAGAAGATGGTACACCGTGTGATCGGGAAAGGTTTCTAAAACGCACCTCATTTCTCATCTCCTTGTGCCTGGGTTCGCCATTCCAGCCGCTTTACTAGCAATCTCCCTCCTTGGAGAATCAGCACCTTTAACCTCCTGTTCCGTACAGGTTGCAATTTGTCCTGAGGATGAACGGGAAGAGGGGGAACCAATGAGAGACTAGCTCTAGGTGTTGGGACAGGCACAGGTCACTCTATTTTCCCCTCAAGAAGAAGAATTAACCACAGGCTCAGCCTGCCGCCTTGGACCAGAATAGGGCCTGAAGCAATCCTGCGCTTTTGCGGCCAGCTCCCAAGAAAGCGAGTTGAAAAATGGAGCTCAGGGGCACTGCAATTCACAAACCTGCAGACTTATAAATGATGACTCTCGTCCACAAATATATTGAGGGAAGGCAACGAAGAGGATTTGAAAGCAAGGCAGAATTGCAGGAAACAGATTTCAGGAGGGAGATTCGAATCGCCTTTAAAGCACAGGAAAAGCGGCAAAACCTCGACAATGATGCCCTTGGCCAAAAAGGGCGTATGCGTTTTTTCCTGAATAGATTCAGGAAAAAACGCATACGCCCTTTTTGGCCAACCAAGCAACCTGGAAAGGCAAATCAGCGCTACAAAGAAGTCTCGCTTCCCATCGGTCAAAAGGGCCATGCTGAATAAAGTGTCAAAACCAGAAATGCAGGACAGGCCATGGAGAAACGGGAGCCTGGCTACGCTGATGGGCGGGATGTAAATTGCCAACAGCCACTCTGGAGAAGTGCACGGTGTGTCCTGAAACATCTAAAAAACTGAGCTTAGGGAGCATAGGGCACATCCACTCATGGGCGTATAAATTGGGAAAACTAAAAATCAGCAAGACACAGGCACCCCAAAGTTTAGGGCTGCTCTGTTGACAAGAATCTCCACTTCGTTACACCTTAAATATCCCAGGAAAGAGAAAAATGGATAAAGAAGTTGTGGTCCTTATGTACAATGGAATATCACTCAGCCATGAAATCAACGTCATTAGGCTAGTAGCAGCATGATGAGTGGATTTAGGTACGAAGATTCTAAGTGAAATAAGTCACACAGAAAAAGACACTTATCATAAGATATGACTTATAGAGGGAATGTAAAAACCGCTACCCTTGAACTGAATTACAAAACAGAATAGAGTCACACGTTTAGAAAACACACTATGGCTGCTTAATGGGAAAGGTGAGGTGGGGTGATGCATACAGCAAGGGTTTCAAATTAGCTCAGATACCGTTCCATAAACCCAATATGTAATACACAAGCCCTACTCCTTCCTCAATGAATTGGACTCCACACCCCCTATTCACCGCCCAAGAATATATCTGACTAGTAAGAATCTTGAAACCTATGCATTGATATCTCTCTGTAAGTGAGTCAAGTGGGTGTAAAGCGGCAAAATCACAGCAGTGGAAAGCAGGTAAACCCCATTATAAAAATCAATTACTTTTAAAAACCCGTGAAACAAAGACAGTGAAAGAGAGAGAAATTCTTACAAAATTCGTTCAGGGGCTGTGATGCCACCTGGATTGACCATATCTAGACCCACAGCTGATTGAGACATAAGGGTGGACACTCTTGGGGCTGAGAGGTTTGGTGAGGTTGGGTGAGCAAACGCAGACCCTATAAAGTAATACTGCGTGGTACCCATTCCATGGGTCCCAAATCTCCAGGTTCAAGGGCATCTTCCTACATCGAAAACATTCATGAGAAACCCAGAAGATGGTACACCGTGTGATCGGGAAAGGTTTCTAAAACGCACCTCATTTCTCATCTCCTTGTGCCTGGGTTCGCCATTCCAGCCGCTTTACTAGCAATCTCCCTCCTTGGAGAATCAGCACCTTTAACCTCCTGTTCCGTACAGGTTGCAATTTGTCCTGAGGATGAACGGGAAGAGGGGGAACCAATGAGAGACTAGCTCTAGGTGTTGGGACAGGCACAGGTCACTCTATTTTCCCCTCAAGAAGAAGAATTAACCACAGGCTCAGCCTGCCGCCTTGGACCAGAATAGGGCCTGAAGCAATCCTGCGCTTTTGCGGCCAGCTCCCAAGAAAGCGAGTTGAAAAATGGAGCTCAGGGGCACTGCAATTCACAAACCTGCAGACTTATAAATGATGACTCTCGTCCACAAATATATTGAGGGAAGGCAACAAAGAGGATTTGAAAGCAAGGCAGAATTGCAGGAAACAGATTTCAGGAGGGAGATTCGAATCGCCTTTAAAGCACAGGAAAAGCGGCAAAACCTCGACAATGATGCCCTTGGCCAAAAAGGGCGTATGCGTTTTTTCCTGAATAGATTCAGGAAAAAACGCATACGCCCTTTTTGGCCAACCAAGCAACCTGGAAAGGCAAATCAGCGCTACAAAGAAGTCTCGCTTCCCATCGGTCAAAAGGGCCATGCTGAATAAAGTGTCAAAACCAGAAATGCAGGACAGGCCATGGAGAAACGGGAGCCTGGCTACGCTGATGGGCGGGATGTAAATTGCCAACAGCCACTCTGGAGAAGTGCACGGTGTGTCCTGAAACATCTAAAAAACTGAGCTTAGGGAGCATAGGGCACATCCACTCATGGGCGTATAAATTGGGAAAACTAAAAATCAGCAAGACACAGGCACCCCAAAGTTTAGGGCTGCTCTGTTGACAAGAATCTCCACTTCGTTACACCTTAAATATCCCAGGAAAGAGAAAAATGGATAAAGAAGTTGTGGTCCTTATGTACAATGGAATATCACTCAGCCATGAAATCAACGTCATAAGGCTAGTAGCAGCATGATGAGTGGATTTAGGTACGAAGATTCTAAGTGAAATAAGTCACACAGAAAAAGACACTTATCATAAGATATGACTTATAGAGGGAATGTAAAAACCGCTACCCTTGAACTGAATTACAAAACAGAATAGAGTCACACGTTTAGAAAACACACTATGGCTGCTTAATGGGAAAGGTGAGGTGGGGTGATGCATACAGCAAGGGTTTCAAATTAGCTCAGATACCGTTCCATAAACCCAATATGTAATACACAAGCCCTACTCCTTCCTCAATGAATTGGACTCCACACCCCCTATTCACCGCCCAAGAATATATCTGACTAGTAAGAATCTTGAAACCTATGCATTGATATCTCTCTGTAAGTGAGTCAAGTGGGTGTAAAGCGGCAAAATCACAGCAGTGGAAAGCAGGTAAACCCCATTATAAAAATCAATTACTTTTAAAAACCCGTGAAACAAAGACAGTGAAAGAGAGAGAAATTCTTACAAAATTCGTTCAGGGGCTGTGATGCCACCTGGATTGACCATATCTAGACCCACAGCTGATTGAGACATAAGGGTGGACACTCTTGGGGCTGAGAGGTTTGGTGAGGTTGGGTGAGCAAACGCAGACCCTATAAAGTAATACTGCGTGGTACCCATCCCATGGGTCCCAAATCTCCAGGTTCAAGGGCATCTTCCTACATCGAAAACATTCATGAGAAACCCAGAAGATGGTACACCGTGTGATCGGGAAAGGTTTCTAAAACGCACCTCATTTCTCATCTCCTTGTGCCTGGGTTCGCCATTCCAGCCGCTTTACTAGCAATCTCCCTCCTTGGAGAATCAGCACCTTTAACCTCCTGTTCCGTACAGGTTGCAATTTGTCCTGAGGATGAACGGGAAGAGGGGGAACCAATGAGAGACTAGCTCTAGGTGTTGGGACAGGCACAGGTCACTCTATTTTCCCCTCAAGAAGAAGAATTAACCACAGGCTCAGCCTGCCGCCTTGGACCAGAATAGGGCCTGAAGCAATCCTGCGCTTTTGCGGCCAGCTCCCAAGAAAGCGAGTTGAAAAATGGAGCTCAGGGGCACTGCAATTCACAAACCTGCAGACTTATAAATGATGACTCTCGTCCACAAATATATTGAGGGAAGGCAACGAAGAGGATTTGAAAGCAAGGCAGAATTGCAGGAAACAGATTTCAGGAGGGAGATTCGAATCGCCTTTAAAGCACAGGAAAAGCGGCAAAACCTCGACAATGATGCCCTTGGCCAAAAAGGGCGTATGCGTTTTTTCCTGAATAGATTCAGGAAAAAACGCATACGCCCTTTTTGGCCAACCAAGCAACCTGGAAAGGCAAATCAGCGCTACAAAGAAGTCTCGCTTCCCATCGGTCAAAAGGGCCATGCTGAATAAAGTGTCAAAACCAGAAATGCAGGACAGGCCATGGAGAAACGGGAGCCTGGCTACGCTGATGGGCGGGATGTAAATTGCCAACAGCCACTCTGGAGAAGTGCACGGTGTGTCCTGAAACATCTAAAAAACTGAGCTTAGGGAGCATAGGGCACATCCACTCATGGGCGTATAAATTGGGAAAACTAAAAATCAGCAAGACACAGGCACCCCAAAGTTTAGGGCTGCTCTGTTGACAAGAATCTCCACTTCGTTACACCTTAAATATCCCAGGAAAGAGAAAAATGGATAAAGAAGTTGTGGTCCTTATGTACAATGGAATATCACTCAGCCATGAAATCAACGTCATAAGGCTAGTAGCAGCATGATGAGTGGATTTAGGTACGAAGATTCTAAGTGAAATAAGTCACACAGAAAAAGACACTTATCATAAGATATGACTTATAGAGGGAATGTAAAAACCGCTACCCTTGAACTGAATTACAAAACAGAATAGAGTCACACGTTTAGAAAACACACTATGGCTGCTTAATGGGAAAGGTGAGGTGGGGTGATGTATACAGCAAGGGTTTCAAATTAGCTCAGATACCGTTCCATAAACCCAATATGTAATACACAAGCCCTACTCCTTCCTCAGTGAATTGGACTCCACACCCCCTATTCACCGCCCAAGAATATATCTGACTAGTAAGAATCTTGAAACCTATGCATTGATATCTCTCTGTAAGTGAGTCAAGTGGGTGTAAAGCGGCAAAATCACAGCAGTGAAAAGCAGGTAAACCCCATTATAAAAATCAATTACTTTTAAAAACCCGTGAAACAAAGACAGTGAAAGAGAGAGAAATTCTTACAAAATTCGTTCAGGGGCTGTG
This sequence comes from Balaenoptera physalus, assembly GCF_965194825.1. Lineage (NCBI taxonomy): Eukaryota > Metazoa > Chordata > Mammalia > Artiodactyla > Balaenopteridae > Balaenoptera > Balaenoptera physalus. The sequence goes on along the minus strand of NW_028126537.1, from coordinate 1,121,813 downwards.
ATGCCACCTGGATTGACCATATCTAGACCCACAGCTGATTGAGACATAAGGGTGGACACTCTTGGGGCTGAGAGGTTTGGTGAGGTTGGGTGAGCAAACGCAGACCCTATAAAGTAATACTGCGTGGTACCCATCCCATGGGTCCCAAATCTCCAGGTTCAAGGGCATCTTCCTACATCGAAAACATTCATGAGAAACCCAGAAGATGGTACACCGTGTGATCGGGAAAGGTTTCTAAAACGCACCTCATTTCTCATCTCCTTGTGCTTGGGTTCGCCATTCCAGCCGCTTTACTAGCAATCTCCCTCCTTGGAGAATCAGCACCTTTAACCTCCTGTTCCGTACAGGTTGCAATTAGTCCTGAGGATGAACGGGAAGAGGGGGAACCAATGAGAGACTAGCTCTAGGTGTTGGGACAGGCACAGGTCACTCTATTTTCCCCTCAAGAAGAAGAATTAACCACAGGCTCAGCCTGCCGCCTTGGACCAGAATAGGGCCTGAAGCAATCCTGCGCTTTTGCGGCCAGCTCCGAAGAAAGCGAGTTGAAAAATGGAGCTCAGGGGCACTGCAATTCACAAACCTGCAGACTTATAAATGATGACTCTCGTCCACAAATATATTGAGGGAAGGAAACGAAGAGGATTTGAAAGCAAGGCAGAATTGCAGGAAACAGATTTCAGGAGGGGGATTCGAATCGCCTTTAAAGCACAGGAAAAGCGGCAAAACCTCGACAATGATGCCCTTGGCCAAAAAGGGCGTATGCGTTTTTTCCTGAATAGATTCAGGAAAAAACGCATACGCCCTTTTTGGCCAACCAAGCAACCTGGAAAGGCAAATCAGCGCTACAAAGAAGTCTCGCTTCCCATCGGTCAAAAGGGCCATGCTGAATAAAGTGTCAAAACCAGAAATGCAGGACAGGCCATGGAGAAACGGGAGCCTGGCTACGCTGATGGGCGGGATGTAAATTGCCAACAGCCACTCTGGAGAAGTGCACGGTGTGTCCTGAAACATCTAAAAAACTGAGCTTAGGGAGCATAGGGCACATCCACTCATGGGCGTATAAATTGGGAAAACTAAAAATCAGCAAGACACAGGCACCCCAAAGTTTAGGGCTGCTCTGTTGACAAGAATCTCCACTTCGTTACACCTTAAATATCCCAGGAAAGAGAAAAATGGATAAAGAAGTTGTGGTCCTTATGTACAATGGAATATCACTCAGCCATGAAATCAACGTCATAAGGCTAGTAGCAGCATGATGAGTGGATTTAGGTACGAAGATTCTAAGTGAAATAAGTCACACAGAAAAAGACACTTATCATAAGATATGACTTATAGAGGGAATGTAAAAACCGCTACCCTTGAACTGAATTACAAAACAGAATAGAGTCACACGTTTAGAAAACACACTATGGCTGCTTAATGGGAAAGGTGAGGTGGGGTGATGCATACAGCAAGGGTTGCAAATTAGCTCAGATACCGTTCCATAAACCCAATATGTAATACACAAGCCCTACTCCTTCCTCAATGAATTGGACTCCACACCCCCTATTCACCGCCCAAGAATATATCTGACTAGTAAGAATCTTGAAACCTATGCATTGATATCTCTCTGTAAGTGAGTCAAGTGGGTGTAAAGCGGCAAAATCACAGCAGTGAAAAGCAGGTAAACCCCATTATAAAAATCAATTACTTTTAAAAACCCGTGAAACAAAGACAGTGAAAGAGAGAGAAATTCTTACAAAATTCGTTCAGGGGCTGTGATGCCACCTGGATTGACCATATCTAGACCCACAGCTGATTGAGACATAAGGGTGGACACTCTTGGGGCTGAGAGGTTTGGTGAGGTTGGGTGAGCAAACGCAGACCCTACAAAGTAATACTGCGTGGTACCCATTCCATGGGTCCCAAATCTCCAGGTTCAAGGGCATCTTCCTACATCGAAAACATTCATGAGAAACCCAGAAGATGGTACACCGTGTGATCGGGAAAGGTTTCTAAAACGCACCTCATTTCTCATCTCCTTGTGCCTGGGTTCGCCATTCCAGCCGCTTTACTAGCAATCTCCCTCCTTGGAGAATCAGCACCTTTAACCTCCTGTTCCGTACAGGTTGCAATTTGTCCTGAGGATGAACGGGAAGAGGGGGAACCAATGAGAGACTAGCTCTAGGTGTTGGGACAGGCACAGGTCACTCTATTTTCCCCTCAAGAAGAAGAATTAACCACAGGCTCAGCCTGCCGCCTTGGACCAGAATAGGGCCTGAAGCAATCCTGCGCTTTTGCGGCCAGCTCCCAAGAAAGCGAGTTGAAAAATGGAGCTCAGGGGCACTGCAATTCACAAACCTGCAGACTTATAAATGATGACTCTCGTCCACAAATATATTGAGGGAAGGCAACGAAGAGGATTTGAAAGCAAGGCAGAATTGCAGGAAACAGATTTCAGGAGGGAGATTCGAATCGCCTTTAAAGCACAGGAAAAGCGGCAAAACCTCGACAATGATGCCCTTGGCCAAAAAGGGCGTATGCGTTTTTTCCTGAATAGATTCAGGAAAAAACGCATACGCCCTTTTTGGCCAACCAAGCAACCTGGAAAGGCAAATCAGCGCTACAAAGAAGTCTCGCTTCCCATCGGTCAAAAGGGCCATGCTGAATAAAGTGTCAAAACCAGAAATGCAGGACAGGCCATGGAGAAACGGGAGCCTGGCTACGCTGATGGGCGGGATGTAAATTGCCAACAGCCACTCTGGAGAAGTGCACGGTGTGTCCTGAAACATCTAAAAAACTGAGCTTAGGGAGCATAGGGCACATCCACTCATGGGCGTATAAATTGGGAAAACTAAAAATCAGCAAGACACAGGCACCCCAAAGTTTAGGGCTGCTCTGTTGACAAGAATCTCCACTTCGTTACACCTTAAATATCCCAGGAAAGAGAAAAATGGATAAAGAAGTTGTGGTCCTTATGTACAATGGAATATCACTCAGCCATGAAATCAACGTCATAAGGCTAGTAGCAGCATGATGAGTGGATTTAGGTACGAAGATTCTAAGTGAAATAAGTCACACAGAAAAAGACACTTATCATAAGATATGACTTATAGAGGGAATGTAAAAACCGCTACCCTTGAACTGAATTACAAAACAGAATAGAGTCACACGTTTAGAAAACACACTATGGCTGCTTAATGGGAAAGGTGAGGTGGGGTGATGCATACAGCAAGGGTTTCAAATTAGCTCAGATACCGTTCCATAAACCCAATATGTAATACACAAGCCCTACTCCTTCCTCAATGAATGAGACTCCACACCCCCTATTCACCGCCCAAGAATATATCTGACTAGTAAGAATCTTGAAACCTATGCATTGATATCTCTCTGTAAGTGAGTCAAGTGGGTGTAAAGCGGCAAAATCACAGCAGTGGAAAGCAGGTAAACCCCATTATAAAAATCAATTACTTTTAAAAACCCGTGAAACAAAGACAGTGAAAGAGAGAGAAATTCTTACAAAATTCGTTCAGGGGCTGTGATGCCACCTGGATTGACCATATCTAGACCCACAGCTGATTGAGACATAAGGGTGGACACTCTTGGGGCTGAGAGGTTTGGTGAGGTTGGGTGAGCAAACGCAGACCCTATAAAGTAATACTGCGTGGTACCCATTCCATGGGTCCCAAATCTCCAGGTTCAAGGGCATCTTCCTACATCGAAAACATTCATGAGAAACCCAGAAGATGGTACACCGTGTGATCGGGAAAGGTTTCTAAAACGCACCTCATTTCTCATCTCCTTGTGCCTGGGTTCGCCATTCCAGCCGCTTTACTAGCAATCTCCCTCCTTGGAGAATCAGCACCTTTAACCTCCTGTTCCGTACAGGTTGCAATTTGTCCTGAGGATGAACGGGAAGAGGGGGAACCAATGAGAGACTAGCTCTAGGTGTTGGGACAGGCACAGGTCACTCTATTTTCCCCTCAAGAAGAAGAATTAACCACAGGCTCAGCCTGCCGCCTTGGACCAGAATAGGGCCTGAAGCAACCTGCGCTTTTGCGGCCAGCTCCCAAGAAAGCGAGTTGAAAAATGGAGCTCAGGGGCACTGCAATTCACAAACCTGCAGACTTATAAATGATGACTCTCGTCCACAAATATATTGAGGGAAGGCAACGAAGAGGATTTGAAAGCAAGGCAGAATTGCAGGAAACAGATTTCAGGAGGGAGATTCGAATCGCCTTTAAAGCACAGGAAAAGCGGCAAAACCTCGACAATGATGCCCTTGGCCAAAAAGGGCGTATGCGTTTTTTCCTGAATAGATTCAGGAAAAAACGCATACGCCCTTTTTGGCCAACCAAGCAACCTGGAAAGGCAAATCAGCGCTACAAAGAAGTCTCGCTTCCCATCGGTCAAAAGGGCCATGCTGAATAAAGTGTCAAAACCAGAAATGCAGGACAGGCCATGGAGAAACGGGAGCCTGGCTACGCTGATGGGCGGGATGTAAATTGCCAACAGCCACTCTGGAGAAGTGCACGGTGTGTCCTGAAACATCTAAAAAACTGAGCTTAGGGAGCATAGGGCACATCCACTCATGGGCGTATAAATTGGGAAAACTAAAAATCAGCAAGACACAGGCACCCCAAAGTTTAGGGCTGCTCTGTTGACAAGAATCTCCACTTCGTTACACCTTAAATATCCCAGGAAAGAGAAAAATGGATAAAGAAGTTGTGGTCCTTATGTACAATGGAATATCACTCAGCCATGAAATCAACGTCATAAGGCTAGTAGCAGCATGATGAGTGGATTTAGGTACGAAGATTCTAAGTGAAATAAGTCACACAGAAAAAGACACTTATCATAAGATATGACTTATAGAGGGAATGTAAAAACCGCTACCCTTGAACTGAATTACAAAACAGAATAGAGTCACACGTTTAGAAAACACACTATGGCTGCTTAATGGGAAAGGTGAGGTGGGGTGATGTATACAGCAAGGGTTTCAAATTAGCTCAGATACCGTTCCATAAACCCAATATGTAATACACAAGCCCTACTCCTTCCTCAGTGAATTGGACTCCACACCCCCTATTCACCGCCCAAGAATATATCTGACTAGTAAGAATCTTGAAACCTATGCATTGATATCTCTCTGTAAGTGAGTCAAGTGGGTGTAAAGCGGCAAAATCACAGCAGTGAAAAGCAGGTAAACCCCATTATAAAAATCAATTACTTTTAAAAACCCGTGAAACAAAGACAGTGAAAGAGAGAGAAATTCTTACAAAATTCGTTCAGGGGCTGTGATGCCACCTGGATTGACCATATCTACACCCACAGCTGATTGAGACATAAGGGTGGACACTCTTGGGGCTGAGAGGTTTGGTGAGGTTGGGTGAGCAAACGCAGACCCTATAAAGTAATACTGCGTGGTACCCATCCCATGGGTCCCAAATCTCCAGGTTCAAGGGCATCTTCCTACATCGAAAACATTCATGAGAAACCCAGAAGATGGTACACCGTGTGATCGGGAAAGGTTTCTAAAACGCACCTCATTTCTCATCTCCTTGTGCTCGGGTTCGCCATTCCAGCCGCTTTACTAGCAATCTCCCTCCTTGGAGAATCAGCACCTTTAACCTCCTGTTCCGTACAGGTTGCAATTAGTCCTGAGGATGAACGGGAAGAGGGGGAACCAATGAGAGACTAGCTCTAGGTGTTGGGACAGGCACAGGTCACTCTATTTTCCCCTCAAGAAGAAGAATTAACCACAGGCTCAGCCTGCCGCCTGGGACCAGAATAGGGCCTGAAGCAATCCTGCGCTTTTGCGGCCAGCTCCGAAGAAAGCGAGTTGAAAAATGGAGCTCAGGGGCACTGCAATTCACAAACCTGCAGACTTATAAATGATGACTCTCGTCCACAAATATACTGATGGAAGGCAACGAAGAGGATTTGAAAGCAAGGCAGAATTGCAGGAAACAGATTTCAGGAGGGGGATTCGAATCGCCTTTAAAGCACAGGAAAAGCGGCAAAACCTCGACAATGATGCCCTTGGCCAAAAAGGGCGTATGCGTTTTTTCCTGAATATATTCAGGAAAAAACGCATACGCCCTTTTTGGCCAACCAAGCAACCTGGAAAGGCAAATCAGCGCTACAAAGAAGTCTCGCTTCCCATCGGTCAAAAGGGCCATGCTGAATAAAGTGTCAAAACCAGAAATGCAGGACAGGCCCTGGAGAAACGGGAGCCTGGCTACGCTGATGGGCGGGATGTAAATTGCCAACAGCCACTCTGGAGAAGTGCACGGTGTGTCCTGAAACATCTAAAAAACTCAGCTTAGGGAGCATAGGGCACATCCACTCATGGGCGTATAAATTGGGAAAACTAAAAATCAGCAAGACACAGGCACCCCAAAGTTTAGGGCTGCTCTGTTGACAAGAATCTCCACTTCGTTACACCTTAAATATCCCAGGAAAGAGAGAAATGGATAAAGAAGTTGTGGTCCTTATGTACAATGGAATATCACTCAGCCATGAAATCAACGTCATAAGGCTAGTAGCAGCATGATGATTGGATTTAGGTACGACGATTCTAAGTGAAATAAGTCACACAGAAAAAGGCACTTATCATAAGATACGACTTATAGAGGGAATGTAAAAACCGCTACCCTTGAACTGAATTACAAAACAGAATAGAGTCACACGTTTAGAAAACACACTATGGCTGCTTAACGGGAAAGGTGAGGTGGGGTGATGCATACAACAAGGGTTTCAAATTATCTCAGATACCGTTCCATAAACCCAATATGTAATAGACAAGCCCTACTCCTTCCTCAATGAATTGGACTCAACACCCCCAATTCACCGCCCAAGAATATATCTGACTAGTAAGAATCTTGAAACCTATGCATTGATATCTCTCTGTAAGTGAGTCAAGTGGGTGTAAAGCGGCAAAATCACAGCAGTGAAAAGCAGGTAAACCCCATTATAAAAATCAATTACTTTTAAAAACCCGTGAAACAAAGACAGTGAAAGAGAGAGAAATACTTACAAAATTCGTTCAGCGGCTGTAATGCCACCTGGATTGACCATATCTAGACCCACAGCTGATTGAGACATAAGGGTGGACACTCTTGGCGCTGAGAGGTTTGGTGAGGTTGGGTGAGCAAACGCAGACCCTTTAAAGTAATACTGCGTGGTACCCATCCCATGGGTCCCAAATCTCCAGGTTCAAGGGCATCTTCCTACATCGAAAACATGCATGAGAAACCCAGAAGATGGTACACCGTGTGATCGGGAAAGGTTTCTAAAACGCACCTCATTTCTCATCTCCTTGTGCTCGGGTTCGCCATTCCAGCCGCTTTACTAGCAATCTCCCTCCTTGGAGAATCAGCACCTTTAACCTCCTGTTCCGTACAGGTTGCAATTTGTCCTGAGGATGAAAGGGAAGAGGGGGAATCAATGAGGGACTAGCTCTAGGTGTTGGGACAGGCAGAGGTCACTTTATTTTCCCATCAGGAAGAAGAATTAACCACAGGCTCAGCCTGTCGCCTGGGACCAGAATAGGGCCTGAGGCAATCCTGCGCTTTTGCGGCCAGCGCCCAAGAAAGCGAGTTGAAAAATGGAGCTCAGGGGCACTGCAATTCACAAACCTGCAGACTTATAAATGATGACTCTCGTCCACAAATATATTGATGGAAGGCAACGAAGAGGATTTGAAAGCAAGGCAGAATTGCAGGAAACAGATTTCAGGAGGGAGATTCGAATCGCCTTTAAAGCACAGGAAAAGCGGCAAAACCTCGACAATGATGCCCTTGGCCAAAAAGGGCGTATGCGTTTTTTCCTGAATATATTCAGGAAAAAACGCATACGCCCTTTTTGGCCAACCAAGCAACCTGGAAAGGCAAATCAGCGCTACAAAGAAGTCTCGCTTCCCATCGGTCAAAAGGGCCATGCTGAATAAAGTGTCAAAACCAGAAATGCAGGACAGGCCCTGGAGAAACGGGAGCCTGGCTACGCTGATGGGCGGGATGTAAATTGCCAACAGCCACTCTGGAGAAGTGCACGGTGTGTCCTGAAACATCTAAAAAACTCAGCTTAGGGAGCATAGGGCACATCCACTCATGGGCGTATAAATTGGGAAAACTAAAAATCAGCAAGACACAGGCACCCCAAAGTTTAGGGCTGCTCTGTTGACAAGAATCTCCACTTCGTTACACCTTAAATATCCCAGGAAAGAGAGAAATGGATAAAGAAGTTGTGGTCCTTATGTACAATGGAATATCACTCAGCCATGAAATCAACGTCATAAGGCTAGTAGCAGCATGATGATTGGATTTAGGTACGACGATTCTAAGTGAAATAAGTCACACAGAAAAAGGCACTTATCATAAGATACGACTTATAGAGGGAATGTAAAAACCGCTACCCTTGAACTGAATTACAAAACAGAATAGAGTCACACGTTTAGAAAACACACTATGGCTGCTTAACGGGAAAGGTGAGGTGGGGTGATGCATACAACAAGGGTTTCAAATTATCTCAGATACCGTTCCATAAACCCAATATGTAATAGACAAGCCCTACTCCTTCCTCAATGAATTGGACTCAACACCCCCAATTCACCGCCCAAGAATATATCTGACTAGTAAGAATCTTGAAACCTATGCATTGATATCTCTCTGTAAGTGAGTCAAGTGGGTGTAAAGCGGCAAAATCACAGCAGTGAAAAGCAGGTAAACCCCATTATAAAAATCAATTACTTTTAAAAACCCGTGAAACAAAGACAGTGAAAGAGAGAGAAATACTTACAAAATTCGTTCAGCGGCTGTAATGCCACCTGGATTGACCATATCTAGACCCACAGCTGATTGAGACATAAGGGTGGACACTCTTGGCGCTGAGAGGTTTGGTGAGGTTGGGTGAGCAAACGCAGACCCTTTAAAGTAATACTGCGTGGTACCCATCCCATGGGTCCCAAATCTCCAGGTTCAAGGGCATCTTCCTACATCGAAAACATGCATGAGAAACCCAGAAGATGGTACACCGTGTGATCGGGAAAGGTTTCTAAAATGCACCTCATTTCTCATCTCCTTGTGCTCGGGTTCGCCATTCCAGCCGCTTTACTAGCAATCTCCCTCCTTGGAGAATCAGCACCTTTAACCTCCTGTTCCGTACAGCTTGCAATTTGTCCTGAGGATGAAAGGGAAGAGGGGGAACCAATGAGAGACTAGCTCCAGGTGTTGGGACAGGCAGAGGTCACTCTATTTTCCCATCAGGAAGAAGAATTAACCACAGGCTCAGCCTGCCGCCTGGGACCAGAATAGGGCCTGAAGCAATCCTGCGCTTTTGCGGCCAGCGCCCAAGAAAGCGAGTTGAAAAATGGAGCTCAGGGGCACTGCAATTCACAAACCTGCAGACTTATAAATGATGACTCTCGTCCACAAATATATTGAGGGAAGGCAACGAAGAGGATTTGAAAGCAAGGCAGAATTGCAGGAAACAGATTTCAGGAGGGAGATTCGAATCGCCTTTAAAGCACAGGAAAAGCGGCAAAACCTCGACAATGATGCCCTTGGCCAAAAAGGGCGTATGCGTTTTTTCCTGAATATATTCAGGAAAAAACGCATACGCCCTTTTTGGCCAACCAAGCAACCTGGAAAGGCAAATCAGCGCTACAAAGAAGTCTCGCTTCCCATCGGTCAAAAGGGCCATGCTGAATAAAGTGTCAAAACCAGAAATGCAGGACAGGCCATGGAGAAACGGGAGCCTGGCTACGCTGATGGGCGGGATGTAAATTGCCAACAGCCACTCTGGAGAAGTGCACGGTGTGTCCTGAAACATCTAAAAAACTCAGCTTAGGGAGCATAGGGCACATCCACTCATGGGCGTATAAATTGGGAAAACTAAAAATCAGCAAGACACAGGCACCCCAAAGTTTAGGGCTGCTCTGTTGACAAGAATCTCCACTTCGTTACACCTTAAATATCCCAGGAAAGAGAGAAATGGATAAAGAAGTTGTGGTCCTTATGTACAATGGAATATCACTCAGCCATGAAATCAACGTCATAAGGCTAGTAGCAGCATGATGATTGGATTTAGGTACGACGATTCTAAGTGAAATAAGTCACACAGAAAAAGGCACTTATCATAAGATACGACTTATAGAGGGAATGTAAAAACCGCTACCCTTGAACTGAATTACAAAACAGAATAGAGTCACACGTTTAGAAAACACACTATGGCTGCTTAACGGGAAAGGTGAGGTGGGGTGATGCATACAACAAGGGTTTCAAATTATCTCAGATACCGTTCCATAAACCCAATATGTAATAGACAAGCCCTACTCCTTCCTCAATGAATTGGACTCAACACCCCCAATTCACCGCCCAAGAATATATCTGACTAGTAAGAATCTTGAAACCTATGCATTGATATCTCTCTGTAAGTGAGTCAAGTGGGTGTAAAGCGGCAAAATCACAGCAGTGAAAAGCAGGTAAACCCCATTATAAAAATCAATTACTTTTAAAAACCCGTGAAACAAAGACAGTGAAAGAGAGAGAAATACTTACAAAATTCGTTCAGCGGCTGTAATGCCACCTGGATTGACCATATCTAGACCCACAGCTGATTGAGACATAAGGGTGGACACTCTTGGCGCTGAGAGGTTTGGTGAGGTTGGGTGAGCAAACGCAGACCCTTTAAAGTAATACTGCGTGGTACCCATCCCATGGGTCCCAAATCTCCAGGTTCAAGGGCATCTTCCTACATCGAAAACATGCATGAGAAACCCAGAAGATGGTACACCGTGTGATCGGGAAAGGTTTCTAAAACGCACCTCATTTCTCATCTCCTTGTGCTCGGGTTCGCCATTCCAGCCGCTTTACTAGCAATCTCCCTCCTTGGAGAATCAGCACCTTTAACCTCCTGTTCCGTACAGGTTGCAATTTGTCCTGAGGATGAAAGGGAAGAGGGGGAATCAATGAGGGACTAGCTCTAGGTGTTGGGACAGGCAGAGGTCACTCTATTTTCCCATCAGGAAGAAGAATTAACCACAGGCTCAGCCTGTCGCCTGGGACCAGAATAGGGCCTGAGGCAATCCTGCGCTTTTGCGGCCAGCGCCCAAGAAAGCGAGTTGAAAAATGGAGCTCAGGGGCACTGCAATTCACAAACCTGCAGACTTATAAATGATGACTCTCGTCCACAAATATATTGATGGAAGGAAACGAAGAGGATTTGAAAGCAAGGCAGAATTGCAGGAAACAGATTTCAGGAGGGAGATTCGAATCGCCTTTAAAGCACAGGAAAAGCGGCAAAACCTCGACAATGATGCCCTTGGCCAAAAAGGGCGTATGCGTTTTTTCCTGAATATATTCAGGAAAAAACGCATACGCCCTTTTTGGCCAACCAAGCAACCTGGAAAGGCAAATCAGCGCTACAAAGAAGTCTCGCTTCCCATCGGTCAAAAGGGCCATGCTGAATAAAGTGTCAAAACCAGAAATGCAGGACAGGCCCTGGAGAAACGGGAGCCTGGCTACGCTGATGGGCGGGATGTAAATTGCCAACAGCCACTCTGGAGAAGTGCACGGTGTGTCCTGAAACATCTAAAAAACTCAGCTTAGGGAGCATAGGGCACATCCACTCATGGGCGTATAAATTGGGAAAACTAAAAATCAGCAAGACACAGGCACCCCAAAGTTTAGGGCTGCTCTGTTGACAAGAATCTCCACTTCGTTACACCTTAAATATCCCAGGAAAGAGAGAAATGGATAAAGAAGTTGTGGTCCTTATGTACAATGGAATATCACTCAGCCATGAAATCAACGTCATAAGGCTAGTAGCAGCATGATGATTGGATTTAGGTACGACGATTCTAAGTGAAATAAGTCACACAGAAAAAGGCACTTATCATAAGATACGACTTATAGAGGGAATGTAAAAACCGCTACCCTTGAACTGAATTACAAAACAGAATAGAGTCACACGTTTAGAAAACACACTATGGCTGCTTAACGGGAAAGGTGAGGTGGGGTGATGCATACAACAAGGGTTTCAAATTATCTCAGATACCGTTCCATAAACCCAATATGTAATAGACAAGCCCTACTCCTTCCTCAATGAATTGGACTCAACACCCCCAATTCACCGCCCAAGAATATATCTGACTAGTAAGAATCTTGAAACCTATGCATTGATATCTCTCTGTAAGTGAGTCAAGTGGGTGTAAAGCGGCAAAATCACAGCAGTGAAAAGCAGGTAAACCCCATTATAAAAATCAATTACTTTTAAAAACCCGTGAAACAAAGACAGTGAAAGAGAGAGAAATACTTACAAAATTCGTTCAGCGGCTGTAATGCCACCTGGATTGACCATATCTAGACCCACAGCTGATTGAGACATAAGGGTGGACACTCTTGGCGCTGAGAGGTTTGGTGAGGTTGGGTGAGCAAACGCAGACCCTTTAAAGTAATACTGCGTGGTACCCATCCCATGGGTCCCAAATCTCCAGGTTCAAGGGCATCTTCCTACATCGAAAACATGCATGAGAAACCCAGAAGATGGTACACCGTGTGATCGGGAAAGGTTTCTAAAACGCACCTCATTTCTCATCTCCTTGTGCTCGGGTTCGCCATTCCAGCCGCTTTACTAGCAATCTCCCTCCTTGGAGAATCAGCACCTTTAACCTCCTGTTCCGTACAGCTTGCAATTTGTCCTGAGGATGAAAGGGAAGAGGGGGAACCAATGAGAGACTAGCTCCAGGTGTTGGGACAGGCAGAGGTCACTCTATTTTCCCATCAGGAAGAAGAATTAACCACAGGCTCAGCCTGCCGCCTGGGACCAGAATAGGGCCTGAAGCAATCCTGCGCTTTTGCGGCCAGCGCCCAAGAAAGCGAGTTGAAAAATGGAGCTCAGGGGCACTGCAATTCACAAACCTGCAGACTTATAAATGATGACTCTCGTCCACAAATATATTGAGGGAAGGCAACGAAGAGGATTTGAAAGCAAGGCAGAATTGCAGGAAACAGATTTCAGGAGGGAGATTCGAATCGCCTTTAAAGCACAGGAAAAGCGGCAAAACCTCGACAATGATGCCCTTGGCCAAAAAGGGCGTATGCGTTTTTTCCTGAATATATTCAGGAAAAAACGCATACGCCCTTTTTGGCCAACCAAGCAACCTGGAAAGGCAAATCAGCGCTACAAAGAAGTCTCGCTTCCCATCGGTCAAAAGGGCCATGCTGAATAAAGTGTCAAAACCAGAAATGCAGGACAGGCCCTGGAGAAACGGGAGCCTGGCTACGCTGATGGGCGGGATGTAAATTGCCAACAGCCACTCTGGAGAAGTGCACGGTGTGTCCTGAAACATCTAAAAAACTCAGCTTAGGGAGCATAGGGCACATCCACTCATGGGCGTATAAATTGGGAAAACTAAAAATCAGCAAGACACAGGCACCCCAAAGTTTAGGGCTGCTCTGTTGACAAGAATCTCCACTTCGTTACACCTTAAATATCCCAGGAAAGAGAGAAATGGATAAAGAAGTTGTGGTCCTTATGTACAATGGAATATCACTCAGCCATGAAATCAACGTCATAAGGCTAGTAGCAGCATGATGATTGGATTTAGGTACGACGATTCTAAGTGAAATAAGTCACACAGAAAAAGGCACTTATCATAAGATACGACTTATAGAGGGAATGTAAAAACCGCTACCCTTGAACTGAATTACAAAACAGAATAGAGTCACACGTTTAGAAAACACACTATGGCTGCTTAACGGGAAAGGTGAGGTGGGGTGATGCATACAACAAGGGTTTCAAATTATCTCAGATACCGTTCCATAAACCCAATATGTAATAGACAAGCCCTACTCCTTCCTCAATGAATTGGACTCAACACCCCCAATTCACCGCCCAAGAATATATCTGACTAGTAAGAATCTTGAAACCTATGCATTGATATCTCTCTGTAAGTGAGTCAAGTGGGTGTAAAGCGGCAAAATCACAGCAGTGAAAAGCAGGTAAACCCCATTATAAAAATCAATTACTTTTAAAAACCCGTGAAACAAAGACAGTGAAAGAGAGAGAAATACTTACAAAATTCGTTCAGCGGCTGTAATGCCACCTGGATTGACCATATCTAGACCCACAGCTGATTGAGACATAAGGGTGGACACTCTTGGCGCTGAGAGGTTTGGTGAGGTTGGGTGAGCAAACGCAGACCCTTTAAAGTAATACTGCGTGGTACCCATCCCATGGGTCCCAAATCTCCAGGTTCAAGGGCATCTTCCTACATCGAAAACATGCATGAGAAACCCAGAAGATGGTACACCGTGTGATCGGGAAAGGTTTCTAAAACGCACCTCATTTCTCATCTCCTTGTGCTCGGGTTCGCCATTCCAGCCGCTTTACTAGCAATCTCCCTCCTTGGAGAATCAGCACCTTTAACCTCCTGTTCCGTACAGCTTGCAATTTGTCCTGAGGATGAAAGGGAAGAGGGGGAACCAATGAGAGACTAGCTCCAGGTGTTGGGACAGGCAGAGGTCACTCTATTTTCCCATCAGGAAGAAGAATTAACCACAGGCTCAGCCTGCCGCCTGGGACCAGAATAGGGCCTGAAGCAATCCTGCGCTTTTGCGGCCAGCGCCCAAGAAAGCGAGTTGAAAAATGGAGCTCAGGGGCACTGCAATTCACAAACCTGCAGACTTATAAATGATGACTCTCGTCCACAAATATATTGAGGGAAGGCAACGAAGAGGATTTGAAAGCAAGGCAGAATTGCAGGAAACAGATTTCAGGAGGGAGATTCGAATCGCCTTTAAAGCACAGGAAAAGCGGCAAAACCTCGACAATGATGCCCTTGGCCAAAAAGGGCGTATGCGTTTTTTCCTGAATATATTCAGGAAAAAACGCATACGCCCTTTTTGGCCAACCAAGCAACCTGGAAAGGCAAATCAGCGCTACAAAGAAGTCTCGCTTCCCATCGGTCAAAAGGGCCATGCTGAATAAAGTGTCAAAACCAGAAATGCAGGACAGGCCATGGAGAAACGGGAGCCTGGCTACGCTGATGAGCGGGATGTAAATTGCCAACAGCCACTCTGGAGAAGTGCACGGTGTGTCCTGAAACATCTAAAAAACTCAGCTTAGGGAGCATAGGGCACATCCACTCATGGGCATATAAATTGGGAAAACTAAAAATCAGCAAGACACAGGCACCCCAAAGTTTAGGGCTGCTCTGTTGACAAGAATCTCCACTTCGTTACACCTTAAATATCCCAGGAAAGAGAAAAATGGATAAAGAAGTTGTGGTCCTTATGTACAATGGAATATCACTCAGCCATGAAATCAACGTCATAAGGCTAGTAGCAGCATGATGATTGGATTTAGGTACGACGATTCTAAGTGAAATAAGTCACACAGAAAAAGGCACTTATCATAAGATACGACTTATAGAGGGAATGTAAAAACCGCTACCCTTGAACTGAATTACAAAACAGAATAGAGTCACACGTTTAGAAAACACACTATGGCTGCTTAACGGGAAAGGTGAGGTGGGGTGATGCATACAACAAGGGTTTCAAATTATCTCAGATACCGTTCCATAAACCCAATATGTAATAGACAAGCCCTACTCCTTCCTCAATGAATTGGACTCAACACCCCCAATTCACCGCCCAAGAATATATCTGACTAGTAAGAATCTTGAAACCTATGCATTGATATCTCTCTGTAAGTGAGTCAAGTCGGTGTAAAGCGGCAAAATCACAGCAGTGAAAAGCAGGTAAACCCCATTATGAAAATCAATTACTTTTAAAAACCCGTGAAACAAAGACAGTGAAAGAGAGAGAAATTCTTACAAAATTCGTTCAGCGGCTGTAATGCCACCTGGATTGACCATATCTAGACCCACAGCTGATTGAGACATAAGGGTGGACACTCTTGGGGCTGAGAGGTTTGGTGAGGTTGGGTGAGCAAACGCAGACCCTTTAAAGTAATACTGTGTGGTACCCATCCCATGGGTCCCAAATCTCCAGGTTCAAGGGCATCTTCCTACATCGAAAACATTCATGAGAAACCCAGAAGATGGTACACCGTGTGATCGGGAAAGGTTTCTAAAACGCACCTCATTTCTCATCTCCTTGTGCTTGGGTTCGCCATTCCAGCCGCTTTACTAGCAATCTCCCTCCTTGGAGAATCAGCACCTTTAACCTCCTGTTCCGTACAGGTTGCAATTTGTCCTGAGGATGAACGGGAAGAGGGGGAACCAATGAGAGACTAGCTCTAGGTGTTGGGACAGGCACAGGTCACTCTATTTTCCCCTCAAGAAGAAGTATTAACCACAGGCTCAGCCTGCCGCCTGGGACCAGAATAGGGCCTGAAGCAATCCTGCGCTTTTGCGGCCAGCTCCCGAGAAAGCGAGTTGAAAAATGGAGCTCAGGGGCACTGCAATTCACAAACCTGCAGACTTATAAATGATGACTCTCGTCCACAAATATATTGATGGAAGGAAACGAAGAGGATTTGAAAGCAAGGCAGAATTGCAGGAAACAGATTTCAGGAGGGAGATTCGAATCGCCTTTAAAGCACAGGAAAAGCGGCAAAACCTCGACAATGATGCCTTTGGCCAAAAAGGGCGTATGCGTTTTTTCCTGAATATATTCAGGAAAAAACGCATACGCCCTTTTTGGCCAACCAAGCAACCTGGAAAGGCAAATCAGCGCTACAAAGAAGTCTCGCTTCCCATCGGTCAAAAGGGCCATGCTGAATAAAGTGTCAAAACCAGAAATGCAGGACAGGCCATGGAGAAACGGGAGCCTGGCTACGCTGATGGGCGGGATGTAAATTGCCAACAGCCACTCTGGAGAAGTGCACGGTGTGTCCTGAAACATCTAAAAAACTGAGCTTAGGGAGCATAGGGCACATCCACTCATGGGCGTATAAATTGGGAAAACTAAAAATCAGCAAGACACAGGCACCCCAAAGTTTAGGGCTGCTCTGTTGACAAGAATCTCCACTTCGTTACACCTTAAATATCCCAGGAAAGAGAAAAATGGATAAAGAAGTTGTGGTCCTTATGTACAATGGAATATCACTCAGCCATGAAATCAACGTCATAAGGCTAGTAGCAGCATGATGATTGGATTTAGGTACGACGATTCTAAGTGAAATAAGTCACACAGAAAAAGGCACTTATCATAAGATACGACTTATAGAGGGAATGTAAAAACCGCTACCCTTGAACTGAATTACAAAACAGAATAGAGTCACACGTTTAGAAAACACACTATGGCTGCTTAACGGGAAAGGTGAGGTGGGGTGATGCATACAACAAGGGTTTCAAATTATCTCAGATACCGTTCCATAAACCCAATATGTAATAGACAAGCCCTACTCCTTCCTCAATGAATTGGACTCAACACCCCCAATTCACCGCCCAAGAATATATCTGACTAGTAAGAATCTTGAAACCTATGCATTGATATCTCTCTGTAAGTGAGTCAAGTCGGTGTAAAGCGGCAAAATCACAGCAGTGAAAAGCAGGTAAACCCCATTATAAAAATCAATTACTTTTAAAAACCCGTGAAACAAAGACAGTGAAAGAGAGAGAAATTCTTACAAAATTCGTTCAGCGGCTGTAATGCCACCTGGATTGACCATATCTAGACCCACAGCTGATTGAGACATAAGGGTGGACACTCTTGGGGCTGAGAGGTTTGGTGAGGTTGGGTGAGCAAACGCAGACCCTTTAAAGTAATACTGCGTGGTACCCATCCCATGGGTCCCAAATCTCCAGGTTCAAGGGCATCGTCCTACATCGAAAACATGCATGAGAAACCCAGAAGATGGTACACCGTGTGATCGGGAAAGGTTTCTAAAACGCACCTCATTTCTCATCTCCTTGTGCTCGGGTTCGCCATTCCAGCCGCTTTACTAGCAATCTCCCTCCTTGGAGAATCAGCACCTTTAACCTCCTGTTCGGTACAGCTTGCAATTTGTCCTGAGGATGAAAGGGAAGAGGGGGAACCAATGAGAGACTAGCTCCAGGTGTTGGGACAGGCAGAGGTCACTCTATTTTCCCATCAGGAAGAAGAATTAACCACAGGCTCAGCCTGCGGCCTGGGACCAGAATAGGGCCTGAAGCAATCCTGCGCTTTTGCGGCCAGCGCCCAAGAAAGCGAGTTGAAAAATGGAGCTCAGGGGCACTGCAATTCACAAACCTGCAGACTTATAAATGATGACTCTCGTCCACAAATATATTGAGGGAAGGCAACGAAGAGGATTTGAAAGCAAGGCAGAATTGCAGGAAACAGATTTCAGGAGGGAGATTCGAATCGCCTTTAAAGCACAGGAAAAGCGGCAAAACCTCGACAATGATGCCCTTGGCCAAAAAGGGCGTATGCGTTTTTTCCTGAATATATTCAGGAAAAAACGCATACGCCCTTTTTGGCCAACCAAGCAACCTGGAAAGGCAAATCAGCGCTACAAAGAAGTCTCGCTTCCCATCGGTCAAAAGGGCCATGCTGAATAAAGTGTCAAAACCAGAAATGCAGGACAGGCCATGGAGAAACGGGAGCCTGGCTACGCTGATGAGCGGGATGTAAATTGCCAACAGCCACTCTGGAGAAGTGCACGGTGTGTCCTGAAACATCTAAAAAACTGAGCTTAGGGAGCATAGGGCACATCCACTCATGGGCGTATAAATTGGGAAAACTAAAAATCAGCAAGACACAGGCACCCCAAATTTAGGGCTGCTCTGTTGACAAGAATCTCCACTTCGTTACACCTTAAATATCCCAGGAAAGAGAAAAATGGATAAAGAAGTTGTGGTCCTTATGTACAATGGAATATCACTCAGCCATGAAATCAACGTCATAAGGCTAGTAGCAGCATGATGATTGGATTTAGGTACGACGATTCTAAGTGAAATAAGTCACACAGAAAAAGGCACTTATCATAAGATACGACTTATAGAGGGAATGTAAAAACCGCTACCCTTGAACTGAATTACAAAACAGAATAGAGTCACACGTTTAGAAAACACACTATGGCTGCTTAATGGGAAAGGTGAGGTGGGGTGATGCATACAACAAGGGTTTCAAATTATCTCAGATACCGTTCCATAAACCCAATATGTAATAGACAAGCCCTACTCCTTCCTCAATGAATTGGACTCAACACCCCCAATTCACCGCCCAAGAATATATCTGACTAGTAAGAATCTTGAAACCTATGCATTGATATCTCTCTGTAAGTGAGTCAAGTGGGTGTAAAGCGGCAAAATCACAGCAGTGAAAAGCAGGTAAACCCCATTATGAAAATCAATTACTTTTAAAAACCCGTGAAACAAAGACAGTGAAAGAGAGAGAAATTCTTACAAAATTCGTTCAGCGGCTGTAATGCCACCTGGATTGACCATATCTAGACCCACAGCTGATTGAGACATAAGGGTGGACACTCTTGGCGCTGAGAGGTTTGGTGAGGTTGGGTGAGCAAACGCAGACCCTTTAAAGTAATACTGTGTGGTACCCATCCCATGGGTCCCAAATCTCCAGGTTCAAGGGCATCTTCCTACATCGAAAACATGCATGAGAAACCCAGAAGATGGTACACCGTGTGATCGGGAAAGGTTTCTAAAACGCACCTCATTTCTCATCTCCTTGTGCTCGGGTTCGCCATTCCAGCCGCTTTACTAGCAATCTCCCTCCTTGGAGAATCAGCACCTTTAACCTCCTGTTCGGTACAGCTTGCAATTTGTCCTGAGGATGAACGGGAAGAGGGGGAACCAATGAGAGACTAGCTCCAGGTGTTGGGACAGGCAGAGGTCACTCTATTTTCCCATCAGGAAGAAGAATTAACCACAGGCTCAGCCTGCCGCCTGGGACCAGAATAGGGCCTGAAGCAATCCTGCGCTTTTGCGGCCAGCGCCCAAGAAAGCGAGTTGAAAAATGGAGCTCAGGGGCACTGCAATTCACAAACCTGCAGACTTATAAATGATGACTCTCGTCCACAAATATATTGAGGGAAGGCAACGAAGAGGATTTGAAAGCAAGGCAGAATTGCAGGAAACAGATTTCAGGAGGGAGATTCGAATCGCCTTTAAAGCACAGGAAAAGCGGCAAAACCTCGACAATGATGCCCTTGGCCAAAAAGGGCGTATGCGTTTTTTCCTGAATATATTCAGGAAAAAACGCATACGCCCTTTTTGGCCAACCAAGCAACCTGGAAAGGCAAATCAGCGCTACAAAGAAGTCTCGCTTCCCATCGGTCAAAAGGGCCATGCTGAATAAAGTGTCAAAACCAGAAATGCAGGACAGGCCATGGAGAAACGGGAGCCTGGCTACGCTGATGAGCGGGATGTAAATTGCCAACAGCCACTCTGGAGAAGTGCACGGTGTGTCCTGAAACATCTAAAAAACTGAGCTTAGGGAGCATAGGGCACATCCACTCATGGGCGTATAAATTGGGAAAACTAAAAATCAGCAAGACACAGGCACCCCAAAGTTTAGGGCTGCTCTGTTGACAAGAATCTCCACTTCGTTACACCTTAAATATCCCAGGAAAGAGAAAAATGGATAAAGAAGTTGTGGTCCTTATGTACAATGGAATATCACTCAGCCATGAAATCAACGTCATAAGGCTAGTAGCAGCATGATGATTGGATTTAGGTACGACGATTCTAAGTGAAATAAGTCACACAGAAAAAGGCACTTATCATAAGATACGACTTATAGAGGGAATGTAAAAACCGCTACCCTTGAACTGAATTACAAAACAGAATAGAGTCACACGTTTAGAAAACACACTATGGCTGCTTAACGGGAAAGGTGAGGTGGGGTGATGCATACAACAAGGGTTTCAAATTATCTCAGATACCGTTCCATAAACCCAATATGTAATAGACAAGCCCTACTCCTTCCTCAATGAATTGGACTCAACACCCCCAATTCACCGCCCAAGAATATATCTGACTAGTAAGAATCTTGAAACCTATGCATTGATATCTCTCTGTAAGTGAGTCAAGGGGGTGTAAAGCGGCAAAATCACAGCAGTGAAAAGCAGGTAAACCCCATTATAAAAATCAATTACTTTTAAAAACCCGTGAAACAAAGACAGTGAAAGAGAGAGAAATTCTTACAAAATTCGTTCAGCGGCTGTAATGCCACCTGGATTGACCATATCTAGACCCACAGCTGATTGAGACATAAGGGTGGACACTCTTGGGGCTGAGAGGTTTGGTGAGGTTGGGTGAGCAAACGCAGACCCTTTAAAGTAATACTGCGTGGTACCCATCCCATGGGTCCCAAATCTCCAGGTTCAAGGGCATCTTCCTACATCGAAAACATGCATGAGAAACCCAGAAGATGGTACACCGTGTGATCGGGAAAGGTTTCTAAAACGCACCTCATTTCTCATCTCCTTGTGCTCGGGTTCGCCATTCCAGCCGCTTTACTAGCAATCTCCCTCCTTGGAGAATCAGCACCTTTAACCTCCTGTTCGGTACAGCTTGCAATTTGTCCTGAGGATGAAAGGGAAGAGGGGGAACCAATGAGAGACTAGCTCCAGGTGTTGGGACAGGCAGAGGTCACTCTATTTTCCCATCAGGAAGAAGAATTAACCACAGGCTCAGCCTGCCGCCTGGGACCAGAATAGGGCCTGAAGCAATCCTGCGCTTTTGCGGCCAGCGCCCAAGAAAGCGAGTTGAAAAATGGAGCTCAGGGGCACTGCAATTCACAAACCTGCAGATTTATAAATGATGACTCTCGTCCACAAATATATTGAGGGAAGGTAACGAAGAGGATTTGAAAGCAAGGCAGAATTGCAGGAAACAGATTTCAGGAGGGAGATTCGAATCGCCTTTAAAGCACAGGAAAAGCGGCAAAACCTCGACAATGATGCCCTTGGCCAAAAAGGGCGTATGCGTTTTTTCCTGAATATATTCAGGAAAAAACGCATACGCCCTTTTTGGCCAACCAAGCAACCTGGAAAGGCAAATCAGCGCTACAAAGAAGTCTCGCTTCCCATCGGTCAAAAGGGCCATGCTGAATAAAGTGTCAAAACCAGAAATGCAGGACAGGCCATGGAGAAACGGGAGCCTGGCTACGCTGATGAGCGGGATGTAAATTGCCAACAGCCACTCTGGAGAAGTGCACGGTGTGTCCTGAAACATCTAAAAAACTGAGCTTAGGGAGCATAGGGCACATCCACTCATGGGCGTATAAATTGGGAAAACTAAAAATCAGCAAGACACAGGCACCCCAAAGTTTAGGGCTGCTCTGTTGACAAGAATCTCCACTTCGTTACACCTTAAATATGCCAGGAAAGAGAAAAATGGATAAAGAAGTTGTGGTCCTTATGTACAATGGAATATCACTCAGCCATGAAATCAACGTCATAAGGCTAGTAGCAGCATGATGATTGGATTTAGGTACGACGATTCTAAGTGAAATAAGTCACACAGAAAAAGGCACTTATCATAAGATACGACTTATAGAGGGAATGTAAAAACCGCTACCCTTGAACTGAATTACAAAACAGAATAGAGTCACACGTTTAGAAAACACACTATGGCTGCTTAACGGGAAAGGTGAGGTGGGGTGATGCATACAACAAGGGTTTCAAATTATCTCAGATACCGTTCCATAAACCCAATATGTAATAGACAAGCCCTACTCCTTCCTCAATGAATTGGACTCAACACCCCCAATTCACCGCCCAAGAATATATCTGACTAGTAAGAATCTTGAAACCTATGCATTGATATCTCTCTGTAAGTGAGTCAAGTCGGTGTAAAGCGGCAAAATCACAGCAGTGAAAAGCAGGTAAACCCCATTATAAAAATCAATTACTTTTAAAAACCCGTGAAACAAAGACAGTGAAAGAGAGAGAAATTCTTACAAAATTCGTTCAGCGGCTGTAATGCCACCTGGATTGACCATATCTAGACCCACAGCTGATTGAGACATAAGGGTGGACACTCTTGGGGCTGAGAGGTTTGGTGAGGTTGGGTGAGCAAACGCAGACCCTTTAAAGTAATACTGCGTGGTACCCATCCCATGGGTCCCAAATCTCCAGGTTCAAGGGCATCTTCCTACATCGAAAACATGCATGAGAAACCCAGAAGATGGTACACCGTGTGATCGGGAAAGGTTTCTAAAACGCACCTCATTTCTCATCTCCTTGTGCTCGGGTTCGCCATTCCAGCCGCTTTACTAGCAATCTCCCTCCTTGGAGAATCAGCACCTTTAACCTCCTGTTCGGTACAGCTTGCAATTTGTCCTGAGGATGAAAGGGAAGAGGGGGAACCAATGAGAGACTAGCTCCAGGTGTTGGGACAGGCAGAGGTCACTCTATTTTCCCATCAGGAAGAAGAATTAACCACAGGCTCAGCCTGCGGCCTGGGACCAGAATAGGGCCTGAAGCAATCCTGCGCTTTTGCGGCCAGCGCCCAAGAAAGCGAGTTGAAAAATGGAGCTCAGGGGCACTGCAATTCACAAACCTGCAGACTTATAAATGATGACTCTCGTCCACAAATATATTGAGGGAAGGCAACGAAGAGGATTTGAAAGCAAGGCAGAATTGCAGGAAACAGATTTCAGGAGGGAGATTCGAATCGCCTTTAAAGCACAGGAAAAGCGGCAAAACCTCGACAATGATGCCCTTGGCCAAAAAGGGCGTATGCGTTTTTTCCTGAATATATTCAGGAAAAAACGCATACGCCCTTTTTGGCCAACCAAGCAACCTGGAAAGGCAAATCAGCGCTACAAAGAAGTCTCGCTTCCCATCGGTCAAAAGGGCCATGCTGAATAAAGTGTCAAAACCAGAAATGCAGGACAGGCCATGGAGAAACGGGAGCCTGGCTACGCTGATGAGCGGGATGTAAATTGCCAACAGCCACT
This sequence comes from Balaenoptera physalus, assembly GCF_965194825.1. Classification (NCBI taxonomy): domain Eukaryota; kingdom Metazoa; phylum Chordata; class Mammalia; order Artiodactyla; family Balaenopteridae; genus Balaenoptera; species Balaenoptera physalus. The sequence goes on along the minus strand of NW_028126537.1, from coordinate 1,097,955 downwards.
CTGGAGAAGTGCACGGTGTGTCCTGAAACATCTAAAAAACTGAGCTTAGGGAGCATAGGGCACATCCACTCATGGGCGTATAAATTGGGAAAACTAAAAATCAGCAAGACACAGGCACCCCAAAGTTTAGGGCTGCTCTGTTGACAAGAATCTCCACTTCGTTACACCTTAAATATCCCAGGAAAGAGAAAAATGGATAAAGAAGTTGTGGTCCTTATGTACAATGGAATATCACTCAGCCATGAAATCAACGTCATAAGGCTAGTAGCAGCATGATGATTGGATTTAGGTACGACGATTCTAAGTGAAATAAGTCACACAGAAAAAGGCACTTATCATAAGATACGACTTATAGAGGGAATGTAAAAACCGCTACCCTTGAACTGAATTACAAAACAGAATAGAGTCACACGTTTAGAAAACACACTATGGCTGCTTAACGGGAAAGGTGAGGTGGGGTGATGCATACAACAAGGGTTTCAAATTATCTCAGATACCGTTCCATAAACCCAATATGTAATAGACAAGCCCTACTCCTTCCTCAATGAATTGGACTCAACACCCCCAATTCACCGCCCAAGAATATATCTGACTAGTAAGAATCTTGAAACCTATGCATTGATATCTCTCTGTAAGTGAGTCAAGGGGGTGTAAAGCGGCAAAATCACAGCAGTGAAAAGCAGGTAAACCCCATTATAAAAATCAATTACTTTTAAAAACCCGTGAAACAAAGACAGTGAAAGAGAGAGAAATTCTTACAAAATTCGTTCAGCGGCTGTAATGCCACCTGGATTGACCATATCTAGACCCACAGCTGATTGAGACATAAGGGTGGACACTCTTGGGGCTGAGAGGTTTGGTGAGGTTGGGTGAGCAAACGCAGACCCTTTAAAGTAATACTGTGTGGTACCCATCCCATGGGTCCCAAATCTCCAGGTTCAAGGGCATCTTCCTACATCGAAAACATTCATGAGAAACCCAGAAGATGGTACACCGTGTGATCGGGAAAGGTTTCTAAAACGCACCTCATTTCTCATCTCCTTGTGCTTGGGTTCGCCATTCCAGCCGCTTTACTAGCAATCTCCCTCCTTGGAGAATCAGCACCTTTAACCTCCTGTTCTGTACAGGTTGCAATTTGTCCTGAGGATGAACGGGAAGAGGGGGAACCAATGAGAGACTAGCTCTAAGTGTTGGGACAGGCACAGGTCACTCTATTTTCCCCTCAAGAAGAAGTATTAACCACAGGCTCAGCCTGCCGCCTGGGACCAGAATAGGGCCTGAAGCAATCCTGCGCTTTTGCGGCCAGCTCCCAAGAAAGCGAGTTGAAAAATGGAGCTCAGGGGCACTGCAATTCACAAACCTGCAGACTTATAAATGATGACTCTCGTCCACAAATATATTGATGGAAGGAAACGAAGAGGATTTGAAAGCAAGGCAGAATTGCAGGAAACAGATTCCAGGAGGGAGATTCGAATCGCCTTTAAAGCACAGGAAAAGCGGCAAAACCTCGACAATGATGCCTTTGGCCAAAAAGGGCGTATGCGTTTTTTCCTGAATATATTCAGGAAAAAACGCATACGCCCTTTTTGGCCAACCAAGCAACCTGGAAAGGCAAATCAGCGCTACAAAGAAGTCTCGCTTCCCATCGGTCAAAAGGGCCATGCTGAATAAAGTGTCAAAACCAGAAATGCAGGACAGGCCATGGAGAAACGGGAGCCTGGCTACGCTGATGGGCGGGATGTAAATTGCCAACAGCCACTCTGGAGAAGTGCACGGTGTGTCCTGAAACATCTACAAAACTCAGCTTAGGGAGCATAGGGCACATCCACTCATGGGCGTATAAATTGGGAAAACTAAAAATCAGCAAGACACAGGCACCCCAAAGTTTAGGGCTGCTCTGTTGACAAGAATCTCCACTTCGTTACACCTTAAATATCCCAGGAAAGAGAGAAATGGATAAAGAAGTTGTGGTCCTTATGTACAATGGAATATCACTCAGCCATGAAATCAACGTCATAAGGCTAGTAGCAGCATGATGATTGGATTTAGGTACGACGATTCTAAGTGAAATAAGTCACACAGAAAAAGGCACTTATCATAAGATACGACTTATAGAGGGAATGTAAAAACCGCTACCCTTGAACTGAATTACAAAACAGAATAGAGTCACACGTTTAGAAAACACACTATGGCTGCTTAACGGGAAAGGTGAGGTGGGGTGATGCATACAACAAGGGTTTCAAATTATCTCAGATACCGTTCCATAAACCCAATATGTAATAGACAAGCCCTACTCCTTCCTCAATGAATTGGACTCAACACCCCCAATTCACCGCCCAAGAATATATCTGACTAGTAAGAATCTTGAAACCTATGCATTGATATCTCTCTGTAAGTGAGTCAAGTGGGTGTAAAGCGGCAAAATCACAGCAGTGAAAAGCAGGTAAACCCCATTATAAAAATCAATTACTTTTAAAAACCCGTGAAACAAAGACAGTGAAAGAGAGAGAAATACTTACAAAATTCGTTCAGCGGCTGTAATGCCACCTGGATTGACCATATCTAGACCCACAGCTGATTGAGACATAAGGGTGGACACTCTTGGCGCTGAGAGGTTTGGTGAGGTTGGGTGAGCAAACGCAGACCCTTTAAAGTAATACTGCGTGGTACCCATCCCATGGGTCCCAAATCTCCAGGTTCAAGGGCATCTTCCTACATCGAAAACATGCATGAGAAACCCAGAAGATGGTACACCGTGTGATCGGGAAAGGTTTCTAAAACGCACCTCATTTCTCATCTCCTTGTGCTCGGGTTCGCCATTCCAGCCGCTTTACTAGCAATCTCCCTCCTTGGAGAATCAGCACCTTTAACCTCCTGTTCCGTACAGCTTGCAATTTGTCCTGAGGATGAAAGGGAAGAGGGGGAACCAATGAGAGACTAGCTCCAGGTGTTGGGACAGGCAGAGGTCACTCTATTTTCCCATCAGGAAGAAGAATTAACCACAGGCTCAGCCTGCCGCCTGGGACCAGAATAGGGCCTGAAGCAATCCTGCGCTTTTGCGGCCAGCGCCCAAGAAAGCGAGTTGAAAAACGGAGCTCAGGGGCACTGCAATTCACAAACCTGCAGACTTATAAATGATGACTCTCGTCCACAAATATATTGAGGGAAGGCAACGAAGAGGATTTGAAAGCAAGGCAGAATTGCAGGAAACAGATTTCAGGAGGGAGATTCGAATCGCCTTTAAAGCACAGGAAAAGCGGCAAAACCTCGACAATGATGCCCTTGGCCAAAAAGGGCGTATGCGTTTTTTCCTGAATATATTCAGGAAAAAACGCATACGCCCTTTTTGGCCAACCAAGCAACCTGGAAAGGCAAATCAGCGCTACAAAGAAGTCTCGCTTCCCATCGGTCAAAAGGGCCATGCTGAATAAAGTGTCAAAACCAGAAATGCAGGACAGGCCCTGGAGAAACGGGAGCCTGGCTACGCTGATGGGCGGGATGTAAATTGCCAACAGCCACTCTGGAGAAGTGCACGGTGTGTCCTGAAACATCTAAAAAACTCAGCTTAGGGAGCATAGGGCACATCCACTCATGGGCGTATAAATTGGGAAAACTAAAAATCAGCAAGACACAGGCACCCCAAAGTTTAGGGCTGCTCTGTTGACAAGAATCTCCACTTCGTTACACCTTAAATATCCCAGGAAAGAGAGAAATGGATAAAGAAGTTGTGGTCCTTATGTACAATGGAATATCACTCAGCCATGAAATCAACGTCATAAGGCTAGTAGCAGCATGATGATTGGATTTAGGTACGACGATTCTAAGTGAAATAAGTCACACAGAAAAAGGCACTTATCATAAGATACGACTTATAGAGGGAATGTAAAAACCGCTACCCTTGAACTGAATTACAAAACAGAATAGAGTCACACGTTTAGAAAACACACTATGGCTGCTTAACGGGAAAGGTGAGGTGGGGTGATGCATACAACAAGGGTTTCAAATTATCTCAGATACCGTTCCATAAACCCAATATGTAATAGACAAGCCCTACTCCTTCCTCAATGAATTGGACTCAACACCCCCAATTCACCGCCCAAGAATATATCTGACTAGTAAGAATCTTGAAACCTATGCATTGATATCTCTCTGTAAGTGAGTCAAGTGGGTGTAAAGCGGCAAAATCACAGCAGTGAAAAGCAGGTAAACCCCATTATAAAAATCAATTACTTTTAAAAACCCGTGAAACAAAGACAGTGAAAGAGAGAGAAATACTTACAAAATTCGTTCAGCGGCTGTAATGCCACCTGGATTGACCATATCTAGACCCACAGCTGATTGAGACATAAGGGTGGACACTCTTGGCGCTGAGAGGTTTGGTGAGGTTGGGTGAGCAAACGCAGACCCTTTAAAGTAATACTGCGTGGTACCCATCCCATGGGTCCCAAATCTCCAGGTTCAAGGGCATCTTCCTACATCGAAAACATGCATGAGAAACCCAGAAGATGGTACACCGTGTGATCGGGAAAGGTTTCTAAAACGCACCTCATTTCTCATCTCCTTGTGCTCGGGTTCGCCATTCCAGCCGCTTTACTAGCAATCTCCCTCCTTGGAGAATCAGCACCTTTAACCTCCTGTTCCGTACAGCTTGCAATTTGTCCTGAGGATGAAAGGGAAGAGGGGGAACCAATGAGAGACTAGCTCCAGGTGTTGGGACAGGCAGAGGTCACTCTATTTTCCCATCAGGAAGAAGAATTAACCACAGGCTCAGCCTGCCGCCTGGGACCAGAATAGGGCCTGAAGCAATCCTGCGCTTTTGCGGCCAGCGCCCAAGAAAGCGAGTTGAAAAATGGAGCTCAGGGGCACTGCAATTCACAAACCTGCAGACTTATAAATGATGACTCTCGTCCACAAATATATTGAGGGAAGGCAACGAAGAGGATTTGAAAGCAAGGCAGAATTGCAGGAAACAGATTTCAGGAGGGAGATTCGAATCGCCTTTAAAGCACAGGAAAAGCGGCAAAACCTCGACAATGATGCCCTTGGCCAAAAAGGGCGTATGCGTTTTTTCCTGAATATATTCAGGAAAAAACGCATACGCCCTTTTTGGCCAACCAAGCAACCTGGAAAGGCAAATCAGCGCTACAAAGAAGTCTCGCTTCCCATCGGTCAAAAGGGCCATGCTGAATAAAGTGTCAAAACCAGAAATGCAGGACAGGCCATGGAGAAACGGGAGCCTGGCTACGCTGATGAGCGGGATGTAAATTGCCAACAGCCACTCTGGAGAAGTGCACGGTGTGTCCTGAAACATCTAAAAAACTCAGCTTAGGGAGCATAGGGCACATCCACTCATGGGCGTATAAATTGGGAAAACTAAAAATCAGCAAGACACAGGCACCCCAAAGTTTAGGGCTGCTCTGTTGACAAGAATCTCCACTTCGTTACACCTTAAATATCCCAGGAAAGAGAAAAATGGATAAAGAAGTTGTGGTCCTTATGTACAATGGAATATCACTCAGCCATGAAATCAACGTCATAAGGCTAGTAGCAGCATGATGATTGGATTTAGGTACGACGATTCTAAGTGAAATAAGTCACACAGAAAAAGGCACTTATCATAAGATACGACTTATAGAGGGAATGTAAAAACCGCTACCCTTGAACTGAATTACAAAACAGAATAGAGTCACACGTTTAGAAAACACACTATGGCTGCTTAATGGGAAAGGTGAGGTGGGGTGATGCATACAACAAGGGTTTCAAATTATCTCAGATACCGTTCCATAAACCCAATATGTAATAGACAAGCCCTACTCCTTCCTCAATGAATTGGACTCAACACCCCCAATTCACCGCCCAAGAATATATCTGACTAGTAAGAATCTTGAAACCTATGCATTGATATCTCTCTGTAAGTGAGTCAAGTCGGTGTAAAGCGGCAAAATCACAGCAGTGAAAAGCAGGTAAACCCCATTATAAAAATCAATTACTTTTAAAAACCCGTGAAACAAAGACAGTGAAAGAGAGAGAAATTCTTACAAAATTCGTTCAGCGGCTGTAATGCCACCTGGATTGACCATATCTAGACCCACAGCTGATTGAGACATAAGGGTGGACACTCTTGGGGCTGAGAGGTTTGGTGAGGTTGGGTGAGCAAACGCAGACCCTTTAAAGTAATACTGTGTGGTACCCATCCCATGGGTCCCAAATCTCCAGGTTCAAGGGCATCTTCCTACATCGAAAACATTCATGAGAAACCCAGAAGATGGTACACCGTGTGATCGGGAAAGGTTTCTAAAACGCACCTCATTTCTCATCTCCTTGTGCTTGGGTTCGCCATTCCAGCCGCTTTACTAGCAATCTCCCTCCTTGGAGAATCAGCACCTTTAACCTCCTGTTCCGTACAGGTTGCAATTTGTCCTGAGGATGAACGGGAAGAGGGGGAACCAATGAGAGACTAGCTCTAGGTGTTGGGACAGGCACAGGTCACTCTATTTTCCCCTCAAGAAGAAGTATTAACCACAGGCTCAGCCTGCCGCCTGGGACCAGAATAGGGCCTGAAGCAATCCTGCGCTTTTGCGGCCAGCTCCCGAGAAAGCGAGTTGAAAAATGGAGCTCAGGGGCACTGCAATTCACAAACCTGCAGACTTATAAATGATGACTCTCGTCCACAAATATATTGATGGAAGGAAACGAAGAGGATTTGAAAGCAAGGCAGAATTGCAGGAAACAGATTTCAGGAGGGAGATTCGAATCGCCTTTAAAGCACAGGAAAAGCGGCAAAACCTCGACAATGATGCCTTTGGCCAAAAAGGGCGTATGCGTTTTTTCCTGAATATATTCAGGAAAAAACGCATACGCCCTTTTTGGCCAACCAAGCAACCTGGAAAGGCAAATCAGCGCTACAAAGAAGTCTCGCTTCCCATCGGTCAAAAGGGCCATGCTGAATAAAGTGTCAAAACCAGAAATGCAGGACAGGCCATGGAGAAACGGGAGCCTGGCTACGCTGATGGGCGGGATGTAAATTGCCAACAGCCACTCTGGAGAAGTGCACGGTGTGTCCTGAAACATCTAAAAAACTGAGCTTAGGGAGCATAGGGCACATCCACTCATGGGCGTATAAATTGGGAAAACTAAAAATCAGCAAGACACAGGCACCCCAAAGTTTAGGGCTGCTCTGTTGACAAGAATCTCCACTTCGTTACACCTTAAATATCCCAGGAAAGAGAAAAATGGATAAAGAAGTTGTGGTCCTTATGTACAATGGAATATCACTCAGCCATGAAATCAACGTCATAAGGCTAGTAGCAGCATGATGATTGGATTTAGGTACGACGATTCTAAGTGAAATAAGTCACACAGAAAAAGGCACTTATCATAAGATACGACTTATAGAGGGAATGTAAAAACCGCTACCCTTGAACTGAATTACAAAACAGAATAGAGTCACACGTTTAGAAAACACACTATGGCTGCTTAACGGGAAAGGTGAGGTGGGGTGATGCATACAACAAGGGTTTCAAATTATCTCAGATACCGTTCCATAAACCCAATATGTAATAGACAAGCCCTACTCCTTCCTCAATGAATTGGACTCAACACCCCCAATTCACCGCCCAAGAATATATCTGACTAGTAAGAATCTTGAAACCTATGCATTGATATCTCTCTGTAAGTGAGTCAAGTCAGTGTAAAGCGGCAAAATCACAGCAGTGAAAAGCAGGTAAACCCCATTATAAAAATCAATTACTTTTAAAAACCCGTGAAACAAAGACAGTGAAAGAGAGAGAAATTCTTACAAAATTCGTTCAGCGGCTGTAATGCCACCTGGATTGACCATATCTAGACCCACAGCTGATTGAGACATAAGGGTGGACACTCTTGGGGCTGAGAGGTTTGGTGAGGTTGGGTGAGCAAACGCAGACCCTTTAAAGTAATACTGCGTGGTACCCATCCCATGGGTCCCAAATCTCCAGGTTCAAGGGCATCGTCCTACATCGAAAACATGCATGAGAAACCCAGAAGATGGTACACCGTGTGATCGGGAAAGGTTTCTAAAACGCACCTCATTTCTCATCTCCTTGTGCTCGGGTTCGCCATTCCAGCCGCTTTACTAGCAATCTCCCTCCTTGGAGAATCAGCACCTTTAACCTCCTGTTCGGTACAGCTTGCAATTTGTCCTGAGGATGAAAGGGAAGAGGGGGAACCAATGAGAGACTAGCTCCAGGTGTTGGGACAGGCAGAGGTCACTCTATTTTCCCATCAGGAAGAAGAATTAACCACAGGCTCAGCCTGCCGCCTGGGACCAGAATAGGGCCTGAAGCAATCCTGCGCTTTTGCGGCCAGCGCCCAAGAAAGCGAGTTGAAAAATGGAGCTCAGGGGCACTGCAATTCACAAACCTGCAGACTTATAAATGATGACTCTCGTCCACAAATATATTGAGGGAAGGCAACGAAGAGGATTTGAAAGCAAGGCAGAATTGCAGGAAACAGATTTCAGGAGGGAGATTCGAATCGCCTTTAAAGCACAGGAAAAGCGGCAAAACCTCGACAATGATGCCCTTGGCCAAAAAGGGCGTATGCGTTTTTTCCTGAATATATTCAGGAAAAAACGCATACGCCCTTTTTGGCCAACCAAGCAACCTGGAAAGGCAAATCAGCGCTACAAAGAAGTCTCGCTTCCCATCGGTCAAAAGGGCCATGCTGAATAAAGTGTCAAAACCAGAAATGCAGGACAGGCCATGGAGAAACGGGAGCCTGGCTACGCTGATGAGCGGGATGTAAATTGCCAACAGCCACTCTGGAGAAGTGCACGGTGTGTCCTGAAACATCTAAAAAACTCAGCTTAGGGAGCATAGGGCACATCCACTCATGGGCGTATAAATTGGGAAAACTAAAAATCAGCAAGACACAGGCACCCCAAAGTTTAGGGCTGCTCTGTTGACAAGAATCTCCACTTCGTTACACCTTAAATATCCCAGGAAAGAGAAAAATGGATAAAGAAGTTGTGGTCCTTATGTACAATGGAATATCACTCAGCCATGAAATCAACGTCATAAGGCTAGTAGCAGCATGATGATTGGATTTAGGTACGACGATTCTAAGTGAAATAAGTCACACAGAAAAAGGCACTTATCATAAGATACGACTTATAGAGGGAATGTAAAAACCGCTACCCTTGAACTGAATTACAAAACAGAATAGAGTCACACGTTTAGAAAACACACTATGGCTGCTTAACGGGAAAGGTGAGGTGGGGTGATGCATACAACAAGGGTTTCAAATTATCTCAGATACCGTTCCATAAACCCAATATGTAATAGACAAGCCCTACTCCTTCCTCAATGAATTGGACTCAACACCCCCAATTCACCGCCCAAGAATATATCTGACTAGTAAGAATCTTGAAACCTATGCATTGATATCTCTCTGTAAGTGAGTCAAGTCGGTGTAAAGCGGCAAAATCACAGCAGTGAAAAGCAGGTAAACCCCATTATAAAAATCAATTACTTTTAAAAACCCGTGAAACAAAGACAGTGAAAGAGAGAGAAATTCTTACAAAATTCGTTCAGCGGCTGTAATGCCACCTGGATTGACCATATCTAGACCCACAGCTGATTGAGACATAAGGGTGGACACTCTTGGGGCTGAGAGGTTTGGTGAGGTTGGGTGAGCAAACGCAGACCCTTTAAAGTAATACTGTGTGGTACCCATCCCATGGGTCCCAAATCTCCAGGTTCAAGGGCATCTTCCTACATCGAAAACATTCATGAGAAACCCAGAAGATGGTACACCGTGTGATCGGGAAAGGTTTCTAAAACGCACCTCATTTCTCATCTCCTTGTGCTTGGGTTCGCCATTCCAGCCGCTTTACTAGCAATCTCCCTCCTTGGAGAATCAGCACCTTTAACCTCCTGTTCCGTACAGGTTGCAATTTGTCCTGAGGATGAACGGGAAGAGGGGGAACCAATGAGAGACTAGCTCTAGGTGTTGGGACAGGCACAGGTCACTCTATTTTCCCCTCAAGAAGAAGTATTAACCACAGGCTCAGCCTGCCGCCTGGGACCAGAATAGGGCCTGAAGCAATCCTGCGCTTTTGCGGCCAGCTCCCGAGAAAGCGAGTTGAAAAATGGAGCTCAGGGGCACTGCAATTCACAAACCTGCAGACTTATAAATGATGACTCTCGTCCACAAATATATTGATGGAAGGAAACGAAGAGGATTTGAAAGCAAGGCAGAATTGCAGGAAACAGATTTCAGGAGGGAGATTCGAATCGCCTTTAAAGCACAGGAAAAGCGGCAAAACCTCGACAATGATGCCTTTGGCCAAAAAGGGCGTATGCGTTTTTTCCTGAATATATTCAGGAAAAAACGCATACGCCCTTTTTGGCCAACCAAGCAACCTGGAAAGGCAAATCAGCGCTACAAAGAAGTCTCGCTTCCCATCGGTCAAAAGGGCCATGCTGAATAAAGTGTCAAAACCAGAAATGCAGGACAGGCCATGGAGAAACGGGAGCCTGGCTACGCTGATGGGCGGGATGTAAATTGCCAACAGCCACTCTGGAGAAGTGCACGGTGTGTCCTGAAACATCTAAAAAACTGAGCTTAGGGAGCATAGGGCACATCCACTCATGGGCGTATAAATTGGGAAAACTAAAAATCAGCAAGACACAGGCACCCCAAAGTTTAGGGCTGCTCTGTTGACAAGAATCTCCACTTCGTTACACCTTAAATATCCCAGGAAAGAGAAAAATGGATAAAGAAGTTGTGGTCCTTATGTACAATGGAATATCACTCAGCCATGAAATCAACGTCATAAGGCTAGTAGCAGCATGATGATTGGATTTAGGTACGACGATTCTAAGTGAAATAAGTCACACAGAAAAAGGCACTTATCATAAGATACGACTTATAGAGGGAATGTAAAAACCGCTACCCTTGAACTGAATTACAAAACAGAATAGAGTCACACGTTTAGAAAACACACTATGGCTGCTTAACGGGAAAGGTGAGGTGGGGTGATGCATACAACAAGGGTTTCAAATTATCTCAGATACCGTTCCATAAACCCAATATGTAATAGACAAGCCCTACTCCTTCCTCAATGAATTGGACTCAACACCCCCAATTCACCGCCCAAGAATATATCTGACTAGTAAGAATCTTGAAACCTATGCATTGATATCTCTCTGTAAGTGAGTCAAGTCAGTGTAAAGCGGCAAAATCACAGCAGTGAAAAGCAGGTAAACCCCATTATAAAAATCAATTACTTTTAAAAACCCGTGAAACAAAGACAGTGAAAGAGAGAGAAATTCTTACAAAATTCGTTCAGCGGCTGTAATGCCACCTGGATTGACCATATCTAGACCCACAGCTGATTGAGACATAAGGGTGGACACTCTTGGGGCTGAGAGGTTTGGTGAGGTTGGGTGAGCAAACGCAGACCCTTTAAAGTAATACTGCGTGGTACCCATCCCATGGGTCCCAAATCTCCAGGTTCAAGGGCATCGTCCTACATCGAAAACATGCATGAGAAACCCAGAAGATGGTACACCGTGTGATCGGGAAAGGTTTCTAAAACGCACCTCATTTCTCATCTCCTTGTGCTCGGGTTCGCCATTCCAGCCGCTTTACTAGCAATCTCCCTCCTTGGAGAATCAGCACCTTTAACCTCCTGTTCAGTACAGCTTGCAATTTGTCCTGAGGATGAAAGGGAAGAGGGGGAACCAATGAGAGACTAGCTCCAGGTGTTGGGACAGGCAGAGGTCACTCTATTTTCCCATCAGGAAGAAGAATTAACCACAGGCTCAGCCTGCCGCCTGGGACCAGAATAGGGCCTGAAGCAATCCTGCGCTTTTGCGGCCAGCGCCCAAGAAAGCGAGTTGAAAAATGGAGCTCAGGGGCACTGCAATTCACAAACCTGCAGACTTATAAATGATGACTCTCGTCCACAAATATATTGAGGGAAGGCAACGAAGAGGATTTGAAAGCAAGGCAGAATTGCAGGAAACAGATTTCAGGAGGGAGATTCGAATCGCCTTTAAAGCACAGGAAAAGCGGCAAAACCTCGACAATGATGCCCTTGGCCAAAAAGGGCGTATGCGTTTTTTCCTGAATATATTCAGGAAAAAACGCATACGCCCTTTTTGGCCAACCAAGCAACCTGGAAAGGCAAATCAGCGCTACAAAGAAGTCTCGCTTCCCATCGGTCAAAAGGGCCATGCTGAATAAAGTGTCAAAACCAGAAATGCAGGACAGGCCATGGAGAAACGGGAGCCTGGCTACGCTGATGAGCGGGATGTAAATTGCCAACAGCCACTCTGGAGAAGTGCACGGTGTGTCCTGAAACATCTAAAAAACTGAGCTTAGGGAGCATAGGGCACATCCACTCATGGGCGTATAAATTGGGAAAACTAAAAATCAGCAAGACACAGGCACCCCAAAGTTTAGGGCTGCTCTGTTGACAAGAATCTCCACTTCGTTACACCTTAAATATGCCAGGAAAGAGAAAAATGGATAAAGAAGTTGTGGTCCTTATGTACAATGGAATATCACTCAGCCATGAAATCAACGTCATAAGGCTAGTAGCAGCATGATGATTGGATTTAGGTACGACGATTCTAAGTGAAATAAGTCACACAGAAAAAGGCACTTATCATAAGATACGACTTATAGAGGGAATGTAAAAACCGCTACCCTTGAACTGAATTACAAAACAGAATAGAGTCACACGTTTAGAAAACACACTATGGCTGCTTAACGGGAAAGGTGAGGTGGGGTGATGCATACAACAAGGGTTTCAAATTATCTCAGATACCGTTCCATAAACCCAATATGTAATAGACAAGCCCTACTCCTTCCTCAATGAATTGGACTCAACACCCCCAATTCACCGCCCAAGAATATATCTGACTAGTAAGAATCTTGAAACCTATGCATTGATATCCCTCTGTAAGTGAGTCAAGTCGGTGTAAAGCGGCAAAATCACAGCAGTGAAAAGCAGGTAAACCCCATTATAAAAATCAATTACTTTTAAAAACCCGTGAAACAAAGACAGTGAAAGAGAGAGAAATTCTTACAAAATTCGTTCAGCGGCTGTAATGCCACCTGGATTGACCATATCTAGACCCACAGCTGATTGAGACATAAGGGTGGACACTCTTGGGGCTGAGAGGTTTGGTGAGGTTGGGTGAGCAAACGCAGACCCTTTAAAGTAATACTGCGTGGTACCCATCCCATGGGTCCCAAATCTCCAGGTTCAAGGGCATCTTCCTACATCGAAAACATGCATGAGAAACCCAGAAGATGGTACACCGTGTGATCGGGAAAGGTTTCTAAAACGCACCTCATTTCTCATCTCCTTGTGCTCGGGTTCGCCATTCCAGCCGCTTTACTAGCAATCTCCCTCCTTGGAGAATCAGCACCTTTAACCTCCTGTTCGGTACAGCTTGCAATTTGTCCTGAGGATGAAAGGGAAGAGGGGGAACCAATGAGAGACTAGCTCCAGGTGTTGGGACAGGCAGAGGTCACTCTATTTTCCCATCAGGAAGAAGAATTAACCACAGGCTCAGCCTGCGGCCTGGGACCAGAATAGGGCCTGAAGCAATCCTGCGCTTTTGCGGCCAGCGCCCAAGAAAGCGAGTTGAAAAATGGAGCTCAGGGGCACTGCAATTCACAAACCTGCAGACTTATAAATGATGACTCTCGTCCACAAATATATTGAGGGAAGGCAACGAAGAGGATTTGAAAGCAAGGCAGAATTGCAGGAAACAGATTTCAGGAGGGAGATTCGAATCGCCTTTAAAGCACAGGAAAAGCGGCAAAACCTCGACAATGATGCCCTTGGCCAAAAAGGGCGTATGCGTTTTTTCCTGAATATATTCAGGAAAAAACGCATACGCCCTTTTTGGCCAACCAAGCAACCTGGAAAGGCAAATCAGCGCTACAAAGAAGTCTCGCTTCCCATCGGTCAAAAGGGCCATGCTGAATAAAGTGTCAAAACCAGAAATGCAGGACAGGCCATGGAGAAACGGGAGCCTGGCTACGCTGATGAGCGGGATGTAAATTGCCAACAGCCACTCTGGAGAAGTGCACGGTGTGTCCTGAAACATCTAAAAAACTGAGCTTAGGGAGCATAGGGCACATCCACTCATGGGCGTATAAATTGGGAAAACTAAAAATCAGCAAGACACAGGCACCCCAAAGTTTAGGGCTGCTCTGTTGACAAGAATCTCCACTTCGTTACACCTTAAATATCCCAGGAAAGAGAAAAATGGATAAAGAAGTTGTGGTCCATATGTACAATGGAATATCACTCAGCCATGAAATCAACGTCATAAGGCTAGTAGCAGCATGATGATTGGATTTAGGTACGACGATTCTAAGTGAAATAAGTCACACAGAAAAAGGCACTTATCATAAGATACGACTTATAGAGGGAATGTAAAAACCGCTACCCTTGAACTGAATTACAAAACAGAATAGAGTCACACGTTTAGAAAACACACTATGGCTGCTTAACGGGAAAGGTGAGGTGGGGTGATGCATACAACAAGGGTTTCAAATTATCTCAGATACCGTTCCATAAACCCAATATGTAATAGACAAGCCCTACTCCTTCCTCAATGAATTGGACTCAACACCCCCAATTCACCGCCCAAGAATATATCTGACTAGTAAGAATCTTGAAACCTATGCATTGATATCTCTCTGTAAGTGAGTCAAGGGGGTGTAAAGCGGCAAAATCACAGCAGTGAAAAGCAGGTAAACCCCATTATAAAAATCAATTACTTTTAAAAACCCGTGAAACAAAGACAGTGAAAGAGAGAGAAATTCTTACAAAATTCGTTCAGCGGCTGTAATGCCACCTGGATTGACCATATCTAGACCCACAGCTGATTGAGACATAAGGGTGGACACTCTTGGGGCTGAGAGGTTTGGTGAGGTTGGGTGAGCAAACGCAGACCCTTTAAAGTAATACTGTGTGGTACCCATCCCATGGGTCCCAAATCTCCAGGTTCAAGGGCATCTTCCTACATCGAAAACATTCATGAGAAACCCAGAAGATGGTACACCGTGTGATCGGGAAAGGTTTCTAAAACGCACCTCATTTCTCATCTCCTTGTGCTTGGGTTCGCCATTCCAGCCGCTTTACTAGCAATCTCCCTCCTTGGAGAATCAGCACCTTTAACCTCCTGTTCCGTACAGGTTGCAATTTGTCCTGAGGATGAACGGGAAGAGGGGGAACCAATGAGAGACTAGCTCTAAGTGTTGGGACAGGCACAGGTCACTCTATTTTCCCCTCAAGAAGAAGTATTAACCACAGGCTCAGCCTGCCGCCTGGGACCAGAATAGGGCCTGAAGCAATCCTGCGCTTTTGCGGCCAGCTCCCAAGAAAGCGAGTTGAAAAATGGAGCTCAGGGGCACTGCAATTCACAAACCTGCAGACTTATAAATGATGACTCTCGTCCACAAATATATTGATGGAAGGAAACGAAGAGGATTTGAAAGCAAGGCAGAATTGCAGGAAACAGATTCCAGGAGGGAGATTCGAATCGCCTTTAAAGCACAGGAAAAGCGGCAAAACCTCGACAATGATGCCTTTGGCCAAAAAGGGCGTATGCGTTTTTTCCTGAATATATTCAGGAAAAAACGCATACGCCCTTTTTGGCCAACCAAGCAACCTGGAAAGGCAAATCAGCGCTACAAAGAAGTCTCGCTTCCCATCGGTCAAAAGGGCCATGCTGAATAAAGTGTCAAAACCAGAAATGCAGGACAGGCCATGGAGAAACGGGAGCCTGGCTACGCTGATGGGCGGGATGTAAATTGCCAACAGCCACTCTGGAGAAGTGCACGGTGTGTCCTGAAACATCTACAAAACTCAGCTTAGGGAGCATAGGGCACATCCACTCATGGGCGTATAAATTGGGAAAATTAAAAATCAGCAAGACACAGGCACCCCAAAATTTAGGGCTGCTCTGTTGACAAGAATCTCCACTTCGTTACACCTTAAATATCCCAGGAAAGAGAAAAATGGATAAAGAAGTTGTGGTCCTTATGTACAATGGAATATCACTCAGCCATGAAATCAACGTCATAAGGCTAGTAGCAGCATGATGATTGGATTTAGGTACGACGATTCTAAGTGAAATAAGTCACACAGAAAAAGACACTTATCATAAGATATGACTTATAGAGAGAATGTAAAAACCGCTACCCTTGAACGGAATTACAAAACAGAATAGAGTCACACGTTTAGAAAACACACTATGGCTGCTTAACGGGAAAGGTGAGGTGGGGTGATGCATACAACAAGGGTTTCAAATTATCTCAGATACCGTTCCATAAACCCAATATGTAATAGACAAGCCCTACTCCTTCCTCAATGAATTGGACTCAACACCCCCAATTCACCGCCCAAGAATATATCTGACTAGTAAGAATCTTGAAACCTATGCATTGATATCTCTCTGTAAGTGAGTCAAGTGGGTGTAAAGCGGCAAAATCACAGCAGTGAAAAGCAGGTAAACCCCATTATAAAAATCAATTACTTTTAAAAACCCGTGAAACAAAGACAGTGAAAGAGAGAGAAATTCTTACAAAATTCGTTCAGCGGCTGTAATGCCACCTGGATTGACCATATCTAGACCCACAGCTGATTGAGACATAAGGGTGGACACTCTTGGGGCTGAGAGGTTTGGTGAGGTTGGGTGAGCAAACGCAGACCCTTTAAAGTAATACTGCGTGGTACCCATCCCATGGGTCCCAAATCTCCAGGTTCAAGGGCATCTTCCTACATCGAAAACATGCATGAGAAACCCAGAAGATGGTACACCGTGTGATCGGGAAAGGTTTCTAAAACGCACCTCATTTCTCATCTCCTTGTGCTCGGGTTCGCCATTCCAGCCGCTTTACTAGCAATCTCCCTCCTTGGAGAATCAGCACCTTTAACCTCCTGTTCCGTACAGCTTGCAATTTGTCCTGAGGATGAAAGGGAAGAGGGGGAACCAATGAGAGACTAGCTCTAGGTGTTGGGACAGGCAGAGGTCACTCTATTTTCCCATCAGGAAGAAGAATAAACCACAGGCTCAGCCTGCCGCCTGGGACCAGAATAGGGCCTGAGGCAATCCTGCGCTTTTGCGGCCAGCGCCCAAGAAAGCGAGTTGAAAAATGGAGCTCAGGGGCACTGCAATTCACAAACCTGCAGACTTATAAATGATGACTCTCGTCCACAAATATATTGAGGGAAGGCAACGAAGAGGATTTGAAAGCAAGGCAGAATTGCAGGAAACAGATTTCAGGAGGGAGATTCGAATCGCCTTTAAAGCACAGGAAAAGCGGCAAAACCTCGACAATGATGCACTTGGCCAAAAAGGGCGTATGCGTTTTTTCCTGAATATATTCAGGAAAAAACGCATACGCCCTTTTTGGCCAACCAAGCAACCTGGAAAGGCAAATCAGCGCTACAAAGAAGTCTCGCTTCCCATCGGTCAAAAGGGCCATGCTGAATAAAGTGTCAAAACCAGAAATGCAGGACAGGCCATGGAGAAACGGGAGCCTGGCTACGCTGATGGGCGGGATGTAAATTGCCAACAGCCACTCTGGAGAAGTGCACGGTGTGTCCTGAAACATCTAAAAAACTGAGCTTAGGGAGCATAGGGCACATCCACTCATGGGCGTATAAATTGGGAAAACTAAAAATCAGCAAGACACAGGCACCCCAAAGTTTAGGGCTGCTCTGTTGACAAGAATCTCCACTTCGTTACACCTTAAATATCCCAGGAAAGAGAAAAATGGATAAAGAAGTTGTGGTCCTTATGTACAATGGAATATCACTCAGCCATGAAATCAACGTCATAAGGCTAGTAGCAGCATGATGATTGGATTTAGGTACGACGATTCTAAGTGAAATAAGTCACACAGAAAAAGACACTTATCATAAGATATGACTTATAGAGGGAATGTAAAAACCGCTACCCTTGAACTGAATTACAAAACAGAATAGAGTCACACGTTTAGAAAACACACTATGGCTGCTTAACGGAAAGGTGAGGTGGGGTGATGCATACAACAAGGGTTTCAAATTATCTCAGATACCGTTCCATAAACCCAATATGTAATAGACAAGCCCTACTCCTTCCTCAATGAATTGGACTCAACACCCCCAATTCACCGCCCAAGAATATATCTGACTAGTAAGAATCTTGAAACCTATGCATTGATATCTCTCTGTAAGTGAGTCAAGGGGGTGTAAAGCGGCAAAATCACAGCAGTGAAAAGCAGGTAAACCCCATTATAAAAATCAATTACTTTTAAAAACCCGTGAAACAAAGACAGTGAAAGAGAGAGAAATTCTTACAAAATTCGTTCAGCGGCTGTAATGCCACCTGGATTGACCATATCTAGACCCACAGCTGATTGAGACATAAGGGTGGACACTCTTGGGGCTGAGAGGTTTGGTGAGGTTGGGTGAGCAAACGCAGACCCTTTAAAGTAATACTGTGTGGTACCCATCCCATGGGTCCCAAATCTCCAGGTTCAAGGGCATCTTCCTACATCGAAAACATTCATGAGAAACCCAGAAGATGGTACACCGTGTGATCGGGAAAGGTTTCTAAAACGCACCTCATTTCTCATCTCCTTGTGCTTGGGTTCGCCATTCCAGCCGCTTTACTAGCAATCTCCCTCCTTGGAGAATCAGCACCTTTAACCTCCTGTTCCGTACAGGTTGCAATTTGTCCTGAGGATGAACGGGAAGAGGGGGAACCAATGAGAGACTAGCTCTAAGTGTTGGGACAGGCACAGGTCACTCTATTTTCCCCTCAAGAAGAAGTATTAACCACAGGCTCAGCCTGCCGCCTGGGACCAGAATAGGGCCTGAAGCAATCCTGCGCTTTTGCGGCCAGCTCCCAAGAAAGCGAGTTGAAAAATGGAGCTCAGGGGCACTGCAATTCACAAACCTGCAGACTTATAAATGATGACTCTCGTCCACAAATATATTGATGGAAGGAAACGAAGAGGATTTGAAAGCAAGGCAGAATTGCAGGAAACAGATTCCAGGAGGGAGATTCGAATCGCCTTTAAAGCACAGGAAAAGCGGCAAAACCTCGACAATGATGCCTTTGGCCAAAAAGGGCGTATGCGTTTTTTCCTGAATATATTCAGGAAAAAACGCATACGCCCTTTTTGGCCAACCAAGCAACCTGGAAAGGCAAATCAGCGCTACAAAGAAGTCTCGCTTCCCATCGGTCAAAAGGGCCATGCTGAATAAAGTGTCAAAACCAGAAATGCAGGACAGGCCATGGAGAAACGGGAGCCTGGCTACGCTGATGGGCGGGATGTAAATTGCCAACAGCCACTCTGGAGAAGTGCACGGTGTGTCCTGAAACATCTACAAAACTCAGCTTAGGGAGCATAGGGCACATCCACTCATGGGCGTATAAATTGGGAAAATTAAAAATCAGCAAGACACAGGCACCCCAAAATTTAGGGCTGCTCTGTTGACAAGAATCTCCACTTCGTTACACCTTAAATATCCCAGGAAAGAGAAAAATGGATAAAGAAGTTGTGGTCCTTATGTACAATGGAATATCACTCAGCCATGAAATCAACGTCATAAGGCTAGTAGCAGCATGATGATTGGATTTAGGTACGACGATTCTAAGTGAAATAAGTCACACAGAAAAAGACACTTATCATAAGATATGACTTATAGAGAGAATGTAAAAACCGCTACCCTTGAACGGAATTACAAAACAGAATAGAGTCACACGTTTAGAAAACACACTATGGCTGCTTAACGGGAAAGGTGAGGTGGGGTGATGCATACAACAAGGGTTTCAAATTATCTCAGATACCGTTCCATAAACCCAATATGTAATAGACAAGCCCTACTCCTTCCTCAATGAATTGGACTCAACACCCCCAATTCACCGCCCAAGAATATATCTGACTAGTAAGAATCTTGAAACCTATGCATTGATATCTCTCTGTAAGTGAGTCAAGTGGGTGTAAAGCGGCAAAATCACAGCAGTGAAAAGCAGGTAAACCCCATTATAAAAATCAATTACTTTTAAAAACCCGTGAAACAAAGACAGTGAAAGAGAGAGAAATTCTTACAAAATTCGTTCAGCGGCTGTAATGCCACCTGGATTGACCATATCTAGACCCACAGCTGATTGAGACATAAGGGTGGACACTCTTGGGGCTGAGAGGTTTGGTGAGGTTGGGTGAGCAAACGCAGACCCTTTAAAGTAATACTGCGTGGTACCCATCCCATGGGTCCCAAATCTCCAGGTTCAAGGGCATCTTCCTACATCGAAAACATGCATGAGAAACCCAGAAGATGGTACACCGTGTGATCGGGAAAGGTTTCTAAAACGCACCTCATTTCTCATCTCCTTGTGCTCGGGTTCGCCATTCCAGCCGCTTTACTAGCAATCTCCCTCCTTGGAGAATCAGCACCTTTAACCTCCTGTTCCGTACAGCTTGCAATTTGTCCTGAGGATGAAAGGGAAGAGGGGGAACCAATGAGAGACTAGCTCTAGGTGTTGGGACAGGCAGAGGTCACTCTATTTTCCCATCAGGAAGAAGAATAAACCACAGGCTCAGCCTGCCGCCTGGGACCAGAATAGGGCCTGAGGCAATCCTGCGCTTTTGCGGCCAGCGCCCAAGAAAGCGAGTTGAAAAATGGAGCTCAGGGGCACTGCAATTCACAAACCTGCAGACTTATAAATGATGACTCTCGTCCACAAATATATTGAGGGAAGGCAACGAAGAGGATTTGAAAGCAAGGCAGAATTGCAGGAAACAGATTTCAGGAGGGAGATTCGAATCGCCTTTAAAGCACAGGAAAAGCGGCAAAACCTCGACAATGATGCACTTGGCCAAAAAGGGCGTATGCGTTTTTTCCTGAATATATTCAGGAAAAAACGCATACGCCCTTTTTGGCCAACCAAGCAACCTGGAAAGGCAAATCAGCGCTACAAAGAAGTCTCGCTTCCCATCGGTCAAAAGGGCCATGCTGAATAAAGTGTCAAAACCAGAAATGCAGGACAGGCCATGGAGAAACGGGAGCCTGGCTACGCTGATGGGCGGGATGTAAATTGCCAACAGCCACTCTGGAGAAGTGCACGGTGTGTCCTGAAACATCTAAAAAACTGAGCTTAGGGAGCATAGGGCACATCCACTCATGGGCGTATAAATTGGGAAAACTAAAAATCAGCAAGACACAGGCACCCCAAAGTTTAGGGCTGCTCTGTTGACAAGAATCTCCACTTCGTTACACCTTAAATATCCCAGGAAAGAGAAAAATGGATAAAGAAGTTGTGGTCCTTATGTACAATGGAATATCACTCAGCCATGAAATCAACGTCATAAGGCTAGTAGCAGCATGATGATTGGATTTAGGTACGACGATTCTAAGTGAAATAAGTCACACAGAAAAAGACACTTATCATAAGATATGACTTATAGAGGGAATGTAAAAACCGCTACCCTTGAACTGAATTACAAAACAGAATAGAGTCACACGTTTAGAAAACACACTATGGCTGCTTAACGGGAAAGGTGAGGTGGGGTGATGCATACAACAAGGGTTTCAAATTATCTCAGATACCGTTCCATAAACCCAATATGTAATAGACAAGCCCTACTCCTTCCTCAATGAATTGGACTCAACACCCCCAATTCACCGCCCAAGAATATATCTGACTAGTAAGAATCTTGAAACCTATGCATTGATATCTCTCTGTAAGTGAGTCAAGTGGGTGTAAAGCGGCAAAATCACAGCAGTGAAAAGCAGGTAAACCCCATTATAAAAATCAATTACTTTTAAAAACCCGTGAAACAAAGACAGTGAAAGAGAGAGAAATTCTTAAAAAGTCGTTCAGGGGCTGTGATGCCACCTGGATTGACCATATCTAGACCCACAGCTGATTGAGACATAAGGGTGGACACTCTTGGGGCTGAGAGGTTTGGTGAGGTTGGGTGAGCAAACGCAGACCCTTTAAAGTAATACTGCGTGGTACCCATCCCATGGGTCCCAAATCTCCAGGTTCAAGGGCATCTTCCTACATCGAAAACATTCATGAGAAACCCAGAAGATGGTACACCGTGTGATCGGGAAAGGTTTCTAAAACGCACCTCATTTCTCATCTCCTTGTGCTTGGGTTCGCCATTCCAGCCGCTTTACTAGCAATCTCCCTCCTTGGAGAATCAGCACCTTTAACCTCCTGTTCCGTACAGGTTGCAATTTGTGCTGAGGATGAACGGGAAGAGGGGGAACCAATGAGAGACTAGCTCTAGGTGTTGGGACAGGCACAGGTCACTCTATTTTCCCCTCAAGAAGAAGAATTAACCACAGGCTCATCATGCCGCCTGGGACCAGAATAGGGCCTGAAGCAATCCTGCGCTTTTGCGGCCAGCGCCCAAGAAAGCGAGTTGAAAAATGGCGCTCAGGGGCACTGCAATTCACAAACCTGCAGACTTATAAATGATGACTCTCGTCCACAAATATATTGATGGAAGGAAACGAAGAGGATTTGAAAGCAAGGCAGAATTGCAGGAAACAGATTTCAGGAGGGAGATTCGAATCGCCTTTAAAGCACAGGAAAAGCGGCAAAACCTCGACAATGATGCCCTTGGCCAAAAAGGGCGTATGCGTTTTTTCCTGAATATATTCAGGAAAAAACGCATACGCCCTTTTTGGCCAACCAAGCAACCTGGAAAGGCAAATCAGCGCTACAAAGAAGTCTCGCTTCCCATCGGTCAAAAGGGCCATGCTGAATAAAGTGTCAAAACCAGAAATGCAGGACAGGCCATGGAGAAACGGGAGCCTGGCTACGCTGATGGGCGGGATGTAAATTGCCAACAGCCACTCTGGAGAAGTGCACGGTGTGTCCTGAAACATCTAAAAAACTCAGCTTAGGGAGCATAGGGCACATCCACTCATGGGCGTATAAATTGAGAAAACTAAAAATCAGCAAGACACAGGCACCCCAAAGTTTAGGGCTGCTCTGTTGACAAGAATCTCCACTTCGTTACACCTTAAATATCCCAGGAAAGAGAAAAATGGATAAAGAAGTGGTGGTCCTTATGTACAATGGAATATCACTCAGCCATGAAATCAACGTCATAAGGCTAGTAGCAGCATGATGAGTGGATTTAGGTACGACGATTCTAAGTGAAATAAGTCACACAGAAAAAGACACTTATCATAAGATATGACTTATAGAGGGAATGTAAAAACCGCTACCCTTGAACTGAATTACAAAACAGAATAGAGTCACACGTTTAGAAAACACATTATGGCTGCTTAACGGGAAAGGTGAGGTGGGGTGATGCATACAACAAGGGTTTCAAATTAGCTCAGATACCGTTCCATAAACCCAATATGTAATAGACAAGCCCTACTCCTTGCTCAAGGAATTGGACTCAGCACCCCCTATTCACCGCCCAAGAATATATCTGACTAGTAAGAATCTTGAAACCTATGCATTGATATCTCTCTGAAAGTGAGTCAAGTGGGTGTAAAGCGGCAAAATCACAGCAGTGAAAAGCAGGTAAACCCCATTATAAAAATCAATTACTTTTAAAAACCCGTGAAACAAAGACAGTGAAAGAGAGAGAAATTCTTACAAAATTCTTTCAGCGGCTGTAATGCCACCTGGATTGACCATATCTAGACCCACAGCTGATTGAGACATAAGGGTGGACTCTCTTGGGGCTGAGAGGTTTGGTGAGGTTGGGTGAGCAAACGCAGACCCTTTAAAGTAATACTGCGTGGTACCCATCCCATGGGTCCCAAATCTCCAGGTTCAAGGGCATCTTCCTACATCGAAAACATGCATGAGAAACCCAGAAGATGGTACACCGTGTGATCGGGAAAGGTTTCTAAAACGCACCTCATTTCTCATCTCCTTGTGCTCGGGTTCGCCATTCCAGCCGCTTTACTAGCAATCTCCCTCCTTGGAGAATCAGCACCTTTAACCTCCTGTTCCGTACAGCTTGCAATTTGTCCTGAGGATGAAAGGGAAGAGGGGGAACCAATGAGAGACTAGCTCTAGGTGTTGGGAGAGGCAGAGGTCACTCTATTTTCCCATCAGGAAGAAGAATTAACCACAGGCTCAGCCTGCCGCCTGGGACCAGAATAGGGCCTGAAGCAATCCTGCGCTTTTGCGGCCAGCGCCCAAGAAAGCCAGTTGAAAAATGGCGCTCAGGGGCACTGCAATTCACAAACCTGCAGACTTATAAATGATGACTCTCGTCCACAAATATATTGAGGGAAGGCAACGAAGAGGATTTGAAAGCAAGGCAGAATTGCAGGAAACAGATTTCAGGAGGGAGATTCGAATCGCCTTTAAAGCACAGGAAAACCGGCAAAACCTCGACAATGATGCCCTTGGCCAAAAAGGGCGTATGCGTTTTTTCCTGAATATATTCAGGAAAAAACGCATACGCCCTTTTTGGCCAACCAAGCAACCTGGAAAGGCAAATCAGCGCTACAAAGAAGTCTCGCTTCCCATCGGTCAAAAGGGCCATGCTGAATAAAGTGTCAAAACCAGAAATGCAGGACAGGCCATGGAGAAACGGGAGCCTGGCTACGCTGATGGGCGGGATGTAAATTGCCAACAGCCACTCTGGAGAAGTGCACGGTGTGTCCTGAAACATCTAAAAAACTCAGCTTAGGGAGCATAGGGCACATCCACTCATGGGCGTATAAATTGAGAAAACTAAAAATCAGCAAGACACAGGCACCCCAAAGTTTAGGGCTGCTCTGTTGACAAGAATCTCCACTTCGTTACACCTTAAATATCCCAGGAAAGAGAAAAATGGATAAAGAAGTGGTGGTCCTTATGTACAATGGAATATCACTCAGCCATGAAATCAACGTCATAAGGCTAGTAGCAGCATGATGAGTGGATTTAGGTACGACGATTCTAAGTGAAATAAGTCACACAGAAAAAGACACTTATCATAAGATATGACTTATAGAGGGAATGTAAAAACCGCTACCCTTGAACTGAATTACAAAACAGAATAGAATCACACGTTTAGAAAACACACTATGGCTGCTTAACGGGAAAGGTGAGGTGGGGTGATGCATACAACAAGGGTTTCAAATTAGCTCAGATACCGTTCCATAAAACCAATATGTAATAGACAATCCCTACTCCTTGCTCAAGGAATTGGACTCAGCACCCCCTATTCACCGCCCAGGAAGATATCTGACTAGTAAGAATCTTGAAACCTATGCATTGATATCTCTCTGAAAGTGAGTCAAGTGGGTGTAAAGCGGCAAAATCACAGCAGTGAAAAGCAGGTAAACCCCATTATAAAAATCAATTACTTTTAAAAACCCGTGAAACAAAGACAGTGAAAGAGAGAGAAATTCTTACAAAATTCTTTCAGCGGCTGTAATGCCACCTGGATTGACCACATCTAGACCCACAGCTGATTGAGACATAAGGGTGGACACTCTTGGGGCTGAGAGGTTTGGTGAGGTTGGGTGAGCAAACGCAGACCCTTTAAAGTAATACTGCGTGGTACCCATCCCATGGGTCCCAAATCTCCAGGTTCAAGGGCATCTTCCTACATCGAAAACATTCATGAGAAACCCAGAAGATGGTACACCGTGTGATCGGGAAAGGTTTCTAAAACGCACCTCATTTCTCAGCTCCTTGTGCTCGGGTTCGCCATTCCAGCCGCTTTACTAGCAATCTCCCTCCTTGGAGAATCAGCACCTTTAACCTCCTGTTCCGTACAGCTTGCAATTTGTCCTGAGGATGAAAGGGAAGAGGGGGAACCAATGAGAGACTAGCTCTAGGTGTTGGGATAGGCAGAGGTCACTCTATTTTCCCAACAGGAAGAAGAATTAACCACAGGCTCAGCCTGCCGCCTGGGACCAGAATAGGGCCTGAAGCAATCCTGCGCTTTTGCGGCCAGCGCCCAAGAAAGCGAGTTGAAAAATGGCGCTCAGGGGCACTGCAATTCACAAACCTGCAGACTTATAAATGATGACTCTCGTCCACAAATATATTGATGGAAGGAAACGAAGAGGATTTGAAAGCAAAGCAGAATTGCAGGAAACACATTTCAGGAGGGAGATTCGAATCGCCTTTAAAGCACAGAAAAAGCGGCAAAACCTCGACAATGATGCCCTTGGCCAAAAAGGGCGTATGCGTTTTTTCCTGAATATATTCAGGAAAAAACGCATACGCCCTTTTTGGCCAACCAAGCAACCTGGAAAGGCAAATCAGCGCTACAAAGAAGTCTCGCTTCCCATCGGTCAAAAGGGCCATGCTGAATAAAGTGTCAAAACCAGAAATGCAGGACAGGCCATGGAGAAACGGGAGCCTGGCTACGCTGATGGGCGGGATGTAAATTGCCAACAGCCACTCTGGAGAAGTGCACGGTGTGTCCTGAAACATCTACAAAACTCAGCTTAGGGAGCATAGGGCACATCCACTCATCGGCGTATAAATTGGGAAAAGTAAAAATCAGCAAGACACAGGCACCCCAAAGTTTAGGGCTGCTCGGTTGACAAGAATCTCCACTTCGTTACACCTTAAATATCCCAGGAAAGAGAAAAATGGATAAAGAAGTTGTGGTCCTTATGTACAATGGAATATCACTCAGCCATGAAATCAACGTCATAAGGCTAGTAGCAGCATGATGAGTGGATTTAGGTACGACGATTCTAAGTGAAATAAGTCACACAGAAAAAGACACTTATCATAAGATATGACTTATAGAGGGAATGTAAAAACCGTTACCCTTGAACTGAATTACAAAACAGAATAGAGTCACACGTTTAGAAAACACACTATGGCTGCTTAACGGGAAAGGTGAGGTGGGGTGATGCATACAACAAGGGTTTCAAATTAGCTCAGATACCGTTCCATAAACCCAATATGTAATAGACAAGCCCTACTCCTTGCTCAAGGAATTGGACTCAGCACCCCCTATTCACCGCCCAAGAATATATCTGACTAGTAAGAATCTTGAAACCTATGCATTGATATCTCTCTGAAAGTGAGTCAAGTGGGTGTAAAGCGGCAAAATCACAGCAGTGAAAAGCAGGTAAACCCCATTATAAAAATCAATTACTTTTAAAAACCCGTGAAACAAAGACAGTGAAAGAGAGAGAAATTCTTAAAAAGTCGTTCAGGGGCTGTGATGCCACCTGGATTGACCACATCTAGACCCACAGCTGATTGAGACATAAGGGTGGACACTCTTGGGGCTGAGAGGTTTGGTGAGGTTGGGTGAGCAAACGCAGACCCTATAAAGTAATACTGCGTGGTACCCATCCCATGGGTCCCAAATCTCCAGGTTCAAGGGCATCTTCCTACATCGAAAACATTCATGAGAAACCCAGAAGATGGTACACCGTTTGATCGGGAAAGGTTTCTAAAACGCACCTCATTTCTCATCTCCTTGTGCTTGGGTTCGCCATTCCAGCCGCTTTACTAGCAATCTCCCTCCTTGGAGAATCAGCACCTTTAACCTCCTGTTCCGTACAGGTTGCAATTTGTGCTGAGGATGAACGGGAAGAGGGGGAACCAATGAGAGACTAGCTCTAGGTGTTGGGACAGGCACAGGTCACTCTATTTTCCCCTCAAGAAGAAGAATTAACCACAGGCTCATCATGCCGCCTGGGACCAGAATAGGGCCTGAAGCAATCCTGCGCTTTTGCGGCCAGCGCCCAAGAAAGCGAGTTGAAAAATGGCGCTCAGGGGCACTGCAATTCACAAACCTGCAGACTTATAAATGATGACTCTCGTCCACAAATATATTGATGGAAGGAAACGAAGAGGATTTGAAAGCAAGGCAGAATTGCAGGAAACAGATTTCAGGAGGGAGATTCGAATCGCCTTTAAAGCACAGGAAAAGCGGCAAAACCTCGACAATGATGCCCTTGGCCAAAAAGGGCGTATGCGTTTTTTCCTGAATATATTCAGGAAAAAACGCATACGCCCTTTTTGGCCAACCAAGCAACCTGGAAAGGCAAATCAGCGCTACAAAGAAGTCTCGCTTCCCATCGGTCAAAAGGGCCATGCTGAATAAAGTGTCAAAACCAGAAATGCAGGACAGGCCATGGAGAAACGGGAGCCTGGCTACGCTGATGGGCGGGATGTAAATTGCCAACAGCCACTCTGGAGAAGTGCACGGTGTGTCCTGAAACATCTAAAAAACTCAGCTTAGGGAGCATAGGGCACATCCACTCATGGGCGTATAAATTGAGAAAACTAAAAATCAGCAAGACACAGGCACCCCAAAGTTTAGGGCTGCTCTGTTGACAAGAATCTCCACTTCGTTACACCTTAAATATCCCAGGAAAGAGAAAAATGGATAAAGAAGTGGTGGTCCTTATGTACAATGGAATATCACTCAGCCATGAAATCAACGTCATAAGGCTAGTAGCAGCATGATGAGTGGATTTAGGTACGACGATTCTAAGTGAAATAAGTCACACAGAAAAAGACACTTATCATAAGATATGACTTATAGAGGGAATGTAAAAACCGCTACCCTTGAACTGAATTACAAAACAGAATAGAATCACACGTTTAGAAAACACACTATGGCTGCTTAACGGGAAAGGTGAGGTGGGGTGATGCATACAACAAGGGTTTCAAATTAGCTCAGATACCGTTCCATAAAACCAATATGTAATAGACAATCCCTACTCCTTGCTCAAGGAATTGGACTCAGCACCCCCTATTCACCGCCCAGGAAGATATCTGACTAGTAAGAATCTTGAAACCTATGCATTGATATCTCTCTGAAAGTGAGTCAAGTGGGTGTAAAGCGGCAAAATCACAGCAGTGAAAAGCAGGTAAACCCCATTATAAAAATCAATTACTTTTAAAAACCCGTGAAACAAAGACAGTGAAAGAGAGAGAAATTCTTACAAAATTCTTTCAGCGGCTGTAATGCCACCTGGATTGACCACATCTAGACCCACAGCTGATTGAGACATAAGGGTGGACACTCTTGGGGCTGAGAGGTTTGGTGAGGTTGGGTGAGCAAACGCAGACCCTTTAAAGTAATACTGCGTGGTACCCATCCCATGGGTCCCAAATCTCCAGGTTCAAGGGCATCTTCCTACATCGAAAACATTCATGAGAAACCCAGAAGATGGTACACCGTGTGATCGGGAAAGGTTTCTAAAACGCACCTCATTTCTCAGCTCCTTGTGCTCGGGTTCGCCATTCCAGCCGCTTTACTAGCAATCTCCCTCCTTGGAGAATCAGCACCTTTAACCTCCTGTTCCGTACAGCTTGCAATTTGTCCTGAGGATGAAAGGGAAGAGGGGGAACCAATGAGAGACTAGCTCTAGGTGTTGGGATAGGCAGAGGTCACTCTATTTTCCCAACAGGAAGAAGAATTAACCACAGGCTCAGCCTGCCGCCTGGGACCAGAATAGGGCCTGAAGCAATCCTGCGCTTTTGCGGCCAGCGCCCAAGAAAGCGAGTTGAAAAATGGCGCTCAGGGGCACTGCAATTCACAAACCTGCAGACTTATAAATGATGACTCTCGTCCACAAATATATTGATGGAAGGAAACGAAGAGGATTTGAAAGCAAAGCAGAATTGCAGGAAACACATTTCAGGAGGGAGATTCGAATCGCCTTTAAAGCACAGAAAAAGCGGCAAAACCTCGACAATGATGCCCTTGGCCAAAAAGGGCGTATGCGTTTTTTCCTGAATATATTCAGGAAAAAACGCATACGCCCTTTTTGGCCAACCAAGCAACCTGGAAAGGCAAATCAGCGCTACAAAGAAGTCTCGCTTCCCATCGGTCAAAAGGGCCATGCTGAATAAAGTGTCAAAACCAGAAATGCAGGACAGGCCATGGAGAAACGGGAGCCTGGCTACGCTGATGGGCGGGATGTAAATTGCCAACAGCCACTCTGGAGAAGTGCACGGTGTGTCCTGAAACATCTACAAAACTCAGCTTAGGGAGCATAGGGCACATCCACTCATCGGCGTATAAATTGGGAAAAGTAAAAATCAGCAAGACACAGGCACCCCAAAGTTTAGGGCTGCTCGGTTGACAAGAATCTCCACTTCGTTACACCTTAAATATCCCAGGAAAGAGAAAAATGGATAAAGAAGTTGTGGTCCTTATGTACAATGGAATATCACTCAGCCATGAAATCAACGTCATAAGGCTAGTAGCAGCATGATGAGTGGATTTAGGTACGACGATTCTAAGTGAAATAAGTCACACAGAAAAAGACACTTATCATAAGATATGACTTATAGAGGGAATGTAAAAACCGTTACCCTTGAACTGAATTACAAAACAGAATAGAGTCACACGTTTAGAAAACACACTATGGCTGCTTAACGGGAAAGGTGAGGTGGGGTGATGCATACAACAAGGGTTTCAAATTAGCTCAGATACCGTTCCATAAACCCAATATGTAATAGACAAGCCCTACTCCTTGCTCAAGGAATTGGACTCAGCACCCCCTATTCACCGCCCAAGAATATATCTGACTAGTAAGAATCTTGAAACCTATGCATTGATATCTCTCTGAAAGTGAGTCAAGTGGGTGTAAAGCGGCAAAATCACAGCAGTGAAAAGCAGGTAAACCCCATTATAAAAATCAATTACTTTTAAAAACCCGTGAAACAAAGACAGTGAAAGAGAGAGAAATTCTTAAAAAGTCGTTCAGGGGCTGTGATGCCACCTGGATTGACCACATCTAGACCCACAGCTGATTGAGACATAAGGGTGGACACTCTTGGGGCTGAGAGGTTTGGTGAGGTTGGGTGAGCAAACGCAGACCCTATAAAGTAATACTGCGTGGTACCCATCCCATGGGTCCCAAATCTCCAGGTTCAAGGGCATCTTCCTACATCGAAAACATTCATGAGAAACCCAGAAGATGGTACACCGTTTGATCGGGAAAGGTTTCTAAAACGCACCTCATTTCTCATCTCCTTGTGCTTGGGTTCGCCATTCCAGCCGCTTTACTAGCAATCTCCCTCCTTGGAGAATCAGCACCTTTAACCTCCTGTTCCGTACAGGTTGCAATTTGTGCTGAGGATGAACGGGAAGAGGGGGAACCAATGAGAGACTAGCTCTAGGTGTTGGGACAGGCACAGGTCACTCTATTTTCCCCTCAAGAAGAAGAATTAACCACAGGCTCATCATGCCGCCTGGGACCAGAATAGGGCCTGAAGCAATCCTGCGCTTTTGCGGCCAGCGCCCAAGAAAGCGAGTTGAAAAATGGCGCTCAGGGGCACTGCAATTCACAAACCTGCAGACTTATAAATGATGACTCTCGTCCACAAATATATTGATGGAAGGAAACGAAGAGGATTTGAAAGCAAGGCAGAATTGCAGGAAACAGATTTCAGGAGGGAGATTCGAATCGCCTTTAAAGCACAGGAAAAGCGGCAAAACCTCGACAATGATGCCCTTGGCCAAAAAGGGCGTATGCGTTTTTTCCTGAATATATTCAGGAAAAAACGCATACGCCCTTTTTGGCCAACCAAGCAACCTGGAAAGGCAAATCAGCGCTACAAAGAAGTCTCGCTTCCCATCGGTCAAAAGGGCCATGCTGAATAAAGTGTCAAAACCAGAAATGCAGGACAGGCCATGGAGAAACGGGAGCCTGGCTACGCTGATGGGCGGGATGTAAATTGCCAAGAGCCACTCTGGAGAAGTGCACGGTGTGTCCTGAAACATCTAAAAAACTCAGCTTAGGGAGCATAGGGCACATCCACTCATGGGCGTATAAATTGAGAAAACTAAAAATCAGCAAGACACAGGCACCCCAAAGTTTAGGGCTGCTCTGTTGACAAGAATCTCCACTTCGTTACACCTTAAATATCCCAGGAAAGAGAAAAATGGATAAAGAAGTGGTGGTCCTTATGTACAATGGAATATCACTCAGCCATGAAATCAACGTCATAAGGCTAGTAGCAGCATGATGAGTGGATTTAGGTACGACGATTCTAAGTGAAATAAGTCACACAGAAAAAGACACTTATCATAAGATATGACTTATAGAGGGAATGTAAAAACCGCTACCCTTGAACTGAATTACAAAACAGAATAGAGTCACACGTTTAGAAAACACATTATGGCTGCTTAACGGGAAAGGTGAGGTGGGGTGATGCATACAACAAGGGTTTCAAATTAGCTCAGATACCGTTCCATAAACCCAATATGTAATAGACAAGCCCTACTCCTTGCTCAAGGAATTGGACTCAGCACCCCCTATTCACCGCCCAAGAATATATCTGACTAGTAAGAATCTTGAAACCTATGCATTGATATCTCTCTGAAAGTGAGTCAAGTGGGTGTAAAGCGGCAAAATCACAGCAGTGAAAAGCAGGTAAACCCCATTATAAAAATCAATTACTTTTAAAAACCCGTGAAACAAAGACAGTGAAAGAGAGAGAAATTCTTACAAAATTCTTTCAGCGGCTGTAATGCCACCTGGATTGACCATATCTAGACCCACAGCTGATTGAGACATAAGGGTGGACTCTCTTGGGGCTGAGAGGTTTGGTGAGGTTGGGTGAGCAAACGCAGACCCTTTAAAGTAATACTGCGAGGTACCCATCCCATGGGTCCCAAATCTCCAGGTTCAAGGGCATCTTCCTACATCGAAAACATGCATGAGAAACCCAGAAGATGGTACACCGTGTGATCGGGAAAGGTTTCTAAAACGCACCTCATTTCTCATCTCCTTGTGCTCGGGTTCGCCATTCCAGCCGCTTTACTAGCAATCTCCCTCCTTGGAGAATCAGCACCTTTAACCTCCTGTTCCGTACAGCTTGCAATTTGTCCTGAGGATGAAAGGGAAGAGGGGGAACCAATGAGAGACTAGCTCTAGGTGTTGGGAGAGGCAGAGGTCACTCTATTTTCCCATCAGGAAGAAGAATTAACCACAGGCTCAGCCTGCCGCCTGGGACCAGAATAGGGCCTGAAGCAATCCTGCGCTTTTGCGGCCAGCGCCCAAGAAAGCCAGTTGAAAAATGGCGCTCAGGGGCACTGCAATTCACAAACCTGCAGACTTATAAATGATGACTCTCGTCCACAAATATATTGAGGGAAGGCAACGAAGAGGATTTGAAAGCAAGGCAGAATTGCAGGAAACAGATTTCAGGAGGGAGATTCGAATCGCCTTTAAAGCACAGGAAAACCGGCAAAACCTCGACAATGATGCCCTTGGCCAAAAAGGGCGTATGCGTTTTTTCCTGAATATATTCAGGAAAAAACGCATACGCCCTTTTTGGCCAACCAAGCAACCTGGAAAGGCAAATCAGCGCTACAAAGAAGTCTCGCTTCCCATCGGTCAAAAGGGCCATGCTGAATAAAGTGTCAAAACCAGAAATGCAGGACAGGCCATGGAGAAACGGGAGCCTGGCTACGCTGATGGGCGGGATGTAAATTGCCAACAGCCACTCTGGAGAAGTGCACGGTGTGTCCTGAAACATTTAAAAAACTCAGCTTAGGGAGCATAGGGCACTTCCACTCATGGGCGTATAAATTGGGAAAACTAAAAATCAGCAAGACACAGGCACCCCAAATTTTAGGGCTGCTCTGTAGACAAGAACCTCCACTTCATTACACCTTAAATATCCCAGGAAAGAGAAAAATGGATAAAGAAGTTTTGGTCCTTATGTACAATGGAATATCACTCAGCCATGAAATCAACGTCATAAGTCTAGTAGCAGCATGATGAGTGGATTTAGGTACGACGATTCTAAGTGAGATAAGTCAGACAGGAAAAGACACTTATCATAAGATATCACTTATAGAGGGAATGTAAAAACCGCTACCCTTGAACTGAATTACAAAACAGAATACAGTCACAACGTTTAGAAAACACACTATGGCTGCTTAACGGGAAAGGTGAGGTGGGGTGATGCATAAAACAAGGGTTTCAAATTATCTCAGATACCGTTCCATAAACACACTATGTAATAGACAAGACCTACTCCTTGCTCAATGAATTTGACTCAGCACCCCCTATTCACCGCCCAAGAATATATCTGACTAGTAAGAATCTGAAAACCTATGCATTGATATCTCTCTGTAAGTGAGTCATGTGGGTGTAAAGCAGCAAAAACACAGCAGTGAAAAGCAGGTAAACCCCATTATAAAAATCAATTACTTTTAAAAACCCGTGAAATAAAGACAGTGAAAGAGAGAGAAATTCTTACAAAAGTCGTTCAGGGGCTGTGATGCCACCTGGATTGACCATATCTAGACCCACAGCTGATTGAGACATAAGGGTGGACACTCTTGGGGCTGAGAGTTTTGGTGAGGTTGGGTGAGCAAACGCAGACCCTTTAAAGTAATACTGCGTGGTACCCATCCCATGGGTCCCAAATCTCCAGGTTCAAGGGCATCTTCATACATCAAAAACATGCATGAGAAACCCAGAAGATGGTACACCGTGTGATCAGGAAAGGTTTCTAAAACGCACCTCATTTCTCATCTCCTTGTGCTCGGGTTCGCCATTCCAGCCGCTTTACTAGCAATCTCCCTCCTTGGAGAATCAGCACCTTTAACCTCCTGTTCCGTACAGGTTGCAATTTGTCCTGAGGATGAACGGGAAGAGGGGGAACCAATGAGAGACTAGCTCTAGGTGTTGGGACAGGCACAGGTCACTCTATTTTCCCCTCAGGAAGAAGAATTAACCACAGGCTCAGCCTGCCGCCTGGGACCAGAATAGGGCCTGAAGCAATCCTGCGCTTTTGCGGCCAGCGCCCAAGAAAGCGAGTTGAAAACTGGAGCTCAGGGGCACTGCAATTCACAAACCTGCAGACTTATAAATGATGACTCTCGTCCACGAATATATTGAGGGAAGGCAACGAAGAGGATTTGAAAGCAAGGCAGAATTGCAGGAAACAGATTTCAGGAGGGAGATTCGAATCGCCTTTAAAGCACAGGAAAAGCGGCAAAACCTCGACAATGATGCCCTTGGCCAAAAAGGGCGTATGCGTTTTTTCCTGAATATATTCAGGAAAAAACGCATACGCCCTTTTTGGCCAACCAAGCAACCTGGAAACGCAAATCAGCGCTACAAAGCAGTCTCGCTTCCCATCGGTCAAAAGGGCCATCCTGAATAAAGGGTCAAAACCAGAAATGCAGGACAGGCCATGGAGAAACGGGAGCCTGGCTACGCTGATGGGCGGGATGTAAATTGCCAACAGCCACTCTGGAGAAGTGCACGGTGTGTCCTGAAACATCTAAAAAACTGAGCTTAGGGAGCATAGGGCACATCCACTCATGGGCGTATAAATTGGGAAAACTAAAAATCAGAAAGACACAGGCACCCCAAAGTTTAGGGCTGCTCTGTTGACAAGAATCTCCACTTGGTTACACCTTAAATATCCCAGGAAAGAGAAAAATGGATAAAGAAGTTGTGGTCCTTATGTACAATGGAATATCACTCAGCCATGAAATCAACGTCATAAGGCTAGTAGCAGCATGATGATTGGATTTAGGTACGACGATTCTAAGTGAAATAAGTCACACAGAAAAAGACACTTATCATAAGATATCACTTATATAGGGAATGTAAAAACCGCTACCCTTGAACTGAATTACAAAACAGAATAGAGTCACACGTTTAGAAAACACACTATGGCTGCTTAACGGGAAAGGTGAGGTGGGGTGATGCATACAACAAGGGTTTCACATTAGCTCAGATACCGTTCCATAAACCCAATATGTAATAGACAAGCCCTACTCCTTCCTCAATGAATTGGACTCAACACCCCCTATTCACCGCCCAAGAATATATCTGACTAGTAAGAATCTTAAAACCTATGCATTGATATCTCTCTGTAAGTGAGTCAAGTGGGTGTAAAGCGGCAAAAACACAGCAGTGAAAAGCAGGTAAACCCCATTATAAAAATCAATTACTTTTAAAAACCCGTGAAACAAAGACAG
Organism: Balaenoptera physalus; assembly: GCF_965194825.1. Classification (NCBI taxonomy): domain Eukaryota; kingdom Metazoa; phylum Chordata; class Mammalia; order Artiodactyla; family Balaenopteridae; genus Balaenoptera; species Balaenoptera physalus. The sequence continues at coordinate 1,062,021 of NW_028126537.1, read as the reverse complement.
TGAAAGAGAGAGAAATTCTTAAAAAGTCGTTCAGGGGCTGTGATGCCACCTGCATTGACCATATCTAGACCCACAGCTGATTGAGACATAAGGGTGGACACTCTTGGGGCTGAGAGGTTTGGTGAGGTTGGGTGAGCAAACGCAGACCCTATAAAGTAATACTGCGTGGTACCCATCCCATGGGTCCCAAATCTCCAGGTTCAAGGGCATCTTCCTACATCGAAAACATGCATGAGAAACCCAGAAGATGGTACACCGTGTGATCGGGAAAGGTTTATAAAACGGACCTAATTTCTCATCTCCTAGTGCTCGGGTTCGCCATTCCAGCCGCTTTACTAGCAATCTCCCTCCTTGGAGAATCAGCACCTTTAACCTCCTGTTCTGTACAGGTTGCAATTTGTCCTGAGGATGAACGGGAAGAGGGGGAACCAATGAGAGACTAGCTCTAGGTGTTGGGACAGGCACAGGTCTATTTTCCCATCAGGAAGAAGAATTAACCACAGGCTCAGCCTGCCGCCCGGGACCAGAATAGGGCCTGAAGCAATCCTGCGCTTTTGCGGCCAGCTCCCAAGAAAGCGAGTTGAAAAATGGAGCTCAGGGGCACTGCAATTCACAAACCTGCAGACTTATAAATGATGACTCTCGTCCACAAATATATTGAGGGAAGGCAACGAAGAGGATTTGAAAGCAAGGCAGAATTGCAGGAAACAGATTTCAGGAGGGAGATTCGAATCGCCTTTAAAACACAAGAAAAGCGGCAAAACCTCGACAATGATGCCCTTGGCCAAAAAGGGCGTATGCGTTTTTTCCTGAATATATTCAGGAAAAAACGCATACGCCCTTTTTGGCCAACCAAGCAACCTGGAAAGGCAAATCAGCGCTACAAAGAAGTCTCGCTTCCCATCGGTCAAAAGGGCCATGCTGAATAAAGTGTCAAAACCAGAAATGCAGGACAGGCCATGGAGAAATGGGGGCGTGGCTACGCTGAAGGGCGGGATGTAAATTGCCAACAGCCACTCTGGAGAAGTGCACGGTGTGTCCTGAAACATCTAAAAAACTGAGCTTAGGGAGCATAGGGCACATCCACTCATGGGCGTATAAATTGGGAAAACTAAAAATCAGCAAGACACAGGCACCCCAAAGTTTAGGGCTGCTCTGTTGACAAGAATCTCCACTTGGTTACACCTTAAATATCCCAGGAAAGAGAAAAATGGATAAAGAAGTTGTGGTCCTTATGTACAATGGAATATCACTCAGCCATGAAATCAACGTCATAAGGCTAGTAACAGCATGATGAGTGGATTTAGGTACGAAGATTCTAAGTGAAATAAGTCACACAGAAAAAGACACTTATCATAAGATATGACTTATAGAGGGAATGTAAAAACCGCTACCCTTGAACTGAATTACAAAACAGAATAGAGTCACACGTTTAGAAAACACACTATGGCTGCTTAATGGGAAAGGTGAGGTGGGGTGATGCATACAACAAGGGTTTCAAATTAGCTCAGATACCGTTCCATAAAGCCAATATGTAATAGACAAGCCCTACTCCTTCCTCAATGAACTGGACTCCACACCCCCTATTCACCGCCCAGGAAGATATCTGACTAGTAAGAATCTTGAAACCTATGCATTGATATCTCTCTGTAAGTGAGTCAAGTGGGTGTAAAGCGGCAAAATCACAGCAGTGAAAAGCAGGTAAACCCCATTATAAAAATCAATTACTTTTAAAAACCCGTGAAACAAAGACAGTGAAAGAGAGAGAAATTCTTACAAAATTCGTTCAGGGGCTTTGATGCCACCTGGATTGACCATATCTAGACCCACAGCTGATTGAGACATAAGGGTGGACACTCTTGGGGCTGAGAGGTTTGGTGAGGTTGGGTGAGCAAACGCAGACCCTATAAAGTAATACTGCGTGGTACCCATCCCATGGGTCCCAAATCTCCAGGTTCAAGGGCATCTTCCTACATCGAAAACATTCATGAGAAACCCAGAAGATGGTACACCGTGTGATCGGGAAAGGTTTCTAAAACGCACCTCATTTCTCATCTCCTTGTGCTTGGGTTCGCCATTCCAGCCGCTTTACTAGCAATCTCCCTCCTTGGAGAATCAGCACCTTTAACCTCCTGTTCCGTACAGGTTGCAATTTGTCCTGAGGATGAACGGGAAGAGGGGGAACCAATGAGAGACTAGCTCTAGGTGTTGGGACAGGCACAGGTCACTCTATTTTCCCCTCAAGAAGAAGAATTAACCACAGGCTCAGCGTTCCGCCTGGGACCAGAATAGGGCCTGAAGCAATCCTGCGCTCATGCGGCCAGCTCCCAAGAAAGCGAGTTGAAAAATGGAGCTCAGGGGCACTGAAATTCACAAACCTGCAGACTTATAAATGATGACTCTCGTCCACAAATATATTGATGGAAGGCAACGAGGAGGATTTGAAAGCAAGGCAGAATTGCAGGAAACAGATTTCAGGAGGGAGATTCGAATCGCCTTTAAAGCACAGGAAAAGCGGCAAAACCTCGACAATGATGCCCTTGGCCAAAAAGGGCGTATGCGTTTTTTCCTGAATATATTCAGGAAAAAACGCATACGCCCTTTTTGGCCAACCAAGCAACCTGGAAAGGCAAATCAGCGCTACAAAGAAGTCTCGCTTCCAATCGGTCAAAAGGGCCATGCTGAATAAAGTGTCAAAACCAGAAATACAGGACAGGCCATGGAGAAACGGGAGCCTGGCTACGCTGATGGGCGGGATGTAAATTGCCAACAGCCACTCTGGAGAAGTGCACGGTGTGTCCTGAAACATCTAAAAAACTGAGCTTAGGGAGCATAGGGCACATCCACTCATAGGCGTATAAATTGGGAAAACTAAAAATCAGCAGGACACAGGCACCCCAAAGTTTAGGGCTGCTCTGTTGACAAGAATCTCCACTTCGTTACACCTTAAATATCCCAGGAAAGAGAAAAATGGATAAAGAAGTTGTGGTCCTTATGTACAATGGAATATCACTCAGCCATGAAATCAACGTCATAAGGCTAGTAGCAGCCTGATGATTGGATTTAGGTACGACGATTCTAAGTGAAATAAGTCACACAGAAAAAGACACTTATCATAAGATATGACTTATAGAGGGAATGTAAAAACCGCTACCCTTGAACGGAATTACAAAACAGAATAGAGTCACACGTTTAGAAAACACACTATGGCTGCTTAACGGGAAAGGCGAGGTGGGGTGATGCATACAACAAGGGTTTCAAATTATCTCAGATACCGTTCCATAAACCCAATATGTAATAGACAAGCCCTACTCCTTCCTCAATGAATTGGACTCAACACCCCCAAATCACCGCCCAAGAATATATCTGACTAGTAAGAATCTTGAAACCTATGCATTGATATCTCTATGTAAGTGAGTCAAGTGGGTGTAAAGCGGCAAAATCACAGCAGTGAAAAGCAGGTAAACCCCATTATAAAAATCAATTACTTTTAAAAACCCGTGAAACAAAGACAGTGAAAGAGAGAGAAATTCTTACAAAATTCGTTCAGCGGCTGTAATGCCACCTGGATTGACCATATCTAGACCCACAGCTGATTGAGACATAAGGGTGGACACTCTTGGGGCTGAGAGGTTTGGTGAGGTTGGGTGAGCAAACGCAGACCCTTTAAAGTAATACTGCGTGGTACCCATCCCATGGGTCCCAAATCTCCAGGTTCAAGGGCATCTTCCTACATCGAAAACATGCATGAGAAACCCAGAAGATGGTACACCGTGTGATCGGGAAACGTTTGTAAAACGCACCTCATTTCTCATCTCCTTGTGCTTGGGTTCGCCATTCCTGCCGCTTTACTAGCAATCTCCCTCCTTGGAGAATCAGCACCTTTAACCTCCTGTTCCGTACAGGTTGCAATTTGTCCTGAGGATGAACGGGAAGAGGGGGAACCAATGAGAGACTAGCTCTAGCCGTTGGGACAGGCACAGGTCACTCTATTTTCCAATCAGGAAGAAGAATTAACCACAGGCTCAGCCTGCGCCCGGGACCAGAATAGGGCCTGAAGCAATCCTGCGCTTTTGCGGCCAGCTCCCAAGAAAGCGAGTTGAAAAATGGAGCTCAGGGGCACTGCAATTCACAAACCTGCAGACTTATAAATGATGACTCTCGTCCACAAATATATTGAGGGAAGGCAACGAAGAGGATTTGAAAGCAAAGCAGAATTGCAGGAAACACATTTCAGGAGGGAGATTCGAATCGCCTTTAAAGCACAGAAAAAGCGGCAAAACCTCGACAATGATGCCCTTGGCCAAAAAGGGCGTATGCGTTTTTTCCTGAATATATTCAGGAAAAAACGCATACGCCCTTTTTGGCCAACCAAGCAACCTGGAAAGGCAAATCAGCGCTACAAAGAAGTCTCGCTTCCCATCGGTCAAAAGGGCCATGCTGAATAAAGTGTCGAAACCAGAAATGCAGGACAGGCCATGGAGAAACGGGAGCCTGGTTACGCTGATGGGCGGGATGTAAATTGCCAAGAGCCACTCTGGAGATGTGCACGGTGTGTCCTGAAACATCTAAAAAATGCAGCTTAGGGAGCGTAGGGCACTTCCACTCATGGGCGTATAAATTGGGAAAACTAAAAATCAGCAAGACACAGGCACCGCAAAGTTTCGGGCTGCTCTGTTGACAAGAACCGCCACTTGGTTACACCTTAAATATCCCAGGAAAGAGAAAAATGGATAAAGAAGTTGTGGTCCTTATGTACAATGGAATATCACTCAGCCATGAAATCAACGTCATAAGGCTAGTAGCAGCATGATGAGTGGATTTAGGTACGACGATTCTAAGTGATATAAGTCACACAGAAAAAGACACTTGTCATAAGATATCACTTATAGAGGGAATGTAAAAACCGCTACCCTTGAACTGAATTACAAAACAGAATAGAGTCACACGTTTAGAAAACACACTATGGCTGCTTAACGGGAAAGGTGAGGGGGGGTGATGCATAAAACAAGGGTTTCAAATTATCTAAGATACCGTTCCATAAACCCAATATGTAATAGACAAGTCCTTCTCCTTGCTCAAGGAATTGGACTCAGCACCCCCTATTCACCGCCCAAGAATATATCTGACTAGTAAGAATCTTAAAACCTATGCATTGATATCTCTCTGTAAGTGAGTCAAGTGGGTGTAAAGCGGCAAAAACACAGCAGTGGAAAGCAGATAAACCCCATTATAAAAATCAATTACTTTTAAAAACCCCTGAAACAAAGACAGTGAAAGAGAGAGAAATTCTTACAAAAGTCGTTCATGGGTTGTGATGCCACCTGGATTGACCATATCTAGACCCACAGCTGATTGAGACATAAGGGTGGACACTCGGGGCTGAGAGGTTTGGTGAGGTTGGGTGAGCAAACGCAGACCCTTTAAAGTAATACTGCGTGGTACCCATCCCATGGGTCCCAAATCTCCAGGTTCAAGGGCATCTTCCTACATCGAAAACATGCATTAGAAACCCAGAAGATGGTACACCGTGTGATCGGGAAAGGTTTCTAAAACGCACCTCATTTCTCATTTCCTTGTTCTCGGGTTCGCCATTCCACCTGCTTTACTAGCAATCTCCCTCCTTGGAGAATCAGCACCTTTAACCTCCTGTTCCGAACAGGTTGCAATTTGTCCTGAGGATGAACGGGAAGAGGGGGAACCAATGAGAGACTAGCTCTAGGTGTTGGGACAGGCACAGGTCACTCTATTTTCCCATCAGGAAGAAGAATTAAGCACAGGCTCAGCCTGCCGCTCGGGAACAGAATAGGGCCTGAAGCAATCCTGCGCATTTGCGGCCAGCTCCAAAGAAAGCGAGTTGAAAAATGGAGTTCAGGGGCACTGCAATTCACAAACCTGCAGACTTATAAATGATGACTCTCGTCCACAAATATATTGAGGGAAGGCAACGAAGAGGATTTGAAAGCAAGGCAGAATTGCAGGAAACAGATTTCAGGAGGGAGATTCGACTCGCGTTTAAAGCACAGGAAAAGCGGCAAAACCTCGACAATGATGCCCTTGGCCAAAAAGGGCGTATGCGTTTTTTCCTGAATATATTCAGGAAAAAACGCATACGCCCTTTTTGGCCAACCAAGCAACCTGGAAAGGCAAATCAACGCTACAGAGAAGTCTCGCTTCCCATCGGTCAAAAGGGCCATGCTGAATAAAGTGTCAAAACCAGAAATGCATGACAGGCCATGGAGAAACGGGAGCCTGGCTATGCTGATGGGTGGGATGTAAATTGCCAACAGCCACTCTGGAGAAGTGCACGGTTTGTCCTGAAACATCTAAAAAACTCAGCTTAGGGAGCATAGCGCACTTCCACTCATTGGCGTATAAATTGGGAAAATTAAAAATCAGCAAGACACAGGCACCCCAAAGTTTAGGGCTGCTCTGTTGACAAGAACCTCCACTTGGTTACACCTTAAATATCCCAGGAAAGAGAAAAATGGATAAAGAAGTTGTGGTCCTTATGTACAATGGAATATCACTCAGCCATGAAATCAACGTCATAAGGCTAGTAGCAGCAAGATGAGTGGATTTAGGTACGACGATTCTAAGTAAAATAAATCACACAGAAAAAGGTACTTATCATAAGATATCACTTATAGAGGGAATATAAAAACCGCTACCCTTGAACTGAATTACAAAACAGAACAGAGTCACACGTTTGGAAAACACACTATGGCTGCTTAACGGGAAAGTTGAGGTGGGGTGATGCATAAAACAAGGGTTTCAAATTAGCTCAGATACCGTTCCATAAACCCAATATGTAATAGACAAGACCTACTCCTTGCTCAATGAATTGGACTCAACACCCCCTATTCACTGCCCAAGAATATATCTGACTAGTAAGAATCTTAAAACCTATGTATTGATAACTCTCTGTAAGTGAGTCAAGTGGGTGTAATGCGGCAGAAACACAGCAGTGAAAAGCTGCTAAACCCCATTATAAAAATCAATTACTTTTGAAAACCCGTGAAACAAAGACAGTGAAAGAGAGAGAAATTCTTACAAAGTTAGCTCTGGGTCTGTGATGCCACCTGTATTGACCATATCTAGACCCACAGATGATTGAGACATAAGGGTGGACACTCTTGGGGCTGAGAGGTTTGGTGAGGTTGGGTGAGCAAACGCAGACCCTTTAAAGTAATACTGCGTGGTACCCATCCCATGGGTCCCAAATCTCCAGGTTCAAGGGCATCTTCCTACATCGAAAACATGCATGAGAAACCCAGAAGATGGTACACCGTGTGATCGGGAAAGGTTTCTAAAACGCACCTCATTTCTCATCTCCTTGTGCTCGGGTTCGCCATTCCAGCCGCTTTACTAGCAATCTCCCTCCTTGGAGAATCAGCACCTTTAACCTCCTGTTCCGTACAGGTTGCAATTTTTCCTGAGGATGAACGGGAAGAGGGGGAACCAATGAGAGACTAGCTCTAGGTGTTGGGACAGGCACAGGTCACTCTATTTTCCCATCAGGAAGAAGAATTAACCACAGGCCCAGCCTGCCGCCTGGGACGAGAATAGGGCCTGAAGCAATCCTGCGCTTTTGCGGCCAGCTCCCAAGAAAGCGAGTTGAAAAATGGAGCTCAGGGGCACTGCAATTCACAAACCTGCAGACTTATACATGATGACTCTCGTCCACAAATATATTGAGGCAAGGCAACGAAGAGGATTTGAAAGCAAGGCAGAATTGCAGGAAACAGATTTCAGGAGGGAGATTCGAATCGCCTTTAAAGCACAGAAAATGCGGCAAAACCTCGACAATGATGCCCTTGGCCAAAAAGGGCGTATGCGTTTTTTCCTGAATATATTCAGGAAAAAACGCATACGCCCTTTTTGGCCAACCAAGCAACCTGGAAAGGCAAATCAGCGCTACAAAGAAGTCTCGCTTTCCATCGGTCAAAAGGGCCATGCTGAATAAAGTGTCAAAACCAGAAATGCAGGACAGGCCATGGAGAAACGGGAGCCTGGCTACGCTGATGGGCGGGATGTAAATTTCCAACAGCCACTCTGGAGAAGTGCACGGTGTGTCCTGAAACATCTACAAAACTCAGCTTAGGGAGCATAGGGCACATCCACTCATGGGCGTATAAATTGGGAAAACTAAAAATCAGCAAGACACAGGCACCCCAAAGTTTAGGGCTGCTCTGTTGACAAGAACCTCCACTTCGTTACACCTTAAATATCCCAGGAAAGAGAAAAATGGATAAAGAAGTTGTGGTCCTTTTGTACAATGGAATATCACTCAGCCATGAAATCAACGTCATAAGGCTAGTAGCAGCATGATGAGTGGATTTAGGTACGACGATTCTAAGTGAAATAAGTCACACAGAATAAGACACTTGTCATAAGATATCACTTATAGAAGGGACGTAGCCCCCTCACGCATAGTAGACGTGCCCATGGAGTCAAGGCCAAGGCCAGTCCCTCTCCTTGCCAGGAGGGAACCTGAGCTGATAACCCACGGAGGGGACACTGGACAGGCCTTGGGCTCAGCACTCAGTAATTTAGAAGTACTGCCTCACTTAATCCTCACAAATCCCCATGAGCTGGTGCTTTCGTGATGTCCTTCTTACAGAGGCGAGTGGAGAGAAGGATCCACCACAGGCCAAAGCCCGCACGCTCAGTGTGTGAGGCTCTGACCTGATCCACCTGGGCCCTCCTCCTCCTAATAAGCACACACTGTCCGGCAAGGTTTAGGATTTGGCTAAAAGGGCACTGCATGTAAATAAGTGGAAAGGCTTGTTTTTAACCTCCAGAGGTCTCTGATAACACCCTGGAGATATCTCAGGATTAGGAGGCCCCTGAGTGAGCTATCCACTAGGTCATCTCCTAGCCCACCCTGCCTGCAGGTCTCGGGAGGTTCCAGGGTGCACTCAGTAGCTAAGGTGGGCCTCCATCGCCAGATGGAAACTTCTCTGCCTCGAATCTTGGGCTGGAAAGCTGACAGCTCTTGGCTACACAACGAGCAGGTACCTCCCTATTCCCTTCTGTCTTCCCTAACCCGGGCTTTCTACACCAGCTCTAAACCAAAACTACTCAGAACTGCTCACTTGCGTAGGTCTTGATTTTTACTACCAAAGGCATAGCAAAAGGGTGGTTTTGCCCTGATAAAGGAAGCGATGGATTAGCTCATACCACGGGGCAATTATGGTCAATCTGTTTACTTTTGCTGCAGTCACTCAGATTAAGAAATGCCACTGAGGTGTATACATATGTCAACATTTATCAAATAATATATTTAAAGTATCCACAAGTTTATTGTATGCCAATTATATCTCAATAAAGTTGTTAAATCGAAAAAAAAAAAAAGATATCACTTATAGAGGGAATGTAAAAACCGCTGCCCTTGAACTAAATTACAAAACACAACAGAGTCACACGTTTAGAAAACACACTATGGCTGCTTAACGGGAAAGGTGAGGTGGGGTGATGCATAAAACAAGGGTTTCAAATTAGCTCAGATACCGTTCCATAAACCCAATAGGTAATAGACAAGACCTACTCCTTGCTCAGTGAATTGGACTCAACACCCCCTATTCACCGCCCAAGAATATATCTGATTAGTAAGAATCTTAAAACCTATGCATTGATATCTCTCTGTAAGTGAGTCAAGTGGGTGTAAAGCGGCAAAAACACAGCAGTGAAAAGCAGGTAAACCCCATTATAAAAATCAATTACTTTTAAAAACCCGTGAAACAAAGACAGTGAAAGAGAGATAAATTCTTACAAAATTAGTTCAGGGGCTGTGATGCCACCTGGATTGACCATATCTAGACCCACAGCTGATTGAGGCATAAGGGTGGACACTCTTGGGGCTGAGATGTTTGGTGAGGTTGGGTGAGCAAACGCAGACCCTTTAAAGTAATACTGCGTGGTACCCATCCCATGGGTCCCAAATCTCCAGGTTCAAGGGCATCTTCCTACATCGAAAACATGCATGAGAAACCCAGAAGATGGTACACCGTGTGATCAGGAAAGGTTTCCAAAACGCACCTCATTTCTAATCTCCTTGTGCTCGGGTTCGCCATTCCAGCCGCTTTACTAGCAATCTCCCTCCTTGGAGAATCAGCACCTTTAACCTCCTGTTCCGTACAGGTTGCAATTTGTCCTGAGGATGAACGGGAAGAGGGGGAACCCATGAGAGAGTAGCTCTAGGTGTTGGGACAGGCAAAGGACACTCTATTTTCCCATCAGGAAGAAGAATTAACCACAGGCTCAGCCTGCCGCCCGGGACCAGAATAGGGCCTGAAGCAATCCTGCGCTTTTGCGGCCAGCCCCAAGAAAGCGAGTTGAAAAATGGAGCTCAGGGGCACTGCAATTCACAAACCTGCAGACTTATAAATGATGACTCTCGTCCACAAATATATTGAGGGAAGGCAACGAAGAGGATTTAAAAGCAAGGCAGAATTGCAGGAAACAGATTTCAGGAGGGAGATTCGAATCGCCTTTAAAGCACAGGAAAAGCGGCAAAACCTCGACAATGATGCCCTTGGCCAAAAAGGGCGTATGCGTTTTTTCCTGAATATATTCTGGAAAAAAAGCATACGCCCTTTTTGGCCAACCAAGCAACCTGGAAAGGCAAATCAGCGCTACAAGGAAGTCTCGCTTCCCATCGGTCAAAAGGGCCATGCTGAATAAAGTGTCAAAACCAGAAATGGAGGACAGGCCATGGAGAAACGGGAGCCTGGCTATGCTGATGGGAGGGATGTAAATTGCCAGCAGCCACTCTGGAGAAGTGCACGGTGTGTCCTGAAACATCTAAAAAACTCACCTTAGGGAGCATAGGGCACTTCCACTCATGGGCGTATAAATTGGGAAAACTAAAAATCAGCAAGACACAGGCACCCCAAAGTTTAGGGCTGCTCTGTTGACAAGAACCTCCACTTGGTTACACCTTAAATATCCCAGGAAAGAGAAAAATGGAAAAGAAGTTGTGGTCCTTATGTACAATGGAATATCACACAGCCATGAAATCAACGTCATAAGGCTAGTAGCAGCATGATGAGTGGATTTAGGTACGACGATTCTAAGTGAAATAAGTCACACAGAAAAAGATACTTATCATAAGATATCACTTATAGAGGGAATATAAAAACGGCTACCCTTGAACTGATTTACAAATCAGAGCAGTGTCACATGTTTAGAAAACACACTATGGCTGCTTAACGGGAAAGGTGAGGTGGGGTGATGCTAAAACAAGGGATTCAAATTAGCTCAGATACCGTTCCATAAACCCAATATGTAATAGACAAGACCTACTCCTTGCTCAATGAATTGGAGTCAACACCCCCTATTCACCGCCCAAGAATATATCTGACTAGTAAGAATCTTAAAACCTATGTATTGATAATTCTGTAAGTGAGTCAAGTGGGTGTAAAGCGGCAGAAACACAGCAGTGAAAAGCTGCTAAACCCCATTATAAAAATCAATTACTTTTAAAAACCCGTGAAACAAAGACAGTGAAAGAGAGAGAAATTCTTACAAAATTCGTTCAGGGGCTGTGATGCCACCTGGATTGACCATATCTTGACCCACAGCTGATTGAGACATAAGGGTGGACACTCTTGGGGCTGAGAGGTTTGGTGAGGTTGGGTGAGCAAACGCAGACCCTTTAAAGTAATACTGCGTGGTACCCATCCCATGGGTCCCAAATCTCCAGGTTCAAGGGCATCTTCCTACATCGAAAACATGCATGAGACACCCAGAAGATGGTACACCGTGTGATCGGGAAAGGTTTCCAAAACGCACCTCATTTCTCATCTCCTTGTGCTCGGGTTCTCCATTCCAGCCGCTTTACTAGCAATCTCCCTCCTTGGAGAATCAGCACCTTTAACCTCCTGTTCCGTACAGGTTGCAATTTGTCCTGAGGATGAACGGGAAGAGGGGGAACCAATGAGAGACTAGCTCTAGGTGTTGGGACAGGCACAGGTCACTCTATTTTCCCATCAGGAAGAAGAATTAACCACAGGCTCAGCCTGCCGCCTGAGACCAGAATAGGGCCTGAAGCAATCCTGCGCTTTTGCGGCCAGCTCCCAAGTAAGCGAGTTGAAAAATGGAGTTCAGGAGCACTGCAATTCACAAACCTGCAGACTTATAAATCATGACTCTCGTCCACAAATATATTGAGGGAAGGCAACGAAGAGGATTTGAAAGCAAGGCAGAATTGCAGGAAACAGATTTCAGGAGGGAGATTCGAATCGCCTTTAAAGCACAGGAAAAGCGGCAAAACCTCGACAATGATGCCCTTGGCCAAAAAGGGCGTATGCGTTTTTTCCTGAATATATTCAGGAAAAAACGCATACGCCCTTTTTGGCCAACCAAGCAACCTGGAAAGGCAAATCAGCGCTACAAAGATGTCTCGCTTCCCATCGGTCAAAAGGGCCATGCTGAATAAAGTGTCAAAACCAGAAATGCAGGACAGGCCATGGAGAAATGGGAGCCTGGCTACGCTGATGGGCGGGATGTAAATTGCCAACAGCCACTCTGGAGAAGTGCACGGTATGTCCTGAAACATGTAAAAAACTCAGCTTAGAGAGCATAGAGCACATCCACTCATGGGCGTATAAATTGGGAAAACTAAAAATCAGCAAGACACAGGCACCCCAAAGTTTAGGGCTGCTCTGTTGACAAGAATCTCCACTTCGTTACACCTTAAATATCCCAGAAAAGAGAAAAATGGATAAAGAAGTTGTGGTCCTTATGTACAATGGAATATCACTCAGCCATGAAATCAACGTCATAAGGCTAGTAGCAGCATGATGAGTGGATTTAGGTACGACGATTCTAAGTGAAATAAGTCACACAGAAAAAGACACTTATCATAAGATATGACTTATAGAGGGACTGTAAAAACCGCTACCCTTGAACTGAATTACAAAACAGAATAGAGTCACACGTTTAGAAAACACACTATGGCTGCTTAACGGGAAAGGTGAGGTGGGGTGATGCATACAACAAGGGTTTCAAATTATCTCAGATACCGTTCCATAAACCCAATATGTAATAGACAAGCCCTACTCCTTCCTCAATGAATTGGACTCAACACCCCCAATTCACCGCCCAAGAATATATCTGACTAGTAAGAATCTTGAAACCTATGCATTGATATCTCTCTGTAAGTGAGTCAAGTGGGTGTAAAGCGGCAAAATCACAGCAGTGAAAAGCAGGTAAACCCCATTATAAAAATCAATTACTTTTAAAAACCCGTGAAACAAAGACAGTGAAAGAGAGAGAAATTCTTACAAAATTCGTTCAGGGGCTTTGATGCCACCTGGATTGACCATATCTAGACCCACAGCTGATTGAGACATAAGGGTGGACACTCTTGGGGCTGAGAGGTTTGGTGAGGTTGGGTGAGCAAACGCAGACCCTATAAAGTAATACTGCGTGGTACCCATCCCATGGGTCCCAAATCTCCAGGTTCAAGGGCATCTTCCTACATCGAAAACATTCATGAGAAACCCAGAAGATGGTACACCGTGTGATCGGGAAAGGTTTCCAAAACGCACCTCATTTCTCATCTCCTTGTGCTCGGGTTCGCCATTCCAGCCGCTTTACTAGCTAGCAATCTCCCTCTTGGAGAATCAGCACCTTTAAGCTCCTTTTCCGTACAGGTTGCAGTTTGTCCTGAGGATGATCGGGAAGAGGGGGAAACAATGAGAAACTAGCGCTAGGTGTTGGGACAGGCACAGGCCACTCTAATTTCCCATCAGGAAGAAGAATTAACCACAGGCTCAGCCTGCCCCACGGAACCAGAATAGGGCCTTAAGCAATCCTGCGGTTTTGCGGCCAGCGCCCAAGAAAGCGAGTTGAAAAATGGAGCTCAGGGGCACTGCAATTCACAAACCTGCGGACTTATAAATGATGACTCTCGTCCACAAATATATTGAAGGAAGGCAACGAAGAGGATTTGAAAGCAAGGCAGAATTGCAAGAAATTTATATAGTTTATATGTTAAGTGTTTATATACATTTAACATACATTAGCCTATTTAGGTTAGCCCCATAATCCTAATTTTTCCATCCTTCCACCTTTCATTTTGGTTAACCATTAGTTTGTTTTATAAGTCTGTGAGTGTCTTTTTCTGTGGAGGTATGTTCATTGGTAGCAATCTTAGGATAACTTGTATAAATGATATCATAGGATATTTGTCATTCCCTTTTGACTTACTTTACCTAATATGATTATTTCTAGGCTCATTTGTAGTCTTGAAAATGGCAGTCTTCATTTTTTTCCCGAGGCTACTATTCCATTCTGTACATATACCCCTTCTTCTTTGTCAATTCATCTGTTTATGGACCTTTTTTTTGCTTCCATGTCTTGGCTATTCCAATATTGCTGCAGTGCACATTTGCCTGCCTCTGTCTTTCCGATTCTGGTGGTCTTAGATTATAGGACCAAAAGGTGCCCTGCTACATCATCTGGTAGCTCAATTTTTACCTTTTAAAGCAGCTCCATTCAGTTTTCGATAGTGCTGTTACCACTTTACATCCCACCAGCTGCTAGAAGGTACAAAGTTCTCTAAAACCCCTTCAGCATTTATAGTTTGTAGACGTTTTGCTGATGGTCATTTGACTGGTGTGAGCTGAAACCTTTTTGGAGGTTGGATTTGCATGTGGCTAATAATTCCTTATACTGAGCTTTAGGCTTGTCCTTTTTTTCTTTTCCTCTTTTTTTTTTAAAGAGTGAGTACAACTCCTCTCTTCATACTGACTTCTTGAAAAATTTGTCATGTGTTGAATTTTCTTGCCTATTCCCTACTCCAGGGCATTTTTTGAGGGGAGGTGTCATTTACAGCCCTGCAGTCCTTGTGACTATTAAGCAACCATTAGCACTGGGTTTAAAGCTGCTGTTGTGAGAAACAGCCACAAGGCGGCAGCATTATTACGTTCTCAACCCTTGTTACTAGGGCAACAGAGTCTTCCTGGAGATAGTGTTCCGAGGTTGTATATTAGAGAAGAATGTGCGGGGACAAGCCCGCAGATTTCAGAAGGTAGATAGGAATCGACGTTAGAGCACATGAAAAGCGGCAAAACGTCAACAATGATGCACTTGGCCAAAAAGGGCCTATGCGTTTTTTCCTGAATATATTCAGGAAAAAACACATAGGCCCTTTTTGGCCAACCAAGCAAGCCAGAAAGGCAAATCAGCACTACAAATAAGTCTCGCTTCCCATCCGTCCAAAAGCCATCCAAAAAAGTGTAAAAACCAGAAGTGCAGGACAGGCCAGGTAGAAAAGGGAGCCTTGTTAAGCTGATGGGCGGGATGTAAATTGCCAACGGCCACTCTGGAGAAGTGCATGGTGTTTCCTAAAACATCTAAAAAACACAGCTAGAGAGCCTAGGGCCCTTCCACTCGTGGGCGTATAAAATGGGAAAACGAAAAATCAACAAGACACAGGCACCCCAAAGCTTAGGACTGCTCTGTTTACAAGGACCTCCACTTCAGTACACGTGAAATATGCCAGGATAGCGAAAAATGGATAAAGAAGTGAGGTACTTATGTACAATGGCATATCACTCAGCCATGAAATCAGTGTCATACGGCTACTAGCAGCATGATGAGTGGATTTAGGTACGATGTTTCTAAGTGAAATAAGTCACACAGAAAAAGAAACTTATCATAAGATATCAATTATAGAGGGAAAGTAAAAATCGCTACCCATGACCTGATTACAAAACAGAACAGAGTCACACATTTAGAAAACACTGGATGGCTGCTTAACTGGAAAGGTGAGGTGCGGTGAGGCATAAAACAAGGGTTTGAAATTAGCACACATACCGTTCCATAAACCAAATATGTAACAGACAACACCTACACCTTGCTCAGTGAACTGGACTCAACGCCCCGTATTCACCGCACAAGAGTATATCTGACAAGTAAGAATCTTAAAACCTATGTATTGATATCTCTCTGTAAATGAATCAAGTGGGTGTAAAGCGGCATAAACACAGCAGTGAAAATCAGCTAAACCCCATTATAAAAATAGATTACAAAAAAAAACCCATAAAATAGAGTGAAAGAGAGAGAAATTCGTAAAAATTTCGTTCAGGAGCAGTGAAGCAACCTGGATCGACCATTTCTAGACCCACAGCTGGATTATATATAAGGCTGGACACTCTTGGGGCTGAGATGTTTGGTGAGGTTGGGTGAGCAAACGCAGACCCTTTAAAGTAATACTGCGTGGTACCCATCCCATGGGTCCCAAATCTCCAGGTTCAAGGGCATCTTCCTACATCGAAAACATGCATGAGAAACCCAGAAGATGGTACACCGTGTGATCAGGAAAGGTTTCCAAAACGCACCTCATTTCTAATCTCCTTGTGCTCGGGTTCGCCATTCCAGCCGCTTTACTAGCAATCTCCCTCCTTGGAGAATCAGCACCTTTAACCTCCTGTTCCGTACAGGTTGCAATTTGTCCTGAGGATGAACGGGAAGAGGGGGAACCCATGAGAGACTAGCTCTAGGTGTTGGGACAGGCAAAGGACACTCTATTTTCCCATCAGGAAGAAGAATTAACCACAGGCTCAGCCTGCCGCCCGGGACCAGAATAGGGCCTGAAGCAATCCTGCGCTTTTGCGGCCAGCCCCAAGAAAGCGAGTTGAAAAATGGAGCTCAGGGGCACTGCAATTCACAAACCTGCAGACTTATAAATGATGACTCTCGCCCACAAATATATTGAGGGAAGGCAACGAAGAGGATTTAAAAGCAAGGCAGAATTGCAGGAAACAGATTTTAGGAGGGAGATTCGAATCGCCTTTAAAGCACAGGAAAAGCGGCAAAACCTCGACAATGATGCCCTTGGCCAAAAAGGGCGTATGCGTTTTTTCCTGAATATATTCAGGAAAAAACGCATACGCCCTTTTTGGCCAACCAAGCAACCTGGAAAGGCAAATCAGCGCTACAAAGAAGTCTCGCTTCCCATCGGTCAAAAGGGCCATGCTGAATAAAGTGTCAAAACCAGAAATGCAGGACAGGCCATGGAGAAACGGGAGCCTGGCTACGCTGATGGGCGGGATGTAAATTGCCAACAGCCACTCTGGAGAAGTGCACGGTGTGTCCTGAAACATCTAAAAAACTGAGGTTAGGGAGCATAGGGCACATCCACTCATGGGCGTATAAATTGGGAAAACTAAAAATCAGCAAGACACAGGCACCCCAAAGTTTAGGGCTGCTCTGTTGACAAGAATCTCCACTTCGTTACACCTTAAATATCCCAGGAAAGAGAAAAATGGATAAAGAAGTTGTGGTCCTTATGTACAATGGAATATCACTCAGCCATGAAATCAACGTCATAAGGCTAGTAGCAGCATGATGAGTGGATTTAGGTACGACGATTCTAAGTGAAATAAGTCACACAGAAAAAGACACTTATCATAAGATATGACTTATAGAGGGACTGTAAAAACCGCTACCCTTGAACTGAATTACAAAACAGAATAGAGTCACACGTTTAGAAAACACACTATGGCTGCTTAACGGGAAAGGTGAGGTGGGGTGATGCATACAACAAGGGTTTCAAATTATCTCAGATACCGTTCCATAAACCCAATATGTAATAGACAAGCCCTACTCCTTCCTCAATGAATTGGACTCAACACCCCCAATTCACCGCCCAAGAATATATCTGACTAGTAAGAATCTTGAAACCTATGCATTGATATCTCTCTGTAAGTGAGTCAAGTGGGTGTAAAGCGGCAAAATCACAGCAGTGAAAAGCAGGTAAACCCCATTATAAAAATCAATTACTTTTAAAAACCCGTGAAACAAAGACAGTGAAAGAGAGAGAAATTCTTACAAAATTCGTTCAGGGGCTTTGATGCCACCTGGATTGACCATATCTAGACCCACAGCTGATTGAGACATAAGGGTGGACACTCTTGGGGCTGAGAGGTTTGGTGAGGTTGGGTGAGCAAACGCAGACCCTATAAAGTAATACTGCGTGGTACCCATCCCATGGGTCCCAAATCTCCAGGTTCAAGGGCATCTTCCTACATCGAAAACATTCATGAGAAACCCAGAAGATGGTACACCGTGTGATCGGGAAAGGTTTCCAAAACGCACCTCATTTCTCATCTCCTTGTGCTCGGGTTCGCCATTCCAGCCGCTTTACTAGCTAGCAATCTCCCTCTTGGAGAATCAGCACCTTTAAGCTCCTTTTCCGTACAGGTTGCAGTTTGTCCTGAGGATGATCGGGAAGAGGGGGAAACAATGAGAAACTAGCGCTAGGTGTTGGGACAGGCACAGGCCACTCTAATTTCCCATCAGGAAGAAGAATTAACCACAGGCTCAGCCTGCCCCACGGAACCAGAATAGGGCCTTAAGCAATCCTGCGGTTTTGCGGCCAGCGCCCAAGAAAGCGAGTTGAAAAATGGAGCTCAGGGGCACTGCAATTCACAAACCTGCGGACTTATAAATGATGACTCTCGTCCACAAATATATTGAAGGAAGGCAACGAAGAGGATTTGAAAGCAAGGCAGAATTGCAAGAAATTTATATAGTTTATATGTTAAGTGTTTATATACATTTAACATACATTAGCCTATTTAGGTTAGCCCCATAATCCTAATTTTTCCATCCTTCCACCTTTCATTTTGGTTAACCATTAGTTTGTTTTATAAGTCTGTGAGTGTCTTTTTCTGTGGAGGTATGTTCATTGGTAGCAATCTTAGGATAACTTGTATAAATGATATCATAGGATATTTGTCATTCCCTTTTGACTTACTTTACCTAATATGATTATTTCTAGGCTCATTTGTAGTCTTGAAAATGGCAGTCTTCATTTTTTTCCCGAGGCTACTATTCCATTCTGTACATATACCCCTTCTTCTTTGTCAATTCATCTGTTTATGGACCTTTTTTTTGCTTCCATGTCTTGGCTATTCCAATATTGCTGCAGTGCACATTTGCCTGCCTCTGTCTTTCCGATTCTGGTGGTCTTAGATTATAGGACCAAAAGGTGCCCTGCTACATCATCTGGTAGCTCAATTTTTACCTTTTAAAGCAGCTCCATTCAGTTTTCGATAGTGCTGTTACCACTTTACATCCCACCAGCTGCTAGAAGGTACAAAGTTCTCTAAAACCCCTTCAGCATTTATAGTTTGTAGACGTTTTGCTGATGGTCATTTGACTGGTGTGAGCTGAAACCTTTTTGGAGGTTGGATTTGCATGTGGCTAATAATTCCTTATACTGAGCTTTAGGCTTGTCCTTTTTTTCTTTTCCTCTTTTTTTTTTTAAAGAGTGAGTACAACTCCTCTCTTCATACTGACTTCTTGAAAAATTTGTCATGTGTTGAATTTTCTTGCCTATTCCCTACTCCAGGGCATTTTTTGAGGGGAGGTGTCATTTACAGCCCTGCAGTCCTTGTGACTATTAAGCAACCATTAGCACTGGGTTTAAAGCTGCTGTTGTGAGAAACAGCCACAAGGCGGCAGCATTATTACGTTCTCAACCCTTGTTACTAGGGCAACAGAGTCTTCCTGGAGATAGTGTTCCGAGGTTGTATATTAGAGAAGAATGTGCGGGGACAAGCCCGCAGATTTCAGAAGGTAGATAGGAATCGACGTTAGAGCACATGAAAAGCGGCAAAACGTCAACAATGATGCACTTGGCCAAAAAGGGCCTATGCGTTTTTTCCTGAATATATTCAGGAAAAAACACATAGGCCCTTTTTGGCCAACCAAGCAAGCCAGAAAGGCAAATCAGCACTACAAATAAGTCTCGCTTCCCATCCGTCCAAAAGCCATCCAAAAAAGTGTAAAAACCAGAAGTGCAGGACAGGCCAGGTAGAAAAGGGAGCCTTGTTAAGCTGATGGGCGGGATGTAAATTGCCAACGGCCACTCTGGAGAAGTGCATGGTGTTTCCTAAAACATCTAAAAAACACAGCTAGAGAGCCTAGGGCCCTTCCACTCGTGGGCGTATAAAATGGGAAAACGAAAAATCAACAAGACACAGGCACCCCAAAGCTTAGGACTGCTCTGTTTACAAGGACCTCCACTTCAGTACACGTGAAATATGCCAGGATAGCGAAAAATGGATAAAGAAGTGAGGTACTTATGTACAATGGCATATCACTCAGCCATGAAATCAGTGTCATACGGCTACTAGCAGCATGATGAGTGGATTTAGGTACGATGTTTCTAAGTGAAATAAGTCACACAGAAAAAGAAACTTATCATAAGATATCAATTATAGAGGGAAAGTAAAAATCGCTACCCATGACCTGATTACAAAACAGAACAGAGTCACACATTTAGAAAACACTGGATGGCTGCTTAACTGGAAAGGTGAGGTGCGGTGAGGCATAAAACAAGGGTTTGAAATTAGCACACATACCGTTCCATAAACCAAATATGTAACAGACAACACCTACACCTTGCTCAGTGAACTGGACTCAACGCCCCGTATTCACCGCACAAGAGTATATCTGACAAGTAAGAATCTTAAAACCTATGTATTGATATCTCTCTGTAAATGAATCAAGTGGGTGTAAAGCGGCATAAACACAGCAGTGAAAATCAGCTAAACCCCATTATAAAAATAGATTACAAAAAAAAACCCAAAAAATACAGTGAAAGAGAGAGAAATTCGTAAAAATTTCGTTCAGGGGCAGTGAAGCAACCTGGATCGACCATATCTAGACCCACAGCTGGATTATATATAAGGCTGGACACTCTTGGGGCTGAGAGGATTGGTGAGGTTGGGTGAGCAAACGCCTACCCTTTAAAGTAATAGTGCATGGTACCCATTCTATGGGTCCCAAATCTCCAGGTTCAAGGGAATCTTCTTAGAGCAAAAAAATGAATGGGAAACCCAGTGGATGATATACAGTGTGACCGGGAAAGGTTTCTGAAACGCACCTCATTCCTCATCTCCTGCTGCTCGGGTTTGCCATTCCAGCCGCGTTACTATCAATCTCCCCACTTGGAGAATCAGCACCTTTAACCTCCTGTTTCGTACAGGTTGCAATTTGTCCTGAGGATGAATGGGAAGAGGGGGAACCCATGAGAGGGTAATTCTAGGTGTTGGGACAGGCACAGGTCACTCTAATTTCCATCAGGAAGAAGAATTAACCACAGGCTCAGCCTGTCCCACGGAACCAGATTGGGCCTGAAGCCATCCTGCGGTTTTTCGGCCAACTCCCAAAAGAGCGAGTTGAAAAATGGAGATCAGGGGCACTGCAATTCACAAACCTGCAGAGTTATAAATGATAACTCTCGTCCACAAATATATTGAGGGAAGGCAACGAAGAGGATTTGAAAGCAAAGCAGAATTGCAGGAAACAGATTTCAGGAGGAAGATTCGAATCGCCTTTAAAGCTCATGGAAAGCGGCAAAACCTCGACAATGATGCCCTTGGCCAAAAAGGGCGTATGCGTTTTTTCCTGAATATATTCAGGAAAAAACGCATACGCCCTTTTTGGTCAACCAAGAAACCTGGAAAGGCAAATCAGCGCTACAAAGAAGTCTCGCTTCCCATCGCTCAAAAGGGCCATGCTGAATAAAGGGTCAATACCAGAAATGCAGGAAAGGCCATGGAGAAATGGGAGCCTTTCTACGCTGATGGGCAGGATGTAAATTGCGAAGAGCCACTCTGGCGAAGTGCACGGTGTGTCCTGAAACATCTACAAAACACAGCTTAGAGAGCATAGGGCACTTCTACTCATGGGCGTATATATTGGGAAAACTAAAAATCAGCAAGACACATGCACTCCAAAGTTTAGGGCTGCTCTGTTGACAAGAACCTCCACTTCCTTACACATTAAATATCCCCGGAAAGAGCAAAATGGATAAAGAAGCTGTGGTCCTTATGTACAATGGAATATCACTCAGCCATGAAATCAACGTCATAAGGCTAGTAGCAGCATGATGAGTGGATTTAGGTACGACGATTCTAAGTGAAATAAGTCACACAGAAAAAGACACTTATCATAAGATATCACTTATACAGGGAATGGAAAAACCGCTACACTTGAACTGAATTACAAAACAGAACAGAGTCACACGTTGAGAAAACGCACTATGGCTGCTTAACTGGAAAGGTGAGGTGGCGTGATGCATAAAACAAGGGTTTAAAATTACCTCAGATACCGTTCCGTATACCCAATATGTAATAGACAAGAAGTACGCCTTGCTCAGTGAACTGGACTCAACACCCCCTATTCACCGCCCAAGAATATATCTGACTAGTAAGAATCTTAAAACCTATGTATTGATATCTCTCTGTAAGTGAGTCAAGTGGGTGTAAAGCGGCAGAAACACAGCAGTGAAATGCAGCTAAACCCCATTATAAAAATCAATTACTTTTAAAAACCCGTGAAACAAAGACAGTGAAAGAGAGAGAAATTCTTACAAAATTCGTTCAGGGGCTGTGATGCCACCTGGATTGACCATATGTAGACCCACAGCTGATAGAGACATAAGGGTGGACACTCTTGGGGCTGAGAGTTTTGGTGAGGTTGGGTGAGCAAACGCAGATCCTTTAAAGTAATACTGCGTGGTACCCATTCTATGGATCCCAAATCTCCAGGTTCAGTGGAATCTTCCAATAGAGAAAAAATGCTTGGGAAACCCGGTGGATGGTATACAGTGTGATCGAGAAAGGTTTCTGAAACGCACCTCATTCCTCATCTCCTGGTGCTCGGGTTCGCCATTCCAGCCGCTTTACTAACAATCTCCCCACTTGGAGAATCAGCACCTTTAACCTCCTGTTCCGTACAGGTTGTAATTTTTCCTGAGGATGAATGGGAAGAGGGGGAACCCATGAGAGGCTAGCTGTAACTGTTGGGACAGGCAGAGGTAACCCTTATTTCCATTCAGGAAGAAGAATTAACCACAGGCTCAGCCTGCGCCCCGGAACCAGAATAGGGCCTGATGCAATCCTGCGGGTTTGCGGCCAGCTCCCAAAAAAGCGATTTGGAAAATGGAGCTCAGGAGCACGGCAATTCACAAATCTGCAGAGTTATAAATGATAACTCTCGTCTAAAAATGTATTGAGGTAAGGCAACGAAGAGGATTTCAAAGCAAGACAGAATTGCAGGAAACAGTTTTTCACAGGTAGATTGGACTCGCCTTTAAAGCACATGAAATTCCGCAGAACTTCGACAATGATGCAGTTGGCCAAAAAGGGCGTCTGCGTTCTTTCCTGAATAAATTTTGGAAAAAACGCAGATGCTCTTTTGGCCAACTAAACAAGCGGGCAATGCAAATCAGCATTACAAAAATGTCTCACTTCGCATTGGTCAAAAGGCCCATGCTGAAAAAGTGTAAAACCCAGAAATGCAGGACAGGCCATGGAGAAAACGGAGCCTTGTTATGCTGATCGGCGGGATGTAAATTGCCACCGGCCACTCTTGAGAAGTGTATGCTGTATCTTAAAACTTCTAAAAAACAGAACTACAGAACATACAGCACTTCCCCTCATGGGCGTATATCTTGGGAAAACCAAAAAATCGACAAGACACAGGCACCCCAAAGTTTAGGGCTGCTCTGTTTAGAAATACCTCGATTTGGGTACAACTTACATGTCCTTGGAAGGAAAAAATGGAGAAAGAAGATGTGGTACTTATGTACAATGGAATATTACTCAGCAATTAAATCAATGAAATAAGGCCAGTGGCAGCAACTCGTGCAGACTGAGGTACGATCATTCTAAGTGACATAAGTCAGACATAAAAAGAGACTTATCATAAGGTATCACTTATAGATAGTATCTAAAAATGCCTTCACATGAACGCAATTACAAAACAGAAACGGAGTCACACATTTAGAAAACACACTTATGGCTGCTAAAGGAGAAAGGTGGGGCGGGGTGATGCATAAACCAGGAGGTTGAAATTAACACAGATACGGTTCCATAAACAAAATAGGTATTCGACAGGACCTACTCTATAGCTCAAAGAGCTGGACTCAGCACACTGTTGTCACCAGGAAAGGATATATAAGACTGGTAAGAATCTGTAAAAGAACTTATTGATGTCTCTCTTTAAGTGAATCAAGTGGATAGATGTAGAGCAGGAAGAAACACAGTATTGAAAATCAGCTATACCCCATTATAAAATTAAATAACAAGAACAAAATAAAGACAGTGAGAGAGAGAGAAATTCTTACAAAATTTGTTCAAGGGCTGTGATGCAACCTCGACTGACCATATCTAGACACAGAGCTGGATGGGACCTAAGGCTCTACACTCGTTGGTCTGAGAGGCTTCGTGAGGATGGGACAGCAAATGCAGCACTTTTACAGTAATACTGCCTGGCCCCCATTCCATGGGTTCCATATCTCCAGGTGCAGGGGACCCTTCCTACAGCTAAAACATGCATGGCACATCCAGAGGATGGTACACCGTCTGATCGGGAAGAGTTTGGAAAAGTCACCTCATCTCCACGTCTCCTGGTATTCGGGTTCCCCAGCTCCTTTCCTTAGAGTCTCCCCACTTTGGGAAGGCAGCACACTCAACAGCCGGTTTTGCACGGCTTGGAATTTTCCGGTGAAGAAGGGGAATGGCGGGATGGAATGAGACACAAGCCTTAGATGTTTGGACAGGCATATGCCACTCTAGTTTCCTACCTGGAAGAAGAATTTCCCTATCCTTCAGGTGCCCCAGTAACTGGAATGGGTCTGTAGAAATCCTGCCCCTTTGTGTCTGCTTCCCTAAACAAGTTGAAAACCGGTGCTCAGGGGCACTGCAATTCACAAACATGCAGGGTTGTAGTTGACACCTCTAATGGAGTCATTTCTTGAGCCAAGTATTCGTAAAGGCCTTGTAAGCAAGGCAGAATTGCAGGAAAGGGATTTCAAGGGGTAGTTTGCACTCGTCATCAAAGCACATGCAAAGCTGCTGAACATCGCCAATGATGCAGTTTGCCAAAAAGGCCGTATGCGTTATTCCTTAATATATTCAGGAAAAACCCTTACTCCATTTTTGGCCAACAAAACAGGCGGGCAATGTAAATTAATACTACAAAGAGATATCACTTCGCACCAGTCAGAATGGCCAACCTCACAAACTGTAAAACCTGAAATGCAGGACAGGGCGTGGAGAAAAGGGAACCCTGACAAGCTGATGGTGGGAATGTAAATTGCTAACAGCCACTCTGGAGAAGTGGGTGGTGATTCCTTAAAAATCTAAAAACCAGAGCTTCAGAGCATATGGCGCTTCCACTCCTGGGCCTGTATCTTGGAAAAAACGTAAATTGACAGGACCCAGGCACTCTAAAATTTATGCAGCCCTGTTTACAAGAGCCTCTACTTGGAAGCTACCTAAAAGTCCTTGGAGGGAAGAATGGATAAAGAAATTATGGTAGATATGTACAATGGAATATTACTCAGCCATGAAGTGAATGAAATAAGGCCATTTAGGGCCACTCAGAAGGACCTACATACATTCATATTAAGTGTCATAAATCAGGCAATGAAAAATATCATATGATATTACTTATCGGTGGAATCTAAAAATTGATAGAAAGGTACTATCTTACAACACAGAAACAGAGTCCCAGACTTAGAACACAAACTTATGGTTACCAAACTGGAAAGGTGTGTTGGAGGCATAAATCATGAGGTTGGAGTTAGTATATACATATTTACAGAGAGAAAACTTGTAATCAACATGGACCTGCTGTAGAGCACTTGGAACTCTACTCAACACCCTTTGGTAACCTCAATGGGAAAATAATTCTAAAAAGAATATATAGTTATCTCTGTATAAATGAATCATGTTGGTGTATGTCAAAAATGAACACAACATGATAAATCAACTATATACTCCATTATAAATTTAAAATTAAGTTAAAGAAAAGAAAAATGATCACTAAATTTGTTTAGTCGCAGTGAACGTACTAGTGTCACATCCCTGGACACAGACACAATTTGGTCCCAAGGCTGGACTGTTGTACGCCTGAGGACCTCGGGAGGATATGCCAGCTAATTCGCCCCCCTTGAACATGTGCAACCTGGTCCCCTCTGCATGGGATCACTATCTCCAGATCTAAGTGTGCCCTCACACTACTAAACCAGCCCTCTGACACCCAAAGGATGGTGGACTCTCTGGGCTGGATGACATTTGGAAAATCACCTGCTCTCAACATATCCTGGTGTTTGGGTTCCGACCTCCCGACTCCTTCGTAAGGGTCATCCCACTCTACAAGACAGCACCCTCAACAGGTGATTTTGCAGGGGTTTATACTTGTTCGGGGGATGAAAGGTAAGGGGGAAGAAGGAATGGGACAGAAGCCCTTACATGTTTGGACAGGCACATTCCACTCTAATTTAATACCCAAGAACAGGACTTGCCCTACACCTAAGGTTGTGTCAGTAACCCGAGAGGGACAGTAGAAACCCTGCCGCCTTCTGTTTCCCACAACAACAATTCTAAAACTGGACCTTATACGCACTTCATATTCACAATGCCTGGGGAGCTGTAAATGACAACAGCCCTCAAAAAATGTCTTGGGGTAGGTAATCGAAGTAGACTTCAAAACAAGGCAACCTTTCAATAACCCTTTTTCAAGGGGTAAATCTTACTGACACTGTTCAAAAAAAAAAGCACATAAGAAGATACTCACCATTGCTTTATGTTAGACAAATGCAAATCAGATGTACAAAGAAGTATCACATGGAACCACTCAGAATAGCCACCATCACAATGTCTACAAACAAGAAATGCTTCAGAGGGTGTGGAAAAAAGAGAAACCTACTACTTATTATTTTTTTTAATCTGCATTGGGTCTTCGTTGCTGCGCGTGGCTTTTCTATAGTTGCAGCAAGCCGGGGCTACTCATCATTGTGGTACGAAGCCTTCTCTTTGTGGTGGCTTCTCTTGTTGTGGAGCACAAGCTGTAGGCACACAGGCTTCAGTAGTTGTGGCTCGTGGGCTCTAGAGCGCAGACTGAGTAGTTGTGGTGCACGGGCTTACTTGTTCTGTGGCATGTGAGATCTTCCCGGGCCAGGGCTCCAACCTGTGTCCCCTGAACTGGCAGGCAGATTCTTAACCACTGCACCACCAATTCTATGCTATCGGTGGCAATGCCAATTGGTAACAGCCACTATGGAGCACAGAATGGAGGTTACCAGAGTAAGGGGAGGTGGGAGGGATAAATTGGAAGTTGGGATTGACATATACACACCACTCTATATAAAAGAGATAACAAATAAGGGCTTACTGTATAGCACAGGGAACTCTACTCAATACTCTGTAATGACCTGTATGGGAAAGGAATCCAAAAAGGATTGGATATATGTATAACTGCTTCACTGTGCTGTGCAGCAGAAAGTAACACAACATTGTAAATCAACTCTATTCCAAAAAAATTGAAATTGAAATGAAATGAAGTAAAATAAAATAAAATAGAGCTACCAGATGATCCAGCAAGTTCACTCCTGTGTGCATATCTGGAGGAAAGCATAAATCGAAAAGACACATCTTCCCCAATGTTCACTGCAACACTCTTTACAATAGCGAAGACATGGAAGCAACCAAAATGTCCATCAACATATGAATATAGGTAAAGAATATGTGATACATATATATAATGGAATATGACTCAGCCATAAAATAGAAGAAAATAATGCCAGTTGCAGTAACATGGATGGACCTAGAGATGATTGTACTAAGTGAAGTAAGTCAGACAGAGTAAGACAAATATTGGATGATATCACTTCTAGGTGGAAGCTAAAAATTGATACAAATGAACTAACTTACAAAACAGAGGCAGACTCACAGACTTGGAAAACAAACTTATGGTTACCAAAGGGGAGAGGTGGGGGGTAGGGATAAATCAGGAGCTTGGGGTAAACATACGAATACTACTATATATAACAGATAAGCAACAAGGACCTACTGTATAGCACAGGGAGCTCTACTCAGTATTCTGGGAATACCGTTATCAGAAAAGAATCTGATAAAGAATGAATATATGCATATGTGTAACTGAATCTCTTGCTGTGCAGCTGAAATGAACACAACATTGTAAATCAACTATACTCCAATAACATTTAAATTTCAAAATAAAGAAAATCACCTATATTTCAAAAGAAAAAAAAAAGAATTCCCATCTCTTTATATGGCTTGATAGCTTACTTTTTTAGTGCTCAATATTATCCCATTCCCAGAATATATTAATACTATATCATTTCATTCACCTATTGGAGGACACCTTAGTTTCATTCACATTTTGGCAATATTGAATTAGGTGCCATAAATATCCATATGCAGGTTTTCCTCTGGAAGTATGTTTTAAACTACTTTCAGTAAATATCCATGAGAACACTTGACGGATTGTACAGTAAGGGAATGCTCAATATTCTAGCAAGTGTCAATCAGACTACCAAAGTAGCTGTATTATTTTTCATTTCCACCAATGACAAATGACATTTCCTATTGTTCCACATCTCCTACAGAATTTGTTCTTGTCATTGTTCACATTTTAGCCATTCTAAGTGTTACATAGTGGTATGGAATTGTATTTTTAATTTGCTTTTTCATGGCAGCATGTAATCTGGATTATTCTTCTGTATACTTATATGCATAGTGTCTATTTTCTTTGGTGAGGTGTCCATAAAGTATATTGGTCCACATTTTATTTAGGTTGCTTTCATTTTTTTCTACCCAATCTGTATTTGTTTTATTTATTTTCGTGCCTTATTGCATTAGCAAGGACTTGGAGTAAAATATGGAAAAGGAGTCATGAAAGGGGACATCCTTGCTTTTACCTGAACTTAGTGGAAAAGCTTCATGGTTTTGACCATTAATCATGATGTAAGATAAAAGTTTCCTGTAAATCTTTGTTATCAACTTGAGAAAGCTCCAGTCTATTTCTTTAACTGAGAGTTTTTATGAAGAACGGGTGTTAGATTTTTTCAAAGTTCTTCTGAATCTATTGATATGCTAATGATTGTCTTTAAGGTGTTGATATGATGGATATAATTATTTGATTCTAGAATGTGGAACCAGCCTTTCATACCTGGGATTATTTCCTCTCATTCATGATATAAAATTCTCTCAAAATATTGTTGGATTCGATTTGGTAATATTTTGTTGAGGATTTTTGCATTGATGTTCCTGAGAGATATTGGTCAGTTTTCTTTACTATTCATATGTTCTTCTAAGTTTGGATGTTGTGGATTTAGTGTCAGACATTCATTTGGGGAGATTCTCAGTCATTTTTAAAAAAATATTTTCTGTTCTTTATTATCTTTATTCTCCTCCTGCTATACCCATTATGTATAGGTCACAGCATTTTTCTTTGTTCCACAATTATTGATTACTCTGTTCTGTTGATTCCTTTCCTGCCCATTTTCTCTTTTCTTTTGAGATTTAAAGGTTTCTCCTGATATGTCTTCAAGCTCACAGATATTTCTCCTCAGCCAGCTCTTTGACTGCTAAAACAAAATACGAGAGACTTGGTATTTTATAAACAACAGAATATTTTTGTTTTCTCATAATTGCTGAGGCTGAAAAGTTCAAGAACAAGTAACCAGGGGCTTCCCTGGAGGTGCAGTGGTTAAGAATCTGCCTACCAATAAAGGGGACAAGGGTTCGAGCCCTGGTCCAGGAAGATCCCACTTACCATGGAACAACTAAGCCCGTGCACCACAAATACTGAGCCTGTGCTCTAGAGTCCACAGGCCACAGCTACTGAGCCCGTGAGCCACAACCACTGAAACCCACACGCCTAGAGCCGGTGCTCCGCAACAAGAGAAGCCACTCAATGAGAAGCCCGCACACCGCACCAAAGACCCAACACAGCCAAAAAATTAATTAATTAATTATCTAATTATTTTTTTTAAAAAAAGAACAAGTTGCCAGCTGACTTAGTGTCTGGCGAGGGACCAATTTCTGGTTCATAATGTGGGTCTTCTCGCTCGGCAATGAAATCATGGAATGGGCATAAGATCTTCTGTGTGCTACATTTATTAGGTCACTAATCCCATGTTTGAGGTCTGTGGCCTCATAACTTAATCACCTCCCAAAAGCCCCACCTCCTAATACCATCAAGATGGGAGCTGGGTTTCAAAATTTTAAAATTAGAGGTACAAAATATTTACACCATAACAGGGACCACAGAGTTAACTGATTTTTCCTTTCATGTTAAAGGTATGCACATTTATATTTATTATATAATCCCAAAACCCTTGTTTTTTTTTTATAAGATTCTTTTTCCGTATACGCCAGTACAGACCACTGAGTAGAGTTCCCTGTGCTATAAAGCAGGTCTTTATCTATTTTATATATAGTAGTGCGTATAAGTCAGTCCCAATCTCCCAATTTATCCCTTCCCCACTTATTCCCTGGTAACCATAAGTTTGTTTTCTATATCCATGATTCTATTTCTGTTGTGTAAATAAATTCATTTGTACCTTTTTTTTTCTTTTATAGATTCCTCATATAAG
Source organism: Balaenoptera physalus (assembly GCF_965194825.1). Classification (NCBI taxonomy): domain Eukaryota; kingdom Metazoa; phylum Chordata; class Mammalia; order Artiodactyla; family Balaenopteridae; genus Balaenoptera; species Balaenoptera physalus. The sequence continues at coordinate 1,031,582 of NW_028126537.1, read as the reverse complement.
CAATATCATATGATATCTGTCTTTCTGTGTCTGACTTGCTTCACTCAGTATAACAATCTCTAGGTCCATCCATGTTGCTACAAAACCCTTAATTGTTAAGGAAAACTCTCAATTTTTCCCAGTATCATCAGCAATTCTTTCTGGCAGACACGTGATAACACTTTTTAAACAGGGATATTGAGACCAAGGCTCCTGACCTGCAAACAAACAAAACATCATTCATATAGTGAAAACTTTGCAAATCAAAGGATGAAAGCACTTGGTCTAAATCCCTTTGCACCCACTGCTGACAGAGGGCAGAGGTGTTTGACTCACTAATCTTCCTTACGTGCACTTCTTCCTAATGGGGTATTCCATCTAAAACTTATAAGAAGCGGGGATGTATCATGGAACACACCAATCGCTACTACAGATTCTGAAGCAGCAAAAAAAAAAAAAAAAAAAAAAAACATGATAAATCCATCCAAAGGGTTCTGTCCACATTGTTACAATAGTTTCCTTCACACTGTGAACCCTTTTCAAACCCTATCACTTGAACCTATTTTTATTTTTTTCAACAAAAATAATGTTAATCTGCAGTCAGACACTCCAGTAATATTACACTATCCCTTGTGCAAGTATGTAGGGATTTGAGGAGCTATGGGAGGCCACCATGAGAGGTTGCCTAGAGTAATTAGGACATTTCATTTAATGTTGGTTCTTCTCCCTAAGATGTCTGCTATCCTCTTCTTTTTGTAGCTACTAGCATTGAGAAAGTGACCAAGATAAGGCCCTTCTCTTTTACTGCCCATGAATGGAACTGTGATTAACCCCACAGAACTTGGTGCTTCCAGAATCCCCTGAACCTACTGACCCTCCATGCATGGCACGACATAGATAAGGATGGTGACGTGTATCCTTGTATACAGCATGTTATAAAATGTTTGACTCTTCCCTTCCTCGTAATTCCAAAGAATAGGTTTCTTTGGATTTCTGCTTAATGCTGCTGGAGTTGGTACATAAGTTGAGGGAGGTATCAGGGCACACCAAAAGAGAGGGTAACTGCACAGAAAATACAAGCAGGTACATTTCTGTGTAGTTTCAAGCAGCTTATTTGCTATATCAACCATGGTGACATGTTGACCCTTCCTCTTTCTACTAGTAGTACAACAAACATAAAGGATATTTAAGCTGCTTGTTTTATCCCCACCTCTCACAATTGATCTGCATTAACATATAGGACAATGAAGGGCCCTTTCTACCATCTTAACCAATATTTGAGAACTAGAAAATGTCCAGATTTTTCTGGGGTTTATTTTCATATTCCCCAATCAGGCCTATGAAGGAATCTTACCTATTGTGTTTATTAATGAAGTCATATCTCTGACGGCATCCCATCATCAACAAAACTGGAAAGAAATTTGAAGGGTCTTCGATGTTACCATATTTGAAATAACAATATTTTAACCTGACACGTTTTTGGATTTTAGAAAAAAATATTTTAAATGAGACAAAAAATCATTTTTATGACACAAAAAGACGGCAATAGTTTTATATTTTTATCTGTTCCACTTGCACACAAGTGTCTCATGGGGTTATGTAAAGCTCTCCTGTTGGGTGCTGTGCATGGTGCAAGTATGGATTAAAGCTTAGGAATCTTAAGCTTCAGTCACCTGAAACATTTAAATTAGGATGCAAGCAATCCTGTCCAACATTTGAAAAGAGCAAGACACTCTCTTTATTTTATTTGTTAGGTAATTAATCTGTCTTTTCCCCAAGGAGAGAAACAAGTGGCATCTTCCATCAATGTGTTGCACAAATATCTTTGAACAGAGAGTGCAAGCAGAGGCTGATACAGGATGTGAAAAAAAAATGAGAGACCCTTGTGGCATTTTCTCCTAACTTATTGCAATCTCCCATTTAAAATGTGGCAATAATCAATCTTCTGAGGAAAAAGGCCCAAGGAAGGTTTTTGCTTCTGTGGAATAAGGGGATTGCTAAAGATTTCAGGAGGCAAGACGAATTAGTGAGAATGACCATGAGAAATCAGAGAAAAGTCAGATCCATGGATGAAGTGATGTTTACCACTGTGAATCAATGAGAAGTAGGAGCAAATGAAAAGAAAGCTGATACAACATTTTCTGAATAAATGTAACCTTTCAGCTGTCATAATACTCACTATGATACAACATATTTAGTTTAGAAAGTTAACTTAAATTTAAAGCTTAATAATTACATTTATTGAAGAAATGAAAACATATTTGTGGTTTAGAATAAATAATGTGTTCTGCTACAGGTAAGAAGACTACATAAATAAATAGAAATAAGACTAAATAAATAAAGAGGGAAATAACAAATTAGATGTTATTAACATTAAAAACTGACACTCATCTAAAGAAAGAGAAGGAGAGACAGAAAGAGAGAAGAACTCATCTCAAGCATGTATTAAAAACTCCTAAATAAGAAGTCTTCAGATGTTAACAAAAAAAAAGGAAGTCTTCAATAAGAAGATAATGGAATAGCAAAATGGGGGAAATATACCAAAAGATATTTCAAAAAAGAGAGTACAGAATGTTAAGTAAACATATCAAAAGATGCTTGGCTTCTTAGTAGTCAATTAAATGCAAAAGCGTGATACCTGGAATTATCACTCACCAACCAGAAAGTTCAAATGAAAATGACAGGTATTATCAAGTTTGACAAGAATGTGTATAATCCTTGAATCTCATTAACTGCTGCTGAAGATGAAAAATCATACAAATGTTTTGAAAATATTTAGAAATATCTAAAAAGATAAACACAAGAAAGCTATGACTCGAAAATTTTACTACTACGTGTATACTGAACAATAATTTATACACACACCACCAAAGCTCAAGTTCTAGAATTTATATACCAGTGCTGTTCTCAATAGACACAAACTGAAAATCACTCATATTGTAATACACATTGGAATAAATTAATTAATAGTTAAATATTTACATTATGGAATCCTATGCAACAGTGGCAATGCATGATCACAACAACAGGCAACCATATAGGCATATTCACAAACAACATAAAATAAAAAAGCCCAATCCAAAAGTGATTTTACTGTGCCATAACATTTATATAAAATACAAAATACAGGTAAAGTTATCTTTTTGTTAGATACCAGAACAATATTAAACCTTAAGGGGAGTCACTAGAATGGGACCAGGGGGCCTCTGAGTATCTGGCAATTTTCTGTGTCTTTATCTAGAAGCTATGTTTAGAGTGTATTCAGATGCTGAATTTTCTGAAATTTGTCATTTCCTTACAAACCATGCATGTTTTTCGTTGTTTTTTATACATAACAAAAACTAAAAAAGATAGACCAGGGAAGGTAATTGTATTAGCACTTTAATATCCATGCTTTTCAAGGTGGAAGTGAAAAGTATTAAATACTTGACATTGTGATTACTTCTTAAAAGTAAGGTGAAAATTTGAGGTTAATACATAAGACATACTTCTTCATATATAATCCTCAAAGAGGAGGGGTAGAAAGGAGTATTATTTTTTTTTCTTTAATACAGAATCGTTAAGATACAAAATAATGAAAACAGACTAGGTTTAAAAAAGAGCACACTGGACTTCCCTGGTGGCACAGTGGGTAAAAATTTGCCTGCCAATGCAGGGAACAGGGGTTCCATCCCTGGTCTGGGAAGATCCCACATGCCGCAGAGCAACTAAGCCCGTGTGCCACAAGTACTGAGCCTGTGCTCTAGCGCCTGCAAGCAACAACTATTGAGCCTGCATGACACAACTACTGAAGCCCATGCACCTAGAGCCCATACTCCACAACAAGAGAAACCACCGCAAGGAGAAGCCCATGCACCACAACGATGAGTGACCCCTGCTTCTCTAGTAACAACTGGAGAAACCCTGTGCAGCAACGAAGACCCAAAACAACCAAAAATTTAAACAATTAAATCTTTTGACTTCTGAGATGACTCACTCACGTGGCTGTAGGTAAGAGGCCTCAGTTCCTTGCCACATGGATCTCTCCTTAGGGCTGCTTGAGTGTCCTCATGACATGGCAGCTGGCTTACCCCAGGATGAGTGATCTAGCAGAAACCAAAGCAGAAGCTGCAATGTCTTTTATAACTTTGGAAGCTGCACTTTGTCATTTCTGCAATTTCTTATTAGTTAAACAGTCAACCCTTTTCAAGTGCGAGGAGCCACACTGGTACATGGAGACTGGGAGATAATTAGGGGATAATTAGGTCCATCTTGGAGGCTGGCTACCAAAGTGGCTGACTAGCCAAAGTCTGAATTTTGTTTTCTTCACTTCTGGAGAGAAAATGGTCAGTGAACCCCATTGGTGGTCTTTGAGATGTACCAAAGCTACCTCTTGCTCTCACCCCCAGCTGTGTGGCTGACAGGGTCTTGGTGCTCCAGCCGGGTGTCAAGCCTGTGTCTCTGAGGTGGGAGAGCCGAGTTCAGGACATTGGTCTACCAGAGACCTCTGGCACCTTGTAATATCAAATGGCGAAAGCTCTCCCAGAGATATCCGTCTCAACGCTAAGACCCAGCTCCACTCAGAGACCAGCAAGATCCAGTGCTGGACATCCCATGACAAACAACTAGCAAGACAGGAATGCAGGCCCACCCATTAGCAGAGAGGCTGCCGAAAATCACAATAAGGTCACAGACACCCCAAAACACACCACCAGATGCGGATCTGTCCACCAGAAAGACAAGATCCAGACACACCCACTAGAACACAGGCACCAGTCCCCTCCATCAGAAAGCCTACACAACCCACTGAACCAACCTTAGCCACTGGGGGCAGACACCAAATACAACGGGAACTACGAATCTGCAGCCTCTGAAAAGGAGACCCCAAACACAGTCCCCAAAGCCAAATGAGAAGACAAAGAAACACACAGCAGATGAAGGAGCAAGGTAAAAACCCACCAGACCAAACAAATGTGGAGGAAATAGGCAGTCTACCTGAAAATGAATTCAGAGTAATGATAGTAAAGATGACCCCAAATCTTGGTACTGGAATGGAGAATAGACAAGAAACGTTTAACAAGGACCTAGAAGAACTAAAGAGCAAACAAACAATGATGAACAACACAATAAATGGAATTAAAAATTCTCTAGAAGGAAACAATAGCAGAATAACTGAGGCAGAAGAATGGATAAATGACCTGGAAGATAAAATAGTGGAAATAACTACTGCAAAGCAAAATAAAGAAAAAAGAATGAAAATAATTGAGGACAATCTGAGACATCTCTGGGAAAACATTAAACGCACCAACATTCGAATATAGGGTTCCCAGAAGTAGAAGAGAAAAAGAAAGACACTGAGAAAATATTTAAAGAGATTATAGTTGAAAACTTCCCTAATATGGGAAAGGAAATCGTTAATCAAGTCCAGGAAGCGCAGGGAGTCCCATACAAGATAAACCCAAGGAGAAACATGCCAAAACATATATTAATCAAACTATCAAAAATTAAATACAAAGAAAAAATATTAAAAGCAGCAAGGGAAAAACAACAAATAACATACAAGGGAATCCTCGTAAGGTTAACAGCTGAACTTTCAGCAGAAACTCTGCAAGCCAGAAGGGACTGGCAGGACATATTTAAAGTAATGAAAGGGGAAAAGCTACAACCAAGATTACTCGACCCACCAAGGATCTCGTTCAGATTCGACAGAGAAATTAAAACCTTTACAGACAAGCAAAACTAAGAGAATTCAGCACCACCAAACCCGCTTTACAACAAATGCTAAAGGAACTTCTCTAGGCAGGAAACACAAGAGAAGGAAAAGACCTACAATAAGAAACCCAAAACAATTAAGAAAATGGTAATAAGAACATACATATCAATAATTACCTTAAATGTAAATGGATTAAATGCTCCAACCAAAAGACATAGACTGGCTGAATGGATCCGAAAACACGACCGGTATGTATGTGGTCTACAAGAGACCCACTTCAGACATAGGGACACATACAGATGGAAAGTGAGGGGATGGAATAAGATATTCCATGCAAATGGAAATCAAAAGAAAGCTAGAGTAGCAATTCTCATATCAGACAAAAAAGACTTTAAAATAAAGACTATTACAGGAGACAAAGAAGGACACTACATAATGATCAAGGGATCAATCCAAGAAGAAGATATAACAATTGTATAATTTTATGCACCCAACATAGGAGCACCTCAAAACATAAGGCAAATGCTAACAGCCATAAAAGGGGAAATCGACAGAAACACAATCATAGTAGGGGACTTTAGCACCCCTCTTTCACCAATGAACAGATCATCCACAATGAAAATAAATAAGGAAACACAAGCTTTAAATGATACATTAAACAAGATGGACTTAATTGATATTTATAGGACATTCCATCCAAAAACAACAGAATACACTTTTTCTCAAGTGCTCCTGGAACATTCTCCAGGATATAGATCATATCTTGGGTCACAAATCAAGCCTTGGTAAATATAAGAAAACTGAAATCGTATCAAGTATCTTTTCCGACCACAATGCTATCAGACTAGATATCAATTACAGGAAAAAAATCTGTAAAACATAAAAACACATGGACGCTCAACAATACACTACTTAATAACCAAGACATCACTGAAGAAATCAAAGAGGAAATTAAAAAATACCTAGAAACAAATGACAATGAAAACATGAAGACCCAAAACCTATGGGATGCAGCAAGAGCAGTTCTAAGAGAGAAGTTTATAGCAATACAATCCTACCTCAAGAAACAAGAAATATCTCAAATAAACAAGTTAACCTTACACCTAAAGCAATTAGAGAAAGAAAGAAAAAAAAAACAAAGTCAGCAGAGGAAAGACATCATAAAGATCAGACCAGACATAAATGAAAAAGAAATGAAGGAAACAACAGCAAAGATCAAAAAAAGTAAAAGCTGGTTCCTTGAGAGGATAAACAAAATTGATAAACCATTACCAGACTCATCAAGAAAAAAAGGGAGACGACTCAAATCAATAGAATTACAAATGAAAAAGGAGAAGTAACAACTGACACTGCAGACATACAAAGGATCATGAGAGATTACTGCAAGCAACTATATGCCAATAAAATGGACAACCTGGAAGAAATGGACAAATTCTTAGAAAAGCACAACCTTCCAAGACTGAACCAGGAAGAAATAGAAACTACAAACAAACCAATCCCAAGCACTGAACTTGAGACTGTGATTAAAAATCTTCCAACAAACAAAAGCCCAGGACCAGATGGCTTCACAGGCAAATTCTATCAAACATTTAGAGAAGAGTTAACACCTATCCTTCTCAAACTCTTCCAAAATATAACAGAGGGAGGAACTCTCCCAAACTTATTCTATGAGACCACCATCTCCCTGACACCAAAACCAGACAAAGATGTCACAAAGAAAGAAAACTACAGGTCAATATCACTGATGAACATAGCTGCAAAAATCCACTGCACAATACTAGCAAACAGAATCCAACAGCGCCTTAAAAGGATCATACACCATGATCAAGTGGGGTTTATCCCAGGGATGCAAGGATTCTTCAATACATGCAAATCAATGTGATACACCATATTAAAAAACTGAAGGATAAAAACAATATGGTCATCTCAATAGATGCAGAAAATGCTTTTGACAATATTAAACACCCATTTATCATAAAAACCCTCCAGAAAGTAGGCATAGAGGGAACTTTCCTCAACATAATAAAGGCCATATATGACAAACCCACAGCCAGCATCATTCTCAATGGTGAAAAAGTGAAACCATTTCCACCAAGATCAGGAACAAGACAAGGTTGCCCACTCTCACCACTATTATTCCACACACTTTTGGAATTTTTAGCTGCAGCAATCAGAGAAGAAAAAGAAATAAAAGGAATCCAAATCGGAAAAGAGGAAGTTAAGCTCTCACTGTTTGCAGATGACATGATACTATACACAGAGAATCCTAAAGATGCTACCAGAAACCTACTAGAGTTAATCAATGAACTGGTAAGGTTGCAGGATACAAAATTAATGTACAGATATCTCTTTCATTCCTATACACTAAAGATGAAAATTCTGAAAGACAAATTAGGGAAACACTCCCATTTACCACTGCAACACAAAGAATAAAATACCTAGGAATAAACCTACCTAAGGAGACAAAAGACGTTTACTCAACAAACTATAAGACACTGATGAAAGAAATCAAAGACGACACAAACAGATACAGAGATATACCATGTTCTTGGATTGGAAGAATCAACATTGTGAAAATGACTCTACTACCCAAAGCAATCTACAGATTCAATGCAATCCCTATCAAACTACCAATGCAATTTTTCAGAGAACTAGAACAAAAAAATTTCACAATTTGTATGGAAACACAAAAGACCCCGAACAGCCAAAGCAATCTTGAGAAGAAAAACAGAGCTGGAGGAATCAGGCTCCCTGACTTCAGACAATACTACAAAGCTACAGTAGTCAAGACAGTATGGTACTGGCACAAAAACAGAAATATAGAGCAATGGAACAGAAGAGAAAGCCCAGACATAAACCCATACACATATGGTCACCTTAATTTTGAGAAAGGAGGCAAGAATATACAATGGAGAAATCACAGCCTCTTCAATAAGTGGTGCTGGGAAAACTGGACAGCTACTAGTAAAAGAATGATATTAGAAGACTCCCTAACACCATACACAAAAATAAACTCAAAATGGATTAAAGACCTAAATGTAAGGCCAGACACTATCAAACTCTTAGAGGAAAACATAGGCAGAACACTCTATGACATCAATCACAGCAAGATCCTTTTTGACCCACCTCCTAGAAAACGGAAATTAAAAAGAAACATAAACAAATGAGACCTAAGGAGACTTAAAAGCTTTTGCACAGCAAAGGAAAACGTAAACAAGACGAAAAGGCCACCCTCAGAATGGGAGAAAATATTTGCCAACGAAGCAGCTGACAAAGGATTAATCTCCAAACTTTACAAGCAGCCCATGCAGCTCAATATCAAAAAAAAAAAACACAAACAACCCAATCCATAAATGGGCAGAAGACCTAAATAGACATTTCTCCAAAGAAGATATACAGATTGCCAACAAACACATGAAAGAATGCTCAACATCACTGATCATTAGAGAAATGCAAGTCGAAATTACAATGAGGTATCACCACACACAGGTAAGAATGGCCATCATCAAAAAAATCTACAAACAATAAATGCTGCAGAGGTGTGGAAAAAAGGGAACCCTCTTGCACCGTTGGTGGGAGTGTAAATTGATACAGCCACTATCGAGAACGGTATCAAGGTTCCTTAAAAAACTAAAAATAGAACTACCATATGACACAGCAATCCCACTACTGGGCATAAACCTGGAGAAAACCATAATTCAAAAAGAGTCATGTTCCACAATGTTCATTGCAGCTCTATTTGCAATAGCCAGGACGTGGAAGCAACCTAAGTGTCCATCAACTGATGAATGGGTAAAAAAGATGTTGCACATCTTCAATATAAAATGGAATATTACTCAGCCATAAAAAGAAATGAAATTGAGTTATTTGTAGTGAGATGGATGGACCTAGAGTCTGTCATACAGAGTGAAGTAAGTCAGAAAGAGAAAAACAAATACTGTATGCTAACACATATATGTGGACTCTAAAAAGAAAAGGAAAAGAAACGGTTGGGAAGAACCTAGGGACAGGACAGGAATAAAGACGCAGACATAGAGAATGGACTTGAGGACATGGGGAGGGGGAAGGGTAAGCTGGGACGAAGTGAGAGAGTGGCATGGACTTATATATACTACCAAATGTAAAATAGCTAGCTAGTAGGAAACAGCTGCATAGAAGAGGGAGATCAGCTCAGTGCTTTATGACCACTTAGAGGGTTGGGATAGGGAGGGTGGGAGGGAGACGCAACAGGGAGGAGATATGGGGATATATGGATATGTATAGCTGATTCACTTTGTTCTAAAGCAGAGACTAACACACCATTGTAAAGCAATTATAGTCCAATAAAGATGTTAAAATTAAATAAATAAATAAATGAATAATTTATGGCCCCCCCTCCAAATTAAATCTTTTTTAAAAATGAATAAATAAAAAAGAGCACTCTGTGAAATGGAACGCTAAACCTAAGTATTTTTAGTACTATAGTAAATGTAAATGGATTAATATCTCCTATTAAAGTGTAATTTTTTATATTATGTGGAACTAAATTTTTTTCACAATATACAGGTAAAATAAAAGAATTACATTAGAAAGGAGAAAACATTCCATGTATTTAAAAACAATAAAACAATAAGCATATAATATGCATCTTAGATATAAGTAGTCTTTAAGTTCAGAACAATTTGTCATTATTGTAATTAGTATTATTATACCAATTTCTTTAAAACATTTCAATACTTGTTGTATTTGAAAAAATATTTTAATATTTTTTCTTCTCTCTTTTGTGGTCTAATACATGGTAAGTATTTAGCTGCTAACATAACTTAAAAATATATTTTGTTTTTTTACAACCGAACAAAACTGAATCAAGAAGAAATAGATAACTTGAACATACTGATCACTAAAAGCAAAATAGAGGGCTTCCCTGGTGGCGTGGTGGTTGAGAATCTGCCTGCCAATGCAGGGGACACGGGTTCGAGCCCTGGTCTAGGAAGATAACACATGCCGCGGAGCTACTGGGCCCGTGAGCCACAACTACGGAGCCTGAGCGTCTGGAGCCCGTGCTCCACAACAAGAGAGGTCACGATAGTGAGAGGCCCACGCACCGTGATGAAGAGTGGCCCCCGCTCGCTGCAACTAGAGAAAGCCCTCGCACAGAAACGAAGACCCAACACAGCCAAAATAAATAAATAAATAAATAGAATTTTTTAAAAAAATAGAATCTGTAATTTAAAACAACTCCCTAGCAACAGAAGTCCAGGGTCAGATGGTTTCACAGGCAAATTCTACCAAATATAAAAAGCAGAACTTACACTGATTCTTCTCAAACTCTTCGAAAAGATTGAAGAGTAAGGAATACTTCCAAAGACATTCTATGGAGCCACTATCATGCTGATATCAAAAACAGATGGGGAGGGGGGACTTCCCTGGTGGCACAGTGGTTAAGAATCTGTCTGCCACTGCAGGGGACATAGGTTCGAGACAGGGTCTGGAAAGATCCCACATGCCATGGAGCAACTAAGCCTGTGTGCCACAACTACTGAGCCTGCGCTCTACAGCCCACGAGCCAAAACTACTGAGCCTGATAGCCACAACTGCTGAAGCCCACGCACCTAGAGCCCATGATCTGCAACAAAAGAAGCCACCACAATGAACAGCCTGCACACCACAACGAAGAGTAGCCCCCACTCACCGCAACTAGAGAGAGCCCGAGCACAGCAACGAATGTCCAATGCATCCAAAAATAAATAAAGAAAGAAATTTACTTAAAAAAAAACCAAATAAAACAGATGGGGACTTTTCTCGTGGTCCAGCAGTTAAGATTTCGCCTTCCAGTGCAGGGGGTGCGGGTTCGATCCCTGGTTTTGGAGCTAAGATCCCACATGCCTCACAAACAAGAAACCAAAACATAAAACAGAAGCAGTATTGGAACAAATTCAATAAAGACTTTTAAAAAAAACACAGAGAAAGACACTACCGAAAAAGAAAACTGCAGGCCAATATCGTTGATAAATATAGATGCAAAAATTCTCAACTGAATATTAGAAAACCGAATCCGACAACACATAAGAGGATCATACACCATGACCAAATTTGATTCACCCAGTTTCACAAAGCTGTTTCAACATATGCAAATCAATCAACATGATACACCCCATCGACAAAGGAAAAACAAGAAACAAACGATCATCAAAATAGATGGCGAAAAAGCATTTGAAAAGCTTCAACATCCATTCATGGTAAAAACACTTACCAACGTGGGTACAGAGGAAACATATCTCAACATAATAAAAGCTATTTATGACAAACCCACAGCCAATATAATACTCAACGTTCATAAGCTGAAAGCCTTCCCGCTAAAATCTGGAACAAGACAAGGATGCCCACTCTCACGTCTTCTCTTCAACATAGTATTGGAAGTCCTAGCCACAACAATCAGACAAGAAAAAGAAATAAAATCTAACCAAATTGGAAGGGAAGAGGTAAAGTTGCCATTATATGCAGATGACATGATAATATATATAAAGGAAACCCTAAAAATTCCACACAAACACTACTGGAACTGATAAACAAATTCAGCAAAGTAGCAGGATACAAGATTAACATATATAAATTGGTTGCATTTCCTGGTTTTTCTTTCTTTTTTTTAAAAATTTATTTTGGCTGCATTGGGTCTTCATTGCTGTGCACGGGCTTTCTCTAGTTGTGGCCAGTGGGGACTAGACTTTCTTGTGGTGCGCAGGCTTCTCATTGCAGTGGCTTCTCTTGTTGTGGAGCACGGGCTCTAGGCATGCAGGCTTAAGTAGTTGTGGCACATGGGCTCAGTATTTGTGGCTCACTGGCTCTAGAGTGCAGGCTAAGTAGTTGTGGCACACAGGTTTAGTTGCTCCACGGCATGTGAGATCTTCCTGCATCAGGGCTCAAACCCATGTCCCCTGTATTGGCAGGCGGATTCTCAACCACCGAGCCACCAGGGAAGTCCCTGGTTGCATTTCTTTACACTAACAATGAAATATCAGAAAGGAAATGTAAACAAGCAATCCTTTTTTAAATGGCATCAAAAAAATAAAATGCTTAGGATTAAACCTCACCAAGGAGGTGAAATACTAATATACTGAGAACTACAAAACATTAGTAAAGGAAGCTGAAGATGATTCAAAGAAATGGAAAGACATCCCACGCTCTTGGATGGGAGGAATTAATACTGTTAAAATGGCTATACTACCCAAAGCAATCTACAGATTTAATGTGATCCCTATCAAATTACCCATGACATTTTCCCCAGAACTAGAACAAATAATCCTAAAATGTATCTGGAACCATAAAAAAGTCAGAAATGTGAACACAATCCCCAGGAAAAAGAACAAAGCAGGAGGCATAACCCTCCTAAACTTCAGAAAATACTACAAAGTTACAGTAATCAAAGCCGCATTGTATTGGCACAGAAAGAGATACATGGATCAATGGATTAGAATAGAGAGCTAAGAAATAAACCCACACACCTATGGTCAATTAACCTTTGACAAAGGAGGCAAGAATATACAATGGGGAAAAGACAGTCTCTTCAGCAAGTGGTGTTTTGAAAGTTGGAGAGCCTTATGCAAATCAGTGAAGTCAGAACATACCCTCACACCGTACACAAAAATAAACTCAAAACGGCTTATATGCTTAAATATAAGATAGGACACCTTATAACTCCTAGAAGAGAACATAAGCAAAACATTCTCTGACATAAGTCATACCAGAATTTTCCTAGGTAGTTCTCCCTAGGCAGTACAAATACAGTAAGTCACCTACATATGAACCTTCAAGTTGCAAACTTTCAAAGATGCAAACGTCCATTCGCGTGTCCAATCATGTAAGTTAGTTCACGTGTCTGACATACATTGTCACGTGCGTGCTTCCTCTATATGTGGTTGTGCTTTTGTGTACTTTACAGTACTGTATAGAGTACAGTATACAGTACCTTTATTTCAAGCCCAAGATGTCTGGAAGCAAGCGTAAAAGCAGACATGATGTAGCTGGTACTGTTAAGAAGCGCCAAGCGATAATGACGGAAACAAAAGTGAAAGTAATTGAGAGAGTGGAGCGAGGCAAAAAGATGTTAGACATCGCTCATTCTTATAATATGAATCATTCAATCATTGGCACGAATCTAAAGAACAAGGACAAGATCATGGAACATGTGAAGTCTGCTGTGCCGACGATGTTGACACAATATCCAAGAAGCATGGAAAAGTGATGGAGGAGATGGAGAAACTTCTCAGTGTGCGGATGCAGGATCAACATCAGCGCTGAGTCCTGCTCAACTTAACGCTGATTCAAGAGAAAGCTAAAAGCCTTTATGAAGACTTGAAGAAGAAACACGGCAAAGAATCAGAGGGCACATCTTTTAATGCCAGCCATGGCTGCTTTCATCGGTTCAAGGCTAGAGCCAGCCTTCACTATGTACAAGTAAGTGGAGAGACAGCAAGTGCAGATAGGGTAGCTGTCCAGGAACTTCCAGAAACACTTTGAGAAATTATTGATGATGGTGTGTATTTACCCAACCAGGTTTTTAATGTGGATGAGACACAACTGAACTGGAAGAGGATGCCAGACCGAAGTTACGTCAGTAAGGAGGAAAAGTTGATGCCGGGCTGTAAAGCAGCAAAGGATAGGCTAACTGTTGTTTGGTGGCAATGCTTCCGGTGAATTGAAGCTGAAACCTTAGTTTATCATTCACACAACCCAAGAACCCTTAAAAACATAGCCAAGGGCTCTCTTCCTGTTGTGTGGAAGCGTAACCCCAAATCCCGGATTACACAGGCCACGTTCCAGGACTGGTTTTGCCACCACTTTATCCCAGATGTAGAGAAATATTGCTTGGAGAAGGACGTTCCAGCAAAACATTCTTTTGCTGCTCGACTATGCTCTGGGCCACCCCCCATTCATGGATGACTTTCATCCCAACGTCAAAGTACTGCATCTGTCACCAAATACTACGTTGCTCATCCAACCTATGGACCAGGGCGTTATAGCGACTTTCAAGAAATATTATTTATGTCACACTTTTTGTCAGGCAGTAAAGGTAAGTGACAAATCAGGAACAACCTAGGGACAACTTTGGGAGGACCATAACATCTACAAGACCATAAAAAACATTGACTTTGCATGGTGTGAGGGGATGGCGGTCACGATGAATGGGGTTTGGAAGAACCTTTGCCCACAGTTTGTTCATGATTTTTGTGGATTTGAGAAGGTAGATCAGAAGTCCGAAGAGGTCTTCAGCAACGTAGTGACCCTCAGCGAGAAGCTGGAGCTAGATCTGCAAGAGGACGATTTCGCTGACCTCCTTGCTGTGCAACATGAGGAGCTTACTGATGGAATTGGAGGCCCAGAGAAAGGATGAAGAGGGACAGGAGGAAGAAAAAGTAACTGAAGAACTGAAGAGATTCACGACACAGAAAATGGCAAGGGAACCTTCGTTATTTGAGGAAGCACTGTTAGTTTTTGAGGCACAGGACCCGAACCTAGAATGGGACCCAAAGGTGGCAGCAGCCATTCAGTTTGCAATCCAGTGTTACCTTGTCATCTATGATGAGAAAAAAAGAGCTACTACCCAGACATCAATGGATCATTCTTTCAAGAGGGTAGATAGAATTAAATCCAGCAAGGAACCAGAACCTTTGCCATCAACGTCAGGTATGAGTGAAATTGCAGCTTGCTCTCTGTCTCCTACTGCGGATAATCCTTCACCCCTACCATCTCCCACCTCCCCTCCCTCCTCCAATCAGTAACTCTGCTCGCCTGTTCCCTCGATGCCAGCCCGAGTATCCCAGCTGTTGTACTGTATTACTGTACTTTTCAAGTTACTGTACTGTAAGATTAAAAATGCTTTCTTTGTTTTTGTGCTTGTTTTTTATGTATTGTTTGCGTGAAAAGTATTATAAACCTATTACGGTACAATAGCATATAGCCGACTGTGTAAGTTGGGTACCTAGGCCAACTTTGTTGGACTTACAAACAAATTGAACTTACAAACGCACTCTTGGAACAGAACTTGTTCATATGTAGGGGACTTACTGTAAAAGCAAAAAAGAAACAGGAACTAATCAAACTTATAAGCTTTTGCACAGCAAAGGAAACCATAATCAAAATGAAAATACAACCTATGGACTGGGAGAAAATATTAGCAAATGATGAGACTGACAAGGGCTTAATTTCCAAACTATACAAACAGCTCATACAACTCAATAACAACATAACAAATAACTCAATGGAAAAATGGGTAGAAGACCTAAATAAACATTTCTCCAAAGAAGACATACAGAGAGCCAATAGGCACATGAAAAGATGCTCATCATCACTAATTATTAGATAAATGCAAATCCAAATTACAATGAGGTATCACTTCACACTGATCAGAATGGCCATCATTAAAAAAAATCTACAATTAACAAATGCTGGAGTGGGTATGGAGAAAAGGGAACCCTTCTACACTGTCGGTGGCCATGTAAGTTGGTGCAGCCACTATGGAAAACAGTATGGAGGTTCCTCAAAAAAATTATAGGGTTGCCATATGATCTAGCAATCCCACTTGTGGACATATATCTAGACAAAACTATAATTCTAAAAGATACATGAAACCCTATGTTCATAGCAGCACTATTTATAACAGCCAAGACATGGAAACAACCTAAATGTTCATTGAAAAATGAGTGTATAAAGAATGTGTGGTATACGTATACAAAAGATATTACTCAGACATAAAAAAGAATGAAATAATGCCATTTGCAGCAACATGGATGGACCTAGAGATAATGATACTAAGTGAAGTAAGTCAGAGAGAGAAAGACAAATACCATATAATATCACTTATATGTGGAATCGAAAACAGGACACAAATGAGCATGTCAGCAAAACAGAAACAAACACACAGATATAGAAAAGAGAGTTGTGGTTGCCAAGGAGAGAGTGAAGGTAAGATTGGGAGTTTTGGAATAGCAGAAGCAAACTTTTCTACATAGGATAGACAACCCACCAAGACCTACTGTATAGCACAGGAAACTATATTCAATATCCTGTGATAAACCATAATGGAAAAGAATATATATAGATATATAGATATAGATATATAGATATAGATAGATATATAGATAGATATATATAAAACTGAATCACTTTGCTGAACAGCAGAAATTAATACAACAATGTATAAAGGCTGCAGAGGGTGTGGAGAAAAGGGAACGCTCCTGAACTGTTGGTGGGAATGTAAACTGATACAGCCACTATGGAGAACAGTATGGAGATCCCTTAAAAGCTGAAAAATAGAACTACCATATGACCCAGCAATCCCACTACTGGGCATATACCCGGAGAAAACCATAATTCAAAAAGATACATGTACCCCAATGTTCACTGTAGCACTATTTACAATAGCCAGGACATAGAAGCAACCTAAATGTCCATCGACAGATGAATATATAAAGAAGATGTGGCACATCTATACAATGGAGTATTACTCAGCCATAAAAAGGAACAAAATTGAGTTATTTGCAGTGAGGTGGTTGGACCTAGAGTCTGTCATACAGAGTGAAGTAAGTCAGAAAGAGAAAAACAAATACCGTACGCTAACACATATATATGGAATCTAGAAAAATGGTACTGACGAACCTAGTGACAGGGCAGGAATAAAGACACAGATGTAGAGAACGGACTTAAGGACACAGGGGGCAAGGGGAGACAGGGACATAGTGAGAGAGTAGCACTGACATATATACACTACCAAATGTAAAATAGCTAGTGGTAAGCTGCCGCATAGCACAGGGAGATCAGCTCGGTGCTTTATGTCCCCCAGAGGGGTGGGATAGGGAGTGTGGGAGGGAGGCTCAAGGGGGTGGGGGATATGGGGAATATATGTATACATATAGCTGATTCACTTTGTTGTAAAGCAGAAACTAATACAGTGTTATAAAGTAAGTATACTCCAATAAACATGTATTTAAAAAACCCACAACATTGTAAATCAACTACACTTGAAAATATTTCTTAAGTGCAAACAATTTTCTGAATGTAAGTTTTACTGTGTGTGTGTGTACCACAGGTTCAATATATATGAATTATGTCAAATTGATTACATTGCTTTTCAAAATAAAGAATTTTTGATATTTTACATCAGCCTCATGTTATAAATGCAGAAAAACTATATTATTTTTTTCTAAAGTTCAGAAATAGCCATTTTGCTCATTCGGTATGCTATAAACCATTAACTCTTAAAAAGGGATTCGTGACCTCTTCCTTGCCAAGAAATATTTCTCCACTCACACAGTTTTAATAGAATGTTCCACCATGAACTGACTTCCCACCTTAGAGACACAAGATTTGCATCCTGAAATCTCTTTCTTGCAAAAATGTCCAATTATCATCCTAGCATTACAAAAAATAAATGCTTTTTTCCAGATCTCAAAGTCCATACAACTTTAGTCAAGACATCATGTATGTTTTTTTTCACACACACACACAGACTGTATTTTATTTTTACAAGAGATAAATCAACTGACACCAAGCACTGTCAATGGATGACCACAAAAAAAGCAACAATGATTGCAATTACCAAACACGAAACACACTCATACTATGTCATAATATTGACATTCAGTCCAGTAATCCTCCACTGTAACAGCTCCTTTACTTTGCAGTGAAAGACATCATGCATTTTTAAATAATCAGCACTCACCTGAGGTCTTTAAAAATCAACATAAACATAATTTTGTGTTCTCTTTCATTTACTCTGGTTCTAAATGGTCATTTCTACACGAAAGTATTTAAGTATGTTAACGTCATCTTATTTTTTTTTTATTAACGTCATTTTATAACATCATATTGCAAATGACTACCGTGTCTCCAAAGATGAAATATGAGGAACTCACAATTAGGCTCTCTAAAGTTTTCATCTCTGAATGTGTATGACCCTTCTGCTGAACTCCACACTGTTCATTATTCTCTGAGAATATTCTTTTTCTTGTATGGCCATCTCACATGCTCTTTCATTTCATGAAGTTTTTTCCTACAATGTTATGCCTAGTTTATTTCTGAGAATATGCATTATTTCAGAATGATATTTATAGACACAAAGACTTCTCTATAATTCCCTGAGAGTTTCAAGAACTCCTTCTTCTTTTTATTTTTAATACCTAGATTCTGAAGCTCTCCACAAAGCATTACTAAACCTGCATTTACATAAGTATCTACATATTAATCACACATTAAGGCATTCACAATTGTATTATGATTTATTGCTAATTTTGGAGCTGTCTTATTTACCACCCTCTTGGAAATCACTTTAATATTTGCACTTAGGACTTGAAAGAGAATGGATAAATAAAAACCGGAAGAATATGCAAATACAATTTATATATTTCTCATAAAATTAGGTGATGATCTAACCTTTATCCAGAAGAAAAGAAGAGCCCAGATACTCTGCAGGCATGATCCTCGAGAATGTGTGGTCTTCCAGCAGGAAAACATGCAGTAATCCATGTGGCAGAGTTTACCTGTGACGAGCTGGGGTTAGTGACCTATGCATTCCTTACATGCAACATATCAGGAGTGGAAAAAGGGAATTTGTCCGTTGTGGCAATAAGTATAATGAAGATTTGTAGCAGGTCATGCTCATATGTTCAACACAGGTACAATCAAAAGTTTGCTCAATTCTGGTAGATCTAAGTCTGTATCTGTTACCTTGTCTTTAACGAGGAAATGTCAGAACTGACTTACCAAAAAAAAGTGTCTTGTTTATTTGTTTGTTTTAATTAGAGTCATGGTGAGTAAGGCAGAGTTCAGAACAGCTAATGTGACTTAGTGATTCTCTCATCAGGAAATACAGTTTCTACTTCCCTGTTTATTCTCCACATCCTGTAGTAAGTAAAGTTTCCATGAAAGATAAATCTACAGCGTGAAAAGAAAACAAAATTTACATGTGTTGATAAGGTCATTTTGACAGGTTTTACCACGTATGTCAGTGTTTCTGGGGATGGACACAAGCCAGAGCTCCCTACTCTGACATTTTCACTGATGTCATTCCCCTTGATCCTCAATTTGAAAGTGGATAAAAATGTTTTCTATGCTTTCTTCTTTAAGAAATTAAATAAAGAATGCTTTCTAGACATGATCCTCTAATGATTTGCAGTCAGTGGTCATCAACAGAGGAAAAGCACAGAATCTCATCCCCACAGAAGGGTGACATTCAGTCAGGTAAGAAAATTCTCCCCGAAATCAGAGCTTCATCTTTAACATGCAATCAAAGGCTTTCACAGGTTCTTCATCACTCTGCACTCAGCCCTACCATATGGGATTGGCTCTGAGAATCTCACATCAGATGACTGACAAACATGTCATAGTACACTGATCTGGTACCAGATCCTGCCTCTCTTAATGATCTCCCACAGGGACATTGGAATATTCTAGGATATTTCCTGGAGCCCTCTATTCTACACAGGTACACTTCCAAGTAGCAGCAGAGGCTTGGATTCTCACTGGGACCCCTGCTCTGTCCAACCAACCTCTCTAGAAATATGATGTTCTAATCTCTCCTGATTAGAACATTTCAAGGTCTCTCCCTGTGCTAATTTAGTCAAGGTAAAAGAGAAACAAGAAAGAGCAAACTATGCAGGGAGCAATATATAAGATTCCTTTACTTAACGTATTTATCTGATATACCCAAATACTGAGAAATATAGATTCATTTCATAATGGTCAAGAAAAGAGGAGGAGGAACCTCCATGCCAACAGTATATATAAAATGGAATCAATATTGCATAAGCTCCAGCTTAAGCTTAGCTACGAGGTACTAACCCTTCTCATAAAGAAGCAATAGTTCTCCATCATTTGAAGCACACTGAGGACTCAGACAGCTGGACACTGAAGGTGTAGCCTCCTCACTCGAATTCTGTACCTGCATCACAGAGCAGTGAAATATTCCCAAAGAATTATTAAGGATGAGGGGGGGAGGCGAAATAAAAAAGATGAATCCATAGTCTGTCCTACCGTCTGTTCTGTTGGATATTACCACCATCTTGGCCCAATATGACCTTCCCACTTTTCTCTGGGTCTCCCTACTTTCCACCTCCATCCTCTCATTATATCTTACCTACACTTGGGAACGACTCTAGTTTTTCCACTTATCTTTATCAACAAGTAATCCAAATAGCAACTGTGTATATAACTCCTTAGAAACCTCAGGTCTGACTCAGTAATAATACATGACCTTCAAAGTCCAAAGTTTTCCTAATTCCCTTTATTATTTTTTTTTCTAATTTCCATGTAGTTACACTCTTAAGACCTCCACTGTTCTCAGGTTCGTTCTTCCCTGCAAAATCTGTCAACCTAGACATAGACTTAAGTACCACCCACTAATTATCTCCTAGGGAATCCAATTTTTAAAAAAGCCTCAGCAAGCCTTATGGACTTTATTAAAGACTCTTTAAGATAACCCATGGGAGATAGCAGCACACCCACAGATATCTATCTAATACACCCTCAGAGTAATTTTTTTTTTCTCTTTTATAAAGTCTCTTCTGGCCAATGAAGACTCTCAGCTCTTCTTCTTCAACATATGCAGTGTCTCACCCATCTGATTGCTCTCTGCTCTATCCCAGGTACACTCCCTTTCCTGATATTACATTCTTTCCCAATTTTGTATGTTGGTAAAATCAAATGACATAAAATACAACATGTAAGTTATTATAAAGTGCACCGTTCAGTGATATTAAATGCATTCATATTATTGGGCGATCAACATCACCATTTATCTTTCTAATTCTTTTCTACGTTTTAAAACTGTAACTCTATATCCTTTAAATATAACTTTCCTTTTTGTTCCATAACCACCTGAAAAGCGTCATTACCCTCCCAATTTCTATGGTTTTGACTACCCTAAGTACCCCCATAAAATTGAAATAAGTAGTTGTATTGCTATGACTCACTAAAAGTCACAAAAATGGCATTTTGGGTAGCTAAATTTCCTCAAGATTCATCCATGTTGTAGCGTATTCCTAGATCTTTTCCTTCTTAACACTGAATAATATTGTATTATATGGGTATACCACACTTTGCTTATCCAGGAACTAGTGGATGAACACTTAGGTTGCTTTCATATTTTAGCTACTGTGATTATTACTGCTCTAAACACTGGAGTACAAAAATTTATTTAAGACCCTGATTTCAAAACCTTTGGGTATACCTCATAGTAAAATTCCTGGATCATGTAGTAATTCTATTTTTCAATATCTGAAAAATTGCCATACTCTTTTGCAAAGCAGCTGTATCATTCTGCATTCCCTCTGACATAGCACAATGGTTCCAACTCCCTCACATCCTCACCAATAGTTGTTTTCTGCTTGTGTATGTGTGTGTGTGCTTGTGTGTGTATGCAGGCACACAAATATATAAACATGCATTTAGTGATATGGAGCATCTATTCAAGTGCTTAGTCATTTGTACATCTTTTGGAAGAACCATCTATTGAAGTCTTTTATCCACTTTTGAATCAGGGTGTTTGCTTTTTGTTCAGTTGTAGGAGTTCTCTGTATATTCTGAATAGAAATCTCTTGTCAGATAGATGGCTCTGAAATATTTTCTCCCATCTTGTGGGTTGCCATTTTATTCTGTTTACATTTCTTTGATACACATTTTTTTTTAACTTATGTACTGCAAATTGTTTATTTTTTTGTTAGCTGTACCTTTGTTGTTCCTTCGTTTCATATGGAGGAAAACACTGCCAAATCCAATATCATGAAGCTCTTGTCCTGTATCTTCTTCTAAGACTTTTTATATTATTAGGTCTTATATTTAGTTTCTTGATACGTTTTCATTAATTTTTGCATATGATGTTAGGTAAGGGTCCATCTTCCTTCTTTTGCATGTTGACCACAAGACTTCTCAGCACCATGTGTTGAAAATACTATCCTTTCTACTTTGAAAAGTCTTGGCAAATTGTCAAAAATCATTTGGCCATATATCAGGGTTTATTTCTGGGTGTTGTATTCTATTCTATTCTATTGGTCTTGAATAAGGGAGAAAATAGCATAACCTATCCAGGTTGATGAAGAACATAAAGAAAGACCAGGACTGAGAATTAGGAGGGCAATATAAAACAGCAGGAAGTAAAAGACAGTGTGAGAGAAGATCTTGTATTTGCGAGTTCATGGAAATAGGATCATGCTAAAACCACTAAACGCCTGACTTTGAACAATACGGTAAATGTGTCAGCAAGAAACATAACACTTACCCATCTCTGGGAAATATAGTATGGGCATAAAGATAAACTACACACAAATATATTAAAAAGGGAAGGGTTTTCATGGTGTGAGAATATTGTGGCATTTGAAATACAATTTACTTCTGTTCTACCATTGTCTCTAACATTTATCAAAGTGTATATACAAGCAATTCCAATCCTGGTAATGTGCTTGACAGGTTTATATATGAACTTCAGTAGAGCAGTAAATGTACATTCATAGTAGGACTGTTCCCTAAACCAAAAAACAAAACACAAAAACTGCAAAGACTAGAGTTCACTTTGTCAACACACATACAGATGCAATGATGGTTAACGGTCCGAAAACAGAAGGTGAGCATGGGTGCAACAGGTTAATCCCCAGGCTGGGGTGGGGTGCAGAGTTTGAGGGTAACACAAGTAGAAAAGGCTTTTGTCCTATCCTTGATTTTTGAGGTATGGAAATTCACAGGTCACTACCTTCATTTCAAACTGAATGAATGCACTATTCAATTTTTTTAAACAAGCGAAGTAAACATGAGTGATAATAAATTTCAAACTGTCGCTAATCAAATAAGATACTAAGAAAACTTAAATAATATGATTTAAGAATGAAGTAGAGAGATTGTCCAACATGGTAGCATTCAAAGACCCAGAGCTTGATGCCTCTCATGGGCACACCAAAGTCACAACTGTTTACAGAACAGCAATTGATGAAAAAGGCCGGGACCTACCATAAAAGATGTTTTACAGCTAAAGATATAAGGAAGGCACCTCGACAAGACAGAAAAGAAGGGCAAAATCTCAATAGAGTCAAGACCCCTACCACCAAGTGGGTGGCCCACAAATGGGAGAATAATTACAATTTCAGAGGTGCTCCCAGGTAGCAAGGGGTATGAAGCCAACATCAGGCTCCCAAGCCCAGGGATCCTGTTGTGGAAAGAAGAGTTCCTAGAAAGTTGGGCTTTGAAGACCAGTAGTGCTTATTTTCCAGAGAGCCAGAGGGTTGTGGGAAATAGAGATTCCACTCTTAAAAGATGCTCACAAAATCCCACATGATCTGAGAATCAGAGCAGAAGCAGTCATTTGAAAGGATCCCGGGTCACACCTACCTCCTGATCTTGGAGAGTCTCCCAGAGAGGCAAGAGGCAACTACAGCACAGCCTCAGGGACAGAGACACTGGCAGCAGCCATTCGGGGGAGCTCCTTCTACCTCGTGGACGCTGGTACCAGCAAACATAATTTCAGAATCCAACACCAACCTGTAGCTTATCAGCCTCAGGACCGAGCCCCACCCATTTCCACCAGACTACAGACACAAGTACTAGGATGCTGCAGGCCAAGCAACTAACTGAGCAGGGGCATAGCCCCATCCACCAGCAAACAGACTGCCTTCAGATCCTCTCAGTGCACAGCTGCCCCTGGACATGGGTCCAGCCACCAAAAGCCCCAGGACCAGCCTCCACACCTCAGTGGACAGGCACCAGCCCCAGAGTCCCTGGCCCCTCTGACAAGTGAGCCTGCTCTGGCCTTGGAGTCAGCCTCACCATCGGCAGGTGGTAACTGCACAGGGACTGGATGGAGCTTGGACCTACCCAACAGCAAACCTGCTTTAGCAGTGGGATCAGCCTCATACACCGACAGGCACACACCAGCTCCAGGGATACCACAGCCCAGCAGCCTGTGTAACCAGGCCACTTAATTGCAGGCCAGAAGCAGCCATGGACTCAGCTGGGTCCTGACCCTGCCCATCAGAATGCCAACACAAGATTAGGGATACCCCCGGCCCTGCAGAGAGCTGTGTCAGGAACAGTGATCCAACACCAACTCTGTGGCTCCTGGGCCCTGCAGCCAGAACGCAGAACCTGTCTCTTCCTCCCAGTAGCCAGCATAGCCCCAGAACCAGTGACTGGGCACTAGCCCTGATATCACCTGGACTGCAATTCTACCCGTAAGTGAACCAGCACCAGATTTGGTGTCCCCCAGAGTTGTGCAGCAAGCTGCCTTATGATTTAGTCTCACCAAGCAGCACAGACAGCCTCTATACAAGGCAGAGCCTGGCAAACAAGCAGTCTGGGGGCAGCCAAGCCTACCAGACTACCCACAGTAGTCAGCCCACCACAGCAGAAGAGCCCAAGCAGCCCACATAGGGGGTACATACACCTAGAATATATAGCTCTAGTGACCAGGGGAGAGGGGGCTGCTGGGACCCATAGGACAGCTCCTACAAAAGGCCACTTCCCCAAGGTCAGGAAATGTAACGAACCTACTACACACATAGCAATAAAAACAGGAAGTTAAGAAAAATGAGGTGACACGGAAACACGATCCAAATGAAGGACCAAGATAAGAATTCAGAAGAAGATCTAAGTGAAGTGGAGACAGCCAATCTCCTCAACAAAGGGTTCAAGGTAATGACTGTAAAGATGATCAAAGAACTCAGGAGAAGAATGGACGACCAGAGCAAGAAGTTAGATTTTTTTTAAAAAGAGTTAGACTTTAAAGAACAACAAAACAGAGATGAGGAATACAATAACTGAAATGAAAAATACATTAAAGGAAACTACTGTAGACTAAATGATACAGAGGAATGAATCAGAAAACTGAAGGACAGAGTACTGGCAATCACTGAAGATGAACGGTAAAACAATAGATTAAAATGAAATGAGGAAAGTTGAACAGACTTGTGAAACAACATCAAGTGTACTAATATTTGCATTATACTGGTCCCAGAAGCAAAAAGGAAAGACAAAGCAGTGTAGAACATACCTGAAGACATAAGAGTTGAAAACTTCCCTAACCTGGGAAAGAAAACAGACATCCAAGTCCAGTAAACACAGTAAGGCCAAAACAGGATCAACCCAAAGAGGACCACACCAAGACTCATTGTAATTAAAATGGAAAAAAAAATAAAGATAAAAAGACACTATTAAAAGGAGCAAAGGAAAAGCAACAAGTTACAAACATGGGAAATTGCATAAAGTTATCTGCTGACTTTTCAGGATAACCTCTGCATGCCAGAAGGGAGTGGCATGGTATATTTAAAGTCATGAAAGGGAAAAGCCTATAAGCAAAAATACTCTACCCAGCAAGGCTCTCCCTCAGCTTTGATGGTGAGATCTAAAGTTTTACAGAGAAGCAAAACTAAAAGAGCTCAGCATCGCCAAACCAGCCTTATGAGAAATCTTAAAGGGGCTCTTCTAAGTGAAAAAGAAAAGGTCACGATTGAAACATAAAAATTAGGAAAGGAAACTTACTAAAGGAAAAACCTCATTGGTTAAGGCAAATATTCAACAAAGGTAGTAAATCAACCATGGACACAGCTAATAGGAAGGATGAAAAAAAAATAGTAATAAAATCATCTATATTCACAATAAGAAGTTAAGGGACACACAAAACAAGTAGATGTAAAATATAAGGTCAAATTCAGTAACTGTGGGGGAGCAGAGTAACAATGCAGGGTTGTTAGTGTCCATGTGAAATTAAGAGCTCAGCAACTTAAATAATCACACACACACACACACACACACACACACACACACACAAACAAAACTGAAAGAAATCCAAACATAATATTAAAGATAGTCCTCACATCACAGATGAAGGGAATAAAAGGGGAAGAAAGGAACACTGAAGAAATGAAAGAGGGATTCTAAAAATACCCAAGACAAATGAAAATGAACACACAATGATCCAAAATCTATGGGACACAGCCAACGCAGTTCACAGGGGGAAGTTATAGTGATACAAGCTTATTCTTAGGAATCAAGAAAAATATCAAATAAACAACCTAACATTACACCTGAAGGAATTAGAAAAAGAAGAAAAAACAAAACTCAAAGCTGTCAGAAAGAAAAATTAAGAAAACTATACCATATGCAATGACATCAAAAAGAATAAGACACCTAGGAATAAACACACCTAAGCAGGTAAAAGACATGTGCTCAGAAATCTATCAGCCATTGGTGAAAGAAGTTGAAGACAACACAAAAAGATGGAAAAATATAGCATGTGCATCGACTGGAAGAATTAATACTGTTAAAATAACCATACTATCAAAGACAATCTACAGATTTAATGCAATCCCTATCAGAATACCAAAGCATTTTCACAGAACTTGAAAAAGTAATTTTAAAATTTGTATAGAAACACAAAGACCCCAAATAGCCAAACAATCTTGAGAAAGAACACAGGTGGAGGCATCACGCACCTTGACTTCAGACTATACTGCAAAGCGACAGTAATCAAAGAGAAAGGTACCAGAGCAAAAAGAGACACAAAGATCACTGGAATAGAATAGAGATCCCAGAAATAAGCCCACACACTTATATTTAATTGATTTATGACAAAGCAGGCAATATGGAGAAAAAACTGTCTCTTCAATAAGTGGTACTGGGAAAACTGGTCAGCTACATGGAAAAGAATAAAATTAGATTATTTTAGCACACCATATATAAAATAAATGCAAAACTGAATAAAGACCTAAATGTAGGACCAGAAACCATAAAACCCCTAGAGGAAAATATAGAACATTCTTCAACATAAATGATAGCAACAGTTTTAGTTTCAGTCTACTAAGGCAAATGAAACAAAAGCAAAAATAAACAAATGGGACTTCACTAAACTTAAAAGATTTTGCACAGCAAAGGAAACCAAAGACAAAATGAAAAGACAACCTGCTGAGGGAGAGACCATATTTGCACATGATAAGAGGTTAACATCAAAAAAGATGACCAAGCAAGGGTTCATACCTAAACTACAGAAACAGCAGATACAACTCAATATCAAGAAAACACCCAAAATCTTTTTTAGAAAAATGAGAAGACCTAAATAGACATTTTTTTCCAAGGAAAAACTACATATAGACAGCCAGAACTCACAAAGATGCTAAACATAGCTAATCGGCAGTAAAATGCAAATCAAAACTATGAGATATATCACCTCAGTCTTGTCAGAATGGCTGTCATCCAAAAGATCACAATAACAAAGGTTAGTGAGGATGTGGAGAAAGGGAAACTCTTGTACACTCTTGATGTGAATGTGAAGTAGTGCAGCTACTGTGGAAAGCAGAATGGAGGTTCCACAAAAAACGAAAAATAGAACTACCATAATATCCAGCAATTTCACTGTTGGGTATATCAGAAGAAAACAAAAACACTATTTCAAAAAAAAATAACTGCACACCAATGTTCATAACAGTGTTATTTGCCATAGCCAAGATATAGAGTCAAACTAAGTGTTCATCAATAGCTTCGTGGATAAAAAATATTTTTTATGATGACTTCAGCAAAAAATAAAATTTTGCCATTTGCAAGAACATGGATGGATTTGGAGGGTATTATGCTTAGTAAAATAAACCGCAGAGAAAACAAGCATGGCATGTTATGAGAAAAAAAGCATGGTATGGTATGAGAAAACAAGCATGGTATGTTATCACTTACACGTGGCATCTAAAAAATTGAATACCATAACAACAAAAAAACAGACTCACAGATTAAAGAACAGACTAGTGGTTACCAGCAGGGAGAGATAGGGTGGAGGAGCAAAATAGTGGTAGGAGATTTTGAGGTACAATCCACTATGTATAAAATCAATAATCTACAGTGATGTACTGTATAGCATGGGGAATATAGCCACTCTTTTATAATAACTATAAATGGAGAAGAACCTAAACATTTATGAATCACTATGCTGTACCTCTGAAACTAATATAATAACGTAAATTAACTATAGATCAATAAAATATAAAGTAAGAAACAATAAAGGGGAGACACAGATTATTAGATAGAAATCAATTAAATAAACACAAGTTTTGGAAATCAAGGAATTAAAAAACAACACGTAAGACACAACATTGGCATTTAAAGTGTACAATCTATTCATTTAAAAGAAATCATTTAAGTGGTAAAAAATGGTACCCATTCTCACAATTTTGTATATCTAGGATAAATTATTATCTACAAAAATATGTTACAAATATTCACTCAAAAAGAAAGAGAAAATTGGGATAAACCCATTTTAGTATCCAAATTTAATATCAAAGTCTCTATGCAAAGTTGATTTGAATAAGTTCTGTTAGCCACTTCTAGTTTCTTTGTGATGTAAAATCTTTTAAAGCATAAAAATCAGCCTTTCTACATTATTCCATTAGACATACATAGAAGTTAAAAGAAATGAGAAGACAGAACAATCAACCAGGAAGGTGAATTTACTGAGAAACAGTCATTCGTTCTCCCTCCTCCTTTTCTTTTCCTCCTTTTCCAGGTCTCTTTCGGTTCCGATCAAGAGAAATCTTGAGAGTTCTGAGAATATTTCTTTGAGGGCTTCAAATCACCATACCTACATCCTCTGCCACAACTACACACACGGGAACAAAAATAAACCTCTGCTATCTACTCACGTAGGAGGGATTCATGCAAAATAAACTCCTACATGGAGACCAACAGGTGAGTTTTCTACCTGTTCTTTCTAATGTCCTTCCATTATAGTAAATCCCACACATTATGAGGAAGAAACGGTTATGTGAGCTTTTCCTTGCAGTCAAAAAACTTGCATTCATTTCAAGTACCTGGTGATCATAGGGTACAGCCAGGGAAGGTGCCATCCCCCTTGGGGGGAGGGGCGGTGGATGGGCTCCCGCACCCATGCACCTCCTGATGCACAGATTCTGGAGAAACAAAGGGCAGTCACACCGCAGTCAGCCTGTCAGGCTGTCGGGCCACTGGGCAACCCGACCAGCATGGAAGTGCCCCATCAGTTTGCTGAAAGCAAAACCCTGTCCCCCCTGTTAGGCCAGGCAATTTGGGTCAGAGAGTCAGAGGAGACCGGTAATCAACTCCTCCTCTCTGCTCACCTCCTTGGGGTTACAGCAACCCCATCTCCAAACCCAAATCTGACCCTGGAGTGCCAAACTGGGAGTGGCAGGTGGGCTCTGCCGGTGCTTCAGCGCCCTCTGGAGGTTGTCTGCTCTAATGGCAACTCTCAGCCCTTCCTCCTCCTCCTTCCCTAGTCCTGGGGGCTGCCTTGGCCTCCTGCAGCTGCTGGCCTGAATTCATTCTTCTTTTTTCTCCCATTACAATGAAGTGTCTTACAGAGGTTTGGAATCTCTTGAAGAAGGAAGATCTTTTAGCCAATACACCTTAACCGTGAGAAGTTGGTTTCAAGAATGAACCTGAAATACTGTATTTTTCTCCTGATGATTCCAAGGAGAGACAGCTCAAGTTTTCTAAATCATAAGAAAAACCAAGGTAAATATGATATTCTGAGCCAGAGATGAAAAAGCAGTTTTTAGCACCCCCTCCTCATGTCATATGACCGGGATTTAAATCAATCAACTGCCACTGGTTTTTAAATCAAGTGACCCAACTTTAAATCCATCAGCTGCTTCCCTGTAACTCACGTGACTTGGCTTTGAATAGTAAGAAATGCAGAGGTATAAAAATGATGTTCTGAACAATAAATGGAAAGACAACATTTTAGAAAGTTTTTTCCTTTTCGAATGGACCATTCATTGCCTACAGAATAAAGGATTCCCTTGTGGATTTCTTGAACTGTAAACACATACATTGTCTCCGTTGGCTTGATTGACTTAGATTTTGGGTTTTTTGTTGTTGTTGTTGTTGTTAACATCTTTATTGGAGTATAATTGCTTTACCTTGTTGTGTTAGCTTCTGCTGTATAACAAAGTGAATCAACTATTCGTATACATATATCCCCATATCCTCTCCCTCTTGTGTCTCCCTCCCACCTTCCCTATCCCACCCCTCTAGGTGGTCACAAAGCACTGAGCTGATCTCCCTGTGCTATATGCAGCTGCTTCCCAATAGCTATCTATTTCACCTTTGCTAGTGTATATATGTCCATGCCACTCTCTCACTTCATCCCAGCATACCCTTCCCCCTCCCTGTGTCCTCAGGTCCGTTCTCTACATCTACGTCTTTATTCCTCGGCAGCGACTCCTGCTAGGGACGGATACTTCCTTTTATGCTCAGGGAAATCCCCTAGTTTGAATATGATTTGAGTTTGATCCTGTGAAACCATCAGAACTTCCCACCAGAGATAAATGAGGAGATTCTGGCCTTTATTAGTATGCATGATGAACACGGGTGTCCTGGCTGTACTTGCCAACCCTCCTATTTTACCCACCTATTTTTATCCACCTTCCTCCCTGTGAGTACCTTTGACCAACCCTGAGTTCAGACTCCTGACCTATTACAGTGACTTTGTCAGCCTTTCTTTAAAAATGGACAGGTAATAAAACGAATTTAACCTAGAAGCAGCAGCTCAGTAAGGGAAATAAAATCATCAGAAGTTATCTAATCACAGCCACAGCCATCCAGGGCTCTGTCTTACCTGCTGGGTCATAAGAATGGGACCTTCCTAAACTTGAAGGGCATCCAATCAAATAAGTAAAGGTCTGCTCACCTCTGGCTCTTGGAGGGATTGCTAGGCACTCTACCCAGTGTATACTAACTGCAAAACACTCTCATGGTTGTGAAACACCTATGTTCCAGGAAAGCTTTTTGGAGTGCATGGGGAAGGTTTCTTTTTGACATCAAGCAAAAAATAAATCACCAAGCTCTTTGAGCACAGGGGTTCTTAAGAGGGCAGTAGAAGGAAGGAATGGGCAGAAAAAACGATCTCCAGTGAAGGGAAGGCCGTTTTTCCAAAAGAGTAGGCTTTAGTCTCAGTTTAAGGAGAACACTTTTAAATAGCTGGGACAGCTCCAAACTGCAGTTTAGGGAACGAGTGCTTCAAAAGAACAGTGCTTTAAAAGTCCTGGCAAGGCAGCAAGAGGATGAAGAGTTGGTTTTGCATAGTTTTGAACACAGGAGTAAAGAAGCAGAGGCATCTCTGACTAAAGGGCCCTGAGATCCTATGGCATCAATGGGTCAGTTGCAGGGGCAGGGGGTGTGGGGGGCGATATTTCTCTCTCAACGTCTCCCAGGGCAGCCACCCTTCCCGACCACACCCCCCCACTCCCTTCACCCTTCCTCCCTCCACTGTTGGGTCCCCAGGGACAGCACTTTTCAAGCTGGAGCCCTCAGGCACCATCTCTGCTGTCTGGATTCTTCCTGGAGCCTGGCAAGTTCTGGGACAGGAAGGCGGGTCTGCAAGGCCGCTGTGGTGCAGTCGGACCTGGAGGCCTGGAGGGGAACTGGAGCCCTGAAGCCCACCCACGTCCTTGAAGCCGAGGGAGCAACACATCCTCCTTACAGTACTTCTTAGGGGTCAGCGTGCTCCCCACACGACGGTGATCTATACTCACTTGAGGCAGCAAGGACTGCCTCTAACTGGCCCCCTCGATTCTGCCTTAAGGGTCCTCGCACATGTGTGATAGCGCAGGCTCCGGATCTCTTTAGTCAGCTGAGGCCAGTGCTGCCGGCATCCCTCCAGTCCCATCCCCCAGCCCCTCCCTCTGGGACTGTATCTAATAGAAGAAAGAGCACAGAGGAATTGGCTGAATCAAGGGACCTGGGAGCCTGGGGATGAGTTTGAAGACCGAGAACCTAAGGCGCAATTACATATTATTGGAAACTCTTGTGGAGTGTGTGGGGGGGGAGGTTAGGAGGCTGAGAGGTTGAGTCGACCTGCTGAGTCCAGCCCCAGGACACCACACAGCCCTGTCCCCCTTTCCCTGCCATCAGACAAGCGGTGCTGCAACTCCAGCCGGGACTCTGCACTTCCCCCTCCCTGATTCTCCAGAAGAGCAGGTGGCCCCCCTCTGAGGGCAGGGGCAAGACAACGGACCAAGTCCCCCTGCACTAAGGCGCTACTGGAATCTCTTCCTGAACAGCAGTGCTGGCTTGGAGCGAACCCGTGCACCGCCAAAATTGGTCTCGTCCTGCAGCTGAGGGACGCAGGCTTTAAGTCAGCTGCCTTGGCTTTAAATCAATCAGTCCCCCCTTTAAGTCAGGTGACCCAACTTAAAATCACTGTGTGCCCCTCAAGCCTGCCACTTCAAAAGTTGGGAACTTCACTTTGATCCCAGCACCTCACACAGCTGAATGCACACTGTAGTCACCCCCAAGCCTGGCTTAGAGGCAGGATATAAGGTAAGGGGATGGGCTGCACACATGGTGAGGAGGGTGCACTTCATGTACCAGAAGGGTCCAGGTACTCTGGGTACAGCAAGCAGTGCACGATACAGCAGCTCCCTGGCAAAGCTGGTGATGCACAGGGGTAGCAGGCACACCCAGGCACGCAGAGGTTCCAGGCCGGGAGCTGGGGCACAGCCAGCCGGGAGGGTGTGAAAGCCGAGGATCTGAGCCTTCTTGAGAAAGGCAGACACAGAGGATGGATGAGAAACAAAGACCAGATGAAACATGGATTTGAAACGCACACCCTGCTCTTGAAATTGGGGTGGGGTCACCCCAGATTTGAGTCTTCTTACGTCCCAGTACCTAGTGCTTTGGCATTTGCCCAATTACTTATAAAATGTGACTGATAATATCTAAACCATAGAATACTGCATTTGGAGTGGTTTTGCGTGTTTATGTTTCTATAGTGGAATAATCTTTTCTACAAGAAAAATGTACACAATCTGAAATAAATTCAAACCCCTCTTTAAAAAGTACTATATCGGACTTCCCTGGTGGCGCAGTGGTTAAGAAACTGCCTGCCAAGGCAGGGGACATGGGTTCGATCTCTGATCAGGGAAGATCCCACATGCCGCGCAGCAGCTAAGCCCATGGGCCACAACTACTGAGCCTGCAGACCACAACTACTGAAGCCCGTGTGCCTAGAACTGGTGCTCCACAACAAGCCCAGCAAGAGAAGCCACCGCAATGAGAACCCCGCGCACCGCAACAAAGAGTAGCCCCCGCTTGCCGCAACTAGAGAAAGCCTGGGCATAGTAACGAAGACCCAACGCAGCCTAAAACAAATTAATTAATTAATTAGTTAACTATTTTAAAAAGGTACTATATCCTTCAGTACAGCTTCTCTGGGAAGAACAGAGAGATGGCGTAGGAGAGTGAGAAAGACCAATATTTAGTGCACATCTCTCATGCAGCTGCTCTGCTGGCTCAGATAGATTTATCCCCACTTTACAAAGGAGGAAATAATCTCAGAGAGGTTTAGTAATTTTCCCAAAGCCAAACAGCTATGGAGTGGCAGAACCAAGATCTAAACCAAGTCTGTTACCTTCAAAGCCTAAGTCCTCATCACAACAAAACTCAATTAATATTTACATTTATCGAATTACATTGCAACCTGGGGAGTTCTTGGCACAATCCTGAATAAGAGTGAGAAAGAAAGAAATAGCATTGTTCCTACAGTCAACCCAAATTTTTGGAGCAGCTGCTAGATGCCTGGCCCTTTTTGGGGTTCAGCAGTGGTCAAGACAGGAAGAGTCCTGCTTTCATGAACCACGTAGTGGGGAGGAGAGACGGGTGCAACTTGGGTGAGGGATTTCACGTTGCTGGACCTCTGTTTTTTCATCTGGAAAATGGGATGGGTGTTCCTCATTTTCTGGGATTGTCCAGCCCTCACATTCTCTACTTCCATAAGAAGCATTTGTTTTCCTGTTTCTTTAAAATTCATTCAGGCCGTGAGCTGTGATAAATGTTGTTAGCTGCTCCCCAAAGCACTCTTTTCCCACCCTTTTCCTGTGATGAATGTTGTTAGCTGATCCCCAAAGCACTCTTTTCCCACCCTTTTCCTGTGATCAGGTCTTTCCCGAAACATGACTCACAGTCAGTCCAGTCACAGACCCTAAGGGGCACCCAGCAGAAAAATTCCAACCCTTGCTTCCCAGGAGCTCTGCGGTCTACCTGCCAGGTAAACTTAACTCACCTGGCACAAGGTGGCCATCCCTGGTTTCACATCAACATGATCTCAGGCACAAACCTCCTTGTCTTTCCATTTTGTCTTTAAGTTACTTGTTGAAACAACTGCACAAATATGACACAGATATAAAATCAGGCATCTTCTGCCCCCAGTGCCTACTAATAAATGATATTCTGCCACTTTAATGATAAAGATAGAACATTTCAACATTCTGCTACCCTTATTATTTGTCATTTTTGTTGATATTTCTATTGACTACATCTTTCAATATTTTAACAATGGAACATTTATTTAGGGTGTTCCAGACCCAGCCTTTAGTGGTAAAGGTTTCGTTGTTATATTTCTATTATGTTTCCTTTCAAAATCATTATCCTATTTAAATGGATTAAGTCAATTCTATAGGCATTTATCTTATGATATTGATGAAATTGATACATAGAGGGCAGTAGTACAAGTTGATTGGACTTGAGAACCTCTATTAGCACAGTTAAGTATAAATATTATCTATATGTAAACCAAAGTACAGGCCGAGTGAGATTCTCTGACTTTTTTCCACTGTCTGCCCCTCAAGCCTGTGAGAAATGGAATAGTTCTTGCCCTATCAGTAAACAAAGGATGTCACAGTCTTCAGCACTTGCAGCCCTCCAATGTGAGCCGGCGGGCCCTGAGGCACTCAGGATATGCAAATACAGAATGCAGGCCCCAGAGAGCTGAGGTGCATATCAAAGGAAGGAATTCAGTGAGCCCAGGCAAAGAAAAGCGCCGCATTCCTCACCTTGGGAGAGCTGGTTTTCCTTAGTTAACAATCACCTTTGGATGTTCCCCATTACCTGCGCCAGTTCCCTGCCCTGTCCCCTCCCCCCGGTACTTTAGCTCAGGGAGGAAGGAGCGCAGAGGGACTCGGCTGAATAAGGGGCCTGCGCCCCTCGGGAGGAGTTTTCAGCCGCTTTCCCCGCAGTCGGGAAGAGGGGCGCTGACGCTGCAGCCGGACCCTGCGCCTCCCTTGCCCCGTTTCCCCTCAGGACGCTCAGGCCGACCCCCTCCTCACGCCCACCAGGCCTCGCGAGCCAGGACGAGGGCAGGGGCGAGAGGACGGACCGAATTTCCCGGGGACCAGACGCTGGAGGCCGCTCTTTCTGCACAGCAGCGGCGGGTGGCAGCGAACCCCTGCCCCTCAGAAGCTGGTCTTGTGCTACCGCCCGGGCACCGGACCAGGGGGAGGGTCGGCGCCCACTTACCCGACCCGCCGTCCCCGCGACTGTCATGGCTTCGTCCGCCTGGGCACCTACAGAGCCAGCAGCCTCAGTGAGGTCGCCCTCCCCTCGGGCTCCGGGGCATTTCCGTGAAGGCGGAGGGAAGAGACCCCGCCTGAGCCGGGAGTTCCAGCTCTGAGGAAACGCGGGCTCTGTTCAGCGCGCAGTGGGTGGGACCGCTCTGCCCCGAAGCCTTCCGGGAGGGAGCGGGGCGGCGGGGGAGGGAGCCGCCAGGAGCGCAGGGCCCCGTCGGGGGTCCTGGAGGGGCGGCCCGGCTTGGGGGCCACGCCCATTGTGGCCGCAGCCCAGGCCTTTTTCCTGGAATCCTACACAAAAAAATTAGAAAGATACACAGTCTATAGTAAATACTCACAAATGATTGTTGCTGCTGTGCTCACTATTCTATTAAAGGTGTAAATCGATAAAACACTTTAAGTTCAAAATTAAATGTGAATTTTTACCTTTCTAATTATGTCTCTGATATTCACAGTTGTGGTTAATGAATCAGAGACTGTGGCATCACTAGTTAAAAATCAGCTTGTTAAAAAAATAGAACTCAGGCCCACCGGACCTACTGAATCACAAGCTGCACTTTTACAATCTCCCCAGTGTACTCGTGTACCCATGAATAGTTGAAAGGTACATTTCTACCTCGACAGGTCTTTTCTCTATGAGAAATACACACATTTTATCCAGTTTGATATAAATAAAACACTCAAAAATGCATATGCCTGTGTTGAAACCATCATTTTATCATTTCTTTTCCAGACAAGTATAGTCTCTATACTGGTTTTGTGGATCACATGCCATACTCTTTTCTTGTAGTTAGAAATAAGGTAGAGAAAGTTACTTTGTAAAAAAAAAAATTATATATATATATATATATATATATATGTATATATATGTATTAGTGGATAATTGAAGAGACTCTTCTAAATTAAAACCTTCTCTTAACTTGCTGTTTTCTTCTTGGGTCATATTATGAACTCTTCCCGTGGCCACATGGCATGTGTACGTTTAATTTCAGGGACTGCTGACATTCCAGGATGTGGCCATAGATTTCTGTCAAGAGGAGTGAGAATGCCTGGGCCAAGATCAATGGGAATTGTACAGGGATGTGATGTTAGAGAATTATAGGAACCTGCTCTCCTTGGGTGAGGATACCTTCCTTCCAGAATTCCTTATCCAACCACAGGGTTTGGAGTCCTTCATTTGTAGACTATCTCCTGGAATCTTCTGCTTCCTACAATAGGGTTTCAGATTGCAAGGTTTCAGGAAAGATTGGGAGTTTGTGGGTATAATTTTTCTTATTCTTTTAAAATTGCAGCCTCCCTTTTAATATACTTTGTAACTGCTTGGGATGTGTCTATATGAACTGTGTACTATATGCTTCTGTTATAGTCCTTACAATATTTTATTGCCTTATTTTCTCTAACAATTTTCCATGGATTCTTTGGGCTTAAGGTATATTAAAAGGGAGACTGCGAATCTGGGACTTCCCTGGTGATGCAGTGATTAAGAATTCGCCTGCCAATGCAGGGGACCCGGTTCGATCCCCGGTCCGGGAAGATCTCACGTGCCACGGAACAACTAAGCCATTGGGCCACAACTACTGAGTCTGCACGCCACAACTACTGAAGCAGGTGTGTCTTGAGCCCATGCGCCATTTATTTTTGGGAGAATAAAACCGCTTCTGAGTGATTAAAATTTAGGCCAGCTAGTCAAAATGCTTTATCACCTGTTCTTCTAAAACACTGGTCAATGGAACAAGTTTTCCTAGGGATAACAGTGTAATTGTATTCTGGAGTTCATATGGGCAATATGGTTTATGACCTTGATGCTGGATCACGACATTTCAACGGTATAACTGCTATTAATTGTCTGTTTGTTCAACGATTAAAGTCTCACGTGATCTGAGTTCAGACTGGAGTCATCCTGGTTGGTTTCTGTCTATTGCAGATTTCTTCCAGTATGAAAGGACAAGAGCAATACGGCTTCCTTTACAAAATGTCTTCAAACTACATGATGATATAATCTACATTCAATTAATTTATACATACCCTACTGTAGAACAGGGTTCGTTACGCTGGCAGAGCCCGGTAATTATGTAAAACTGAAACTTTTTCTGCACTGGTTCAAGTCCTCTTCCTAAGAATATGTTTATAATCAACATTCTTTCACAAATTACCCAATTTAATTCACCATAGCATTCCTCAAATTAACCAAATGGAAAATCCTAGGCTATATACAAATCCAGAAAGGGCCAAAAATCATCAGCCCCCATGGATGATTACAACCCATTGCTGAGGCATTCAAATTACTTATTAAAGAACCACTATGTCCATCAACATCATCAATTTATATATTATTGCCCCAATGCTAGCCATAACCCTGCCTCTCACAACATGAATTCCTCTTCCCATATCTTATCCACTAATTAGTATAAATGTAGGCATATTATTTCTATTAGCCATATCACACCTAGCCATTTATTCCATCCTCAGATCTGGATGAACTTCACATTCAAAATACTCACTCACTGGAGCTCCAGGAACAATAGCACAGAGGATCATCTCATATGAAGTAATGTAGCAGTTATTCTATTCTCAGTCTTACTGGTAAATGGATCATTTACACTTTCAACAGTAATTACTACACAAGAACACCTATGACTAATTTTCTCCTGACCCCTACCCAGAATTTGATTATCTCCGCAGTAGCAGAAATCCAGTGAAGCCCCACTTGATTTAACAGAAGTAGAATCAAAACCTGTACATGTCTTCAATGTAGAAAATGTAGCAGGCCCATTCACCGCGTCCTTCCTAGAGAATATGTCAATTTCCCTATAATAAACGTTTCCACAGCAATCTGTTTTTAGGAGCATTCGACAATCCCTAGGTGCCAGAATTATAGATTCTTTCATCTTGTAAATATAGTTTTCTTTAAAAAATAATTTTTATAGTTTTACTACCTTTAAACAAAATGTACTCCATTGCTGTGGAATATTCCTTCATAGGAGCGTGCATGGTTCATTTCTGCATCCGTCTGTGATGGCCTTCAGGTTCCTTCAGGTTTGGCTCCTGTGGCTGCCAGTCCATGTCCGTGTGTCCTGGTGCAGGGCTGGTGGGTTTGTGTTCAACTGGGAGGAGCACTGTGGGTCTCTGTGCACGGACTTCGCTATCTGAGGCCCGATTGCTTCAGAAGTGGTTGCATCCCCCCGTTGCGTACCAGGCTTTCCATTGCTCCACATCCTGCTGATATTTGATACTATGTCTTTCACGTCTGCCATTCTGGTAGGTGTATGCACAGTATTTTTCTTATGGCTTTAATCCCTCTGTTGTTAGTGAAGTTGTGCATCTTGTGGTATTCATGGACTATTTCCTGTTGTTTTTGGAAAAGTTTTAAAAATTGTGGTCTGGTACACATAACATAAAATGTACTATCTTAACCATTTTTAAGTGCACATTTCAGGGTCGGGAAGTAATTCACACTGTTGTGCAAACCTGACCACCATCATCCTCCAGAACTTTTTCATCTTGCAAAATTGAAACAGTCCCCATTAAACACTCACTCCCCATTGTCCCTCCCTCAGCCTCTGGCCCTCCACATCCTACTTTATGTCTCTATATTTCCGACTGCTCTAGGGGCCTTGTATGAGTGGATCAAGCACTGTTTGTTTTTTTGTGTCTAGCTTACATCACTGAGCATAATGCCCTCAAGGTTCATCCCTGCTGCATCCTGTGTCAGAATTGACTTCCTTTTTAGGCTGAATAGCATTCCCTTCTATTGATGGACCGTGTTTTTCTTCTCCATTCTTCCATTAGTGGACACATGTAATATCTACATTCATTTCTGCTGTCATAATATTTGTGGAATAAAATCAGAAAGTCCTATGAATCAAAAGTCATTTGCCATTAACTTTTTTCTTAAACTTTTTGTTGTGGAAAACATCAAGGCTAAGAAAAGGGAAAAATACATGTCAGCTTCACTTGTGTTCAGGAATTAATGCTTTACGGATTCACTTTATTCCCTGTGTGTGTGCTATGCGTGTGCATGTGCCTGTTTGCATAAATATGCTGTGCATGTGGATAGGTATGTGAACTTGCACACATTAGTGTGTGCATGGGCATATGGGTGCATGTGTGTTCACATGCTAGTGAGTGAATATATTTGTGCTGTGCACGTGCATATGTTTGTGTGTGTGCTGTGCCTGCCTGTGCGCACACCTGTGTGTTTGCTGGAACCACTTGCAAGTTGGCTGCAGACTGAATTGTGCCCCAGATATATCCGCACGCAGCTGCTCTAACAATCCTGAGTAGCCACGTAAAGGTCACAGATCTCAGGGATTTAAATGGATGGAGCAGGATATCCTGACACAGAGTTTGTCTTCCAATGACTGTCACTGTCTCAGTAACATCCTTCACACCTTCTTTAAGCCGCATTCAGGGTCCAGTTTAGACTCCCATTACATTCAGTCACCTGTCCCAGGTCCCCTAAAGCAACAATGTCACCGTTGGAGAGCCCGGCCAAGGCTGGGGGTGCCCCTCCTGTTGGCCTGGCCTCCAGGCCCTGCCCTTGGCTCCTGTTTCCTCATATCTCAGCCAGGCCCCGACTTGGATCGGGCAGCCACCTCTTTCCTCACAGGGTCCCATCGCCCAGTCAAGGGGGTTCATTCTCCCCCTAAACACAGCATCAGGAGTTGGGGGCTGACAGTCCACACTGGGTCTCCTTCATGTGAGACCCTGTGCTGTTGAAAGAGCAGGCACCCTGCCCTCGGGGGTGGGGGACTGGGGGGCGACATGCGGCCCACGATGGGCAGGCGGGTCTCCGGGTGGGGCGAGCCAGTGTGCAAGGAGTTCCGCGGTGGGTTCTCCTCTCCAACGGCTTCTGTGCCCCTACCTCTCCCCGTGCCTCCCCTCGAAGACAGCGCGGTGCCCGGGTTGGGAACCATGGGAGCCGTCAGCCACCGCCCCCTCTACACACACACACACACACGCACACGCACACGCACACGCACACGCACACGCTGCAGGGAAGCAGGACCTGAGTGCAGGGCTCTCAGCGGCCCTGAGCGCCCCGCCCGGAATCGGCCAGCCGAATGGACAGACCGGATCTCCCGGCCCGGACCATGCAGGACTCTCCTGACCTGGCTTGCAGTGTGGCCGCCTCCTTCTGGAAGCCTGGGAGGCTGGAATCAGGCCACTTCTTGTCTGTCCTGGCAGCAGACTGGGCTGCACTCTAAGAAGTTCGTGGCTCGCCCGTGGATCCTGACCATCAGGTGGTCAGAGAAATTGGGAACATTTCTGTTTTACCTGTTGATATGTTTAATGACAAAGATTTTGTTCAGTTTCCTGACGTGGGTGTCCAAAGATGAGAGACCCATGTGTGTGATCTGTACCCCCTATGAGATCAGCCCTAAGCTAGTTTAAACATGATCAAGTTGTGTCTACATGGTAGATTTAGACCTCTGCATGTCCTGTCTACTGATTATGTTTAGAGCTGACCATGTGTTGTCTATAATAAGAAGATTTAGACCTGACCAAGTTCTGTGTACGCTAGGACTATGGGGACCTGGGTAGAGACCCGGCCTGGCCTCAGTACTGGGAAGTTCCGTGCCTGCATCTGAATGTCAGTGCTTAGATGTCTGGGGTCTGGAGCTGAGGTGGGCTTGTCTACGTAACAGCCTCTCTTCTGAGTGTGGTGACCTGGTCCTCCCAAGGGTCAGTGCTATGGTCGGGGCCTTAGTCTTAATCCCTGCAAGGTTCACCTTCCCTGGGGTTCATGGAGAATCCTCAGGAGGACTACCTGGCAATAATTCCAATTTACCAGCACGTGCATGGTGCATAGGGAAGCAGGTTTAGCTTCTGAATTGATTGCAGGGCACGCAGATCGGGCAAAAGGCCGATGGGTGACAGCTGAGGCTGCTGCTGAGCTCTCCCTCCAGTCTACCGTCCCTACTCAGCAGAGTCCAGAGCTGCCCCTCGGCTTTCAGCCCTGCTGTCCTGTGAGTTTTCTCAACATGTAAGTGAGACGAGAAAGGACTGAGCATGCCAGCACCAGGGTCGTGTGTTCAACTTTAGTATTAAAGCTGTACAAACAGTTAAAATCACACAGAACCAAAGTGAGAAGAGGAGGACTCCTCTGGGACAAGTGTGGGGAAAGGAGACCCACCTGACACTTTTTCCCATCCCAGGAGGTCCCAGGGACCCAGCTTGTTTCCACATTGGGGGAGCCCCTTGCAGAGCCATGGTGTCCTGACCAAGGGGACGTGTGACCCCAGGTGCAGGGTCTGGGGAGGTGAGGTCACCCTGGGACTGTGGACATGTGACCCAGGTGGAGGGGTCTGGGGAGGTGGGTCACCCTGGTGAGTGTGGATGTGTGGCCCCAGGTATAGGGTGCGGGGACTGTGTGGGTCTCACCATACCTGCATGGGTCAGGATCACATGGATGGGGAGACCGCATATGCGCTCTTTGCCTGCAGTGTGTCCTGTCCCCTTTGAGATTTCCAACCTCTGCATTAAGGGTGTTGTCCTGATTAACCTGTGGTTCCTTTTCTTCTCTTCATCTTGTCACAATCATATGAGGTCAGGCATGTTTGAGTGGGTTGCTGCTCTGTGTTCCGGTGAGTGACAACACTTGGTGGTATCGTATTAATACTATAGCATATCATATGTCTAATCTATGGGGGTCACCACTGCCTGGGTCCCCCTGGACAGAGGTCAGGTGAGCACAGACTAGCCCCCCCTATGAATGGTCTCCCACGTGCTCTGTGAGGGTACCGTGATGGCCCCTAAGGTAGGGGACTGTGTCTGGGCCTCCGACATTTGTGATGAAGGGGAGTCGAAATGGAATCTCAATTAACAAGACATTATTTTAAGAATTTATTTTAAGTGAAATAAAACACACGTCACATACCCTTTACCATCATCACCATTTTAAGTGCACGTTTCT
Organism: Balaenoptera physalus; assembly: GCF_965194825.1. Classification (NCBI taxonomy): domain Eukaryota; kingdom Metazoa; phylum Chordata; class Mammalia; order Artiodactyla; family Balaenopteridae; genus Balaenoptera; species Balaenoptera physalus. The sequence continues at coordinate 988,681 of NW_028126537.1, read as the reverse complement.
GAGGCATCAGATAGATTCACTTTCTCGTGGAGCCATCACCACCATCAGTAGAACTTTTCGTCCTGCAAAACCAAAATTCCACAACCATGAAAGTCTCATTCCCCATTCCCTCCCACTGCCCCTGGCACCGATATCCACTTCAGTCCCTGAGTTGTCGACTGCAGGGCACCCACTGGAGTGGAATCCTGCAGTGTTTGCTGACGGGTCATTTTGGAAGAGCTGACTTTCAGTCTGAAGCTCTGCCTGTTCGCATCTGAAGAATCTGCATTTAAGGAGAGGGTGTATGAGGAAGGGGGTGTATGCGGGACAAAGGTGTCCGGGGTGCAGGTGAGCCAGGACCTGACCAGCTGCCTTTTGGGTCCTCTGGTCCCATCTCTTGGTCTGTGCCTCATCTGCATCATCACTGTCCCCGCTGGCACCGCTGGGGTGTTGTTGTCTGAGTGAGAGTCCCCTGGTGTCCCTGCTCTCCTCCCCTCCTCCTGCTGGTTGGGGAGGGAACTGCTTGCTGTGTGGTCTCTACTCCTGAGGCATGAAGGACCCTGTAGCATGGACCTGCAGAGTGTGGGGTGTGGTCCCAAGAGCATGGGGCCCACATAGGACACGACATCGGGCCGTGACAGGTGCTAGGGCTGCCTCATCACTGACAGGGAATGTTGCCCAGATCCTGCTCCAGAGGGCGTGGTGGGTGGCCTGGGACCCTAGAGGCCCCATTCCTATACTGGAGCTTGGAGAGTGCATCCCCATGGGCTGCAGATTCACCCCATATCTCAGACATATCCCTCTGTCCTGTCTTTGAACTCAGGAAAACGAGCTCTCTTGTCCACAACATAGGCCGGGTCCTGTTGATATTAGGATTCTTTAAGTTAGGCGTCCTGGGATAGCAGCTCCTTTTAGGCCTGAGAAGGAACAACTCCGGAGTGTACAACAATTTCAGATGAAACTAGTATTCAATGACTATCCCTAACTACTCGGTTGTTGACTTCTATTAGTCATTATTCTCCTGGTTTTAGCTCTGATGTGGGGATTACAGAGGAGTCAACATTTAAATTTTCGTAATCTGTGTATTTGTAGCTTCAGTATCGTTACGGACCCATAGTTTTTTATGGTTTGGGAAGAGCTATTGATTTCATGTATCATGTAAAGGATTCACAATGATGATAGGGCAATTAAGATTACAATAATAGCTAGTAAATTGTTCACATTTTCTCTACCTGTGCATCTATTGTATGCATATGAGTTTAGATGTCAATATTAGTGAAATGATATAGAGGACTAGAGAACTTATTTTAAAAATCACTATTAATGTGTGATGAAGAAAATGTAAAAGTTCTTCCATAATCGGTGATGTTGTATCTTGAGAGCCTAGATGAAATTGATATGCCTTAGTCATATACAGGATTTTAGCCTATCATTTAACTTTGACAAAGCTACATCACTTTTTACTTTTATCTCATTTATTGAGGAAGACATAATTGTTATGGTGTTGGCTTGAAACTGGTTGAAAAGGACTTGAGTCCTTCCTTATTTTACATTTACATAGGTAGGATCTTGAAACGTAGGATATGGTGGAGGACATCCGTGTAACCATTCTAGGTTAGGAGTAGCAATTTCCACTGCTAAGACTTCTTGTTTAGACACAAATGCTTTTCAAAGTATGAAGATTATTAGCATTACTGCTGCTACTGAGATGAATGAGCCTAAAGACAAAATATTTCATGTTGTGTGTGCCTCAGGGTACTCAGACTAACGTAGTGACATCCCTGAGAGGCCACGAAAGTGCTGCAGGAAGTCATATTTACGACTACAAATATACTTGTGAAGTGAATTTTTGCTCATGCTGAGTTAACTGTATAACCTGAGAATAGTGGGAATCAGTGTAGAAAGCCTCCTATAATAGTGAAGACTGCTCCCATGGACATTAGGTCATGGAAGTGTGCTACTACATAGTATGTATCCTGAAGGACAATGTCTGGGGATGAGTTGACTAAGATGATTCCTGTCAAACCACCTACTGTAAAAAGAAAAACTAAAGCCTAAAACTCATAATATAGTGGGAGGTCATATAGTATGACCTCCGTGAACAGTTGCTAACCAGGGACTTCCCTGGTGACGCAGTGGTTAAGAATTCGTCTGCCAATGCAGGGAACACGGGTTCGAGCCCTTGTCTGGGAAGATCCCACATGCCGCGGAGCAAAAAGCCCGTGTGCCACAACTACTGAGCCTGCCCTCTAGAGCCCGCAAGCCACAACTACTGAAGCCCACGCGCCTAGAGGCCGTGCTCTGCAACAAGAGAAGCCACTGCAATGAAAGGGCCGCACACCGCAACGAAGAGTAGCTGCCGCTCACCGCAACCAGAGAAAGCCCATGCGCAGCAACCAAGACCCAACTCAGCCAAAAAAAAAAAAAAAAAGAAAAGAAAAAGAAAAATTAAATAAAGAGTTGCTAATCAGCTAGATACTTTTACTCCTGTAGGGATAGAAGTAATTACGGTAGCTGATGCAAAGTATGCTCCTGAGTCCACAGCTATCCCTATGGTAAACATATGATGGGCCCACAAGAGAACTCCTAAAAAACCAGTGGACATGACTCATACTATTCCCAGATAGCTGAAAGGCAATTTTTGTCCTAAATAGTATGTAATGCTATGTGAGTTTATAACAAACCCTGTTAGGCCATGAATACAGACTTCAGGGTGAGCAAAGTATCAAAAGAGGTGTTGGTATAGGATTCGGTCTCCTCCTGCAGGGTCAAAGAAAGTAGTGTTTAGATTTCTATCTCTTAACAGCATGGCAATTCTGGCTGCTTGGACTGAGATTGGTAATTATAGTAATATGGCTATAGTTGGGGAAGATTAAACAAATAATGGTGTTTGGTATTGGGATATGACTGCTGGTTTTGTATTAAAGACTATAGTAATAAAAGTAATAATACCAAGAATTGAGGAGACACCTGCTAAATGTAAGGAGAAAACAGTTAGGTCGACAGAGGCTCCTGCATGGGCCAGATTGCAGGCTAGAGCTGAATACACCGTCCCACTGGTACCAGAACCAGCTTCTACTATTGGTGATATGAGTAGGAGTAAGAATGATGGGGGAAGTAGTCAAAAGTTTATATGATTTATTGGGGGAAATGCTACTTCAGGTGTCCGAGTTCTTAGTGGCCCAAGTCAGTTTTCAAAGCCTGCAATCATAACGGGTACAGCTATAAAGAAAATTATTACAAGTGCAGGGACTGTTATGACAACCTTACAGATTTGGGCATCTCCAAGTAGCGGTCCAGGTCAGCATAGCTCAGCCTGGATTAATATAATTAAGGTGCTGCCTGCTACTCCAGCTCAAGCACCAAATAGTAAATATAAAATGGCGATATCTTTGTGATTTGTTGAAAATAATCAGCAGTGTATGAACAGAGGTAAAATGACTGAGTTAGCATTAGACTGTAAATCTAAAGACAGAGATTGAGCCCTCTTTCTGGCAAACCCTGTGGTGAATCAACAAATTGAATTGTAACTTCAGAGAAGCAGCATCAATTCTGCCAGTGATTATCCTGCCTTTTTTTTTTTCTTTTTTTCTTTCTCAAATGAAGGAGAAGTAGACTGAAGTCAGTTGACTAGAGGATTTGCCTGTTAACTAAAGTTTCCTGGGGTTACAACTCATCAATCTCGTAAAGATTTAGCTTCAATACAGTGTTTGCTTTACATTCAATTGATGTAGAATAAAGTCTTGCAATCCTTATTTTTAGGAATTAAGTAAATTTCACTTGTTTAGGGTTTTGAAAGCTCTTGGTCTGAACTAACCTAAATTCCTAGTCCAGCACCGATAGAATGGGTGTTGTGTGTAGTAACCGTGTGGGTATTATGATTGGTAATGATAGGAAGGTTATTTCTTTGTATGTTCAAATTGTTTTGTGTTTGTGTTGTTTAATGAAGGGAATATAGTTAGTGATGTGGAGTATGTTAGCTGCAAGTAGAAATATATGCTGAGGACTGCTATGATGGTTATTAGTGTTGGTAGAATGATGTTGTCGTTTTTGTTATCTCTTGGATAATTATTCATTTGGGTAGAAAGCCTGATAGTGATGGGCGATGTCCTAATGATACTATAATGGTGAGGAAAATGATTGTGATGGGAGGTGTTTTATCTCATGTGTGTGATAATGATACTCTTGTAGTACATGATCTGGGCATAAATAAGAAGAAGATAGTGTTGTTATGATATAAATTAGTATGTTTAGGATTGTTATAATCTGAATATACATTATAATAGCTGTTATTCATCCTATATGGGCAATTGATGAGGAGGGTGTAATATTTTCCAGGTGAGTATGGCGAAGTCTGCCTCAGCCTCCAGCTATGATTTATAATATCACTATGATTAATAGTATATTTAGGTTGATGGAAGGTGACCTGTGGTATAAAACTGATAGGGGTGCAATTTTGTCATGTTGATAGCATCAGGTCTGCTGTTCATGGGATGCCTCGTGTGACTTCAGGCACTCAGAAGTGAAATGGGGAAAGTCCTACTTTTGTGACAAGGGCGATTGTCATGAGGGTGGATGCTGCTGGATTAAAGATTCTTGTTATTCATTGTGCTCTTTGACCAGAGTATATTAGATTAATGATAATAGCCATTATAAGTAGTATTGATGTGGTGGACTGTTTTAGGAAATATTTGTTGGATGCTTCTGTAGCTTATGGGTTCATGTTTTTTATTAGAATGGGGATACCATTAACCAGTGTGAGCTTGTTATACAATTATATTTCCTGAGAAAATGGTCAGTAGAATGATGGTAAAAACAATGAGAGTTTATTAGCACAGGAAGGATATACAAAAATATTTTGGGGGTATGGGCCTGAAGCTTACTTAGAGAACTTTACTATATAGCATGTGGTGTAATGTGGTAGGTAGCATGGAGAATGTAAAATTATTAGGAAGAATTCAATTCCAGGAATAAGAGCATTGAAACCTCTGTGATTTACTCTATCAAAGTAACTCTTTTGTCAGACATATTTCTTAAATTTGTGGTGGGTTGCCTGGTATGATGACAATTAGTGAAAACTCTCATATACATAGGGTTAATGTTAGTCGTAAAATACTTTTTATAAGAGATGTATGCGTTGATCATATCAAAATTGTAGGTAGGAGGCTCAAATTCATAGAAAGGAGATTGTTAGATGTGTTTAATGATGACTTGGGCTGTATATAATTCTGGCACCTAGGGATTGTCGAATGCTCCTAAAAATAGATTGCTGTGGAAATGTTTATTATAGGGAAATTGACATATTCTCTAGGAGGGACGGGGTGAATGGGCCTGCTACATTTTCTACATTGAAGACATATACAGGTTTTGATGCTACTTCCGTTTAATCAAGTGGGGCTTCGTTGGATTTCGGCTACTGCCGAGATAATCAAATTCTGGGTAGGGGTCAGGAGAAAATTAGTCATAGGTGTTCTTGTGTAATAATTACTGTTGAAAGTGTAAATGATCCATTTATCAGTAAGACTGAGAATAGAATAACTGCTACATTACTTCATATGAGATGATTGTCTGTGCTATTGCTCCTAGAGCTCCAGTGAGTGAGTATTTTGAATGTGAAGTTCATCCAGATCTGAGGATGGAGCAAATGGCTAGGTGTGATATGGCTAATAGAAATAACATGCCTACATTTATATTAATTAGTGGATAAGATATGGGAAGAGGAATTCATGTTGTGAGAGCCAGGGTTAAGGCTAGCATTGGGGTTAAGGCTAGCAAGAGAAGCCACCGCAATGAGAAGCCCGCGCACCGCAACAAAGAGTAGCCCCCGCTTGCCGCAACTAGGCAAAGCCTGCGCATAGCAACGAAGACCCAACGCAGCCAAAAACAAATTAATTAATTAATTCGTTAACTATTTTAAACAAAAGTACTATATCCTTCTGTACAGCTTCTCTGGGAAGAACAGAGAGATGGCGTAGGAGAGTGAGAAAGACCAATATTTAGTGCACATCTCTCATGCAGCTGCTCTGCTGGCTCAGAGAGATTTATCCCCACTTTACAAAGGAGGAAATAATCTCAGAGAGGTTTAGTAATTTTCCCAAAGCCAAACAGCTATGGAGTGGCAGAACCAGGATCTGAACCAAGTCTGTTACCTTCAAAGCCTAAGTCCTCATCACAACAAAACTCAATTAATATTTACATTTATCGAATTACATTGCAACCTGGGGAGTTCTTGGCACAATCCTGAATAAGAGTGAGAAAGAAAGAAATAGCATTGTTCCTACAGTCAACCCAAATTTTTGGAGCAGCTGCTAGATGCCTGGCCCTTTTTGGGGTTCAGCAGTGGTCAAGACAGGAAGAGTCCTGCTTTCATGAACCACGTAGTGGGGAGGAGAGACGGGTGCAACTTGGGTGAGGGATTTCACCTTGCTGGACCTCTGTTTTGTCATCTGGAAAATGGGATGGGTGTTCCTCATTTTCTGGGATTGTCCAGCCCTCACATTCTCTGATTCCATAAGAAGCATTTGTTTTCCTGTTTCTTTAAAATTCATTCAGGCCGTGAGCTGTGATGAATGTTGTTAGCTGCTCCCCAAATCACTCTATTCCCAGCCTTTTCCTGTGATCAGGTCTTTCCCGAAACATGACTCACAGTCAGTCAAGTCACAGAACCTAAGGGGCACCCAGCAGAAAAATTCCAACCCTTGCTTCCCAGGAGCTCTGCGGTCTACCTGCCAGGTAAACTTAACTCACCTGGCACAAGGTGGCCATCCCTGGTTTCACATCAACATGATCTCAGGCACAAACCTCCTTGTCTTTCCATTTTGTCTTTAAGTTACTTGTTGAAACAACTGCACAAATATGACACAGATATAAAATCAGGCATCTTCTGCCCCCAGTGCCTACTAATAAATGATTTTCTGCCACTTTAATGATAAAGATAGAACATTTCAACATTCTGCTACCCTTATTATTTGTCATTTTTGTTGATATTTCTATTGACTACATCTTTCAATATTTTAACAATGGAACATTTATTTAGGGTGTTCCAGACCCAGCCTTTAGTGGTAAAGGTTTCGTTGTTATATTTCTATTATGTTTCCTTTCAAAATCATTATCCTATTTAAATGGATTAAGTCAATTCTATAGGCATTTATCTTATGATATTGATGAAATTGATACATAGAGGGCAGTAGTACAAGTTGATTGGACTTGAGAACCTCTATTAGCACAGTTAAGTATAAATATTATCTATATGTAAACCAAAGTACAGGCCGAGTGAGATTCTCTGACTTTTTTCCACTGTCTGCCCCTCAAGCCTGTGAGAAATGGACTAGTTCTTGCCCTATCAGTAAACAAAGGATGTCACAGTCTTCAGCACTTGCAGCCCTCCAATGTGAGCCGGCGGGCCCTGAGGCACTCAGGATATGCAAATACAGAATGCAGGCGCCAGAGAGCTGAGGTGCATATCAAAGGAAGGAATTCAGTGAGCCCAGGCAAAGAAAAGCGCCGCATTCCTCACCTTGGGAGAGCTGATTTTCCTTAGTTAACAATCACCTTTGGATGTTCCCCATTACCTGCGCCAGTTCCCTGCCCTGTCCCCTCCCCCCGGTACTTTAGCTCAGGGAGGAAGGAGCGCAGAGGGACTCGGCTGAATAAGGGGCCTGCGCGCCTCGGGAGGAGTTTTCAGCCGCTTTCCCCGCAGTCGGGAAGAGGGGCGCTGACGCTGCAACTGGACCCTGCGCCTCCCTTGCCCCGTTTCCCCTCAGGACGCTCAGGCCGACCCCCTCCTCACGCCCACCAGGCCTCGCGAGCCAGGACGAGGGCAGGGGCGAGAGGACGGACCGAATTTCCCGGGGACCAGACGCTGGAGGCCGCTCTTTCTGCACAGCAGCGGCGGGTGGCAGCGAACCCCTGCCCCTCAGAAGCTGGTCTTGTGCTGCCGCCCGGGCACCGGACCAGGCGGAGGGTCGGCGCCCACTTACCCGGCCCGCCGTCCCCGCGACTGTCATGGCTTCGGCCGCCGGGGCACCTCCAGAGACGGCAGCCTCAGTGAGGTCGCCCTCCCCTCGGGCTCCGGGGCAGTTCCGTGAAGGCGGAGGGAAGAGACCCCGCCTGAGCCGGGAGTTCCAGCTCTGAGGAAACGCGGGCTCTGTTCAGCGCGCAGTGGGTGGGACCGCTCTGCCCCGAGGCCTTCTGGGAGGGAGCGGGGCGGCGGGGGAGGGAGCCGCCAGGAGCGCAGGGTCCCGTCGGGGGTCCTGGAGGGGCGGCCCGGCCTGGGGGCCACGCCCATTGTGGCCGCAGCCCAGGCCTTTTTCCTGGAATCCTACACAAAAAAATTAGAAAGATACACAGTCTGTAGTAAATACTCACAAATGATTGTTGCTGCTGTGCTCACTATTCTATTAAAGGTGTAAATCGATAAAACACTTTAAGTTCAAAATTAAATGTGAATTTTTACCTTTCTAATTATGTCTCTGATATTCACAGTTGTGGTTAATGAATCAGAGACTGTGGCATCACTAGTTAAAAATCAGCTTGTTAAAAAAATAGAACTCAGGCCCACCGGACCTACTGAATCACAAGCTGCACTTTTACAATCTCCCCAGTGTACTCGTGTACCCATGAATAGTTGAAAGGTACATTTCTACCTCGACAGGTCTTTTCTCTATGAGAAATACACACATTTTATCCAGTTTGATATAAATAAAACACTCAAAAATGCATATGCCTGTGTTGAAACCATCATTTTATCATTTCTTTTCCAGACAAGTATAGTCTCTATACTGGTTTTGTGGATCACATGCCATACTCTTTTCTTGTAGTTAGAAATAAGGTAGAGAAAGTTACTTTGTAAAAAAAAAATTATATATATATATATATATATATATATATATATATATGTATTAGTGGATAATTGAAGAGACTCTTCTAAATTAAAACCTTCTCTTAACTTGCTGTTTTCTTCTTGGGTCATATTATGAACTCTTCCCGTGGCCACATGGCATGTGTACGTTTAATTTCAGGGACTGCTGACATTCCAGGATGTGGCCATAGATTTCTGTCAAGAGGAGTGAGAATGCCTGGACCAAGATCAATGGGAATTGTACAGGGATGTGATGTTATAGAAGTATAGGAACCTGCTCTCCTTGGGTGAGGATACCTTCCTTCCAGAATTCCTTATCCAACCACAGGGTTTGGAGTCCTTCATTTGTAGACTATCTCCTGGAATCTTCTGCTTCCTACAATAGGGTTTCAGATTGCAACGTTTCAGGAAAGATTGGGAGTTTGTGGGTATAATTTTTCTTATTCTTTTAAAATTGCAGCCTCCCTTTTAATATACTTTGTAACTGCTTGGGATGTGTCTATATGAACTGTGTACTATATGCTTCTGTTATAGTCCTTACAATATTTTATTGCCTTATTTTCTCTAACAATTTTCCATGGATTCTTTGGGCTTAAGGTATATTAAAAGGGAGACTGCGAATCTGGGACTTCCCTGGTGATGCAGTGATTAAGAATTCGCCTGCCAATGCAGGGGACCCGGTTCGATCCCCGGTCCGGGAAGATCTCACGTGCCACGGAACAACTAAGCCATTGGGCCACAACTACTGAGTCTGCACGCCACAACTACTGAAGCAGGTGTGTCTTGAGCCCATGCGCCATTTATTTTTGGGAGAATAAAACCGCTCCTGAGTGATTAAAATTTAGGCCAGCTAGTCAAAATGCTTTATCACCTGTTCTTCTAAAACACTGGTCAATGGAACAAGTTTTCCTAGGGATAACAGTGTAATTGTATTCTGGAGTTCATATGGGCAATATGGTTTATGACCTTGATGCTGGATCACGACATTTCAACGGTATAACTGCTATTAATTGTCTGTTTGTTCAACGATTAAAGTCTCACGTGATCTGAGTTCAGACTGGAGTCATCCTGGTTGGTTTCTGTCTATTGCAGATTTCTTCCAGTATGAAAGGACAAGAGCAATACGGCTTCCTTCACAAAATGTCTTCAAACTACATGATGATATAATCTACATTCAATTAATTTATACATACCCTACTGTAGAACAGGGTTCGTTACGCTGGCAGAGCCCGGTAATTATGTAAAACTGAAACTTTTTCTGCACTGGTTCAAGTCCTCTTCCTAAGAATATGTTTATAATCAACATTCTTTCACAAATTACCCAATTTAATTCACCATAGCATTCCTCAAATTAACCAAATGGAAAATCCTAGGCTATATACAAATCCAGAAAGGGCCAAAAATCATCAGCCCCCATGGATGATTACAACCCATTGCTGAGGCATTCAAATTACTTATTAAAGAACCACTATGTCCATCAACATCATCAATTTATATATTATTGCCCCAATGCTAGCCATAACCCTGCCTCTCACAACATGAATTCCTCTTCCCATATCTTATCCACTAATTAGTATAAATGTAGGCATATTATTTCTATTAGCCATATCACACCTAGCCATTTATTCCATCCTCAGATCTGGATGAACTTCACATTCAAAATACTCACTCACTGGAGCTCCAGGAACAATAGCACAGAGGATCATCTCATATGAAGTAATGTAGCAGTTATTCTATTCTCAGTCTTACTGGTAAATGGATCATTTACACTTTCAACAGTAATTACTACACAAGAACACCTATGACTAATTTGCTCCTGACCCCTACCCAGAATTTGATTATCTCCGCAGTAGCAGAAATCCAGTGAAGCCCCACTTGATTTAACAGAAGTAGAATCAAAACCTGTACATGTCTTCAATGTAGAAAATGTAGCAGGCCCATTCACCGCGTCCTTCCTAGAGAATATGTCAATTTCCCTATAATAAACGTTTCCACAGCAATCTATTTTTAGGAGCATTCGACAATCCCTAGGTGCCAGAATTATAGATTCTTTCATCTTGTAAATATAGTTTTCTTTAAAAAATAATTTTTATAGTTTTACTACCTTTAAACAAAATGTACTCCATTGCTGTGGAATATTCCTTCATAGGAGCGTGCATGGTTCATTTCTGCATCCGTCTGTGATGGCCTTCAGGTTCCTTCAGGTTTGGCTCCTGTGGCTGCCAGTCCATGTCCGTGTGTCCTGGTGCAGGGCTGGTGGGTTTGTGTTCAACTGGGAGGAGCACTGTGGGTCTCTGTGCACGGACTTCGCTATCTGAGGCCCGATTGCTTCAGAAGTGGTTGCATCCCCCCGTTGCGTACCAGGCTTTCCATTGCTCCACATCCTGCTGATATTTGATACTATGTCTTTCATGTCTGCCATTCTGGTAGGTGTATGCACAGTATTTTTCTTATGGCTTTAATCCCTCTGTTGTTAGTGAAGTTGTGCATCTTGTGGTATTCATGGACTATTTCCTGTTGTTTTTGGAAAAGTTTTAAAAATTGTGGTCTGGTACACATAACATAAAATGTACTATCTTAACCATTTTTAAGTGCACATTTCAGGGTCGGGAAGTAATTCACACTGTTGTGCAAACCTGACCACCATCATCCTCCAGAACTTTTTCATCTTGCAAAATTGAAACAGTCCCCATTAAACACTCACTCCCCATTGTCCCTCCCTCAGCCTCTGGCCCTCCACATCCTACTTTATGTCTCTATATTTCCGACTGCTCTAGGGGCCTTGTATGAGTGGATCAAGCACTGTTTGTTTTTTTGTGTCTAGCTTACATCACTGAGCATAATGCCCTCAAGGTTCATCCCTGCTGCATCCTGTGTCAGAATTGACTTCCTTTTTAGGCTGAATAGCATTCCCTTCTATTGATGGACCGTGTTTTTCTTCTCCATTCTTCCATTAGTGGACACATGTAATATCTACATTCATTTCTGCTGTCATAATATTTGTGGAATAAAATCAGAAAGTCCTATGAATCAAAAGTCATTTGCCATTAACTTTTTTCTTAAACTTTTTGTTGTGGAAAACATCAAGGCTAAGAAAAGGGAAAAATACATGTCAGCTTCACTTGTGTTCAGGAATTAATGCTTTACGGATTCACTTTATTCCCTGTGTGTGTGCTATGCGTGTGCATGTGCCTGTTTGCATAAATATGCTGTGCATGTGGATAGGTATGTGAACTTGCACACATTAGTGTGTGCATGGGCATATGGGTGCATGTGTGTTCACATGCTAGTGAGTGAATATATTTGTGCTGTGCACGTGCATATGTTTGTGTGTGTGCTGTGCCTGCCTGTGCGCACACCTGTGTGTTTGCTGGAACCACTTGCAAGTTGGCTGCAGACTGAATTGTGCCCCAGATATATCCGCACGCAGCTGCTCTAACAATCCTGAGTAGCCACGTAAAGGTCACAGATCTCAGGGATTTAAATGGATGGAGCAGGATATCCTGACACAGAGTTTGTCTTCCAATGACTGTCACTGTCTCAGTAACATCCTTCACACCTTCTTTAAGCTGCATTCAGGGTCCAGTTTAGACTCCCATTACATTCAGTCACCTGTCCCAGGTCCCCTAAAGCAACAATGTCACCGTGGGAGAGCCCGGCCAAGGCTGGGGTTGCCCCTCCTGTTGGCCTGGCCTCCAGGCCCTGCCCTTGGCTCCTGTTTCCTCATATCTCAGCCAGGCCCCGACTTGGATCGGGCCGCCACCTCTTTCCTCACAGGGTCCCATCGCCCAGTCAAGGGGGTTCATTCTCCCCCTAAACACAGCATCAGGAGTTGGGGGCTGACAGTCCACACTGGGTCTCCTTCATGTGAGACCCTGTGCTGTTGAAAGAGCAGGCACCCTGCCCTCGGGGGTGGGGGACTGGGGGGCGACATGCGGCCCACGATGGGCAGGCGGGTCTCCGGGTGGGGCGAGCCGGTGTGCAAGGAGTTCCGCGGTGGGTTATCCTCTCCAACGGCTTCTGTGCCCCTACCTCTCCCCGTGCCTCCCCTCGAAGACAGCGCGGTGCCCGGGTTGGGAACCATGGGAGCCGTCAGCCACCGCCCCCTCTACACACACACACACACGCACACGCACACGCACACGCACACGCTGCAGGGAAGCAGGACCTGAGTGCAGGGCTCTCAGCGGCCCTGAGCGCCCCGCCCGGAATCGGCCAGCCGAATGGACAGACCGGATCTCCCGGCCCGGACCATGCAGGACTCTCCTGACCTGGCTTGCAGTGTGGCCGCCTCCTTCTGGAAGCCTGGGAGGCTGGAATCAGGCCACTTCTTGTCTGTCCTGGCAGCAGACTGGGCTGCACTCTAAGAAGTTCGTGGCTCGCCCGTGGATCCTGACCATCAGGTGGTCAGAGAAATTGGGAACATTTCTGTTTTACCTGTTGAAATGTTTAATGACAAAGATTTTGTTCAGTTTCCTGACGTGGGTGTCCAAAGATGAGAGACCCATGTGTGTGATCTGTACCCCCTATGAGATCAGCCCTAAGCTAGTTTAAACATGATCAAGTTGTGTCTACATGGTAGATTTAGACCTCTGCATGTCCTGTCTACTGATTATGTTTAGAGCTGACCATGTGTTGTCTATAATAAGAAGATTTAGACCTGACCAAGTTCTGTGTACGCTAGGACTATGGGGACCTGGGTAGAGACCCGGCCTGGCCTCAGTACTGGGAAGTTCCGTGCCTGCATCTGAATGTCAGTGCTTAGATGTCTGGGGTCTGGAGCTGAGGTGGGCTTGTCTACGTAACAGCCTCTCTTCTGAGTGTGGTGACCTGGTCCTCCCAAGGGTCAGTGCTATGGTCGGGGCCTTAGTCTTAATCCCTGCAAGGTTCACCTTCCCTGGGGTTCATGGAGAATCCTCAGGAGGACTACCTGGCAATAATTCCAATTTACCAGCACGTGCATGGTGCATAGGGAAGCAGGTTTAGCTTCTGAATTGATTGCAGGGCACGCAGATCGGGCAAAAGGCCGATGGGTGACAGCTGAGGCTGCTGCTGAGCTCTCCCTCCAGTCTACCGTCCCTACTCAGCAGAGTCCAGAGCTGCCCCTCGGCTTTCAGCCCTGCTGTCCTGTGAGTTTTCTCAACATGTAAGTGAGACGAGAAAGGACTGAGCATGCCAGCACCAGGGTCGTGTGTTCAACTTTAGTATGAAAGCTGTACAAACAGTTAAAATCACACAGAACCAAAGTGAGGAGAGGAGGACTCCTCTGGGACAAGTGTGGGGAAAGGAGACCCACCTGACACTTTTTCCCATCCCAGGAGGTCCCAGGGACCCAGCTTGTTTCCACATTGGGGGAGCCCCTTGCAGAGCCATGGTGTCCTGACCAAGGGGACGTGTGACCCCAGGTGCAGGGTCTGGGGAGGTGAGGTCACCCTGGGACTGTGGACATGTGACCCAGGTGGAGGGGTCTGGGGAGGTGGGTCACCCTGGTGAGTGTGGATGTGTGGCCCCAGGTATAGGGTGCGGGGACTGTGTGGGTCTCACCATACCTGCATGGGTCAGGATCACATGGATGGGGAGACCGCATATGCGCTCTTTGCCTGCAGTGTGTCCTGTCCCCTTTGAGATTTCCAACCTCTGCATTAAGGGTGTTGTCCTGATTAACCTGTGGTTCCTTTTCTTCTCTTCATCTTGTCACAATCATATGAGGTCAGGCATGTTTGAGTGGGTTGCTGCTCTGTGTTCCGGTGAGTGACAACACTTGGTGGTGTCGTATTAATACTATAGCATATCATATGTCTAATCTATGGGGGTCACCACTGCCTGGGTCCCCCTGGACAGAGGTCAGGTGAGCACAGACTAGCCCCCCCTATGAATGGTCTCCCACGTGCTCTGTGAGGGTACCGTGATGGCCCCTAAGGTAGGGGACTGTGTCTGGGCCTCCGACATTTGTGATGAAGGGGAGTCGAAATGGAATCTCAATTAACAAGACATTATTTTAAGAATTTATTTTAAGTGAAATAAAACACACGTCACATACCCTTTACCATCATCACCATTTTAAGTGCACGTTTCTGAGGCATCAGATAGATTCACTTTCTCGTGGAGCCATCACCACCATCAGTAGAACTTTTCGTCCTGCAAAACCAAAATTCCACAACCATGAAAGTCTCATTCCCCATTCCCTCCCACTGCCCCTGGCACCGATATCCACTTCAGTCCCTGAGTTGTCGACTGCAGGGCACCCACTGGAGTGGAATCCTGCAGTGTTTGCTGACGGGTCATTTTGGAAGAGCTGACTTTCAGTCTGAAGCTCTGCCTGTTCGCATCTGAAGAATCTGCATTTAAGGAGAGGGTGTATGAGGAAGGGGGTGTATGCGGGACAAAGGTGTCCGGGGTGCAGGTGAGCCAGGACCTGACCAGCTGCCTTTTGGGTCCTCTGGTCCCATCTCTTGGTCTGTGCCTCATCTGCATCATCACTGTCCCCGCTGGCACCGCTGGGGTGTTGTTGTCTGAGTGAGAGTCCCCTGGTGTCCCTGCTCTCCTCCCCTCCTCCTGCTGGTTGGGGAGGGAACTGCTTGCTGTGTGGTCTCTACTCCTGAGGCATGAAGGACCCTGTAGCATGGACCTGCAGAGTGTGGGGTGTGGTCCCAAGAGCATGGGGCCCACATAGGACACGACATCGGGCCGTGACAGGTGCTAGGGCTGCCTCATCACTGACAGGGAATGTTGCCCAGATCCTGCTCCAGAGGGCGTGGTGGGTGGCCTGGGACCCTAGAGGCCCCATTCCTATACTGGAGCTTGGAGAGTGCATCCCCATGGGCTGCAGATTCACCCCATATCTCAGACATATCCCTCTGTCCTGTCTTTGAACTCAGGAAAACGAGCTCTCTTGTCCACAACATAGGCCGGGTCCTGTTGATATTAGGATTCTTTAAGTTAGGCGTCCTGGGATAGCAGCTCCTTTTAGGCCTGAGAAGGAACAACTCCGGAGTGTACAACAATTTCAGATGAAACTAGTATTCAATGACTATCCCTAACTACTCGGTTGTTGACTTCTATTAGTCATTATTCTCCTGGTTTTAGCTCTGATGTGGGGATTACAGAGGAGTCAACATTTAAATTTTCGTAATCTGTGTATTTGTAGCTTCAGTATCGTTACGGACCCATAGTTTTTTATGGTTTGGGAAGAGCTATTGATTTCATGTATCATGTAAAGGATTCACAATGATGATAGGGCAATTAAGATTACAATAATAGCTAGTAAATTGTTCACATTTTCTCTACCTGTGCATCTATTGTATGCATATGAGTTTAGATGTCAATATTAGTGAAATGATATAGAGGACTAGAGAACTTATTTTAAAAATCACTATTAATGTGTGATGAAGAAAATGTAAAAGTTCTTCCATAATCGGTGATGTTGTATCTTGAGAGCCTAGATGAAATTGATATGCCTTAGTCATATACAGGATTTTAGCCTATCATTTAACTTTGACAAAGCTACATCACTTTTTACTTTTATCTCATTTATTGAGGAAGACATAATTGTTATGGTGTTGGCTTGAAACTGGTTGAAAAGGACTTGAGTCCTTCCTTATTTTACATTTACATAGGTAGGATCTTGAAACGTAGGATATGGTGGAGGACATCCGTGTAACCATTCTAGGTTAGGAGTAGCAATTTCCACTGCTAAGACTTCTTGTTTAGACACAAATGCTTTTCAAAGTATGAAGATTATTAGCATTACTGCTGCTACTGAGATGAATGAGCCTAAAGACAAAATATTTCATGTTGTGTGTGCCTCAGGGTACTCAGACTAACGTAGTGACATCCCTGAGAGGCCACGAAAGTGCTGCAGGAAGTCATATTTACGACTACAAATATACTTGTGAAGTGAATTTTTGCTCATGCTGTGTTAACTGTATAACCTGAGAATAGTGGGAATCAGTGTAGAAAGCCTCCTATAATAGTGAAGACTGCTCCCATGGACATTAGGTCATGGAAGTGTGCTACTACATAGTATGTATCCTGGAGGACAATGTCTGGGGATGAGTTGACTAAGATGATTCCTGTCAAACCACCTACTGTAAAAAGAAAAACTAAAGCCTAAAACTCATAATATAGTGGGAGGTCATATAGTATTACCTCCGTGAACAGTTGCTAACCAGGGACTTCCCTGGTGACGCAGTGGTTAAGAATTCGTCTGCCAATGCAGGGAACACGGGTTCGAGCCCTTGTCTGGGAAGATCCCACATGCCGCGGAGCAAAAAGCCCGTGTGCCACAACTACTGAGCCTGCCCTCTAGAGCCCGCAAGCCACAACTACTGAAGCCCACGCGCCTAGAGGCCGTGCTCTGCAACAAGAGAAGCCACTGCAATGAAAGGGCCGCACACCGCAACGAAGAGTACCTGCCGCTCACCGCAACCAGAGAAAGCCCATGCGCAGCAACCAAGACCCAACTCAGCCAAAAAAAAAAAAAAAAAGAAAAGAAAAAGAAAAATTAAATAAAGAGTTGCTAATCAGCTAGATACTTTTACTCCTGTAGGGATAGAAGTAATTACGGTAGCTGATGCAAAGTATGCTCCTGAGTCCACAGCTATCCCTATGGTAAACATATGATGGGCCCACAAGAGAACTCCTAAAAAACCAGTGGACATGACTCATACTATTCCCAGATAGCTGAAAGGCAATTTTTGTCCTAAATAGTATGTAATGCTATGTGAGTTTATAACAAACCCTGTAAGGCCATGAATACAGACTTCAGGGTGAGCAAAGTATCAAAAGAGGTGTTGGTATAGGATTCGGTCTCCTCCTGCAGGGTCAAAGAAAGTAGTGTTTAGATTTCTATCTCTTAACAGCATGGCAATTCTGGCTGCTTGGACTGAGATTGGTAATTATAGTAATATGGCTATAGTTGGGGAAGATTAAACAAATAATGGTGTTTGGTATTGGGATATGACTGCTGGTTTTGTATTAAAGACTATAGTAATAAAAGTAATAATACCAAGAATTGAGGAGACACCTGCTAAATGTAAGGAGAAAACAGTTAGGTCGACAGAGGCTCCTGCATGGGCCAGATTGCAGGCTAGAGCTGAATACACCGTCCCACTGGTACCAGAACCAGCTTCTACTATTGGTGATATGAGTAGGAGTAAGAATGATGGGGGAAGTAGTCAAAAGTTTATATGATTTATTGGGGGAAATGCTACTTCAGGTGTCCGAGTTCTTAGTGGCCCAAGTCAGTTTTCAAAGCCTGCAATCATAACGGGTACAGCTATAAAGAAAATTATTACAAGTGCAGGGACTGTTATGACAACCTTACAGATTTGGGCATCTCCAAGTAGCGGTCCAGGTCAGCATAGCTCAGCCTGGATTAATATAATTAAGGTGCTGCCTGCTACTCCAGCTCAAGCACCAAATAGTAAATATAAAATGGCGATATCTTTGTGATTTGTTGAAAATAATCAGCAGTGTATGAACAGAGGTAAAATGACTGAGTTAGCATTAGACTGTAAATCTAAAGACAGAGATTGAGCCCTCTTTCTGGCAAACCCTGTGGTGAATCAACAAATTGAATTGTAACTTCAGAGAAGCAGCATCAATTCTGCCAGTGATTATCCTGCCTTTTTTTTTTTCTTTTTTTCTTTCTCAAATGAAGGAGAAGTAGACTGAAGTCAGTTGACTAGAGGATTTGCCTGTTAACTAAAGTTTCCTGGGGTTACAACTCATCAATCTCGTAAAGATTTAGCTTCAATACAGTGTTTGCTTTACATTCAATTGATGTAGAATAAAGTCTTGCAATCCTTATTTTTAGGAATTAAGTAAATTTCACTTGTTTAGGGTTTTGAAAGCTCTTGGTCTGAACTAACCTAAATTCCTAGTCCAGCACCGATAGAATGGGTGTTGTGTGTAGTAACCGTGTGGGTATTATGATTGGTAATGATAGGAAGGTTATTTCTTTGTATGTTCAAATTGTTTTGTGTTTGTGTTGTTTAATGAAGGGAATATAGTTAGTGATGTGGAGTATGTTAGCTGCAAGTAGAAATATATGCTGAGGACTGCTATGATGGTTATTAGTGTTGGTAGAATGATGTTGTCGTTTTTGTTATCTCTTGGATAATTATTCATTTGGGTAGAAAGCCTGATAGTGATGGGCGATGTCCTAATGATACTATAATGGTGAGGAAAATGATTGTGATGGGAGGTGTTTTATCTCATGTGTGTGATAATGATACTCTTGTAGTACATGATCTGGGCATAAATAAGAAGAAGATAGTGTTGTTATGATATAAATTAGTATGTTTAGGATTGTTATAATCTGAATATACATTATAATAGCTGTTATTCATCCTATATGGGCAATTGATGAGGAGGGTGTAATATTTTCCAGGTGAGTATGGCGAAGTCTGCCTCAGCCTCCAGCTATGATTTATAATATCACTATGATTAATAGTATATTTAGGTTGATGGAAGGTGACCTGTGGTATAAAACTGATAGGGGTGCAATTTTGTCATGTTGATAGCATCAGGTCTGCTGTTCATGGGATGCCTCGTGTGACTTCAGGCACTCAGAAGTGAAATGGGGAAAGTCCTACTTTTGTGACAAGGGCGATTGTCATGAGGGTGGATGCTGCTGGATTAAAGATTCTTGTTATTCATTGTGCTCTTTGACCAGAGTATATTAGATTAATGATAATAGCCATTATAAGTAGTATTGATGTGGTGGACTGTTTTAGGAAATATTTGTTGGATGCTTCTGTAGCTTATGGGTTCATGTTTTTTATTAGAATGGGGATACCATTAACCAGTGTGAGCTTGTTATACAATTATATTTCCTGAGAAAATGGTCAGTAGAATGATGGTAAAAACAATGAGAGTTTATTAGCACAGGAAGGATATACAAAAATATTTTGGGGGTATGGGCCTGAAGCTTACTTAGAGAACTTTACTATATAGCATGTGGTGTAATGTGGTAGGTAGCATGGAGAATGTAAAATTATTAGGAAGAATTCAATTCCAGGAATAAGAGCATTGAAACCTCTGTGATTTACTCTATCAAAGTAACTCTTTTGTCAGACATATTTCTTAAATTTGTGGTGGGTTGCCTGGTATGATGACAATTAGTGAAAACTCTCATATACATAGGGTTAATGTTAGTCGTAAAATACTTTTTATAAGAGATGTATGCGTTGATCATATCAAAATTGTAGGTAGGAGGCTCAAATTCATAGAAAGGAGATTGTTAGATGTGTTTAATGATGACTTGGGCTGTATATAATTCTGGCACCTAGGGATTGTCGAATGCTCCTAAAAATAGATTGCTGTGGAAATGTTTATTATAGGGAAATTGACATATTCTCTAGGAGGGACGGGGTGAATGGGCCTGCTACATTTTCTACATTGAAGACATATACAGGTTTTGATGCTACTTCCGTTTAATCAAGTGGGGCTTCGTTGGATTTCGGCTACTGCCGAGATAATCAAATTCTGGGTAGGGGTCAGGAGAAAATTAGTCATAGGTGTTCTTGTGTAATAATTACTGTTGAAAGTGTAAATGATCCATTTATCAGTAAGACTGAGAATAGAATAACTGCTACATTACTTCATATGAGATGATTGTCTGTGCTATTGCTCCTAGAGCTCCAGTGAGTGAGTATTTTGAATGTGAAGTTCATCCAGATCTGAGGATGGAGCAAATGGCTAGGTGTGATATGGCTAATAGAAATAACATGCCTACATTTATATTAATTAGTGGATAAGATATGGGAAGAGGAATTCATGTTGTGAGAGCCAGGGTTAAGGCTAGCATTGGGGTTAAGGCTAGCAAGAGAATCCACCGCAATGAGAAGCCCGCGCACCGCAACAAAGAGTAGCCCCCGCTTGCCGCAACTAGGCAAAGCCTGCGCATAGCAACGAAGACCCAACGCAGCCAAAAACAAATTAATTAATTAATTCGTTAACTATTTTAAACAAAAGTACTATATCCTTCTGTACAGCTTCTCTGGGAAGAACAGAGAGATGGCGTAGGAGAGTGAGAAAGACCAATATTTAGTGCACATCTCTCATGCAGCTGCTCTGCTGGCTCAGAGAGATTTATCCCCACTTTACAAAGGAGGAAATAATCTCAGAGAGGTTTAGTAATTTTCCCAAAGCCAAACAGCTATGGAGTGGCAGAACCAGGATCTGAACCAAGTCTGTTACCTTCAAAGCCTAAGTCCTCATCACAACAAAACTCAATTAATATTTACATTTATCGAATTACATTGCAACCTGGGGAGTTCTTGGCACAATCCTGAATAAGAGTGAGAAAGAAAGAAATAGCATTGTTCCTACAGTCAACCCAAATTTTTGGAGCAGCTGCTAGATGCCTGGCCCTTTTTGGGGTTCAGCAGTGGTCAAGACAGGAAGAGTCCTGCTTTCATGAACCACGTAGTGGGGAGGAGAGACGGGTGCAACTTGGGTGAGGGATTTCACCTTGCTGGACCTCTGTTTTGTCATCTGGAAAATGGGATGGGTGTTCCTCATTTTCTGGGATTGTCCAGCCCTCACATTCTCTGATTCCATAAGAAGCATTTGTTTTCCTGTTTCTTTAAAATTCATTCAGGCCGTGAGCTGTGATGAATGTTGTTAGCTGCTCCCCAAATCACTCTATTCCCAGCCTTTTCCTGTGATCAGGTCTTTCCCGAAACATGACTCACAGTCAGTCAAGTCACAGAACCTAAGGGGCACCCAGCAGAAAAATTCCAACCCTTGCTTCCCAGGAGCTCTGCGGTCTACCTGCCAGGTAAACTTAACTCACCTGGCACAAGGTGGCCATCCCTGGTTTCACATCAACATGATCTCAGGCACAAACCTCCTTGTCTTTCCATTTTGTCTTTAAGTTACTTGTTGAAACAACTGCACAAATATGACACAGATATAAAATCAGGCATCTTCTGCCCCCAGTGCCTACTAATAAATGATTTTCTGCCACTTTAATGATAAAGATAGAACATTTCAACATTCTGCTACCCTTATTATTTGTCATTTTTGTTGATATTTCTATTGACTACATCTTTCAATATTTTAACAATGGAACATTTATTTAGGGTGTTCCAGACCCAGCCTTTAGTGGTAAAGGTTTCGTTGTTATATTTCTATTATGTTTCCTTTCAAAATCATTATCCTATTTAAATGGATTAAGTCAATTCTATAGGCATTTATCTTATGATATTGATGAAATTGATACATAGAGGGCAGTAGTACAAGTTGATTGGACTTGAGAACCTCTATTAGCACAGTTAAGTATAAATATTATCTATATGTAAACCAAAGTACAGGCCGAGTGAGATTCTCTGACTTTTTTGCACTGTCTGCCCCTCAAGCCTGTGAGAAATGGACTATTTCTTGCCCTATCAGTAAACAAAGGATGTCACAGTCTTCAGCACTTGCAGCCCTCCAATGTGAGCCGGCGGGCCCTGAGGCACTCAGGATATGCAAATACAGAATGCAGGCGCCAGAGAGCTGAGGTGCATATCAAAGGAAGGAATTCAGTGAGCCCAGGCAAAGAAAAGCGCCGCATTCCTCACCTTGGGAGAGCTGATTTTCCTTAGTTAACAATCACCTTTGGATGTTCCCCATTACCTGCGCCAGTTCCCTGCCCTGTCCCCTCCCCCCGGTACTTTAGCTCAGGGAGGAAGGAGCGCAGAGGGACTCGGCTGAATAAGGGGCCTGCGCGCCTCGGGAGGAGTTTTCAGCCGCTTTCCCCGCAGTCGGGAAGAGGGGCGCTGACGCTGCAACTGGACCCTGCGCCTCCCTTTCCCCGTTTCCCCTCAGGACGCTCAGGCCGACCCCCTCCTCACGCCCACCAGGCCTCGCGAGCCAGGACGAGGGCAGGGGCGAGAGGACGGACCGAATTTCCCGGGGACCAGACGCTGGAGGCCGCTCTTTCTGCACAGCAGCGGCGGGTGGCAGCGAACCCCTGCCCCTCAGAAGCTGGTCTTGTGCTGCCGCCCGGGCACCGGACCAGGCGGAGGGTCGGCGCCCACTTACCCGGCCCGCCGTCCCCGCGACTGTCATGGCTTCGGCCGCCGGGGCACCTCCAGAGACGGCAGCCTCAGTGAGGTCGCCCTCCCCTCGGGCTCCGGGGCAGTTCCGTGAAGGCGGAGGGAAGAGACCCCGCCTGAGCCGGGAGTTCCAGCTCTGAGGAAACGCGGGCTCTGTTCAGCGCGCAGTGGGTGGGACCGCTCTGCCCCGAGGCCTTCCGGGAGGGAGCGGGGCGGCGGGGGAGGGAGCCGCCAGGAGCGCAGGGCCCCGTCGGGGGTCCTGGAGGGGCGGCCCGGCCTGGGGGCCACGCCCATTGTGGCCGCAGCCCAGGCCTTTTTCCTGGAATCCTACACAAAAAAATTAGAAAGATACACAGTCTATAGTAAATACTCACAAATGATTGTTGCTGCTGTGCTCACTATTCTATTAAAGGTGTAAATCGATAAAACACTTTAAGTTCAAAATTAAATGTGAATTTTTACCTTTCTAATTATGTCTCTGATATTCACAGTTGTGGTTAATGAATCAGAGACTGTGGCATCACTAGTTAAAAATCAGCTTGTTAAAAAAATAGAACTCAGGCCCACCGGACCTACTGAATCACAAGCTGCACTTTTACAATCTCCCCAGTGTACTCGTGTACCCATGAATAGTTGAAAGGTACATTTCTACCTCGACAGGTCTTTTCTCTATGAGAAATACACACATTTTATCCAGTTTGATATAAATAAAACACTCAAAAATGCATATGCCTGTGTTGAAACCATCATTTTATCATTTCTTTTCCAGACAAGTATAGTCTCTATACTGGTTTTGTGGATCACATGCCATACTCTTTTCTTGTAGTTAGAAATAAGGTAGAGAAAGTTACTTTGTAAAAAAAAAATTATATATATATATATATATATATATATATATGTATTAGTGGATAATTGAAGAGACTCTTCTAAATTAAAACCTTCTCTTAACTTGCTGTTTTCTTCTTGGGTCATATTATGAACTCTTCCCGTGGCCACATGGCATGTGTACGTTTAATTTCAGGGACTGCTGACATTCCAGGATGTGGCCATAGATTTCTGTCAAGAGGAGTGAGAATGCCTGGACCAAGATCAATGGGAATTGTACAGGGATGTGATGTTATAGAAGTATAGGAACCTGCTCTCCTTGGGTGAGGATACCTTCCTTCCAGAATTCCTTATCCAACCACAGGGTTTGGAGTCCTTCATTTGTAGACTATCTCCTGGAATCTTCTGCTTCCTACAATAGGGTTTCAGATTGCAACGTTTCAGGAAAGATTGGGAGTTTGTGGGTATAATTTTTCTTATTCTTTTAAAATTGCAGCCTCCCTTTTAATATACTTTGTAACTGCTTGGGATGTGTCTATATGAACTGTGTACTATATGCTTCTGTTATAGTCCTTACAATATTTTATTGCCTTATTTTCTCTAACAATTTTCCATGGATTCTTTGGGCTTAAGGTATATTAAAAGGGAGACTGCGAATCTGGGACTTCCCTGGTGATGCAGTGATTAAGAATTCGCCTGCCAATGCAGGGGACCCGGTTCGATCCCCGGTCCGGGAAGATCTCACGTGCCACGGAACAACTAAGCCATTGGGCCACAACTACTGAGTCTGCACGCCACAACTACTGAAGCAGGTGTGTCTTGAGCCCATGCGCCATTTATTTTTGGGAGAATAAAACCGCTCCTGAGTGATTAAAATTTAGGCCAGCTAGTCAAAATGCTTTATCACCTGTTCTTCTAAAACACTGGTCAATGGAACAAGTTTTCCTAGGGATAACAGTGTAATTGTATTCTGGAGTTCATATGGGCAATATGGTTTATGACCTTGATGCTGGATCACGACATTTCAACGGTATAACTGCTATTAATTGTCTGTTTGTTCAACGATTAAAGTCTCACGTGATCTGAGTTCAGACTGGAGTCATCCTGGTTGGTTTCTGTCTATTGCAGATTTCTTCCAGTATGAAAGGACAAGAGCAATACGGCTTCCTTTACAAAATGTCTTCAAACTACATGATGATATAATCTACATTCAATTAATTTATACATACCCTACTGTAGAACAGGGTTCGTTACGCTGGCAGAGCCCGGTAATTATGTAAAACTGAAACTTTTTCTGCACTGGTTCAAGTCCTCTTCCTAAGAATATGTTTATAATCAACATTCTTTCACAAATTACCCAATTTAATTCACCATAGCATTCCTCAAATTAACCAAATGGAAAATCCTAGGCTATATACAAATCCAGAAAGGGCCAAAAATCATCAGCCCCCATGGATGATTACAACCCATTGCTGAGGCATTCAAATTACTTATTAAAGAACCACTATGTCCATCAACATCATCAATTTATATATTATTGCCCCAATGCTAGCCATAACCCTGCCTCTCACAACATGAATTCCTCTTCCCATATCTTATCCACTAATTAGTATAAATGTACGCATATTATTTCTATTAGCCATATCACACCTAGCCATTTATTCCATCCTCAGATCTGGATGAACTTCACATTCAAAATACTCACTCACTGGAGCTCCAGGAACAATAGCACAGACGATCATCTCATATGAAGTAATGTAGCAGTTATTCTATTCTCAGTCTTACTGGTAAATGGATCATTTACACTTTCAACAGTAATTACTACACAAGAACACCTATGACTAATTTTCTCCTGACCCCTACCCAGAATTTGATTATCTCCGCAGTAGCAGAAATCCAGTGAAGCCCCACTTGATTTAACAGAAGTAGAATCAAAACCTGTACATGTCTTCAATGTAGAAAATGTAGCAGGCCCATTCACCGCGTCCTTCCTAGAGAATATGTCAATTTCCCTATAATAAACGTTTCCACAGCAATCTATTTTTAGGAGCATTCGACAATCCCTAGGTGCCAGAATTATAGATTCTTTCATCTTGTAAATATAGTTTTCTTTAAAAAATAATTTTTATAGTTTTACTACCTTTAAACAAAATGTACTCCATTGCTGTGGAATATTCCTTCATAGGAGCGTGCATGGTTCATTTCTGCATCCGTCTGTGATGGCCTTCAGGTTCCTTCAGGTTTGGCTCCTGTGGCTGCCAGTCCATGTCCGTGTGTCCTGGTGCAGGGCTGGTGGGTTTGTGTTCAACTGGGAGGAGCACTGTGGGTCTCTGTGCACGGACTTCGCTATCTGAGGCCCGATTGCTTCAGAAGTGGTTGCATCCCCCCGTTGCGTACCAGGCTTTCCATTGCTCCACATCCTGCTGATATTTGATACTATGTCTTTCATGTCTGCCATTCTGGTAGGTGTATGCACAGTATTTTTCTTATGGCTTTAATCCCTCTGTTGTTAGTGAAGTTGTGCATCTTGTGGTATTCATGGACTATTTCCTGTTGTTTTTGGAAAAGTTTTAAAAATTGTGGTCTGGTACACATAACATAAAATGTACTATCTTAACCATTTTTAAGTGCACATTTCAGGGTCGGGAAGTAATTCACACTGTTGTGCAAACCTGACCACCATCATCCTCCAGAACTTTTTCATCTTGCAAAATTGAAACAGTCCCCATTAAACACTCACTCCCCATTGTCCCTCCCTCAGCCTCTGGCCCTCCACATCCTACTTTATGTCTCTATATTTCCGACTGCTCTAGGGGCCTTGTATGAGTGGATCAAGCACTGTTTGTTTTTTTGTGTCTAGCTTACATCACTGAGCATAATGCCCTCAAGGTTCATCCCTGCTGCATCCTGTGTCAGAATTGACTTCCTTTTTAGGCTGAATAGCATTCCCTTCTATTGATGGACCGTGTTTTTCTTCTCCATTCTTCCATTAGTGGACACATGTAATATCTACATTCATTTCTGCTGTCATAATATTTGTGGAATAAAATCAGAAAGTCCTATGAATCAAAAGTCATTTGCCATTAACTTTTTTCTTAAACTTTTTGTTGTGGAAAACATCAAGGCTAAGAAAAGGGAAAAATACATGTCAGCTTCACTTGTGTTCAGGAATTAATGCTTTACGGATTCACTTTATTCCCTGTGTGTGTGCTATGCGTGTGCATGTGCCTGTTTGCATAAATATGCTGTGCATGTGGATAGGTATGTGAACTTGCACACATTAGTGTGTGCATGGGCATATGGGTGCATGTGTGTTCACATGCTAGTGAGTGAATATATTTGTGCTGTGCACGTGCATATGTTTGTGTGTGTGCTGTGCCTGCCTGTGCGCACACCTGTGTGTTTGCTGGAACCACTTGCAAGTTGGCTGCAGACTGAATTGTGCCCCAGATATATCCGCACGCAGCTGCTCTAACAATCCTGAGTAGCCACGTAAAGGTCACAGATCTCAGGGATTTAAATGGATGGAGCAGGATATCCTGACACAGAGTTTGTCTTCCAATGACTGTCACTGTCTCAGTAACATCCTTCACACCTTCTTTAAGCTGCATTCAGGGTCCAGTTTAGACTCCCATTACATTCAGTCACCTGTCCCAGGTCCCCTAAAGCAACAATGTCACCGTGGGAGAGCCCGGCCAAGGCTGGGGTTGCCCCTCCTGTTGGCCTGGCCTCCAGGCCCTGCCCTTGGCTCCTGTTTCCTCATATCTCAGCCAGGCCCCGACTTGGATCGGGCCGCCACCTCTTTCCTCACAGGGTCCCATCGCCCAGTCAAGGGGGTTCATTCTCCCCCTAAACACAGCATCAGGAGTTGGGGGCTGACAGTCCACACTGGGTCTCCTTCATGTGAGACCCTGTGCTGTTGAAAGAGCAGGCACCCTGCCCTCGGGGGTGGGGGACTGGGGGGCGACATGCGGCCCACGATGGGCAGGCGGGTCTCCGGGTGGGGCGAGCCGGTGTGCAAGGAGTTCCGCGGTGGGTTATCCTCTCCAACGGCTTCTGTGCCCCTACCTCTCCCCGTGCCTCCCCTCGAAGACAGCGCGGTGCCCGGGTTGGGAACCATGGGAGCCGTCAGCCACCGCCCCCTCTACACACACACACACACGCACACGCACACGCACACGCACACGCTGCAGGGAAGCAGGACCTGAGTGCAGGGCTCTCAGCGGCCCTGAGCGCCCCGCCCGGAATCGGCCAGCCGAATGGACAGACCGGATCTCCCGGCCCGGACCATGCAGGACTCTCCTGACCTGGCTTGCAGTGTGGCCGCCTCCTTCTGGAAGCCTGGGAGGCTGGAATCAGGCCACTTCTTGTCTGTCCTGGCAGCAGACTGGGCTGCACTCTAAGAAGTTCGTGGCTCGCCCGTGGATCCTGACCATCAGGTGGTCAGAGAAATTGGGAACATTTCTGTTTTACCTGTTGAAATGTTTAATGACAAAGATTTTGTTCAGTTTCCTGACGTGGGTGTCCAAAGATGAGAGACCCATGTGTGTGATCTGTACCCCCTATGAGATCAGCCCTAAGCTAGTTTAAACATGATCAAGTTGTGTCTACATGGTAGATTTAGACCTCTGCATGTCCTGTCTACTGATTATGTTTAGAGCTGACCATGTGTTGTCTATAATAAGAAGATTTAGACCTGACCAAGTTCTGTGTACGCTAGGACTATGGGGACCTGGGTAGAGACCCGGCCTGGCCTCAGTACTGGGAAGTTCCGTGCCTGCATCTGAATGTCAGTGCTTAGATGTCTGGGGTCTGGAGCTGAGGTGG
Source organism: Balaenoptera physalus (assembly GCF_965194825.1). Classification (NCBI taxonomy): domain Eukaryota; kingdom Metazoa; phylum Chordata; class Mammalia; order Artiodactyla; family Balaenopteridae; genus Balaenoptera; species Balaenoptera physalus. Next base: position 960,142 of record NW_028126537.1, on the reverse strand, counting down.
GCTTGTCTACGTAACAGCCTCTCTTCTGAGTGTGGTGACCTGGTCCTCCCAAGGGTCAGTGCTATGGTCGGGGCCTTAGTCTTAATCCCTGCAAGGTTCACCTTCCCTGGGGTTCATGGAGAATCCTCAGGAGGACTACCTGGCAATAATTCCAATTTACCAGCACGTGCATGGTGCATAGGGAAGCAGGTTTAGCTTCTGAATTGATTGCAGGGCACGCAGATCGGGCAAAAGGCCGATGGGTGACAGCTGAGGCTGCTGCTGAGCTCTCCCTCCAGTCTACCGTCCCTACTCAGCAGAGTCCAGAGCTGCCCCTCGGCTTTCAGCCCTGCTGTCCTGTGAGTTTTCTCAACATGTAAGTGAGAAGAGAAAGGACTGAGCATGCCAGCACCAGGGTCGTGTGTTCAACTTTAGTATGAAAGCTGTACAAACAGTTAAAATCACACAGAACCAAAGTGAGGAGAGGAGGACTCCTCTGGGACAAGTGTGGGGAAAGGAGACCCACCTGACACTTTTTCCCATCCCAGGAGGTCCCAGGGACCCAGCTTGTTTCCACATTGGGGGAGCCCCTTGCAGAGCCATGGTGTCCTGACCAAGGGGACGTGTGACCCCAGGTGCAGGGTCTGGGGAGGTGAGGTCACCCTGGGACTGTGGACATGTGACCCAGGTGGAGGGGTCTGGGGAGGTGGGTCACCCTGGTGAGTGTGGATGTGTGGCCCCAGGTATAGGGTGCGGGGACTGTGTGGGTCTCACCATACCTGCATGGGTCAGGATCACATGGATGGGGAGACCGCATATGCGCTCTTTGCCTGCAGTGTGTCCTGTCCCCTTTGAGATTTCCAACCTCTGCATTAAGGGTGTTGTCCTGATTAACCTGTGGTTCCTTTTCTTCTCTTCATCTTGTCACAATCATATGAGGTCAGGCATGTTTGAGTGGGTTGCTGCTCTGTGTTCCGGTGAGTGACAACACTTGGTGGTGTCGTATTAATACTATAGCATATCATATGTCTAATCTATGGGGGTCACCACTGCCTGGGTCCCCCTGGACAGAGGTCAGGTGAGCACAGACTAGCCCCCCCTATGAATGGTCTCCCACGTGCTCTGTGAGGGTACCGTGATGGCCCCTAAGGTAGGGGACTGTGTCTGGGCCTCCGACATTTGTGATGAAGGGGAGTCGAAATGGAATCTCAATTAACAAGACATTATTTTAAGAATTTATTTTAAGTGAAATAAAACACACGTCACATACCCTTTACCATCATCACCATTTTAAGTGCACGTTTCTGAGGCATCAGATAGATTCACTTTCTCGTGGAGCCATCACCACCATCAGTAGAACTTTTCGTCCTGCAAAACCAAAATTCCACAACCATGAAAGTCTCATTCCCCATTCCCTCCCACTGCCCCTGGCACCGATATCCACTTCAGTCCCTGAGTTGTCGACTGCAGGGCACCCACTGGAGTGGAATCCTGCAGTGTTTGCTGACGGGTCATTTTGGAAGAGCTGACTTTCAGTCTGAAGCTCTGCCTGTTCGCATCTGAAGAATCTGCATTTAAGGAGAGGGTGTATGAGGAAGGGGGTGTATGCGGGACAAAGGTGTCCGGGGTGCAGGTGAGCCAGGACCTGACCAGCTGCCTTTTGGGTCCTCTGGTCCCATCTCTTGGTCTGTGCCTCATCTGCATCATCACTGTCCCCGCTGGCACCGCTGGGGTGTTGTTGTCTGAGTGAGAGTCCCCTGGTGTCCCTGCTCTCCTCCCCTCCTCCTGCTGGTTGGGGAGGGAACTGCTTGCTGTGTGGTCTCTACTCCTGAGGCATGAAGGACCCTGTAGCATGGACCTGCAGAGTGTGGGGTGTGGTCCCAAGAGCATGGGGCCCACATAGGACACGACATCGGGCCGTGACAGGTGCTAGGGCTGCCTCATCACTGACAGGGAATGTTGCCCAGATCCTGCTCCAGAGGGCATGGTGGGTGGCCTGGGACCCTAGAGGCCCCATTCCTATACTGGAGCTTGGAGAGTGCATCCCCATGGGCTGCAGATTCACCCCATATCTCAGACATATCCCTCTGTCCTGTCTTTGAACTCAGGAAAACGAGCTCTCTTGTCCACAACATAGGCCGGGTCCTGTTGATATTAGGATTCTTTAAGTTAGGCGTCCTGGGATAGCAGCTCCTTTTAGGCCTGAGAAGGAACAACTCCGGAGTGTACAACAATTTCAGATGAAACTAATATTCAATGACTATCCCTAACTACTCGGTTGTTGACTTCTATTAGTCATTATTCTCCTGGTTTTAGCTCTAATGTGGGGATTACAGAGGAGTCAACATTTAAATCTTCGGAATCTGTGTATTTGTAGCTTCAGTATCGTTACGGACCCATAGTTTTTTATGGTTTGGGAAGAGTTATTGATTTCATGTATCATGTAAAGGATTCACAATGATGATAGGGCAATTAAGATTACAATAATAGCTAGTAAATTGTTCACATTTTCTCTACCTGTGCATCTATTGTATGCATATGAGTTTAGATGTCAATATTAGTGAAATGATATAGAGGACTAGAGAACTTATTTTAAAAATCACTATTAATGTGTGATGAAGAAAATGTAAAAGTTCTTCCATAATCGGTGATGTTGTATCTTGAGAGCCTAGATGAAATTGATATGCCTTAGTCATATACAGGATTTTAGCCTATCATTTAACTTTGACAAAGCTACATCACTTTTTACTTTTATCTCATTTATTGAGGAAGACATAATTGTTATGGTGTTGGCTTGAAACTGGTTGAAAAGGACTTGAGTCCTTCCTTATTTTACATTTACATAGGTAGGATCTTGAAACGTAGGATATGGTGGAGGACATCCGTGTAACCATTCTAGGTTAGGAGTAGCAATTTCCACTAAGACTTCTTGTTTAGACACAAATGCTTTTCAAAGTATGAAGATTATTAGCATTACTGCTGCTACTGAGATGAATGAGCCTAAAGACAAAATATTTCATGTTGTGTGTGCCTCAGGGTACTCAGACTAACGTAGTGACATCCCTGAGAGGCCACGAAAGTGCTGCAGGAAGTCATATTTACGACTACAAATATACTTGTGAAGTGAATTTTTGCTCATGCTGAGTTAACTGTATAACCTGAGAATAGTGGGAATCAGTGTAGAAAGCCTCCTATAATAGTGAAGACTGCTCCCATGGACATTAGGTCATGGAAGTGTGCTACTACATAGTATGTATCCTGGAGGGCAATGTCTGGGGATGAGTTGACTAAGATGATTCCTGTCAAACCACCTACTGTAAAAAGAAAAACTAAAGCCTAAAACTCATAATATAGTGGGAGGTCATATAGTATTACCTCCGTGAACAGTTGCTAACCAGGGACTTCCCTGGTGACGCAGTGGTTAAGAATTCGTCTGCCAATGCAGGGAACACGGGTTCGAGCCCTTGTCTGGGAAGATCCCACATGCCGCGGAGCAAAAAGCCCGTGTGCCACAACTACTGAGCCTGCCCTCTAGAGCCCGCAAGCCACAACTACTGAAGCCCACGCGCCTAGAGGCCGTGCTCTGCAACAAGAGAAGCCACTGCAATGAAAGGGCCGCACACCGCAACGAAGAGTACCTGCCGCTCACCGCAACCAGAGAAAGCCCATGCGCAGCAACCAAGACCCAACTCAGCCAAAAAAAAAAAAAAAAAGAAAAGAAAAAGAAAAATTAAATAAAGAGTTGCTAATCAGCTAGATACTTTTACTCCTGTAGGGATAGAAGTAATTACGGTAGCTGATGCAAAGTATGCTCCTGAGTCCACAGCTATCCCTATGGTAAACATATGATGGGCCCACAAGAGAACTCCTAAAAAACCAGTGGACATGACTCATACTATTCCCAGATAGCTGAAAGGCAATTTTTGTCCTAAATAGTATGTAATGCTATGTGAGTTTATAACAAACCCTGTTAGGCCATGAATACAGACTTCAGGGTGAGCAAAGTATCAAAAGAGGTGTTGGTATAGGATTCGGTCTCCTCCTGCAGGGTCAAAGAAAGTAGTGTTTAGATTTCTATCTCTTAACAGCATGGCAATTCTGGCTGCTTGGACTGAGATTGGTAATTATAGTAATATGGCTATAGTTGGGGAAGATTAAACAAATAATGGTGTTTGGTATTGGGATATGACTGCTGGTTTTGTATTAAACACTATAGTAATAAAAGTAATAATACCAAGAATTGAGGAGACACCTGCTAAATGTAAGGAGAAAACAGTTAGGTCGACAGAGGCTCCTGCATGGGCCAGATTGCAGGCTAGAGCTGAATACACCGTCCCACTGGTACCAGAACCAGCTTCTACTATTGGTGATATGAGTAGGAGTAAGAATGATGGGGGAAGTAGTCAAAAGTTTATATGATTTATTGGGGGAAATGCTACTTCAGGTGTCCGAGTTCTTAGTGGCCCAAGTCAGTTTTCAAAGCCTGCAATCATAACGGGTACAGCTATAAAGAAAATTATTACAAGTGCAGGGACTGTTATGACAACCTTACAGATTTGGGCATCTCCAAGTAGCGGTCCAGGTCAGCATAGCTCAGCCTGGATTAATATAATTAAGGTGCTGCCTGCTACTCCAGCTCAAGCACCAAATAGTAAATATAAAATGCCGATATCTTTGTGATTTGTTGAAAATAATCAGCAGTGTATGAACAGAGGTAAAATGACTGAGTTAGCATTAGACTGTAAATCTAAAGACAGAGATTGAGCCCTCTTTCTGGCAAACCCTGTGGTGAATCAACAAATTGAATTGTAACTTCAGAGAAGCAGCTTCAATTCTGCCAGTGATTATCCTGCCTTTTTTTTTTTTTTCTTTTTTTCTTTCTCAAATGAAGGAGAAGTAGACTGAAGTCAGTTGACTAGAGGATTTGCCTGTTAACTAAAGTTTCCTGGGGTTAAAACTCATCAATCTCGTAAAGATTTGGCTTCAATACAGTGTTTGCTTTACATTCAATTGATGTAGAATAAAGTCTTGTAATCCTTATTTTTAGGAATTAAGTAAATTTCACTTGTTTAGGGTTTTGAAAGCTCTTGGTCTGAACTAACCTAAATTCCTAGTCCAGCACCGATAGAATGGGTGTTGTGTGTAGTAACCGTGTGGGTATTATGATTGGTAATGATAGGAAGGTTATTTCTTTGTATGTTCAAATTGTTTTGTGTTTGTGTTGTTTAATGAAGGGAATATAGTTAGTGATGTGGAGTATGTTAGCTGCAAGTAGAAATATATGCTGAGGACTGCTATGATGGTTATTAGTGTTGGTAGAATGATGTTGTCGTTTTTGTTATCTCTTGGATAATTATTCATTTGGGTAGAAAGCCTGATAGTGATGGGCGATGTCCTAATGATACTATAATGGTGAGGAAAATGATTGTGATGGGAGGTGTTTTATCTCATGTGTGTGATAATGATACTCTTGTAGTACATGATCTGGGCATAAATAAGAAGAAGATAGTGTTGTTATGATATAAATTAGTATGTTTAGGATTGTTATAATCTGAATATACATTATAATAGCTGTTATTCATCCTATATGGGCAATTGATGAGGAGGGTGTAATATTTTCCAGGTGAGTATGGCGAAGTCTGCCTCAGCCTCCAGCTATGATTTATAATATCACTATGATTAATAGTATATTTAGGTTGATGGAAGGTGACCTGTGGTATAAAACTGATAGGGGTGCAATTTTGTCATGTTGATAGCATCAGGTCTGCTGTTCATGGGATGCCTCGTGTGACTTCAGGCACTCAGAAGTGAAATGGGGAAAGTCCTACTTTTGTGACAAGGGCGATTGTCATGAGGGTGGATGCTGCTGGATTAAAGATTCTTGTTATTCATTGTGCTCTTTGACCAGAGTATATTAGATTAATGATAATAGCCATTATAAGTAGTATTGATGTGGTGGACTGTTTTAGGAAATATTTGTTGGATGCTTCTGTAGCTTATGGGTTCATGTTTTTTATTAGAATGGGGATACCATTAACCAGTGTGAGCTTGTTATACAATTATATTTCCTGAGAAAATGGTCAGTAGAATGATGGTAAAAACAATGAGAGTTTATTAGCACAGGAAGGATATACAAAAATATTTTGGGGGTATGGGCCTGAAGCTTACTTAGAGAACTTTACTATATAGCATGTGGTGTAATGTGGTAGGTAGCATGGAGAATGTAAAATTATTAGGAAGAATTCAATTCCAGGAATAAGAGCATTGAAACCTCTGTGATTTACTCTATCAAAGTAACTCTTTTGTCAGACATATTTCTTAAATTTGTGGTGGGTTGCCTGGTATGATGACAATTAGTGAAAACTCTCATATACATAGGGTTAATGTTAGTCGTAAAATACTTTTTATAAGAGATGTATGCGTTGATCATATCAAAATTGTAGGTAGGAGGCTCAAATTCATAGAAAGGAGATTGTTAGATGTGTTTAATGATGACTTGGGCTGTATATAATTCTGGCACCTAGGGATTGTCGAATGCTCCTAAAAATAGATTGCTGTGGAAATGTTTATTATAGGGAAATTGACATATTCTCTAGGAGGGACGGGGTGAATGGGCCTGCTACATTTTCTACATTGAAGACATATACAGGTTTTGATGCTACTTCCGTTTAATCAAGTGGGGCTTCGTTGGATTTCGGCTACTGCGGAGATAATCAAATTCTGGGTAGGGGTCAGGAGAAAATTAGTCATAGGTGTTCTTGTGTAATAATTACTGTTGAAAGTGTAAATGATCCATTTATCAGTAAGACTGAGAATAGAATAACTGCTACATTACTTCATATGAGATGATTGTCTGTGCTATTGCTCCTAGAGCTCCAGTGAGTGAGTATTTTGAATGTGAAGTTCATCCAGATCTGAGGATGGAGTAAATGGCTAGGTGTGATATGGCTAATAGAAATAACATGCCTACATTTATATTAATTAGTGGATAAGATATGGGAAGAGGAATTCATGTTGTGAGAGCCAGGGTTAAGGCTAGCATTGGGGTTAAGGCTAGCAAGAGAAGCCACCGCAATGAGAAGCCCGCGCACCGCAACTAAGAGTAGCCCCCGCTTGCCGCAACTAGGCAAAGCCTGCGCATAGCAACGAAGACCCAACGCAGCCAAAAACAAATTAATTAATTAATTAGTTAACTATTTTAAACAAAAGTACTATATCCTTCTGTACAGCTTCTCTGGGAAGAACAGAGAGATGGCGTAGGAGAGTGAGAAAGACCAATATTTAGTGCACATCTCTCATGCAGCTGCTCTGCTGGCTCAGAGAGATTTATCCCCACTTTACAAAGGAGGAAATAATCTCAGAGAGGTTTAGTAATTTTCCCAAAGCCAAACAGCTATGGAGTGGCAGAACCAAGATCTGAACCAAGTCTGTTACCTTCAAAGCCTAAGTCCTCATCACAACAAAACTCAATTAATATTTACATTTATCGAATTACATTGCAACCTGGGGAGTTCTTGGCACAATCCTGAATAAGAGTGAGAAAGAAAGAAATAGCATTGTTCCTACAGTCAACCCAAATTTTTGGAGCAGCTGCTAGATGCCTGGCCCTTTTTGGGGTTCAGCAGTGGTCAAGACAGGAAGAGTCCTGCTTTCATGAACCACGTAGTGGGGAGGAGAGACGGGTGCAACTTGGGTGAGGGATTTCACCTTGCTGGACCTCTGTTTTGTCATCTGGAAAATGGGATGGGTGTTCCTCATTTTCTGGGATTGTCCAGCCCTCACATTCTCTGATTCCATAAGAAGCATTTGTTTTCCTGTTTCTTTAAAATTCATTCAGGCCGTGAGCTGTGATGAATGTTGTTAGCTGCTCCCCAAATCACTCTATTCCCAGCCTTTTCCTGTGATCAGGTCTTTCCCGAAACATGACTCACAGTCAGTCAAGTCACAGAACCTAAGGGGCACCCAGCAGAAAAATTCCAACCCTTGCTTCCCAGGAGCTCTGCGGTCTACCTGCCAGGTAAACTTAACTCACCTGGCACAAGGTGGCCATCCCTGGTTTCACATCAACATGATCTCAGGCACAAACCTCCTTGTCTTTCCATTTTGTCTTTAAGTTACTTGTTGAAACAACTGCACAAATATGACACAGATATAAAATCAGGCATCTTCTGCCCCCAGTGCCTACTAATAAATGATTTTCTGCCACTTTAATGATAAAGATAGAACATTTCAACATTCTGCTACCCTTATTATTTGTCATTTTTGTTGATATTTCTATTGACTACATCTTTCAATATTTTAACAATGGAACATTTATTTAGGGTGTTCCAGACCCAGCCTTTAGTGGTAAAGGTTTCGTTGTTATATTTCTATTATGTTTCCTTTCAAAATCATTATCCTATTTAAATGGATTAAGTCAATTCTATAGGCATTTATCTTATGATATTGATGAAATTGATACATAGAGGGCAGTAGTACAAGTTGATTGGACTTGAGAACCTCTATTAGCACAGTTAAGTATAAATATTATCTATATGTAAACCAAAGTACAGGCCGAGTGAGATTCTCTGACTTTTTTCCACTGTCTGCCCCTCAAGCCTGTGAGAAATGGACTATTTCTTGCCCTATCAGTAAACAAAGGATGTCACAGTCTTCAGCACTTGCAGCCCTCCAATGTGAGCCGGCGGGCCCTGAGGCACTCAGGATATGCAAATACAGAATGCAGGCCCCAGAGAGCTGAGGTGCATATCAAAGGAAGGAATTCAGTGAGCCCAGGCAAAGAAAAGCGCCGCATTCCTCACCTTGGGAGAGCTGGTTTTCCTTAGTTAACAATCACCTTTGGATGTTCCCCATTACCTGCGCCAGTTCCCTGCCCTGTCCCCTCCCCCCGGTACTTTAGCTCAGGGAGGAAGGAGCGCAGAGGGACTCGGCTGAATAAGGGGCCTGCGCGCCTCGGGAGGAGTTTTCAGCCGCTTTCCCCGCAGTCGGGAAGAGGGGCGCTGACGCTGCAACCGGACTCTGCGCCTGCCTTGCCCCGTTTCCCCTCAGGACGCTCAGGCCGACCCCCTCCTCACGCCCACCAGGCCTCGCGAGCCAGGACGAGGGCAGGGGCGAGAGGACGGACCGAAGTTCCCGGGGACCAGACGCTGGAGGCCGCTCTTTCTGCACAGCAGCGACGGGTGGCAGCGAACCCCTGCCCCTCAGAAGCTGGTCTTGTGCTGCCGCCCGGGCACCGGACCAGGCGGAGGGTCGGCGCCCACTTACCCGGCCCGCCGTCCCCGCGACTGTCATGGCTTCGGCCGCCGGGGCACCTCCAGAGCCGGCAGCCTCAGTGAGGTCGCCCTCCCCTCGGGCTCCGGGGAAGTTCCGTGAAGGCGGAGGGAAGAGACCCCGCCTGAGCCGGGAGTTCCAGCTCTGAGGAAACGCGGGCTCTGTTCAGCGCGCAGTGGGTGGGACCGCTCTGCCCCGAGGCCTTCCGGGAGGGAGCGGGGCGGCGGGGGAGGGAGCCGCCAGGAGCGCAGGGCCCCGTCGGGGGTCCTGGAGGGGCGGCCCGGCCTGGGGGCCACGCCCATTGTGGCCGCAGCCCAGGCCTTTTTCCTGGAATCCTACACAAAAAAATTAGAAAGATACACAGTCTATAGTAAATACTCACAAATGATTGTTGCTGCTGTGCTCACTATTCTATTAAAGGTGTAAATCGATAAAACACTTTAAGTTCAAAATTAAATGTGAATTTTTACCTTTCTAATTATGTCTCTGATATTCACAGTTGTGGTTAATGAATCAGAGACTGTGGCATCACTAGTTAAAAATCAGCTTGTTAAAAAAATAGAACTCAGGCCCACCGGACCTACTGAATCACAAGCTGCACTTTTACAATCTCCCCAGTGTACTCGTGTACCCATGAATAGTTGAAAGGTACATTTCTACCTCGACAGGTCTTTTCTCTATGAGAAATACACACATTTTATCCAGTTTGATATAAATAAAACACTCAAAAATGCATATGCCTGTGTTGAAACCATCATTTTATCATTTCTTTTCCAGACAAGTATAGTCTCTATACTGGTTTTGTGGATCACATGCCATACTCTTTTCTTGTAGTTAGAAATAAGGTAGAGAAAGTTACTTTGTAAAAAAAAAATTATATATATATATATATATATATATATATGTATTAGTGGATAATTGAAGAGACTCTTCTAAATTAAAACCTTCTCTTAACTTGCTGTTTTCTTCTTGGGTCATATTATGAACTCTTCCCGTGGCCACATGGCATGTGTACGTTTAATTTCAGGGACTGCTGACATTCCAGGATGTGGCCATAGATTTCTGTCAAGAGGAGTGAGAATGCCTGGACCAAGATCAATGGGAATTGTACAGGGATGTGATGTTATAGAAGTATAGGAACCTGCTCTCCTTGGGTGAGGATACCTTCCTTCCAGAATTCCTTATCCAACCACAGGGTTTGGAGTCCTTCATTTGTAGACTATCTCCTGGAATCTTCTGCTTCCTACAATAGGGTTTCAGATTGCAACGTTTCAGGAAAGATTGGGAGTTTGTGGGTATAATTTTTCTTATTCTTTTAAAATTGCAGCCTCCCTTTTAATATACTTTGTAACTGCTTGGGATGTGTCTATATGAACTGTGTACTATATGCTTCTGTTATAGTCCTTACAATATTTTATTGCCTTATTTTCTCTAACAATTTTCCATGGATTCTTTGGGCTTAAGGTATATTAAAAGGGAGACTGCGAATCTGGGACTTCCCTGGTGATGCAGTGATTAAGAATTCGCCTGCCAATGCAGGGGACCCGGTTCGATCCCCGGTCCGGGAAGATCTCACGTGCCACGGAACAACTAAGCCATTGGGCCACAACTACTGAGTCTGCACGCCACAACTACTGAAGCAGGTGTGTCTTGAGCCCATGCGCCATTTATTTTTGGGAGAATAAAACCGCTTCTGAGTGATTAAAATTTAGGCCAGCTAGTCAAAATGCTTTATCACCTGTTCTTCTAAAACACTGGTCAATGGAACAAGTTTTCCTAGGGATAACAGTGTAATTGTATTCTGGAGTTCATATGGGCAATATGGTTTATGACCTTGATGCTGGATCACGACATTTCAACGGTATAACTGCTATTAATTGTCTGTTTGTTCAACGATTAAAGTCTCACGTGATCTGAGTTCAGACTGGAGTCATCCTGGTTGGTTTCTGTCTATTGCAGATTTCTTCCAGTATGAAAGGACAAGAGCAATACGGCTTCCTTTACAAAATGTCTTCAAACTACATGATGATATAATCTACATTCAATTAATTTATACATACCCTACTGTAGAACAGGGTTCGTTACGCTGGCAGAGCCCGGTAATTATGTAAAACTGAAACTTTTTCTGCACTGGTTCAAGTCCTCTTCCTAAGAATATGTTTATAATCAACATTCTTTCACAAATTACCCAATTTAATTCACCATAGCATTCCTCAAATTAACCAAATGGAAAATCCTAGGCTATATACAAATCCAGAAAGGGCCAAAAATCATCAGCCCCCATGGATGATTACAACCCATTGCTGAGGCATTCAAATTACTTATTAAAGAACCACTATGTCCATCAACATCATCAATTTATATATTATTGCCCCAATGCTAGCCATAACCCTGCCTCTCACAACATGAATTCCTCTTCCCATATCTTATCCACTAATTAGTATAAATGTAGGCATATTATTTCTATTAGCCATATCACACCTAGCCATTTATTCCATCCTCAGATCTGGATGAACTTCACATTCAAAATACTCACTCACTGGAGCTCCAGGAACAATAGCACAGAGGATCATCTCATATGAAGTAATGTAGCAGTTATTCTATTCTCAGTCTTACTGGTAAATGGATCATTTACACTTTCAACAGTAATTACTACACAAGAACACCTATGACTAATTTGCTCCTGACCCCTACCCAGAATTTGATTATCTCCGCAGTAGCAGAAATCCAGTGAAGCCCCACTTGATTTAACAGAAGTAGAATCAAAACCTGTACATGTCTTCAATGTAGAAAATGTAGCAGGCCCATTCACCGCGTCCTTCCTAGAGAATATGTCAATTTCCCTATAATAAACCTTTCCACAGCAATCTATTTTTAGGAGCATTCGACAATCCCTAGGTGCCAGAATTATAGATTCTTTCATCTTGTAAATATAGTTTTCTTTAAAAAATAATTTTTATAGTTTTACTACCTTTAAACAAAATGTACTCCATTGCTGTGGAATATTCCTTCATAGGAGCGTGCATGGTTCATTTCTGCATCCGTCTGTGATGGCCTTCAGGTTCCTTCAGGTTTGACTCCTGTGGCTGCCAGTCCATTTCTGTGTGTCCTGGTGCAGGGCTGGTGGGTTTGTGTTCAACTGGGAGGAGCACTGTGGGTCTCTGTGCACGGACTTCGCTATCTGAGGCCCGATTGCTTCAGAAGTGGTTGCATCCCCCCGTTGCGTACCAGGCTTTCCATTGCTCCACATCCTGCTGATATTTGATACTATGTCTTTCATGTCTGCCATTCTGGTAGGTGTATGCACAGTATTTTTCTTATGGCTTTAATCCCTCTGTTGTTAGTGAAGTTGTGCATCTTGTGGTATTCATGGACTATTTCCTGTTGTTTTTGGAAAAGTTTTAAAAATTGTGGTCTGGTACACATAACATAAAATGTACTATCTTAACCATTTTTAAGTGCACATTTCAGGGTCGGGAAGTAATTCACACTGTTGTGCAAACCTGACCACCATCATCCTCCAGAACTTTTTCATCTTGCAAAATTGAAACAGTCCCCATTAAACACTCACTCCCCATTGTCCCTCCCTCAGCCTCTGGCCCTCCACATCCTACTTTATGTCTCTATATTTCCGACTGCTCTAGGGGCCTTGTATGAGTGGATCAAGCACTGTTTGTTTTTTTGTGTCTAGCTTACATCACTGAGCATAATGCCCTCAAGGTTCATCCCTGCTGCATCCTGTGTCAGAATTGACTTCCTTTTTAGGCTGAATAGCATTCCCTTCTATTGATGGACCGTGTTTTTCTTCTCCATTCTTCCATTAGTGGACACATGTAATATCTACATTCATTTCTGCTGTCATAATATTTGTGGAATAAAATCAGAAAGTCCTATGAATCAAAAGTCATTTGCCATTAACTTTTTTCTTAAACTTTTTGTTGTGGAAAACATCAAGGCTAAGAAAAGGGAAAAATACATGTCAGCTTCACTTGTGTTCAGGAATTAATGCTTTACGGATTCACTTTATTCCCTGTGTGTGTGCTATGCGTGTGCATGTGCCTGTTTGCATAAATATGCTGTGCATGTGGATAGGTATGTGAACTTGCACACATTAGTGTGTGCATGGGCATATGGGTGCATGTGTGTTCACATGCTAGTGAGTGAATATATTTGTGCTGTGCACGTGCATATGTTTGTGTGTGTGCTGTGCCTGCCTGTGCGCACACCTGTGTGTTTGCTGGAACCACTTGCAAGTTGGCTGCAGACTGAATTGTGCCCCAGATATATCCGCACGCAGCTGCTCTAACAATCCTGAGTAGCCACGTAAAGGTCACAGATCTCAGGGATTTAAATGGATGGAGCAGGATATCCTGACACAGAGTTTGTCTTCCAATGACTGTCACTGTCTCAGTAACATCCTTCACACCTTCTTTAAGCTGCATTCAGGGTCCAGTTTAGACTCCCATTACATTCAGTCACCTGTCCTAGGTCCCCTAAAGCAACAATGTCACCGTTGGAGAGCCCGGCCAAGGCTGGGGGTGCCCCTCCTCTTTGCCTGGCCTCCAGGCCCTGCCCTTGGCTCCTGTTTTCTCATATCTCAGCCAGGCCCCGACTTGGATCGGGCCGCCACCTCTTTCCTCACAGGGTCTCATCACCCAGTCAAGGGGGTTCATTCTCCCCAAACACAGCATCAGGAGTTGGGGGCTAACAGTCCCCACTGGGTCTCCTTCATGTGAGACCCTGTGCTGTTGAAAGAGCAGTCACCCTGCCCTCGGGGGCGGGGGACTGGGAGACGACATGCGGCCCACGATAGGCAGGCGGGTCTCCGGGTGGGGCGAGCCAGTTTGCAAGGAGTTCCGCGGTGGGTTCTCCTCTCCAACGGCTTCTGTGCCCCTACCTCTCCCCGTGCCTCCCCTCGAAGACAGCGCGGTGCCCGGGTTGGGAACCATGGGAGCCGTCAGCCACTGCCCCCTCTACACACACACACACACACGCACACGCACACGCACACGCACACGCTGCAGGGAAGCAGGACCTGAGTGCAGGGCTCTCAGCGGCCCTGAGCGCCCCGCCCGGAATCGGCCAGCCGAATGGACAGACCGGATCTCTCGGCCCGGACCATGCAGGACTCTCCTGACCTGGCTTGCAGTGTGGCCGCCTCCTTCTGGAAGCCTGGGAGGCTGGAATCAGGCCACTTCTTGTCTGTCCTGGCAGCAGACTGGGCTGCACTCTAAGAAGTTCGTGGCTCGCCCGTGGATCCTGACCATCAGGTGGCCAGAGAAATTGGGAACATTTCTGTTTTACCTGTTGAAATGTTTAATGACAAAGATTTTGTTCAGTTTCCTGATGTGGGTGTCCAAAGATGAGAGACCCATGTGTGTGATCTGTACCCCCTATGAGATCAGCCCTAAGCTAGTTTAAACATGATCAAGTTGTGTCTACATGGTAGATTTAGACCTCTGCATGTCCTGTCTACTGATTATGTTTAGAGCTGACCATGTGTTGTCTATAATAAGAAGATTTAGACCTGACCATGTTCTGTGTACGCTAGGACTATGGGGACCTGGGTAGAGACCCGGCCTGGCCTCAGTACTGGGAAGCTCCGTGCCTGCATCTGAATGTCAGTGCTTGGATGTCTGGGGTCTGGAGCTGAGGTGGGCTTGTCTACGTAACAGCCTCTCTTCTGAGTGTGGTGACCTGGTCCTCCCAAGGGTCAGTGCTATGGTCGGGGCCTTAGTCTTAATCCCTGCAAGGTTCACCTTCCCTGGGGCTCATGGAGAATCCTCAGGAGGACTACCTGGCAATAATTCCAATTTACCAGCACGTGCATGGTGCATAGGGAAGCAGGTTTAGCTGCTGAATTGATTGCAGGGCACGCAGATCGGGCAAAAGGCCGATGGGTGACAGCTGAGGCTGCTGCTGAGCTCTCCCTCCAGTCTACCGTCCCTACGCAGCAGAGTCCAGAGCTGCCCCTCGGCTTTCAGCCCTGCTGTCCTGTATGTTTTCTCAACATGTAAGTGAGACGAGAAAGGACTGAGCATGCCAGCACCAGGGTCGTGTGTTCAACTCTAGTATGAAAGCTGTACAAACAGTTAAAATCACACAGAACCAAAGTGAGGAGAGGAGGACTCCTCTGGGACAAGTGTGGGGAAAGGAGACACACCTGACACTTTTTCCCATCCCAGGAGGTCCCAGGGACCCAGCTTGTTTCCACATTGGGGGAGCCCCCTGCAGAGCCATGGTGTCCTGACCAAGGGGACGTGTGACCCCAGGTGCAGGGTCTGGGGAGGTGAGGTCACCCTGGGACTGTGGACATGTGACCCAGGTGGAGGGCTCTGGGGAGGAGGGTCACCCTGGTGAGTGTGGATGTGTGGCCCCAGGTATAGGGTGCGGGGACTGTGTGGGTCTCACCATACCTGCATGGGTCAGGATCACATGGATGGGGAGACCGCATATGCGCTCTTTGCCTGCAGTGTGTCCTGTCCCCTTTGAGATTTCCAACCTCTGCATTAAGGGTGTTGTCCTGATTAACCTGTGGTTCCTTTTCTTCTCTTCATCTTGTCACAATCATATGAGGTCAGGCATGTTTGAGTGGGTTGCTGCTCTGTGTTCCGGTGAGTGACAACACTTGGTGGTGTCGTATTAATACTATAGCATATCATATGTCTAATCTATGGGGGTCACCACTGCCTGGGTCCCCCTGGACAGAGGTCAGGTGAGCACAGACTAGCCCCCCCTATGAATGGTCTCCCACGTGCTCTGTGAGGGTACCGTGATGGCCCCTAAGGTAGGGGACTGTGTCTGGGCCTCCGACATTTGTGATGAAGGGGAGTCGAAATGGAATCTCAATTAACAAGACATTATTTTAAGAATTTATTTTAAGTGAAATAAAACACACGTCACATACCCTTTACCATCATCACCATTTTAAGTGCACGTTTCTGAGGCATCAGATAGATTCACTTTCTCGTGGAGCCATCACCACCATCAGTAGAACTTTTCGTCCTGCAAAACCAAAATTCCACAACCATGAAAGTCTCATTCCCCATTCCCTCCCACTGCCCCTGGCACCGATATCCACTTCAGTCCCTGAGTTGTCGACTGCAGGGCACCCACTGGAGTGGAATCCTGCAGTGTTTGCTGACGGGTCATTTTGGAAGAGCTGACTTTCAGTCTGAAGCTCTGCCTGTTCGCATCTGAAGAATCTGCATTTAAGGAGAGGGTGTATGAGGAAGGGGGTGTATGCGGGACAAAGGTGTCCGGGGTGCAGGTGAGCCAGGACCTGACCAGCTGCCTTTTGGGTCCTCTGGTCCCATCTCTTGGTCTGTGCCTCATCTGCATCATCACTGTCCCCGCTGGCACCGCTGGGGTGTTGTTGTCTGAGTGAGAGTCCCCTGGTGTCCCTGCTCTCCTCCCCTCCTCCTGCTGGTTGGGGAGGGAACTGCTTGCTGTGTGGTCTCTACTCCTGAGGCATGAAGGACCCTGTAGCATGGACCTGCAGAGTGTGGGGTGTGGTCCCAAGAGCATGGGGCCCACATAGGACACGACATCGGGCCGTGACAAGTGCTAGGGCTGCCTCATCACTGACAGGGAATGTTGCCCAGATCCTGCTCCAGAGGGCGTGGTGGGTGGCCTGGGACCCTAGAGGCCCCATTCCTATACTGGAGCTTGGAGAGTGCATCCCCATGGGCTGCAGATTCACCCCATATCTCAGACATATCCCTCTGTCCTGTCTTTGAACTCAGGAAAACGAGCTCTCTTGTCCACAACATAGGCCTGGTCCTGTTGATATTAGGATTCTTTAAGTTAGGCGTCCTGGGATAGCAGCTTCTTTTAGGCCTGAGAAGGAACAACTCCGGAGTGTACAACAATTTCAGATGAAACTAAAATTCAATGACTATCCCTAACTACTCGGTTGTTGACTTCTATTAGTCATTATTCTCCTGGTTTTAGCTCTGATGTGGGGATTACAGAGGAGTCAACATTTAAATCTTCGTAATCTGTGTATTTGTAGCTTCAGTATCGTTACGGACCCATAGTTTTTTATGGTTTGGGAAGAGTTATTGATTTCATGTATCATGTAAAGGATTCACAATGATGATAGGGCAATTAAGATTACAATAATAGCTAGTAAATTGTTCACATTTTCTCTACCTGTGCATCTATTGTATGCATATGAGTTTAGATGTCAATATTAGTGAAATGATATAGAGGACTAGAGAACTTATTTTAAAAATCACTATTAATGTGTGATGAAGAAAATGTAAAAGTTCTTCCATAATCGGTGATGTTGTATCTTGAGAGCCTAGATGAAATTGATATGCCTTAGTCATATACAGGATTTTAGCCTATCATTTAACTTTGACAAAGCTACATCACTTTTTACTTTTATCTCATTTATTGAGGAAGACATAATTGTTATGGTGTTGGCTTGAAACTGGTTGAAAAGGACTTGAGTCCTTCCTTATTTTACATTTACATAGGTAGGATCTTGAAACGTAGGATATGGTGGAGGACATCCGTGTAACCATTCTAGGTTAGGAGTAGCAATTTCCACTGCTAAGACTTCTTGTTTAGACACAAATGCTTTTCAAAGTATGAAGATTATTAGCATTACTGCTGCTACTGAGATGAATGAGCCTAAAGACAAAATATTTCATGTTGTGTGTGCCTCAGGGTACTCAGACTAACGTAGTGACATCCCTGAGAGGCCACGAAAGTGCTGCAGGAAGTCATATTTACGACTACAAATATACTTGTGAAGTGAATTTTTGCTCATGCTGAGTTAACTGTATAACCTGAGAATAGTGGGAATCAGTGTAGAAAGCCTCCTATAATAGTGAAGACTGCTCCCATGGACATTAGGTCATGGAAGTGTGCTACTACATAGTATGTATCCTGAAGGACAATGTCTGGGGATGAGTTGACTAAGATGATTCCTGTCAAACCACCTACTGTAAAAAGAAAAACTAAAGCCTAAAACTCATAATATAGTGGGAGGTCATATAGTATGACCTCCGTGAACAGTTGCTAACCAGGGACTTCCCTGGTGACGCAGTGGTTAAGAATTCGTCTGCCAATGCAGGGAACACGGGTTCGAGCCCTTGTCTGGGAAGATCCCACATGCCGCGGAGCAAAAAGCCCGTGTGCCACAACTACTGAGCCTGCCCTCTAGAGCCTGCAAGCCACAACTACTGAAGCCCACGCGCCTAGAGGCCGTGCTCTGCAACAAGAGAAGCCACTGCAATGAAAGGGCCGCACACCGCAACGAAGAGTACCTGCCGCTCACCGCAACCAGAGAAAGCCCATGCGCAGCAACCAAGACCCAACTCAGCCAAAAAAAAAAAAAAAAAAAAGAAAAAGAAAAATTAAATAAAGAGTTGCTAATCAGCTAGATACTTTTACTCCTGTAGGGATAGAAGTAATTACGGTAGCTGATGCAAAGTATGCTCTTGAGTCCACAGCTATCCCTATGGTAAACATATGATGGGCCCACAAGAGAACTCCTAAAAAACCAGTGGACATGACTCATACTATTCCCAGATAACTGAAAGGCAATTTTTGTCCTAAATAGTATGTAATGCTATGTGAGTTTATAACAAACCCTGTTAGGCCATGAATACAGACTTCAGGGTGAGCAAAGTATCAAAAGAGGTGTTGGTATAGGATTCGGTCTCCTCCTGCAGGGTTAAAGAAAGTAGTGTTTAGATTTCTATCTCTTAACAGCATGACAATTCTGGCTGCTTGGACTGAGATTGGTAATTATAGTAATATGGCTATAGTTGGGGAAGATTAAACAAATAATGGTGTTTGGTATTGGGATATGACTGCTGGTTTTGTATTAAAGACTATAGTAATAAAAGTAATAATACCAAGAATTGAGGAGACACCTGCTAAATGTAAGGAGAAAACAGTTAGGTCGACAGAGGCTCCTGCATGGGCCAGATTGCAGGCTAGAGCTGCATACACCGTCCCACTGGTACCAGAACCAGCTTCTACTATTGGTGATATGAGTAGGAGTAAGAATGATGGGGGAAGTAGTCAAAAGTTTATATGATTTATTGGGGGAAATGCTACTTCAGGTGTCCGAGTTCTTAGTGGCCCAAGTCAGTTTTCAAAGCCTGCAATCATAACGGGTACAGCTATAAAGAAAATTATTACAAGTGCAGGGACTGTTATGACAACCTTACAGATTTGGGCATCTCCAAGTAGCGGTCCAGGTCAGCATAGCTCAGCCTGGATTAATATAATTAAGGTGCTGCCTGCTACTCCAGCTCAAGCACCAAATAGTAAATATAAAATGCCGATATCTTTGTGATTTGTTGAAAATAATCAGCAGTGTATGAACAGAGGTAAAACGACTGAGTTAGCATTAGACTGTAAATCTAAAGACAGAGATTGAGCCCTCTTTCTGGCAAACCCTGTGGTGAATCAACAAATTGAATTGTAACTTCAGAGAAGCAGCTTCAATTCTGCCAGTGATTATCCTGCCTTTTTTTTTTTTCTTTTTTTCTTTCTCAAATGAAGGAGAAGTAGACTGAAGTCAGTTGGCTAGAGGATTTGCCTGTTAACTAAAGTTTCCTGGGGTTAAAACTCATCAATCTCGTAAAGATTTGGCTTCAATACAGTGTTTGCTTTACATTCAATTGATGTAGAATAAAGTCTTGCAATCCTTATTTTTAGGAATTAAGTAAATTTCACTTGTTTAGGGTTTTGAAAGCTCTTGGTCTGAACTAACCTAAATTCCTAGTCCAGCACCGATAGAATGGGTGTTGTGTGTAGTAACCGTGTGGGTATTATGATTGGTAATGATAGGAAGGTTATTTCTTTGTATGTTCAAATTGTTTTGTGTTTGTGTTGTTTAATGAAGGGAATATAGTTAGTGATGTGGAGTATGTTAGCTGCAAGTAGAAATATATGCTGAGGACTGCTATGATGGTTATTAGTGTTGGTAGAATGATGTTGTCGTTTTTGTTATCTCTTGGATAATTATTCATTTGGGTAGAAAGCCTGATAGTGATGGGCGATGTCCTAATGATACTATAATGGTGAGGAAAATGATTGTGATGGGAGGTGTTTTATCTCATGTGTGTGATAATGATACTCTTGTAGTACATGATCTGGGCATAAATAAGAAGAAGATAGTGTTGTTATGATATAAATTAGTATGTTTAGGATTGTTATAATCTGAATATACATTATAATAGCTGTTATTCATCCTATATGGGCAATTGATGAGGAGGGTGTAATATTTTCCAGGTGAGTATGGCGAAGTCTGCCTCAGCCTCCAGCTATGATTTATAATATCACTATGATTAATAGTATATTTAGGTTGATGGAAGGTGACCTGTGGTATAAAACTGATAGGGGTGCAATTTTGTCATGTTGATAGCATCAGGTCTGCTGTTCATGGGATGCCTCGTGTGACTTCAGGCACTCAGAAGTGAAATGGGGAAAGTCCTACTTTTGTGACAAGGGCGATTGTCATGAGGGTGGATGCTGCTGGATTAAAGATTCTTGTTATTCATTGTGCTCTTTGACCAGAGTATATTAGATTAATGATAAAAGCCATTATAAGTAGTATTGATGTGGTGGACTGTTTTAGGAAATATTTGTTGGATGCTTCTGTAGCTTATGGGTTCATGTTTTTTATTAGAATGGGGATACCATTAACCAGTGTGAGCTTGTTATACAATTATATTTCCTGAGAAAATGGTCAGTAGAATGATGGTAAAAACAATGAGAGTTTATTAGCACAGGAAGGATATATAAAAATATTTTGGGGGTATGGGCCTGAAGCTTACTTAGAGAACTTTACTATATAGCATGTGGTGTAATGTGGTAGGTAGCATGGAGAATGTAAAATTATTAGGAAGAATTCAATTCCAGGAATAAGAGCATTGAAACCTCTGTGATTTACTCTATCAAAGTAACTCTTTTGTCAGACATATTTCTTAAATTTGTGGAGGGTTGCCTGGTATGATGACAATTAGTGAAAACTCTTATATACATAGGGTTAATGTTAGTCGTAAAAAAAATTTTTATAAGAGATGTATGCGTTGATCATATCAAAATTGTAGGTAGGAGGCTCAAATTCATAGGAAGGAGAATGTTAGATGTGTTTAATGATGACTTGGGCTGTATATAATTCTGGCACCTAGGGATTGTCGAATGCTCCTAAAAATAGATTGCTGTGGCAATGTTTATTATAGGGAAATTGACATATTCTCTAGGAGGGACGGGGTGAATGGGCCTGCTACATTTTCTACATTGAAGACATATACAGGTTTTGATGCTACTTCCGTTTAATCAAATGGGGCTTCGTTGGATTTCGGCTACTGAGGAGATAATCAAATTCTGGGTAGGGGTCAGGAGAAAATTAGTCATAGGTGTTCTTGTGTAATAATTACTGTTGAAAGTGTAAATGATCCATTTATCAGTAAGACTGAGAATAGAATAACTGCTACATTACTTCATATGAGATGATTGTCTGTGCTATTGCTCCTAGAGCTCCAGTGAGTGAGTATTTTGAATGTGAAGTTCATCCAGATCTGAGGATGTAGTAAATGGCTAGGTGTGATATGGCTAATAGAAATAACATGCCTACATTTATATTAATTAGTGGATAAGATATGGGAAGAGGAATTCATGTTGTGAGAGCCAGGGTTAAGGCTAGCATTGGGGTTAAGGCTAGCAAGAGAAGCCACCGCAATGAGAAGCCCGCGCACCGCAACAAAGAGTAGCCCCCGCTTGCCGCAACTAGGCAAAGCCTGCGCATAGCAACGAAGACCCAACGCAGCCAAAAACAAATTAATTAATTAATTAGTTAACTATTTTAAACAAAAGTACTATATCCTTCTGTACAGCTTCTCTGGGAAGAACAGAGAGATGGCGTAGGAGAGTGAGAAAGACCAATATTTAGTGCACATCTCTCATGCAGCTGCTCTGCTGGCTCAGAGAGATTTATCCCCACTTTACAAAGGAGGAAATAATCTCAGAGAGGTTTAGTAATTTTCCCAAAGCCAAACAGCTATGGAGTGGCAGAACCAGGATCTGAACCAAGTCTGTTACCTTCAAAGCCTAAGTCCTCATCACAATAAAACTCAATTAATATTTACATTTATCGAATTACATTGCAACCTGGGGAGTTCTTGGCACAATCCTGAATAAGAGTGAGAAAGAAAGAAATAGCATTGTTCCTACAGTCAACCCAAATTTTTGGAGCAGCTGCTAGATGCCTGGCCCTTTTTGGGGTTCAGCAGTGGTCAAGACAGGAAGAGTCCTGCTTTCATGAACCACGTAGTGGGGAGGAGAGACGGGTGCAACTTGGGTGAGGGATTTCACCTTGCTGGACCTCTGTTTTGTCATCTGGAAAATGGGATGGGTGTTCCTCATTTTCTGGGATTGTCCAGCCCTCACATTCTCTGATTCCATAAGAAGCATTTGTTTTCCTGTTTCTTTAAAATTCATTCAGGCCGTGAGCTGTGATGAATGTTGTTAGCTGCTCCCCACATCACTCTATTCCCACCCTTTTCCTGTGATCAGGTCTTTCCCGAAACATGACTCACAGTCAGTCAAGTCACAGAACCTAAGGGGCACCCAGCAGAAAAATTCCAACCCTTGCTTCCCAGGAGCTCTGCGGTCTACCTGCCAGGTAAACTTAACTCACCTGGCACAAGGTGGCCATCCCTGGTTTCACATCAACATGATCTCAGGCACAAACCTCCTTGTTTTTCCATTTTGTCTTTAAGTTACTTGTTGAAACAACTGCACAAATATGACACAGATATAAAATCAGGCATCTTCTGCCCCCAGTGCCTACTAATAAATGATTTTCTGCCACTTTAATGATAAAGATAGAACATTTCAACATTCTGCTACCCTTATTATTTGTCATTTTTGTTGATATTTCTATTGACTACATCTTTCAATATTTTAACAATGGAACATTTATTTAGGGTGTTCCAGACCCAGCCTTTAGTGGTAAAGGTTTCGTTGTTATATTTCTATTATGTTTCCTTTCAAAATCATTATCCTATTTAAATGGATTAAGTCAATTCTATAGGCATTTATCTTATGATATTGATGAAATTGATACATAGAGGGCAGTAGTACAAGTTGATTGGACTTGAGAACCTCTATTAGCACAGTTAAGTATAAATATTATCTATATGTAAACCAAAGTACAGGCCGAGTGAGATTCTCTGACTTTTTTGCACTGTCTGCCCCTCAAGCCTGTGAGAAATGGACTATTTCTTGCCCTATCAGTAAACAAAGGATGTCACAGTCTTCAGCACTTGCAGCCCTCCAATGTGAGCCGGCGGGCCCTGAGGCACTCAGGATATGCAAATACAGAATGCAGGCCCCAGAGAGCTGAGGTGCATATCAAAGGAAGGAATTCAGTGAGCCCAGGCAAAGAAAAGCGCCGCATTCCTCACCTTGGGAGAGCTGGTTTTCCTTAGTTAACAATCACCTTTGGATGTTCCCCATTACCTGCGCCAGTTCCCTGCCCTGTCCCCTCCCCCCGGTACTTTAGCTCAGGGAGGAAGGAGCGCAGAGGGACTCGGCTGAATAAGGGGCCTGCGCGCCTCGGGAGGAGTTTTCAGCCGCTTTCTCCGCAGTCGGGAAGAGGGCGCTGACGCTGCAGCCGGACCCTGCGCCTGCCTTGCCCCGTTTCCCCTCAGGACGCTCAGGCCGACCCCCTCCTCACGCCCACCAGGCCTCGCGAGCCAGGACGAGGGCAGGGGCGAGAGGACGGACCGAAGTTCCCGGGGACCAGACGCTGGAGGCCGCTCTTTCTGCACAGCAGCGACGGGTGGCAGCGAACCCCTGCCCCTCAGAAGCTGGTCTTGTGCTGCCGCCCGGGCACCGGACCAGGCGGAGGGTCGGCGCCCACTTACCCGGCCCGCCGTCCCCGCGACTGTCATGGCTTCGGCCGCCGGGGCACCTCCAGAGCCGACAGCCTCAGTGAGGTCGCCCTCCCCTCGGGCTCCGGGGAAGTTCCGTGAAGGCGGAGGGAAGAGACCCCGCCTGAGCCGGGAGTTCCAGCTCTGAGGAAACGCGGGCTCTGTTCAGCGCGCAGTGGGTGGGACCGCTCTGGCCCGAGGCCTTCCGGGAGGGAGCGGGGCGGCGGGGGAGGGAGCCGCCAGGAGCGCAGGGCCCCGTCGGGGGTCCTGGAGGGGCGGCCCGGCCTGGGGGACACGCCCATTGTGGCTGCAGCCCAGGCCTTTTTCCTGGAATCCTACACAAAAAAATTAGAAAGATACACAGTCTATAGTAAATACTCACAAATGATTGTTGCTGCTGTGCTCACTATTCTATTAAAGGTGTAAATCGATAAAACACTTTAAGTTCAAAATTAAATGTGAATTTTTACCTTTCTAATTATGTCTCTGATATTCACAGTTGTGGTTAATGAATCAGAGACTGTGGCATCACTAGTTAAAAATCAGCTTGTTAAAAAAATAGAACTCAGGCCCACCGGACCTACTGAATCACAAGCTGCACTTTTACAATCTCCCCAGTGTACTCGTGTACCCATGAATAGTTGAAAGGTACATTTCTACCTCGACAGGTCTTTTCTCTATGAGAAATACACACATTTTATCCAGTTTGATATAAATAAAACACTCAAAAATGCATATGCCTGTGTTGAAACCATCATTTTATCATTTCTTTTCCAGACAAGTATAGTCTCTATACTGGTTTTGTGGATCACATGCCATACTCTTTTCTTGTAGTTAGAAATAAGGTAGAGAAAGTTACTTTGTAAAAAAAAAATTATATATATATATATATATATATATATATGTATTAGTGGATAATTGAAGAGACTCTTCTAAATTAAAACCTTCTCTTAACTTGCTGTTTTCTTCTTGGGTCATATTATGAACTCTTCCCGTGGCCACATGGCATGTGTACGTTTAATTTCAGGGACTGCTGACATTCCAGGATGTGGCCATAGATTTCTGTCAAGAGGAGTGAGAATGCCTGGACCAAGATCAATGGGAATTGTACAGGGATGTGATGTTATAGAAGTATAGGAACCTGCTCTCCTTGGGTGAGGATACCTTCCTTCCAGAATTCCTTATCCAACCACAGGGTTTGGAGTCCTTCATTTGTAGACTATCTCCTGGAATCTTCTGCTTCCTACAATAGGGTTTCAGATTGCAACGTTTCAGGAAAGATTGGGAGTTTGTGGGTATAATTTTTCTTATTCTTTTAAAATTGCAGCCTCCCTTTTAATATACTTTGTAACTGCTTGGGATGTGTCTATATGAACTGTGTACTATATGCTTCTGTTATAGTCCTTACAATATTTTATTGCCTTATTTTCTCTAACAATTTTCCATGGATTCTTTGGGCTTAAGGTATATTAAAAGGGAGACTGCGAATCTGGGACTTCCCTGGTGATGCAGTGATTAAGAATTCGCCTGCCAATGCAGGGGACCCGGTTCGATCCCCGGTCCGGGAAGATCTCACGTGCCACGGAACAACTAAGCCATTGGGCCACAACTACTGAGTCTGCACGCCACAACTACTGAAGCAGGTGTGTCTTGAGCCCATGTGCCATTTATTTTTGGGAGAATAAAACCGCTTCTGAGTGATTAAAATTTAGGCCAGCTAGTCAAAATGCTTTATCACCTGTTCTTCTAAAACACTGGTCAATGGAACAAGTTTTCCTAGGGATAACAGTGTAATTGTATTCTGGAGTTCATATGGGCAATATGGTTTATGACCTTGATGCTGGATCACGACATTTCAACGGTATAACTGCTATTAATTGTCTGTTTGTTCAACGATTAAAGTCTCACGTGATCTGAGTTCAGACTGGAGTCATCCTGGTTGGTTTCTGTCTATTGCAGATTTCTTCCAGTATGAAAGGACAAGAGCAATACGGCTTCCTTTACAAAATGTCTTCAAACTACATGATGATATAATCTACATTCAATTAATTTATACATACCCTACTGTAGAACAGGGTTCGTTACGCTGGCAGAGCCCGGTAATTATGTAAAACTGAAACTTTTTCTGCACTGGTTCAAGTCCTCTTCCTAAGAATATGTTTATAATCAACATTCTTTCACAAATTACCCAATTTAATTCACCATAGCATTCCTCAAATTAACCAAATGGAAAATCCTAGGCTATATACAAATCCAGAAAGGGCCAAAAATCATCAGCCCCCATGGATGATTACAACCCATTGCTGAGGCATTCAAATTACTTATTAAAGAACCACTATGTCCATCAACATCATCAATTTATATATTATTGCCCCAATGCTAGCCATAACCCTGCCTCTCACAACATGAATTCCTCTTCCCATATCTTATCCACTAATTAGTATAAATGTAGGCATATTATTTCTATTAGCCATATCACACCTAGCCATTTATTCCATCCTCAGATCTGGATGAACTTCACATTCAAAATACTCACTCACTGGAGCTCCAGGAACAATAGCACAGAGGATCATCTCATATGAAGTAATGTAGCAGTTATTCTATTCTCAGTCTTACTGGTAAATGGATCATTTACACTTTCAACAGTAATTACTACACAAGAACACCTATGACTAATTTTCTCCTGACCCCTACCCAGAATTTGATTATCTCCGCAGTAGCAGAAATCCAGTGAAGCCCCACTTGATTTAACAGAAGTAGAATCAAAATCTGTACATGTCTTCAATGTAGAAAATGTAGCAGGCCCATTCACCGCGTCCTTCCTAGAGAATATGTCAATTTCCCTATAATAAACGTTTCCACAGCAATCTATTTTTAGGAGCATTCGACAATCCCTAGGTGCCAGAATTATAGATTCTTTCATCTTGTAAATATAGTTTTCTTTAAAAAATAATTTTTATAGTTTTACTACCTTTAAACAAAATGTACTCCATTGCTGTGGAATATTCCTTCATAGGAGCGTGCATGGTTCATTTCTGCATCCGTCTGTGATGGCCTTCAGGTTCCTTCAGGTTTGGCTCGGGTGGCTGCCAGTCCATGTCCGTGTGTCCTGGTGCAGGTCTGGTGGGTTTGTGTTCAACTGGGAGGAGCACTGTGGGTCTCTGTGCACGGACTTCGCTATCTGAGGCCCGATTGCTTCAGAAGTGGTTGCATCCCCCCGTTGCGTACCAGGCTTTCCATTGCTCCACATCCTGCTGATATTTGATACTATGTCTTTCCTGTCTGCCATTCTGGTAGGTGTATGCACAGTATTTTTCTTATGGCTTTAATCCCTCTGTTGTTAGTGAAGTTGTGCCTCTTGTGGTATTCATGGACTATTTCCTGTTGTTTTTGGAAAAGTTTTAAAAATTGTGGTCTGGTACACATAACATAAAATGTACTATCTTAACCATTTTTAAGTGCACATTTCAGGGTCGGGAAGTAATTCACACTGTTGTGCAAACCTGACCACCATCATCCTCCAGAACTTTTTCATCTTGCAAAATTGAAACAGTCCCCATTAAACACTCACTCCCCATTGTCCCTCCCTCAGCCTCTGGCCCTCCACATCCTACTTTATGTCTCTATATTTCCGACTGCTCTAGGGGCCTTGTATGAGTGGATCAAGCACTGTTTGTTTTTTTGTGTCTAGCTTACATCACTGAGCATAATGCCCTCAAGGTTCATCCCTGCTGCATCCTGTGTCAGAATTGACTTCCTTTTTAGGCTGAATAGCATTCCCTTCTATTGATGGACCGTGTTTTTCTTCTCCATTCTTCCATTAGTGGACACATGTAATATCTACATTCATTTCTGCTGTCATAATATTTGTGGAATAAAATCAGAAAGTCCTATGAATCAAAAGTCATTTGCCATTAACTTTTTTCTTAAACTTTTTGTTGTGGAAAACATCAAGGCTAAGAAAAGGGAAAAATACATGTCAGCTTCACTTGTGTTCAGGAATTAATGCTTTACGGATTCACTTTATTCCCTGTGTGTGTGCTATGCGTGTGCATGTGCCTGTTTGCATAAATATGCTGTGCATGTGGATAGGTATGTGAACTTGCACACATTAGTGTGTGCATGGGCATATGGGTGCATGTGTGTTCACATGCTAGTGAGTGAATATATTTGTGCTGTGCACGTGCATATGTTTGTGTGTGTGCTGTGCCTGCCTGTGCGCACACCTGTGTGTTTGCTGGAACCACTTGCAAGTTGGCTGCAGACTGAATTGTGCCCCAGATATATCCGCACGCAGCTGCTCTAACAATCCTGAGTAGCCACGTAAAGGTCACAGATCTCAGGGATTTAAATGGATGGAGCAGGATATCCTGACACAGAGTTTGTCTTCCAATGACTGTCACTGTCTCAGTAACATCCTTCACACCTTCTTTAAGCTGCATTCAGGGTCCAGTTTAGACTCCCATTACATTCAGTCACCTGTCCTAGGTCCCCTAAAGCAACAATGTCACCGTTGGAGAGCCCGGCCAAGGCTGGGGGTGCCCCTCCTCTTTGCCTGGCCTCCAGGCCCTGCCCTTGGCTCCTGTTTTCTCATATCTCAGCCAGGCCCCGACTTGGATCGGGCCGCCACCTCTTTCCTCACAGGGTCTCATCACCCAGTCAAGGGGGTTCATTCTCCCCAAACACAGCATCAGGAGTTGGGGGCTAACAGTCCCCACTGGGTCTCCTTCATGTGAGACCCTGTGCTGTTGAAAGAGCAGTCACCCTGCCCTCGGGGGCGGGGGACTGGGAGACGACATGCGGCCCACGATAGGCAGGCGGGTCTCCGGGTGGGGCGAGCCAGTTTGCAAGGAGTTCCGCGGTGGGTTCTCCTCTCCAACGGCTTCTGTGCCCCTACCTCTCCCCGTGCCTCCCCTCGAAGACAGCGCGGTGCCCGGGTTGGGAACCATGGGAGCCGTCAGCCACTGCCCCCTCTACACACACACACACACACGCACACGCACACGCACACGCACACGCTGCAGGGAAGCAGGACCTGAGTGCAGGGCTCTCAGCGGCCCTGAGCGCCCCGCCCGGAATCGGCCAGCCGAATGGACAGACCGGATCTCTCGGCCCGGACCATGCAGGACTCTCCTGACCTGGCTTGCAGTGTGGCCGCCTCCTTCTGGAAGCCTGGGAGGCTGGAATCAGGCCACTTCTTGTCTGTCCTGGCAGCAGACTGGGCTGCACTCTAAGAAGTTCGTGGCTCGCCCGTGGATCCTGACCATCAGGTGGCCAGAGAAATTGGGAACATTTCTGTTTTACCTGTTGAAATGTTTAATGACAAAGATTTTGTTCAGTTTCCTGATGTGGGTGTCCAAAGATGAGAGACCCATGTGTGTGATCTGTACCCCCTATGAGATCAGCCCTAAGCTAGTTTAAACATGATCAAGTTGTGTCTACATGGTAGATTTAGACCTCTGCATGTCCTGTCTACTGATTATGTTTAGAGCTGACCATGTGTTGTCTATAATAAGAAGATTTAGACCTGACCATGTTCTGTGTACGCTAGGACTATGGGGACCTGGGTAGAGACCCGGCCTGGCCTCAGTACTGGGAAGCTCCGTGCCTGCATCTGAATGTCAGTGCTTGGATGTCTGGGGTCTGGAGCTGAGGTGGGCTTGTCTACGTAACAGCCTCTCTTCTGAGTGTGGTGACCTGGTCCTCCCAAGGGTCAGTGCTATGGTCGGGGCCTTAGTCTTAATCCCTGCAAGGTTCACCTTCCCTGGGGCTCATGGAGAATCCTCAGGAGGACTACCTGGCAATAATTCCAATTTACCAGCACGTGCATGGTGCATAGGGAAGCAGGTTTAGCTGCTGAATTGATTGCAGGGCACGCAGATCGGGCAAAAGGCCGATGGGTGACAGCTGAGGCTGCTGCTGAGCTCTCCCTCCAGTCTACCGTCCCTACGCAGCAGAGTCCAGAGCTGCCCCTCGGCTTTCAGCCCTGCTGTCCTGTATGTTTTCTCAACATGTAAGTGAGACGAGAAAGGACTGAGCATGCCAGCACCAGGGTCGTGTGTTCAACTCTAGTATGAAAGCTGTACAAACAGTTAAAATCACACAGAACCAAAGTGAGGAGAGGAGGACTCCTCTGGGACAAGTGTGGGGAAAGGAGACACACCTGACACTTTTTCCCATCCCAGGAGGTCCCAGGGACCCAGCTTGTTTCCACATTGGGGGAGCCCCCTGCAGAGCCATGGTGTCCTGACCAAGGGGACGTGTGACCCCAGGTGCAGGGTCTGGGGAGGTGAGGTCACCCTGGGACTGTGGACATGTGACCCAGGTGGAGGGCTCTGGGGAGGTGGGTCACCCTGGTGAGTGTGGATGTGTGGCCCCAGGTATAGGGTGCGGGGACTGTGTGGGTCTCACCATACCTGCATGGGTCAGGATCACATGGATGGGGAGACCGCATATGCGCTCTTTGCCTGCAGTGTGTCCTGTCCCCTTTGAGATTTCCAACCTCTGCATTAAGGGTGTTGTCCTGATTAACCTGTGGTTCCTTTTCTTCTCTTCATCTTGTCACAATCATATGAGGTCAGGCATGTTTGAGTGGGTTGCTGCTCTGTGTTCCGGTGAGTGACAACACTTGGTGGTGTCGTATTAATACTATAGCATATCATATGTCTAATCTATGGGGGTCACCACTGCCTGGGTCCCCCTGGACAGAGGTCAGGTGAGCACAGACTAGCCCCCCCTATGAATGGTCTCCCACGTGCTCTGTGAGGGTACCGTGATGGCCCCTAAGGTAGGGGACTGTGTCTGGGCCTCCGACATTTGTGATGAAGGGGAGTCGAAATGGAATCTCAATTAACAAGACATTATTTTAAGAATTTATTTTAAGTGAAATAAAACACACGTCACATACCCTTTACCATCATCACCATTTTAAGTGCACGTTTCTGAGGCATCAGATAGATTCACTTTCTCGTGGAGCCATCACCACCATCAGTAGAACTTTTCGTCCTGCAAAACCAAAATTCCACAACCATGAAAGTCTCATTCCCCATTCCCTCCCACTGCCCCTGGCACCGATATCCACTTCAGTCCCTGAGTTGTCGACTGCAGGGCACCCACTGGAGTGGAATCCTGCAGTGTTTGCTGACGGGTCATTTTGGAAGAGCTGACTTTCAGTCTGAAGCTCTGCCTGTTCGCATCTGAAGAATCTGCATTTAAGGAGAGGGTGTATGAGGAAGGGGGTGTATGCGGGACAAAGGTGTCCGGGGTGCAGGTGAGCCAGGACCTGACAAGCTGCCTTTTGGGTCCTCTGGTCCCATCTCTTGGTCTGTGCCTCATCTGCATCATCACTGTCCCCGCTGGCACCGCTGGGGTGTTGTTGTCTGAGTGAGAGTCCCCTGGTGTCCCTGCTCTCCTCCCCTCCTCCTGCTGGTTGGGGAGGGAACTGCTTGCTGTGTGGTCTCTACTCCTGAGGCATGAAGGACCCTGTAGCATGGACCTGCAGAGTGTGGGGTGTGGTCCCAAGAGCATGGGGCCCACATAGGACACGACATCGGGCCGTGACAAGTGCTAGGGCTGCCTCATCACTGACAGGGAATGTTGCCCAGATCCTGCTCCAGAGGGCGTGGTGTGTGGCCTGGGACCCTAGAGGCCCCATTCCTATACTGGAGCTTGGAGAGTGCATCCCCATGGGCTGCAGATTCACCCCATATCTCAGACATATCCCTCTGTCCTGTCTTTGAACTCAGGAAAACGAGCTCTCTTGTCCACAACATAGGCCGGGTCCTGTTGATATTAGGATTCTTTAAGTTAGGCGTCCTGGGATAGCAGCTCCTTTTAGGCCTGAGAAGGAACAACTCCGGAGTGTACAACAATTTCAGATGAAACTAATATTCAATGACTATCCCTAACTACTCGGTTGTTGACTTCTATTAGTCATTATTCTCCTGGTTTTAGCTCTGATGTGGGGATTACAGAGGAGTCAACATTTAAATCTTCGTAATCTGTGTATTTGTAGCTTCAGTATCGTTACGGACCCATAGTTTTTTATGGTTTGGGAAGAGTTATTGATTTCATGTATCATGTAAAGGATTCACAATGATGATAGGGCAATTAAGATTACAATAATAGCTAGTAAATTGTTCACATTTTCTCTACCTGTGCATCTATTGTATGCATATGAGTTTAGATGTCAATATTAGTGAAATGATATAGAGGACTAGAGAACTTATTTTAAAAATCACTATTAATGTGTGATGAAGAAAATGTAAAAGTTCTTCCATAATCGGTGATGTTGTATCTTGAGAGCCTAGATGAAATTGATATGCCTTAGTCATATACAGGATTTTAGCCTATCATTTAACTTTGACAAAGCTACATCACTTTTTACTTTTATCTCATTTATTGAGGAAGACATAATTGTTATGGTGTTGGCTTGAAACTGGTTGAAAAGGACTTGAGTCCTTCCTTATTTTACATTTACATAGGTAGGATCTTGAAACGTAGGATATGGTGGAGGACATCCGTGTAACCATTCTAGGTTAGGAGTAGCAATTTCCACTGCTAAGACTTCTTGTTTAGACACAAATGCTTTTCAAAGTATGAAGATTATTAGCATTACTGCTGCTACTGAGATGAATGAGCCTAAAGACAAAATATTTCATGTTGTGTGTGCCTCAGGGTACTCAGACTAACGTAGTGACATCCCTGAGAGGCCACGAAAGTGCTGCAGGAAGTCATATTTACGACTACAAATATACTTCTGAAGTGAATTTTTGCTCATGCTGAGTTAACTGTATAACCTGAGAATAGTGGGAATCAGTGTAGAAAGCCTCCTATAATAGTGAAGACTGCTCCCATGGACATTAGGTCATGGAAGTGTGCTACTACATAGTATGTATCCTGAAGGACAATGTCTGGGGATGAGTTGACTAAGATGATTCCTGTCAAACCACCTACTGTAAAAAGAAAAACTAAAGCCTAAAACTCATAATATAGTGGGAGGTCATATAGTATGACCTCCGTGAACAGTTGCTAACCAGGGACTTCCCTGGTGACGCAGTGGTTAAGAATTCGTCTGCCAATGCAGGGAACACGGGTTCGAGCCCTTGTCTGGGAAGATCCCACATGCCGCGGAGCAAAAAGCCCGTGTGCCACAACTACTGAGCCTGCCCTCTAGAGCCTGCAAGCCACAACTACTGAAGCCCACGCGCCTAGAGGCCGTGCTCTGCAACAAGAGAAGCCACTGCAATGAAAGGGCCGCACACCGCAACGAAGAGTACCTGCCGCTCACCGCAACCAGAGAAAGCCCATGCGCAGCAACCAAGACCCAACTCAGCCAAAAAAAAAAAAAAAAAAAGAAAAAGAAAAATTAAATAAAGAGTTGCTAATCAGCTAGATACTTTTACTCCTGTAGGGATAGAAGTAATTACGGTAGCTGATGCAAAGTATGCTCTTGAGTCCACAGCTATCCCTATGGTAAACATATGATGGGCCCACAAGAGAACTCCTAAAAAACCAGTGGACATGACTCATACTATTCCCAGATAGCTGAAAGGCAATTTTTGTCCTAAATAGTATGTAATGCTATGTGAGTTTATAACAAACCCTGTTAGGCCATGAATACAGACTTCAGGGTGAGCAAAGTATCAAAAGAGGTGTTGGTATAGGATTCGGTCTCCTCCTGCAGGGTTAAAGAAAGTAGTGTTTAGATTTCTATCTCTTAACAGCATGACAATTCTGGCTGCTTGGACTGAGATTGGTAATTATAGTAATATGGCTATAGTTGGGGAAGATTAAACAAATAATGGTGTTTGGTATTGGGATATGACTGCTGGTTTTGTATTAAAGACTATAGTAATAAAAGTAATAATACCAAGAATTGAGGAGACACCTGCTAAATGTAAGGAGAAAACAGTTAGGTCGACAGAGGCTCCTGCATGGGCCAGATTGCAGGCTAGAGCTGCATACACCGTCCCACTGGTACCAGAACCAGCTTCTACTATTGGTGATATGAGTAGGAGTAAGAATGATGGGGGAAGTAGTCAAAAGTTTATATGATTTATTGGGGGAAATGCTACTTCAGGTGTCCGAGTTCTTAGTGGCCCAAGTCAGTTTTCAAAGCCTGCAATCATAACGGGTACAGCTATAAAGAAAATTATTACAAGTGCAGGGACTGTTATGACAACCTTACAGATTTGGGCATCTCCAAGTAGCGGTCCAGGTCAGCATAGCTCAGCCTGGATTAATATAATTAAGGTGCTGCCTGCTACTCCAGCTCAAGCACCAAATAGTAAATATAAAATGGCGATATCTTTGTGATTTGTTGAAAATAATCAGCAGTGTATGAACAGAGGTAAAACGACTGAGTTAGCATTAGACTGTAAATCTAAAGACAGAGATTGAGCCCTCTTTCTGGCAAACCCTGTGGTGAATCAACAAATTGAATTGTAACTTCAGAGAAGCAGCTTCAATTCTGCCAGTGATTATCCTGCCTTTTTTTTTTTTTCTTTTTTTCTTTCTCAAATGAAGGAGAAGTAGACTGAAGTCAGTTGACTAGAGGATTTGCCTGTTAACTAAAGTTTCCTGGGGTTAAAACTCATCAATCTCGTAAAGATTTGGCTTCAATACAGTGTTTGCTTTACATTCAATTGATGTAGAATAAAGTCTTGCAATCCTTATTTTTAGGAATTAAGTAAATTTCACTTGTTTAGGGTTTTGAAAGCTCTTGGTCTGAACTAACCTAAATTCCTAGTCCAGCACCGATAGAATGGGTGTTGTGTGTAGTAACCGTGTGGGTATTATGATTGGTAATGATAGGAAGGTTATTTCTTTGTATGTTCAAATTGTTTTGTGTTTGTGTTGTTTAATGAAGGGAATATAGTTAGTGATGTGGAGTATGTTAGCTGCAAGTAGAAATATATGCTGAGGACTGCTATGATGGCTATTAGTGTTGGTAGAATGATGTTGTCGTTTTTGTTATCTCTTGGATAATTATTCATTTGGGTAGAAAGCCTGATAGTGATGGGCGATGTCCTAATGATACTATAATGGTGAGGAAAATGATTGTGATGGGAGGTGTTTTATCTCATGTGTGTGATAATGATACTCTTGTAGTACATGATCTGGGCATAAATAAGAAGAAGATAGTGTTGTTATGATATAAATTAGTATGTTTAGGATTGTTATAATCTGAATATACATTATAATAGCTGTTATTCATCCTATATGGGCAATTGATGAGGAGGGTGTAATATTTTCCAGGTGAGTATGGCGAAGTCTGCCTCAGCCTCCAGCTATGATTTATAATATCACTATGATTAATAGTATATTTAGGTTGATGGAAGGTGACCTGTGGTATAAAACTGATAGGGGTGCAATTTTGTCATGTTGATAGCATCAGGTCTGCTGTTCATGGGATGCCTCGTGTGACTTCAGGCACTCAGAAGTGAAATGGGGAAAGTCCTACTTTTGTGACAAGGGCGATTGTCATGAGGGTGGATGCTGCTGGATTAAAGATTCTTGTTATTCATTGTGCTCTTTGACCAGAGTATATTAGATTAATGATAATAGCCATTATAAGTAGTATTGATGTGGTGGACTGTTTTAGGAAATATTTGTTGGATGCTTCTGTAGCTTATGGGTTCATGTTTTTTATTAGAATGGGGATACCATTAACCAGTGTGAGCTTGTTATACAATTATATTTCCTGAGAAAATGGTCAGTAGAATGATGGTAAAAACAATGAGAGTTTATTAGCACAGGAAGGATATACAAAAATATTTTGGGGGTATGGGCCTGAAGCTTACTTAGAGAACTTTACTATATAGCATGTGGTGTAATGTGGTAGGTAGCATGGAGAATGTAAAATTATTAGGAAGAATTCAATTCCAGGAATAAGAGCATTGAAACCTCTGTGATTTACTCTATCAAAGTAACTCTTTTGTCAGACATATTTCTTAAATTTGTGGTGGGTTGCCTGGTATGATGACAATTAGTGAAAACTCTCATATACATAGGGTTAATGTTAGTC
Organism: Balaenoptera physalus; assembly: GCF_965194825.1. NCBI lineage: Eukaryota > Metazoa > Chordata > Mammalia > Artiodactyla > Balaenopteridae > Balaenoptera > Balaenoptera physalus. Next base: position 923,959 of record NW_028126537.1, on the reverse strand, counting down.
GTAAAATACTTTTTATAAGAGATGTATGCGTTGATCATATCAAAATTGTAGGTAGGAGGCTCAAATTCATAGAAAGGAGATTGTTAGATGTGTTTAATGATGACTTGGGCTGTATATAATTCTGGCACCTAGGGATTGTCGAATGCTCCTAAAAATAGATTGCTGTGGCAATGTTTATTATAGGGAAATTGACATATTCTCTAGGAGGGACGGGGTGAATGGGCCTGCTACATTTTCTACATTGAAGACATATACAGGTTTTGATGCTACTTCCGTTTAATCAAGTGGGGCTTCGTTGGATTTCGGCTACTGCGGAGATAATCAAATTCTGGGTAGGGGTCAGGAGAAAATTAGTCATAGGTGTTCTTGTGTAATAATTACTGTTGAAAGTGTAAATGATCCATTTATCAGTAAGACTGAGAATAGAATAACTGCTACATTACTTCATATGAGATGATTGTCTGTGCTATTGCTCCTAGAGCTCCAGTGAGTGAGTATTTTGAATGTGAAGTTCATCCAGATCTGAGGATGGAGTAAATGGCTAGGTGTGATATGGCTAATAGAAATAATATGCCTACATTTATATTAATTAGTGGATAAGATATGGGAAGAGGAATTCATGTTGTGAGAGCCAGGGTTAAGGCTAGCATTGGGGCAATAATATATAAATTGATGATGTTAATGGACATAGTGGTTCTTTAATAAGTAATTTGAATGCCTCAGCAATGGGTTGTAATCATCCATGGGGGCTGATGATTTTTGACCCTTTCTGGATTTGTATACAGCCTAGGATTTTCCATTTAGTTAATATGAGGAATGCTATGGTGAATTAAATTGGGTAATTTTTAAAGAATGTTGATTATAAACATATTCTTAGGAAGGGGACTTGAACCATTGCAGAAAAAGGTTCAGTTTTACATAATTACCGGGGTCTGCCACCGTAACGAACCCTGTTCTACAGTAGGGTATGTATAAATTAATTGAATGTAGATTATATCATCATTTAGTTTGAAGACATTTTGTAAAGGAAGCCGTATTGCTCTTGTCCTTTCATACTGGAAGAAATCAGCAATAGACAGAAACCAACCAGGATGACTCCAGTCTGAACTCAGATCACGTGAGACTTTAATCATTGAACAAACAGACAATTAATAGCAGTTATATCGTTGAAATGTCGTGATCCAGCATCAAGGTCATAAACCATATTGCCCATATGAACTCCAGAATACAATTACACTGTTATCCCTAGGAAAACTTGTTCCATTGACCAGTGTTTTAGAAGAACAGGTGATAAAGCATTTTGACTAGCTGGCCTAAATTTTAATCACTCAGAAGTGGTTTTATTCTCCAAAAAATAAATGGCGCACTGGCTCAAGACACACCGGCTTCAGTAGTTGTGGCGTGCAGACTCAGTAGTTGTGGCCCAATGGCTTAGTTTTTCCGTGGCACGTGAGATCTTCCCGGACCGGGGATCGAACCGGGTCCACTGCATTGGCAGGCGAATTCTTAATCACTGCATCACCAGGGAAGTCCCAGATTCGCAGTCTCCCTTTTAATATACCTTAAGCCCAAAGAATCCATGGAAAATTGTTAGAGAAAATAAGGCAATAAAATATTGTAAGGACTATAACAGAAGCATATAGTACACAGTTCATATAGACACATCCCAAGCAGTTACAAAGTATATTAAAAGGGAGGCTGCAATTTTAAAAGAATAAGAAAAATTATACCCACAAACTCCCAATCTTTCCTGAAACGTTGCAATCTGAAACCCTATTGTAGGAAGCAGAAGATTCCAGGAGATAGTCTACAAATGAAGGACTCCAAACCCTGTGGTTGGATAAGGAATTCTGGAAGGAAGGTATCCTCACCCAAGGAGAGCAGGTTCCTATACTTCTCTAACATCACATCCCTGTACAATTCCCATTGATCTTGGTCCAGGCATTCTCACTCCTCTTGACAGAAATCTATGGCCACATCCTGGAATGTCAGCAGTCCCTGAAATTAAACGTACATATGCCATGTGGCCACGGGAAGAGTTCATAATATGACCCAAGAAGAAAACAGCAAGTTAAGAGAAGGTTTTAATTTAGAAGAGTCTCTTCAATTATCCACTAATACATATATATATATATATATATATATATATATATATATAATTTTTTTTTTACAAAGTAACTTTCTCTACCTTATTTCTAACTACAAGAAAAGAGTATGGCATGTGATCCACAAAACCAGTATAGAGACTATACTTGTCTGGAAAAGAAATGATAAAATGATGGTTTCAACACAGGCATATGCATTTTTGAGTGTTTTATTTATATCAAACTGGATAAAATGTGTGTATTTCTCATAGAGAAAAGACCTGTCGAGGTAGAAATGTACCTTTCAACTATTCATGGGTACACGAGTACACTGGGGAGATTGTAAAAGTGCAGCTTGTGATTCAGTAGGTCCGGTGGGCCTGAGTTCTATTTTTTTAACAAGCTGATTTTTAACTAGTGATGCCACAGTCTCTGATTCATTAACCACAACTGTGAATATCAGAGACATAATTAGAAAGGTAAAAATTCACATTTAATTTTGAACTTAAAGTGTTTTATCGATTTACACCTTTAATAGAATAGTGAGCACAGCAGCAACAATCATTTGTGAGTATTTACTATAGACTGTGTATCTTTCTAATTTTTTTGTGTAGGATTCCAGGAAAAAGGCCTGGGCTGCGGCCACAATGGGCGTGGCCCCCAGGCCGGGCCGCCCCTCCAGGACCCCCGACGGGGCCCTGCGCTCCTGGCGGCTCCCTCCCCCACCGCCCCGCTCCCTCCCGGAAGGCCTCGGGGCAGAGCGGTCCCACCCACTGCGCGCTGAACAGAGCCCGCGTTTCCTCAGAGCTGGAACTCCCGGCTCAGGCGGGGTCTCTTCCCTCCGCCTTCACGGAACTGCCCCGGAGCCCGAGGGGAGGGCGACCTCACTGAGGCTGCCGTCTCTGGAGGTGCCCCGGCGGCCGAAGCCATGACAGTCGCGGGGACGGCGGGCCGGGTAAGTGGGCGCCGACCCTCCGCCTGGTCCGGTGCCCGGGCGGCAGCACAAGACCAGCTTCTGAGGGGCAGGGGTTCGCTGCCACCCGCCGCTGCTGTGCAGAAAGAGCGGCCTCCAGCGTCTGGTCCCCGGGAAATTCGGTCCGTCCTCTCGCCCCTGCCCTCGTCCTGGCTCGCGAGGCCTGGTGGGCGTGAGGAGGGGGTCGGCCTGAGCGTCCTGAGGGGAAACGGGGCAAGGGAGGCGCAGGGTCCGGCTGCAGCGTCAGCGCCCCTCTTCCCGACTGCGGGGAAAGCGGCTGAAAACTCCTCCCGAGGCGCGCAGGCCCCTTATTCAGCCGAGTCCCTCTGCGCTCCTTCCTCCCTGAGCTAAAGTACCGGGGGGAGGGGACAGGGCAGGGAACTGGCGCAGGTAATGGGGAACATCCAAAGGTGATTGTTAACTAAGGAAAACCAGCTCTCCCAAGGTGAGGAATGCGGCGCTTTTCTTTGCCTGGGCTCACTGAATTCCTTCCTTTGATATGCACCTCAGCTCTCTGGCGCCTGCATTCTGTATTTGCATATCCTGAGTGCCTCAGGGCCCGCCGGCTCACATTGGAGGGCTGCAAGTGCTGAAGACTGTGACATCCTTTGTTTACTGATAGGGCAAGAAATAGTCCATTTCTCACAGGCTTGAGGGGCAGACAGTGCAAAAAAGTCAGAGAATCTCACTCGGCCTGTACTTTGGTTTACATATAGATAATATTTATACTTAACTGTGCTAATAGAGGTTCTCAAGTCCAATCAACTTGTACTACTGCCCTCTATGTATCAATTTCATCAATATCATAAGATAAATGCCTATAGAATTGACTTAATCCATTTAAATAGGATAATGATTTTGAAAGGAAACATAATAGAAATATAACAACGAAACCTTTACCACTAAAGGCTGGGTCTGGAACACCCTAAATAAATGTTCCATTGTTAAAATATTGAAAGATGTAGTCAATAGAAATATCAACAAAAATGACAAATAATAAGGGTAGCAGAATGTTGAAATGTTCTATCTTTATCATTAAAGTGGCAGAAAATCATTTATTAGTAGGCACTGGGGGCAGAAGATGCCTGATTTTATATCTGTGTCATATTTGTGCAGTTGTTTCAACAAGTAACTTAAAGACAAAATGGAAAGACAAGGAGGTTTGTGCCTGAGATCATGTTGATGTGAAACCAGGGATGGCCACCTTGTGCCAGGTGAGTTAAGTTTACCTGGCAGGTAGACCGCAGAGCTCCTGGGAAGCAAAGGTTGGAATTTTTCTGCTGGGTGCCCCTTAGGTTCTGTGACTTGACTGACTGTGAGTCATGTTTCGGGAAAGACCTGATCACAGGAAAAGGCTGGGAATAGAGTGATTTGGGGAGCAGCTAACAACATTCATCACAGCTCACGGCCTGAATGAATTTTAAAGAAACAGGAAAACAAATGCTTCTTATGGAATCAGAGAATGTGAGGGCTGGACAATCCCAGAAAATGAGGAACACCCATCCCATTTTCCAGATGACAAAACAGAGGTCCAGCAAGGTGAAATCCCTCACCCAAGTTGCACCCGTCTCTCCTCCCCACTACGTGGTTCATGAAAGCAGGACTCTTCCTGTCTTGACCACTGCTGAACCCCAAAAAGGGCCAGGCATCTAGCAGCTGCTCCAAAAATTTGGGTTGACTGTAGGAACAATGCTATTTCTTTCTTTCTCACTCTTATTCAGGGTTGTGCCAAGAACTCCCCAGGTTGCAATGTAATTCGATAAATGTAAATATTAATTGAGTTTTGTTGTGATGAGGACTTAGGCTTTGAAGGTAACAGACTTGGTTCAGATCCTGGTTCTGCCACTCCATAGCTGTTTGGCTTTGGGAAAATTACTAAACCTCTCTGAGATTATTTCCTCCTTTGTAAAGTGGGGATAAATCTCTCTGAGCCAGCAGAGCAGCTGCATGAGAGATGTGCACTAAATATTGGTCTTTCTCACTCTCCTACGCCATCTCTCTGTTCTTCCCAGAGAAGCTGTACAGAAGGATATAGTACTTTTGTTTAAAATAGTTAACGAATTAATTAATTAATTTGTTTTTGGCTGCGTTGGGTCTTCGTTGCTATGCGCAGGCTTTGCCTAGTTGCGGCAAGCGGGGGCTACTCTTTGTTGCGGTGCGCGGGCTTCTCATTGCGGTGGCTTCTCTTGCTAGCCTTAACCCCAATGCTAGCCTTAACCCTGGCTCTCACAACATGAATTCCTCTTCCCATATCTTATCCACTAATTAATATAAATGTAGGCATGTTATTTCTATTAGCCATATCACACCTAGCCATTTGCTCCATCCTCAGATCTGGATGAACTTCACATTCAAAATACTCACTCACTGGAGCTCTAGGAGCAATAGCACAGACAATCATCTCATATGAAGTAATGTAGCAGTTATTCTATTCTCAGTCTTACTGATAAATGGATCATTTACACTTTCAACAGTAATTATTACACAAGAACACCTATGACTAATTTTCTCCTGACCCCTACCCAGAATTTGATTATCTCCGCAGTAGCCGAAATCCAACGAAGCCCCACTTGATTAAACGGAAGTAGCATCAAAACCTGTATATGTCTTCAATGTAGAAAATGTAGCAGGCCCATTCACCCCGTCCCTCCTAGAGAATATGTCAATTTCCCTATAATAAACATTTCCACAGCAATCTATTTTTAGGAGCATTCGACAATCCCTAGGTGCCAGAATTATATACAGCCCAAGTCATCATTAAACACATCTAACAATCTCCTTTCTATGAATTTGAGCCTCCTACCTACAATTTTGATATGATCAACGCATACATCTCTTATAAAAAGTTTTTTTACGACTAACATTAACCCTATGTATATGAGAGTTTTCACTAATTGTCATCATACCAGGCAACCCACCACAAATTTAAGAAATATGTCTGACAAAAGAGTTACTTTGATAGAGTAAATCACAGAGGTTTCAATGCTCTTATTCCTGGAATTGAATTCTTCCTAATAATTTTACATTCTCCATGCTACCTACCACATTACACCACATGCTATATAGTAAAGTTCTCTAAGTAAGCTTCAGGCCCATACCCCCAAAATATTTTTGTATATCCTTCCTGTGCTAATAAACTCTCATTGTTTTTACCATCATTCTACTGACCATTTTCTCAGGAAATATAATTGTATAACAAGCTCACACTGGTTAATGGTATCCCCATTCTAATAAAAAACATGAACCCATAAGCTACAGAAGCATCCAACAAATATTTCCTAAAACAGTCCACCACATCAATACTACTTATAATGGCTATTATCATTAATCTAATATACTCTGGTCAAAGAGCACAATGAATAACAAGAATCTTTAATCCAGCAGCATCCACCCTCATGACAATCGCCCTTGTCACAAAAGTAGGACTTTCCCCATTTCACTTCTGAGTGCCTGAAGTCACACGAGGCATCCCATGAACAGCAGACCTGATGCTATCAACATGACAAAATTGCACCCCTATCAGTTTTATACCACAGGTCACCTTCCATCAACCTAAATATACTATTAATCATAGTGATATTATAAATCATAGCTGGAGGCTGAGGCAGACTTCGCCATACTCACCTGGAAAATATTACACCCTCCTCATCAATTGCCCATATAGGATGAATAACAGCTATTATAATGTATATTCAGATTATAACAATCCTAAACATACTAATTTATATCATAACAACACTATCTTCTTCTTATTTATGCCCAGATCATGTACTACAAGAGTATCATTATCACACACATGAGATAAAACACCTCCCATCACAATCATTTTCCTCACCATTATAGTATCATTAGGACATCGCCCATCACTATCAGGCTTTCTACCCAAATGAATAATTATCCAAGAGATAACAAAAACGACAACATCATTCTACCAACACTAATAACCATCATAGCAGTCCTCAGCATATATTTCTACTTGCAGCTAACATACTCCACATCACTAACTATATTCCCTTCATTAAACAACACAAACACAAAACAATTTGAACATACAAAGAAATAACCTTCCTATCATTACCAATCATAATACCCACACGGTTACTACACACAACACCCATTCTATCGGTGCTGGACTAGGAATTTAGGTTAGTTCAGACCAAGAGCTTTCAAAACCCTAAACAAGTGAAATTTACTTAATTCCTAAAAATAAGGATTGCAAGACTTTATTCTACATCAATTGAATGTAAAGCAAACACTGTATTGAAGCCAAATCTTTACGAGATGGATGAGTTTTAACCCCAGGAAACTTTAGTTAACAGGCAAATCCTCTAGTCAACTGACTTCAGTCTACTTCTCCTTCATTTGAGAAAGAAAAAAAGAAAAAAAAAAAAAAGGCAGGATAATCACTGGCAGAATTGAAGCTGCTTCTCTGAAGTTACAATTCAATTTGTTGATTCACCACAGGGTTTGCCAGAAAGAGGGCTCAATCTCTGTCTTTAGATTTACAGTCTAATGCTAACTCAGTCATTTTACCTCTGTTCATACACTGCTGATTATTTTCAACAAATCACAAAGATATCGGCATTTTATATTTACTATTTGGTGCTTGAGCTGGAGTAGCAGGCAGCACCTTAATTATATTAATCCAGGCTGAGCTATGCTGACCTGGACCGCTACTTGGAGATGCCCAAATCTGTAAGGTTGTCATAACAGTCCCTGCACTTGTAATAATTTTCTTTATAGCTGTACCCGTTATGATTGCAGGCTTTGAAAACTGACTTGGGCCACTAAGAACTCGGACACCTGAAGTAGCATTTCCCCCAATAAATCATATAAACTTTTGACTACTTCCCCCATCATTCTTACTCCTACTCATATCACCAATAGTAGAAGCTGGTTCTGGTACCAGTGGGACGGTGTATTCAGCTCTAGCCTGCAATCTGGCCCATGCAGGAGCCTCTGTCGACCTAACTGTTTTCTCCTTACATTTAGCAGGTGTCTCCTCAATTCTTGGTATTATTACTTTTATTACTATAGTCTTTAATACAAAACCAGCAGTCATATCCCAATACCAAACACCATTATTTGTTTAATCTTCCCCAACTATAGCCATATTACTATAATTACCAATCTCAGTCCAAGCAGCCAGAATTGCCATGCTGTTAAGAGATAGAAATCTAAACACTACTTTCTTTGACCCTGCAGGAGGAGACCGAATCCTATACCAACACCTCTTTTGATACTTTGCTCACCCTGAAGTCTGTATTCATGGCCTTACAGGGTTTTTTATAAACTCACATAGCATTACATACTATTTAGGACAAAAATTGCCTTTCAGCTATCTGGGAATAGTATGAGTCATGTCCACTGGTTTTTTAGGAGTTCTCTTGTGGGCCCATCATATGTTTACCATAGGGATAGCTGTGGACTCAGGAGCATACTTTGCATCAGCTACCGTAATTACTTCTATCCCTACAGGAGTAAAAGTATCTAGCTGATTAGCAACTCTTTATTTAATTTTTCTTTTTCTTTTCTTTTTTTTTTTTTTTTTTTGGCTGAGTTGGGTCTTGGTTGCTGCGCATGGGCTTTCTCTGGTTGCGGTGAGCGGCAGGTACTCTTCGTTGCGGTGTGCGGCCCTTTCATTGCAGTGGCTTCTCTTGTTGCAGAGCACGGCCTCTAGGCGCGTGGGCTTCAGTAGTTGTGGCTTGCGGGCTCTAGAGGGCAGGCTCAGTAGTTGTGGCACACGGGCTTTTTGCTCCGCGGCATGTGGGATCTTCCCAGACAAGGGCTCAAACCCGTGTTCCCTGCATTGGCAGACGAATTCTTAACCACTGCTTCACCAGGGAAGTCCCTGGTTAGCAACTGTTCACGGAGGTCATACTATATGACCTCCCACTATATTATGAGTTTTAGGCTTTAGTTTTTCTTTTTACAGTAGGTGGTTTGACAGGAATCATCTTAGTCAACTCATCCCCAGACATTGTCCTCCAGGATACATACTATGTAGTAGCACACTTCCATGACCTAATGTCCATGGGAGCAGTCTTCACTATTATAGGAGGCTTTCTACACTGATTCCCACTATTCTCAGGTTATACAGTTAACTCAGCATGAGCAAAAATTCACTTCACAAGTATATTTGTAGTCGTAAATATGACTTCCTGCAGCACTTTCGTGGCCTCTCAGGGATGTCACTACGTTAGTCTGAGTACCCTGAGGCACACACAACATGAAATATTTTGTCTTTAGGCTCATTCATCTCAGTAGCAGCAGTAATGCTAATAATCTTCATACTTTGAAAAGCATTTGTGTCTAAACAAGAAGTCTTAGCAGTGGAAATTGCTACTCCTAACCTAGAATGGTTACACGGATGTCCTCCACCATATCCTACGTTTCAAGATCCTACCTATGTAAATGTAAAATAAGGAAGGACTCAAGTCCTTTTCAGCCAGTTTCAAGCCAACACCATAACAATTATGTCTTCCTCAATAAATGAGATAAAAGTAAAAAGTGATGTAGCTTTGTCAAAGTTAAATGATAGGCTAAAATCCTGTATATGACTAAGGCATATCAATTTCATCTAGGCTCTCAAGATACAACATCACCGATTATGGAAGAACTTTTACATTTTCTTCATCACACATTAATAGTGATTTTTAAAATAAGTTCTCTAGTCCTCTATATCATTTCACTAATATTGACATCTAAACTCATATGCATACAATAGATGCACAGGTAGAGAAAATGTGAACAATTTACTAGCTATTATTGTAATCTTAATTGCCCTATCATCATTGTGAATCCTTTACGTGATACATGAAATCAATAACTCTTCCCAAACCATAAAAAACTATGGGTCCGTAACGATACTGAAGCTACAAATACACAGATTACGAAGATTTAAATGTTGACTCCTCTGTAATCCCCACATCAGAGCTAAAACCAGGAGAATAATGACTAATAGAAGTCAACAACCGAGTAGTTAGGGATAGTCATTGAATATTAGTTTCATCTGAAATTGTTGTACACTCCGGAGTTGTTCCTTCTCAGGCCTAAAAGGAGCTGCTATCCCAGGACGCCTAACTTAAAGAATCCTAATATCAACAGGACCAGGCCTATGTTGTGGACAAGAGAGCTCGTTTTCCTGAGTTCAAAGACAGGACAGAGGGATATGTCTGAGATATGGGGTGAATCTGCAGCCCATGGGGATGCACTCTCCAAGCTCCAGTATAGGAATGGGGCCTCTAGGGTCCCAGGCCACCCACCACGCCATCTGGAGCAGGATCTGGGCAAAATTCCCTGTCAGTGATGAGGCAGCCCTAGCACTTATCACGGCCCGATGTCGTGTCCTATGTGGGCCCCATGCTCTTGGGACCACACCCCACACTCTGCAGGTCCATGCTACAGGGTCCTTCATGCCTCAGGAGTAGAGACCACACAGCAAGCAGTTCCCTCCCCAACCAGCAGGAGGAGGGGAGGAGAGCAGGGACACCAGGGGACTCTCACTCAGACAACAACACCCCAGCGGTGCCAGCGGGGACAGTGATGATGCAGATGAGGCACAGACCAAGAGATGGGACCAGAGGACCCAAAAGGCAGCTGGTCAGGTCCTGGCTCACCTGCACCCCGGACACCTTTGTCCCGCATACACCCCCTTCCTCATACACCCTCTCCTTAAATGCAGATTCTTCAGATGCGAACAGGCAGAGCTTCAGACTGAAAGTCAGCTCTTCCAAAATGACCCGTCAGCAAACACTGCAGGATTCCACTCCAGTGGGTGCCCTGCAGTCGACAACTCAGGGACTGAAGTGGATATCGGTGCCAGGGGCAGTGGGAGCGAATGGGGAATGAGACTTTCATGGTTGTGGAATTTTGGTTTTGCAGGACGAAAAGTTCTAGTGATGGTGGTGATGGCTCCACGAGAAAGTGAATCTATCTGATGCCTCAGAAACGTGCACTTAAAATGGTGATGATGGTAAAGGGTATGTGACGTGTGTTTTATTTCACTTAAAATAAATCCTTAAAATAATGTCTTGTTAATTGAGATTCCATTTCGACTCCCCTTCATCACAAATGTCGGAGGCCCAGACACAGTCCCCTACCATAGGGGCCATCACGGTACCCTCACAGAGCACGTGGGAGACCATTCATAGGGGGGGCTAGTCTGTGCTCACCTGACCTCTGTCCAGGGGGACCCAGGCAGTGGTGACCCCCATAGATTAGACATATGATATGCTATAGTATTAATACGACACCACCAAGTGTTGTCACTCACCGGAACACAGAGCAGCAACCCACTCAAACATGCCTGACCTCATATGATTGTGACAAGATGAAGAGAAGAAAAGGAACCACAGGTTAATCAGGACAACACCCTTAATGCAGAGGTTGGAAATCTCAAAGGGGACAGGACACACTGCAGGCAAAGAGCGCATATGCGGTCTCCCCATCCATGTGATCCTGACCCATGCAGGTATTGTGAGACCCACACAGTCCCCGCACCCTATACCTGGGGCCACACATCCACACTCACCAGGGTGACCCACCTCCCCAGACCCCTCCACCTGGGTCACATGTCCACAGTCCCAGGGTGACCTCACCTCCCCAGACCCTGCACCTGGGGTCACACGTCCCCTTGGTCAGGACACCATGGCTCTGCAAGGGGCTCCCCCAATGTGGAAACAAGCTGGGTCCCTGGGACCTCCTGGGATGGGAAAATGTGTCAGGTGGGTCTCCTTTCCCCACACTTGTCCCAGAGGAGTCCTCCTCTCCTCACTTTGGTTCTGTGTGATTTTAACTGTTTGTACAGCTTTCATACTAAAGTTGAACACACGACCCTGGTGCTGGCATGCTCAGTCCTTTCTCGTCTCACTTACATGTTGAGAAAACTCACAGGACAGCAGGGCTGAAAGCCGAGGGGCAGCTCTGGACTCTGCTGAGTAGGGACGGTAGACTGGAGGGAGAGCTCAGCAGCAGCCTCAGCTGTCACCCATCGGCCTTTTGCCCGATCTGCGTGCCCTGCAATCAATTCAGAAGCTAAACCTGCTTCCCTATGCACCATGCACGTGCTGGTAAATTGGAATTATTGCCAGGTAGTCCTCCTGAGGATTCTCCATGAACCCCAGGGAAGGTGAACTTTGCAGGGATTAAGACTAAGGCCCCGACCATAGCACTGACCCTTGGGAGGACCAGGTCACCACACTCAGAAGAGAGGCTGTTACGTAGAAAAGCCCACCTCAGCTCCAGACCCCAGACATCTAAGCACTGACATTCAGATGCAGGCACGGAACTTCCCAGTACTGAGGCCAGGCCGGGTCTCTACCCAGGTCCCCATAGTCCTAGCGTACACAGAACTTGGTCAGGTCTAAATCTTCTTATTATAGACAACACATGGTCAGCTCTAAACATAATCAGTAGACAGGACATGCAGAGGTCTAAATCTACCATGTAGACACAACTTGATCATGTTTAAACTAGCTTAGGGCTGATCTCATAGGGGGTACAGATCACACACATGGGTCTCTCATCTTTGGACACCCACGTCAGGAAACTGAACAAAATCTTTGTCATTAAACATTTCAACAGGTAAAACAGAAATGTTCCCAATTTCTCTGACCACCTGATGGTCAGGATCCACGGGCGAGCCACGAACTTCTTAGAGTGCAGCCCAGTCTGCTGCCAGGACAGACAAGAAGTGGCCTGATTCCAGCCTCCCAGGCTTCCAGAAGGAGGCGGCCACACTGCAAGCCAGGTCAGGAGAGTCCTGCATGGTCCGGGCCGGGAGATCCGGTCTGTCCATTCGGCTGGCCGATTCCGGGCGGGGCGCTCAGGGCCGCTGAGAGCCCTGCACTCAGGTCCTGCTTCCCTGCAGCGTGTGCGTGTGCGTGTGCGTGTGCGTGTGTGTGTGTGTGTAGAGGGGGCGGTGGCTGACGGCTCCCATGGTTCCCAACCCGGGCACCGCGCTGTCTTCGAGGGGAGGCACGGGGAGAGGTAGGGGCACAGAAGCCGTTGGAGAGGAGAACCCACCGCGGAACTCCTTGCACACTGGCTCGCCCCACCCGGAGACCCGCCTGCCCATCGTGGGCCGCATGTCGCCCCCCAGTCCCCCACCCCCGAGGGCAGGGTGCCTGCTCTTTCAACAGCACAGGGTCTCACATGAAGGAGACCCAATGTGGACTGTCAGCCCCCAACTCCTGATGCTGTGTTTAGGGGGAGAATGAACCCCCTTGACTGGGCGATGGGACCCTGTGAGGAAAGAGGTGGCGGCCCGATCCAAGTCGGGGCCTGGCTGAGATATGAGGAAACAGGAGCCAAGGGCAGGGCCTGGAGGCCAGGCCAACAGGAGGGGCACCCCCAGCCTTGGCCGGGCTCTCCAACGGTGACATTGTTGCTTTAGGGGACCTGGGACAGGTGACTGAATGTAATGGGAGTCTAAACTGGACCCTGAATGCAGCTTAAAGAAGGTGTGAAGGATGTTACTGAGACAGTGACAGTCATTGGAAGACAAACTCTGTGTCAGGATATCCTGCTCCATCCATTTAAATCCCTGAGATCTGTGACCTTTACGTGGCTACTCAGGATTGTTAGAGCAGCTGCGTGCGAATATATCTGGGGCACAATTCAGTCTGCAGCCAACTTGCAAGTGGTTCCAGCAAACACACAGGTGTGCACACAGGCAGGCACAGCACACACACAAACATATGCACGTGCACAGCACAAATATATTCACTCACTAGCATGTGAACACACATGCACCCATATGCCCATGCACACACTAATGTGTGCAAGTTCACATACCTATCCACATCCACAGCATATTTATGCAAACAGGCACATGCACACGCATAGCACACACACAGGGAATAAAGTGAATCCGTAAAGCATTAATTCCTGAACACAAGTGAAGCTGACATGTATTTTTCCCTTTTCTTAGCCTTGATGTTTTCCACAACAAAAAGTTTAAGAAAAAAGTTAATGGCAAATGACTTTTGATTCATAGGACTTTCTGATTTTATTCCACAAATATTATGACAGCAGAAATGAATGTAGATATTACATGTGTCCACTAATGGAAGAATGGAGAAGAAAAACACGGTCCATCAATAGAAGGGAATGCTATTCAGCCTAAAAAGGAAGTCAATTCTGACACAGGATGCAGCAGGGATGAACCTTGAGGGCATTATGCTCAGTGATGTAAGCTAGACACAAAAAAACAAACAGTGCTTGATCCACTCATACAAGGCCCCTAGAGCAGTCGGAAATATAGAGACATAAAGTAGGATGTGGAGGGCCAGAGGCTGAGGGAGGGACAATGGGGAGTGAGTGTTTAATGGGGACTGTTTCAATTTTGCAAGATGAAAAAGTTCTGGAGGATGATGGTGGTCAGGTTTGCACAACAGTGTGAATTACTTCCCGACCCTGAAATGTGCACTTAAAAATGGTTAAGATAGTACATTTTATGTTATGTGTACCAGACCACAATTTTTAAAACTTTTCCAAAAACAACAGGAAATAGTCCATGAATACCACAAGATGCACAACTTCACTAACAACAGAGGGATTAAAGCCATAAGAAAAATACTGTGCATACACCTACCAGAATGGCAGACATGAAAGACATAGTATCAAATATCAGCAGGATGTGGAGCAATGGAAAGCCTGGTACGCAACGGGGGGATGCAACCACTTCTGAAGCAATCGGGCCTCAGATAGCGAAGTCCGTGCACAGAGACCCACAGTGCTCCTCCCAGTTGAACACAAACCCACCAGCCCTGCACCAGGACACACAGAAATGGACTGGCAGCCACAGGAGTCAAACCTGAAGGAACCTGAAGGCCATCACAGACGGATGCAGAAATGAACCATGCACGCTCCTATGAAGGAATATTCCACAGCAATGGAGTACATTTTGTTTAAAGGTAGTAAAACTATAAAAATTATTTTTTAAAGAAAACTATATTTACAAGATGAAAGAATCTATAATTCTGGCACCTAGGGATTGTCGAATGCTCCTAAAAATAGATTGCTGTGGAAAGGTTTATTATAGGGAAATTGACATATTCTCTAGGAAGGACGCGGTGAATGGGCCTGCTACATTTTCTACATTGAAGACATGTACAGGTTTTGATTCTACTTCTGTTAAATCAAGTGGGGCTTCACTGGATTTCTGCTACTGCGGAGATAATCAAATTCTGGGTAGGGGTCAGGAGCAAATTAGTCATAGGTGTTCTTGTGTAGTAATTACTGTTGAAAGTGTAAATGATCCATTTACCAGTAAGACTGAGAATAGAATAACTGCTACATTACTTCATATGAGATGATCGTCTGTGCTATTGTTCCTGGAGCTCCAGTGAGTGAGTATTTTGAATGTGAAGTTCATCCAGATCTGAGGATGGAATAAATGGCTAGGTGTGATATGGCTAATAGAAATAATATGCCTACATTTATACTAATTAGTGGATAAGATATGGGAAGAGGAATTCATGTTGTGAGAGGCAGGGTTATGGCTAGCATTGGGGCAATAATATATAAATTGATGATGTTGATGGACATAGTGGTTCTTTAATAAGTAATTTGAATGCCTCAGCAATGGGTTGTAATCATCCATGGGGGCTGATGATTTTTGGCCCTTTCTGGATTTGTATATAGCCTAGGATTTTCCATTTGGTTAATTTGAGGAATGCTATGGTGAATTAAATTGGGTAATTTGTGAAAGAATGTTGATTATAAACATATTCTTAGGAAGAGGACTTGAACCAGTGCAGAAAAAGTTTCAGTTTTACATAATTACCGGGCTCTGCCAGCGTAACGAACCCTGTTCTACAGTAGGGTATGTATAAATTAATTGAATGTAGATTATATCATCATGTAGTTTGAAGACATTTTGTAAAGGAAGCCGTATTGCTCTTGTCCTTTCATACTGGAAGAAATCTGCAATAGACAGAAACCAACCAGGATGACTCCAGTCTGAACTCAGATCACGTGAGACTTTAATCGTTGAACAAACAGACAATTAATAGCAGTTATACCGTTGAAATGTCGTGATCCAGCATCAAGGTCATAAACCATATTGCCCATATGAACTCCAGAATACAATTACACTGTTATCCCTAGGAAAACTTGTTCCATTGACCAGTGTTTTAGAAGAACAGGTGATAAAGCATTTTGACTAGCTGGCCTAAATTTTAATCACTCAGAAGCGGTTTTATTCTCCCAAAAATAAATGGCGCATGGGCTCAAGACACACCTGCTTCAGTAGTTGTGGCGTGCAGACTCAGTAGTTGTGGCCCAATGGCTTAGTTGTTCCGTGGCACGTGAGATCTTCCCGGACCGGGGATCGAACCAGGTCCCCTGCATTGGCAGGCGAATTCTTAATCACTGCATCACCAGGGAAGTCCCAGATTCGCAGTCTCCCTTTTAATATACCTTAAGCCCAAAGAATCCATGGAAAATTGTTAGAGAAAATAAGGCAATAAAATATTGTAAGGACTATAACAGAAGCATATAGTACACAGTTCATATAGACACATCCCAAGCAGTTACAAAGTATATTAAAAGGGAGGCTGCAATTTTAAAAGAATAAGAAAAATTATACCCACAAACTCCCAATCTTTCCTGAAACGTTGCAATCTGAAACCCTATTGTAGGAAGCAGAAGATTCCAGGAGATAGTCTACAAATGAAGGACTCCAAACCCTGTGGTTGGATAAGGAATTCTGGAAGGAAGGTATCCTCACCCAAGGAGAGCAGGTTCCTATACTTCTCTAACATCACATCCCTGTACAATTCCCATTGATCTTGGTCCAGGCATTCTCACTCCTCTTGACAGAAATCTATGGCCACATCCTGGAATGTCAGCAGTCCCTGAAATTAAACGTACACATGCCATGTGGCCACGGGAAGAGTTCATAATATGACCCAAGAAGAAAACAGCAAGTTAAGAGAAGGTTTTAATTTAGAAGAGTCTCTTCAATTATCCACTAATACATATATATATATATATATATATATATATATATATATATATATATAATTTTTTTTTTACAAAGTAACTTTCTCTACCTTATTTCTAACTACAAGAAAAGAGTATGGCATGTGATCCACAAAACCAGTATAGAGACTATACTTGTCTGGAAAAGAAATGATAAAATGATGGTTTCAACACAGGCATATGCATTTTTGAGTGTTTTATTTATATCAAACTGGATAAAATGTGTGTATTTCTCATAGAGAAAAGACCTGTCGAGGTAGAAATGTACCTTTCAACTATTCATGGGTACACGAGTACACTGGGGAGATTGTAAAAGTGCAGCTTGTGATTCAGTAGGTCCGGTGGGCCTGAGTTCTATTTTTTTAACAAGCTGATTTTTAACTAGTGATGCCACAGTCTCTGATTCATTAACCACAACTGTGAATATCAGAGACATAATTAGAAAGGTAAAAATTCACATTTAATTTTGAACTTAAAGTGTTTTATCGATTTACACCTTTAATAGAATAGTGAGCACAGCAGCAACAATCATTTGTGAGTATTTACTATAGACTGTGTATCTTTCTAATTTTTTTGTGTAGGATTCCAGGAAAAAGGCCTGGGCTGCGGCCACAATGGGCGTGGCCCCCAGGCCGGGCCGCCCCTCCAGGACCCCCGACGGGACCCTGCGCTCCTGGCGGCTCCCTCCCCCGCCGCCCCGCTCCCTCCCGGAAGGCCTCGGGGCAGAGCGGTCCCACCCACTGCGCGCTGAACAGAGCCCGCGTTTCCTCAGAGCTGGAACTCCCGGCTCAGGCGGGGTCTCTTCCCTCCGCCTTCACGGAACTGCCCCGGAGACCGAGGGGAGGGCGACCTCACTGAGGCTGCCGGCTCTGGAGGTGCCCCGGCGGCCGAAGCCATGACAGTCGCGGGGACGGCGGGCCGGGTAAGTGGGCGCCGACCCTCCGCCTGGTCCGGTGCCCGGGCGGCAGCACAAGACCAGCTTCTGAGGGGCAGGGGTTCGCTGCCACCCGCCGCTGCTGTGCAGAAAGAGCGGCCTCCAGCGTCTGGTCCCCGGGAAATTCGGTCCGTCCTCTCGCCCCTGCCCTCGTCCTGGCTCGCGAGGCCTGGTGGGCGTGAGGAGGGGGTCGGCCTGAGCGTCCTGAGGGGAAACGGGGCAAGGGAGGCGCAGGGTCCGGCTGCAGCGTCAGCGCCCCTCTTCCCGACTGCGGGGAAAGCGGCTGAAAACTCCTCCCGAGGCGCGCAGGCCCCTTATTCAGCCGAGTCCCTCTGCGCTCCTTCCTCCCTGAGCTAAAGTACCGGGGGGAGGGGACAGGGCAGGGAACTGGCGCAGGTAATGGGGAACATCCAAAGGTGATTGTTAACTAAGGAAAACCAGCTCTCCCAAGGTGAGGAATGCGGCGCTTTTCTTTGCCTGGGCTCACTGAATTCCTTCCTTTGATATGCACCTCAGCTCTCTGGCGCCTGCATTCTGTATTTGCATATCCTGAGTGCCTCAGGGCCCGCCGGCTCACATTGGAGGGCTGCAAGTGCTGAAGACTGTGACATCCTTTGTTTACTGATAGGGCAAGAAATAGTCCGTTTCTCACAGGCTTGAGGGACAGACAGTGCAAAAAAGTCAGAGAATCTCACTCGGCCTGTACTTTGGTTTACATATAGATAATATTTATACTTAACTGTGCTAATAGAGGTTCTCAAGTCCAATCAACTTGTACTACTGCCCTCTATGTATCAATTTCATCAATATCATAAGATAAATGCCTATAGAATTGACTTAATCCATTTAAATAGGATAATGATTTTGAAAGGAAACATAATAGAAATATAACAACGAAACCTTTACCACTAAAGGCTGGGTCTGGAACACCCTAAATAAATGTTCCATTGTTAAAATATTGAAAGATGTAGTCAATAGAAATATCAACAAAAATGACAAATAATAAGGGTAGCAGAATGTTGAAATGTTCTATCTTTATCATTAAAGTGGCAGAAAATCATTTATTAGTAGGCACTGGGGGCAGAAGATGCCTGATTTTATATCTGTGTCATATTTGTGCAGTTGTTTCAACAAGTAACTTAAAGACAAAATGGAAAGACAAGGAGGTTTGTGCCTGAGATCATGTTGATGTGAAACCAGGGATGGCCACCTTGTGCCAGGTGAGTTAAGTTTACCTGGCAGGTAGACCGCAGAGCTCCTGGGAAGCAAGGGTTGGAATTTTTCTGCTGGGTGCCCCTTAGGTTCTGTGACTTGACTGACTGTGAGTCATGTTTCGGGAAAGACCTGATCACAGGAAAAGGCTGGGAATAGAGTGATTTGGGGAGCAGCTAACAACATTCATCACAGCTCACGGCCTGAATGAATTTTAAAGAAACAGGAAAACAAATGCTTCTTATGGAATCAGAGAATGTGAGGGCTGGACAATCCCAGAAAATGAGGAACACCCATCCCATTTTCCAGATGACAAAACAGAGGTCCAGCAAGGTGAAATCCCTCACCCAAGTTGCACCCGTCTCTCCTCCCCACTACGTGGTTCATGAAAGCAGGACTCTTCCTGTCTTGACCACTGCTGAACCCCAAAAAGGGCCAGGCATCTAGCAGCTGCTCCAAAAATTTGGGTTGACTGTAGGAACAATGCTATTTCTTTCTTTCTCACTCTTATTCAGGATTGTGCCAAGAACTCCCCAGGTTGCAATGTAATTCGATAAATGTAAATATTAATTGAGTTTTGTTGTGATGAGGACTTAGGCTTTGAAGGTAACAGACTTGGTTCAGATCTTGGTTCTGCCACTCCATAGCTGTTTGGCTTTGGGAAAATTACTAAACCTCTCTGAGATTATTTCCTCCTTTGTAAAGTGGGGATAAATCTCTCTGAGCCAGCAGAGCAGCTGCATGAGAGATGTGCACTAAATATTGGTCTTTCTCACTCTCCTACGCCATCTCTCTGTTCTTCCCAGAGAAGCTGTACAGAAGGATATAGTACTTTTGTTTAAAATAGTTAACTAATTAATTAATTAATTTGTTTTTGGCTGCGTTGGGTCTTCGTTGCTATGCGCAGGCTTTGCCTAGTTGCGGCAAGCGGGGGCTACTCTTAGTTGCGGTGCGCGGGCTTCTCATTGCGGTGGCTTCTCTTGCTAGCCTTAACCCCAATGCTAGCCTTAACCCTGGCTCTCACAACATGAATTCCTCTTCCCATATCTTATCCACTAATTAATATAAATGTAGGCATGTTATTTCTATTAGCCATATCACACCTAGCCATTTACTCCATCCTCAGATCTGGATGAACTTCACATTCAAAATACTCACTCACTGGAGCTCTAGGAGCAATAGCACAGACAATCATCTCATATGAAGTAATGTAGCAGTTATTCTATTCTCAGTCTTACTGATAAATGGATCATTTACACTTTCAACAGTAATTATTACACAAGAACACCTATGACTAATTTTCTCCTGACCCCTACCCAGAATTTGATTATCTCCGCAGTAGCCGAAATCCAACGAAGCCCCACTTGATTAAACGGAAGTAGCATCAAAACCTGTATATGTCTTCAATGTAGAAAATGTAGCAGGCCCATTCACCCCGTCCCTCCTAGAGAATATGTCAATTTCCCTATAATAAACATTTCCACAGCAATCTATTTTTAGGAGCATTCGACAATCCCTAGGTGCCAGAATTATATACAGCCCAAGTCATCATTAAACACATCTAACAATCTCCTTTCTATGAATTTGAGCCTCCTACCTACAATTTTGATATGATCAACGCATACATCTCTTATAAAAAGTATTTTACGACTAACATTAACCCTATGTATATGAGAGTTTTCACTAATTGTCATCATACCAGGCAACCCACCACAAATTTAAGAAATATGTCTGACAAAAGAGTTACTTTGATAGAGTAAATCACAGAGGTTTCAATGCTCTTATTCCTGGAATTGAATTCTTCCTAATAATTTTACATTCTCCATGCTACCTACCACATTACACCACATGCTATATAGTAAAGTTCTCTAAGTAAGCTTCAGGCCCATACCCCCAAAATATTTTTGTATATCCTTCCTGTGCTAATAAACTCTCATTGTTTTTACCATCATTCTACTGACCATTTTCTCAGGAAATATAATTGTATAACAAGCTCACACTGGTTAATGGTATCCCCATTCTAATAAAAAACATGAACCCATAAGCTACAGAAGCATCCAACAAATATTTCCTAAAACAGTCCACCACATCAATACTACTTATAATGGCTATTATCATTAATCTAATATACTCTGGTCAAAGAGCACAATGAATAACAAGAATCTTTAATCCAGCAGCATCCACCCTCATGACAATCGCCCTTGTCACAAAAGTAGGACTTTCCCCATTTCACTTCTGAGTGCCTGAAGTCACACGAGGCATCCCATGAACAGCAGACCTGATGCTATCAACATGACAAAATTGCACCCCTATCAGTTTTATACCACAGGTCACCTTCCATCAACCTAAATATACTATTAATCATAGTGATATTATAAATCATAGCTGGAGGCTGAGGCAGACTTCGCCATACTCACCTGGAAAATATTACACCCTCCTCATCAATTGCCCATATAGGATGAATAACAGCTATTATAATGTATATTCAGATTATAACAATCCTAAACATACTAATTTATATCATAACAACACTATCTTCTTCTTATTTATGCCCAGATCATGTACTACAAGAGTATCATTATCACACACATGAGATAAAACACCTCCCATCACAATCATTTTCCTCACCATTATAGTATCATTAGGACATCGCCCATCACTATCAGGCTTTCTACCCAAATGAATAATTATCCAAGAGATAACAAAAACGACAACATCATTCTACCAACACTAATAACCATCATAGCAGTCCTCAGCATATATTTCTACTTGCAGCTAACATACTCCACATCACTAACTATATTCCCTTCATTAAACAACACAAACACAAAACAATTTGAACATACAAAGAAATAACCTTCCTATCATTACCAATCATAATACCCACACGGTTACTACACACAACACCCATTCTATCGGTGCTGGACTAGGAATTTAGGTTAGTTCAGACCAAGAGCTTTCAAAACCCTAAACAAGTGAAATTTACTTAATTCCTAAAAATAAGGATTGCAAGACTTTATTCTACATCAATTGAATGTAAAGCAAACACTGTATTGAAGCCAAATCTTTACGAGATGGATGAGTTTTAACCCCAGGAAACTTTAGTTAACAGGCAAATCCTCTAGTCAACTGACTTCAGTCTACTTCTCCTTCATTTGAGAAAGAAAAAAAGAAAAAAAAAAAAAAGGCAGGATAATCACTGGCAGAATTGAAGCTGCTTCTCTGAAGTTACAATTCAATTTGTTGATTCACCACAGGGTTTGCCAGAAAGAGGGCTCAATCTCTGTCTTTAGATTTACAGTCTAATGCTAACTCAGTCATTTTACCTCTGTTCATACACTGCTGATTATTTTCAACAAATCACAAAGATATCGGCATTTTATATTTACTATTTGGTGCTTGAGCTGGAGTAGCAGGCAGCACCTTAATTATATTAATCCAGGCTGAGCTATGCTGACCTGGACCGCTACTTGGAGATGCCCAAATCTGTAAGGTTGTCATAACAGTCCCTGCACTTGTAATAATTTTCTTTATAGCTGTACCCGTTATGATTGCAGGCTTTGAAAACTGACTTGGGCCACTAAGAACTCGGACACCTGAAGTAGCATTTCCCCCAATAAATCATATAAACTTTTGACTACTTCCCCCATCATTCTTACTCCTACTCATATCACCAATAGTAGAAGCTGGTTCTGGTACCAGTGGGACGGTGTATTCAGCTCTAGCCTGCAATCTGGCCCATGCAGGAGCCTCTGTCGACCTAACTGTTTTCTCCTTACATTTAGCAGGTGTCTCCTCAATTCTTGGTATTATTACTTTTATTACTATAGTCTTTAATACAAAACCAGCAGTCATATCCCAATACCAAACACCATTATTTGTTTAATCTTCCCCAACTATAGCCATATTACTATAATTACCAATCTCAGTCCAAGCAGCCAGAATTGCCATGCTGTTAAGAGATAGAAATCTAAACACTACTTTCTTTGACCCTGCAGGAGGAGACCGAATCCTATACCAACACCTCTTTTGATACTTTGCTCACCCTGAAGTCTGTATTCATGGCCTTACAGGGTTTTTTATAAACTCACATAGCATTACATACTATTTAGGACAAAAATTGCCTTTCAGCTATCTGGGAATAGTATGAGTCATGTCCACTGGTTTTTTAGGAGTTCTCTTGTGGGCCCATCATATGTTTACCATAGGGATAGCTGTGGACTCAGGAGCATACTTTGCATCAGCTACCGTAATTACTTCTATCCCTACAGGAGTAAAAGTATCTAGCTGATTAGCAACTCTTTATTTAATTTTTCTTTTTCTTTTCTTTTTTTTTTTTTTTTTGGCTGAGTTGGGTGTTGGTTGCTGCGCATGGGCTTTCTCTGGTTGCGGTGAGCGGCAGGTACTCTTCGTTGCGGTGTGCGGCCCTTTCATTGCAGTGGCTTCTCTTGTTGCAGAGCACGGCCTCTAGGCGCGTGGGCTTCAGTAGTTGTGGCTTGCGGGCTCTAGAGGGCAGGCTCAGTAGTTGTGGCACACGGGCTTTTTGCTCCGCGGCATGTGGGATCTTCCCAGACAAGGGCTCGAACCCGTGTTCCCTGCATTGGCAGACGAATTCTTAACCACTGCGTCACCAGGGAAGTCCCTGGTTAGCAACTGTTCACGGAGGTAATACTATATGACCTCCCACTATATTATGAGTTTTAGGCTTTAGTTTTTCTTTTTACAGTAGGTGGTTTGACAGGAATCATCTTAGTCAACTCATCCCCAGACATTGTCCTCCAGGATACATACTATGTAGTAGCACACTTCCATGACCTAATGTCCATGGGAGCAGTCTTCACTATTATAGGAGGCTTTCTACACTGATTCCCACTATTCTCAGGTTATACAGTTAACTCAGCATGAGCAAAAATTCACTTCACAAGTATATTTGTAGTCGTAAATATGACTTCCTGCAGCACTTTCGTGGCCTCTCAGGGATGTCACTACGTTAGTCTGAGTACCCTGAGGCACACACAACATGAAATATTTTGTCTTTAGGCTCATTCATCTCAGTAGCAGCAGTAATGCTAATAATCTTCATACTTTGAAAAGCATTTGTGTCTAAACAAGAAGTCTTAGCAGTGGAAATTGCTACTCCTAACCTAGAATGGTTACACGGATGTCCTCCACCATATCCTACGTTTCAAGATCCTACCTATGTAAATGTAAAATAAGGAAGGACTCAAGTCCTTTTCAACCAGTTTCAAGCCAACACCATAACAATTATGTCTTCCTCAATAAATGAGATAAAAGTAAAAAGTGATGTAGCTTTGTCAAAGTTAAATGATAGGCTAAAATCCTGTATATGACTAAGGCATATCAATTTCATCTAGGCTCTCAAGATACAACATCACCGATTATGGAAGAACTTTTACATTTTCTTCATCACACATTAATAGTGATTTTTAAAATAAGTTCTCTAGTCCTCTATATCATTTCACTAATATTGACATCTAAACTCATATGCATACAATAGATGCACAGGTAGAGAAAATGTGAACAATTTACTAGCTATTATTGTAATCTTAATTGCCCTATCATCATTGTGAATCCTTTACATGATACATGAAATCAATAACTCTTCCCAAACCATAAAAAACTATGGGTCCGTAACGATACTGAAGCTACAAATACACAGATTACGAAGATTTAAATGTTGACTCCTCTGTAATCCCCACATCAGAGCTAAAACCAGGAGAATAATGACTAATAGAAGTCAACAACCGAGTAGTTAGGGATAGTCATTGAATATTAGTTTCATCTGAAATTGTTGTACACTCCGGAGTTGTTCCTTCTCAGGCCTAAAAGAAGCTGCTATCCCAGGACGCCTAACTTAAAGAATCCTAATATCAACAGGACCAGGCCTATGTTGTGGACAAGAGAGCACGTTTTCCTGAGTTCAAAGACAGGACAGAGGGATATGTCTGAGATATGGGGTGAATCTGCAGCCCATGGGGATGCACTCTCCAAGCTCCAGTATAGGAATGGGGCCTCTAGGGTCCCAGGCCACCCACCATGCCCTCTGGAGCAGGATCTGGGCAACATTCCCTGTCAGTGATGAGGCAGCCCTAGCACCTGTCACGGCCCGATGTCGTGTCCTATGTGGGCCCCATGCTCTTGGGACCACACCCCACACTCTGCAGGTCCATGCTACAGGGTCCTTCATGCCTCAGGAGTAGAGACCACACAGCAAGCAGTTCCCTCCCCAACCAGCAGGAGGAGGGGAGGAGAGCAGGGGCACAAGGGGACTCTCACTCAGACAACAACACCCCAGCGGTGCCAGCGGGGACAGTGATGATGCAGATGAGGCACAGACCAAGAGATGGGACCAGAGGACCCAAAAGGCAGCTGGTCAGGTCCTGGCTCACCTGCACCCCGGACACCTTTGTCCCGCATACACCCCCTTCCTCATACACCCTCTCCTTAAATGCAGATTCTTCAGATGCGAACAGGCAGAGCTTCAGACTGAAAGTCAGCTCTTCCAAAATGACCTGTCAGCAAACACTGCAGGATTCCACTCCAGTGGGTGCCCTGCAGTCGACAACTCAGGGACTGAAGTGGATATCGGTGCCAGGGGCAGTGGGAGGGAATGGGGAATGAGACTTTCATGGTTGTGGAATTTTGGTTTTGCAGGACGAAAAGTTCTACTGATGGTGGTGATGGCTCCACGAGAAAGTGAATCTATCTGATGCCTCAGAAACGTGCACTTAAAATGGTGATGATGGTAAAGGGTATGTGACGTGTGTTTTATTTCACCTAAAATAAATTCTTAAAATAATGTCTTGTTAATTGAGATTCCATTTCGACTCCCCTTCATCACAAATGTCGGAGGCCCAGACACAGTCCCCTACCTTAGGGGCCATCACGGTACCCTCACAGAGCACGTGGGAGACCATTCATAGGGGGGGCTAGTCTGTGCTCACCTGACCTCTGTCCAGGGGGACCCAGGCAGTGGTGACCCCCATAGATTAGACATATGATATGCTATAGTATTAATACGATACCACCAAGTGTTGTCACTCACCGGAACACAGAGCAGCAACCCACTCAAACATGCCTGACCTCATATGATTGTGACAAGATGAAGAGAAGAAAAGGAACCACAGGTTAATCAGGACAACACCCTTAATGCAGAGGTTGGAAATCTCAAAGGGGACAGGACACACTGCAGGCAAAGAGCGCATATGCGGTCTCCCCATCCATGTGATCCTGACCCATGCAGGTATGGTGAGACCCACACAGTCCCCGCACCCTATACCTGGGGCCACACATCCACACTCACCAGGGTGACCCACCTCCCCAGACCCCTCCACCTGGGTCACATGTCCACAGTCCCAGGGTGACCTCACCTCCCCAGACCCTGCACCTGGGGTCACACGTCCCCTTGGTCAGGACACCATGGCTCTGCAAGGGGCTCCCCCAATGTGGAAACAAGCTGGGTCCCTGGGACCTCCTGGGATGGGAAAAAGTGTCAGGTGTGTCTCCTTTCCCCACACTTGTCCCAGAGGAGTCCTCCTCTCCTCACTTTGGTTCTGTGTGATTTTAACTGTTTGTACAGCTTTCATACTAGAGTTGAACACACGACCCTGGTGCTGGCATGCTCAGTCCTTTCTCGTCTCACTTACATGTTGAGAAAACATACAGGACAGCAGGGCTGAAAGCCGAGGGGCAGCTCTGGACTCTGCTGAGTAGGGACGGTAGACTGGAGGGAGAGCTCAGCAGCAGCCTCAGCTGTCACCCATCGGCCTTTTGCCCGATCTGCGTGCCCTGCAATCAATTCAGCAGCTAAACCTGCTTCCCTATGCACCATGCACGTGCTGGTAAATTGGAATTATTGCCAGGTAGTCCTCCTGAGGATTCTCCATGAGCCCCAGGGAAGGTGAACCTTGCAGGGATTAAGACTAAGGCCCCGACCATAGCACTGACCCTTGGGAGGACCAGGTCACCAAACTCAGAAGAGAGGCTGTTACGTAGACAAGCCCACCTCAGCTCCAGACCCCAGACATCTAAGCACTGACATTCAGATGCAGGCACGGAGCTTCCCAGTACTGAGGCCAGGCCGGGTCTCTACCCAGGTCCCCATAGTCCTAGCGTACACAGAACATGGTCAGGTCTAAATCTTCTTATTATAGACAACACATGGTCAGCTCTAAACATAATCAGTAGACAGGACATGCAGAGGTCTAAATCTACCATGTAGACACAACTTGATCATGTTTAAACTAGCTTAGGGCTGATCTCATAGGGGGTACAGATCACACACATGGGTCTCTCATCTTTGGACACCCACATCAGGAAACTGAACAAAATCTTTGTCATTAAACATTTCAACAGGTAAAACAGAAATGTTCCCAATTTCTCTGGCCACCTGATGGTCAGGATCCACGGGCGAGCCACGAACTTCTTACAGTGCAGCCCAGTCTGCTGCCAGGACAGACAAGAAGTGGCCTGATTCCAGCCT
Organism: Balaenoptera physalus; assembly: GCF_965194825.1. Taxonomy (NCBI): domain Eukaryota; kingdom Metazoa; phylum Chordata; class Mammalia; order Artiodactyla; family Balaenopteridae; genus Balaenoptera; species Balaenoptera physalus. The sequence goes on along the minus strand of NW_028126537.1, from coordinate 896,264 downwards.
CCCAGGCTTCCAGAAGGAGGCGGCCACACTGCAAGCCAGGTCAGGAGAGTCCTGCATGGTCCGGGCCGAGAGATCCGGTCTGTCCTTTCGGCTGGCCGATTCCGGGAGGGGCGCTCAGGGCCGCTGAGAGCCCTGCACTCAGGTCCTGCTTCCCTGCAGCGTGTGCGTGTGCGTGTGCGTGTGCGTGTGTGTGTGTGTGTGTGTAGAGGGGGCAGTGGCTGACGGCTCCCATGGTTCCCAACCCGGGCACCGCGCTGTCTTCGAGGGGAGGCACGGGGAGAGGTAGGGGCACAGAAGCCGTTGGAGAGGAGAACCCACCGCGGAACTCCTTGCACACTGGCTCGCCCCACCCGGAGACCCGCCTGCCCATCGTGGGCCGCATGTCGCCCCCCAGTCCCCCACCCCCGAGGGCAGGGTGCCTGCTCTTTCAACAGCACAGGGTCTCACATGAAGGAGACCCAATGTGGACTGTCAGCCCCCAACTCCTGATGCTGTGTTTAGGGGGAGAATGAACCCCCTTGACTGGGCGATGGGACCCTGTGAGGAAAGAGGTGGCGGCCCGATCCAAGTCGGGGCCTGGCTGAGATATGAGGAAACAGGAGCCAAGGGCAGGGCCTGGAGGCCAGGCCAACAGGAGGTTCACCCCCAGCCTTGGCCGGGCTCTCCAACGGTGACATTGTTGCTTTAGGGGATCTGGGACAGGTGACTGAATGTAATGGGAGTCTAAACTGGACCCTGAATGCAGCTTAAAGAAGGTGTGAAGGATGTTACTGAGACAGTGACAGTCATTGGAAGACAAACTCTGTGTCAGGATATCCTGCTCCATCCATTTAAATCCCTGAGATCTGTGACCTTTACGTGGCTACTCAGGATTGTTAGAGCAGCTGCGTGCGGATATATCTGGGGCACAATTCAGTCTGCAGCCAACTTGCAAGTGGTTCCAGCAAACACACAGGTGTGCGCACAGGCAGGCACAGCACACACACAAACATATGCACGTGCACAGCACAAATATATTCACTCACTAGCATGTGAACACACATGCACCCATATGCCCATGCACACACTAATGTGTGCAAGTTCACATACCTATCCACATGCACAGCATATTTATGCAAACAGGCACATGCACACGCATAGCACACACACAGGGAATAAAGTGAATCCGTAAAGCATTAATTCCTGAACACAAGTGAAGCTGACATGTATTTTTCCCTTTTCTTAGCCTTGATGTTTTCCACAACAAAAAGTTTAAGAAAAAAGTTAATGGCAAATGACTTTTGATTCATAGGACTTTCTGATTTTATTCCACAAATATTATGACAGCAGAAATGAATGTAGATATTACATGTGTCCACTAATGGAAGAATGGAGAAGAAAAACACGGTCCATCAATAGAAGGGAATGCTATTCAGCCTAAAAAGGAAGTCAATTCTGACACAGGATGCAGCAGGGATGAACCTTGAGGGCATTATGCTCAGTGATGTAAGCTAGACACAAAAAAACAAACAGTGCTTGATCCACTCATACAAGGCCCCTAGAGCAGTCGGAAATATAGAGACATAAAGTAGGATGTGGAGGGCCAGAGGCTGAGGGAGGGACAATGGGGAGTGAGTGTTTAATGGGGACTGTTTCAATTTTGCAAGATGAAAAAGTTCTGGAGGATGATGGTGGTCAGGTTTGCACAACAGTGTGAATTACTTCCCGACCCTGAAATGTGCACTTAAAAATGGTTAAGATAGTACATTTTATGTTATGTGTACCAGACCACAATTTTTAAAACTTTTCCAAAAACAACAGGAAATAGTCCATGAATACCACAAGATGCACAACTTCACTAACAACAGAGGGATTAAAGCCATAAGAAAAATACTGTGCATACACCTACCAGAATGGCAGACATGAAAGACATAGTATCAAATATCAGCAGGATGTGGAGCAATGGAAAGCCTGGTACGCAACGGGGGGATGCAACCACTTCTGAAGCAATCGGGCCTCAGATAGCGAAGTCCGTGCACAGAGACCCACAGTGCTCCTCCCAGTTGAACACAAACCCACCAGCCCTGCACCAGGACACACGGACATGGACTGGCAGACACAGGAGCCAAACCTGAAGGAACCTGAAGGCCATCACAGACGGATGCAGAAATGAACCATGCACGCTCCTATGAAGGAATATTCCACAGCAATGGAGTACATTTTGTTTAAAGGTAGTAAAACTAAAAAAATTATTTTTTAAAGAAAACTATATTTACAAGATGAAAGAATCTATAATTCTGGCACCTAGGGATTGTCGAATGCTCCTAAAAATAGATTGCTGTGGAAAGGTTTATTATAGGGAAATTGACATATTCTCTAGGAAGGACGGGGTGAATGGGCCTGCTACATTTTCTACATTGAAGACATGTACAGGTTTTGATTCTACTTCTGTTAAATCAAGTGGGGCTTCACTGGATTTCTGCTACTGCGGAGATAATCAAATTCTGGGTAGGGGTCAGGAGAAAATTAGTCATAGGTGTTCTTGTGTAGTAATTACTGTTGAAAGTGTAAATGATCCATTTACCAGTAAGACTGAGAATAGAATAACTGCTACATTACTTCATATGAGATGATCCTCTGTGCTATTGTTCCTGGAGCTCCAGTGAGTGAGTATTTTGAATGTGAAGTTCATCCAGATCTGAGGATGGAATAAATGGCTAGGTGTGATATGGCTAATAGAAATAATATGCCTACATTTATACTAATTAGTGGATAAGATATGGGAAGAGGAATTCATGTTGTGAGAGGCAGGGTTATGGCTAGCATTGGGGCAATAATATATAAATTGATGATGTTGATGGACATAGTGGTTCTTTAATAAGTAATTTGAATGCCTCAGCAATGGGTTGTAATCATCCATGGGGGCTGATGATTTTTGGCCCTTTCTGGATTTGTATATAGCCTAGGATTTTCCATTTGGTTAATTTGAGGAATGCTATGGTGAATTAAATTGGGTAATTTGTGAAAGAATGTTGATTATAAACATATTCTTAGGAAGAGGACTTGAACCAGTGCAGAAAAAGTTTCAGTTTTACATAATTACCGGGCTCTGCCAGCGTAACGAACCCTGTTCTACAGTAGGGTATGTATAAATTAATTGAATGTAGATTATATCATCATGTAGTTTGAAGACATTTTGTAAAGGAAGCCGTATTGCTCTTGTCCTTTCATACTGGAAGAAATCTGCAATAGACAGAAACCAACCAGGATGACTCCAGTCTGAACTCAGATCACGTGAGACTTTAATCGTTGAACAAACAGACAATTAATAGCAGTTATACCGTTGAAATGTCGTGATCCAGCATCAAGGTCATAAACCATATTGCCCATATGAACTCCAGAATACAATTACACTGTTATCCCTAGGAAAACTTGTTCCATTGACCAGTGTTTTAGAAGAACAGGTGATAAAGCATTTTGACTAGCTGGCCTAAATTTTAATCACTCAGAAGCGGTTTTATTCTCCCAAAAATAAATGGCGCATGGGCTCAAGACACACCTGCTTCAGTAGTTGTGGCGTGCAGACTCAGTAGTTGTGGCCCAATGGCTTAGTTGTTCCGTGGCACGTGAGATCTTCCCGGACCGGGGATCGAACCGGGTCCCCTGCATTGGCAGGCGAATTCTTAATCACTGCATCACCAGGGAAGTCCCAGATTCGCAGTCTCCCTTTTAATATACCTTAAGCCCAAAGAATCCATGGAAAATTGTTAGAGAAAATAAGGCAATAAAATATTGTAAGGACTATAACAGAAGCATATAGTACACAGTTCATATAGACACATCCCAAGCAGTTACAAAGTATATTAAAAGGGAGGCTGCAATTTTAAAAGAATAAGAAAAATTATACCCACAAACTCCCAATCTTTCCTGAAACGTTGCAATCTGAAACCCTATTGTAGGAAGCAGAAGATTCCAGGAGATAGTCTACAAATGAAGGACTCCAAACCCTGTGGTTGGATAAGGAATTCTGGAAGGAAGGTATCCTCACCCAAGGAGAGCAGGTTCCTATACTTCTCTAACATCACATCCCTGTACAATTCCCATTGATCTTGGTCCAGGCATTCTCACTCCTCTTGACAGAAATCTATGGCCACATCCTGGAATGTCAGCAGTCCCTGAAATTAAACGTACACATGCCATGTGGCCACGGGAAGAGTTCATAATATGACCCAAGAAGAAAACAGCAAGTTAAGAGAAGGTTTTAATTTAGAAGAGTCTCTTCAATTATCCACTAATACATATATATATATATATATATATATATATATATATATATATAATTTTTTTTTTACAAAGTAACTTTCTCTACCTTATTTCTAACTACAAGAAAAGAGTATGGCATGTGATCCACAAAACCAGTATAGAGACTATACTTGTCTGGAAAAGAAATGATAAAATGATGGTTTCAACACAGGCATATGCATTTTTGAGTGTTTTATTTATATCAAACTGGATAAAATGTGTGTATTTCTCATAGAGAAAAGACCTGTCGAGGTAGAAATGTACCTTTCAACTATTCATGGGTACACGAGTACACTGGGGAGATTGTAAAAGTGCAGCTTGTGATTCAGTAGGTCCGGTGGGCCTGAGTTCTATTTTTTTAACAAGCTGATTTTTAACTAGTGATGCCACAGTCTCTGATTCATTAACCACAACTGTGAATATCAGAGACATAATTAGAAAGGTAAAAATTCACATTTAATTTTGAACTTAAAGTGTTTTATCGATTTACACCTTTAATAGAATAGTGAGCACAGCAGCAACAATCATTTGTGAGTATTTACTATAGACTGTGTATCTTTCTAATTTTTTTGTGTAGGATTCCAGGAAAAAGGCCTGGGCTGCGGCCACAATGGGCGTGGCCCCCAGGCCGGGCCGCCCCTCCAGGACCCCCGACGGGGCCCTGCGCTCCTGGCGGCTCCCTCCCCCGCCGCCCCGCTCCCTCCCGGAAGGCCTCGGGGCAGAGCGGTCCCACCCACTGCGCGCTGAACAGAGCCCGCGTTTCCTCAGAGCTGGAACTCCCGGCTCAGGCGGGGTCTCTTCCCTCCGCCTTCACGGAACTTCCCCGGAGCCCGAGGGGAGGGCGACCTCACTGAGGCTGCCGGCTCTGGAGGTGCCCCGGCGGCCGAAGCCATGACAGTCGCGGGGACGGCGGGCCGGGTAAGTGGGCGCCGACCCTCCGCCTGGTCCGGTGCCCGGGCGGCAGCACAAGACCAGCTTCTGAGGGGCAGGGGTTCGCTGCCACCCGCCGCTGCTGTGCAGAAAGAGCGGCCTCCAGCGTCTGGTCCCCGGGAAATTCGGTCCGTCCTCTCGCCCCTGCCCTCGTCCTGGCTCGCGAGGCCTGGTGGGCGTGAGGAGGGGGTCGGCCTGAGCGTCCTGAGGGGAAACGGGGCAAGGGAGGCGCAGGGTCCGGCTGCAGCGTCAGCGCCCCTCTTCCCGACTGCGGGGAAAGCGGCTGAAAACTCCTCCCGAGGCGCGCAGGCCCCTTATTCAGCCGAGTCCCTCTGCGCTCCTTCCTCCCTGAGCTAAAGTACCGGGGGGAGGGGACAGGGCAGGGAACTGGCGCAGGTAATGGGGAACATCCAAAGGTGATTGTTAACTAAGGAAAACCAGCTCTCCCAAGGTGAGGAATGCGGCGCTTTTCTTTGCCTGGGCTCACTGAATTCCTTCCTTTGATATGCACCTCAGCTCTCTGGCGCCTGCATTCTGTATTTGCATATCCTGAGTGCCTCAGGGCCCGCCGGCTCACATTGGAGGGCTGCAAGTGCTGAAGACTGTGACATCCTTTGTTTACTGATAGGGCAAGAAATAGTCCGTTTCTCACAGGCTTGAGGGACAGACAGTGCAAAAAAGTCAGAGAATCTCACTCGGCCTGTACTTTGGTTTACATATAGATAATATTTATACTTAACTGTGCTAATAGAGGTTCTCAAGTCCATTCAACTTGTACTACTGCCCTCTATGTATCAATTTCATCAATATCATAAGATAAATGCCTATAGAATTGACTTAATCCATTTAAATAGGATAATGATTTTGAAAGGAAACATAATAGAAATATAACAACGAAACCTTTACCACTAAAGGCTGGGTCTGGAACACCCTAAATAAATGTTCCATTGTTAAAATATTGAAAGATGTAGTCAATAGAAATATCAACAAAAATGACAAATAATAAGGGTAGCAGAATGTTGAAATGTTCTATCTTTATCATTAAAGTGGCAGAAAATCATTTATTAGTAGGCACTGGGGGCAGAAGATGCCTGATTTTATATCTGTGTCATATTTGTGCAGTTGTTTCAACAAGTAACTTAAAGACAAAATGGAAAGACAAGGAGGTTTGTGCCTGAGATCATGTTGATGTGAAACCAGGGATGGCCACCTTGTGCCAGGTGAGTTAAGTTTACCTGGCAGGTAGACCGCAGAGCTCCTGGGAAGCAAGGGTTGGAATTTTTCTGCTGGGTGCCCCTTAGGTTCTGTGACTTGACTGACTGTGAGTCATGTTTCGGGAAAGACCTGATCACAGGAAAAGGCTGGGAATAGAGTGATTTGGGGAGCAGCTAACAACATTCATCACAGCTCACGGCCTGAATGAATTTTAAAGAAACAGGAAAACAAATGCTTCTTATGGAATCAGAGAATGTGAGGGCTGGACAATCCCAGAAAATGAGGAACACCCATCCCATTTTCCAGATGACAAAACAGAGGTCCAGCAAGGTGAAATCCCTCACCCAAGTTGCACCCGTCTCTCCTCCCCACTACGTGGTTCATGAAAGCAGGACTCTTCCTGTCTTGACCACTGCTGAACCCCAAAAAGGGCCAGGCATCTAACAGCTGCTCCAAAAATTTGGGTTGACTGTAGGAACAATGCTATTTCTTTCTTTCTCACTCTTATTCAGGATTGTGCCAAGAACTCCCCAGGTTGCAATGTAATTCGATAAATGTAAATATTAATTGAGTTTTGTTGTGATGAGGACTTAGGCTTTGAAGGTAACAGACTTGGTTCAGATCTTGGTTCTGCCACTCCATAGCTGTTTGGCTTTGGGAAAATTACTAAACCTCTCTGAGATTATTTCCTCCTTTGTAAAGTGGGGATAAATCTCTCTGAGCCAGCAGAGCAGCTGCATGAGAGATGTGCACTAAATATTGGTCTTTCTCACTCTCCTACGCCATCTCTCTGTTCTTCCCAGAGAAGCTGTACAGAAGGATATAGTACTTTTGTTTAAAATAGTTAACGAATTAATTAATTAATTTGTTTTTGGCTGCGTTGGGTCTTCGTTGCTATGCGCAGGCTTTGCCTAGTTGCGGCAAGCGGGGACTACTCTTTGTTGCGGTGCGCGGGCTTCTCATTGCGGTGGCTTCTCTTGCTAGCCTTAACCCCAATGCTAGCCTTAACCCTGGCTCTCACAACATGAATTCCTCTTCCCATATCTTATCCACTAATTAATATAAATGTAGGCATGTTATTTCTATTAGCCATATCACACCTAGCCATTTACTACATCCTCAGATCTGGATGAACTTCACATTCAAAATACTCACTCACTGGAGCTCTAGGAGCAATAGCACAGACAATCATCTCATATGAAGTAATGTAGCAGTTATTCTATTCTCAGTCTTACTGATAAATGGATCATTTACACTTTCAACAGTAATTATTACACAAGAACACCTATGACTAATTTTCTCCTGACCCCTACCCAGAATTTGATTATCTCCGCAGTAGCCGAAATCCAACGAAGCCCCACTTGATTAAACGGAAGTAGCATCAAAACCTGTATATGTCTTCAATGTAGAAAATGTAGCAGGCCCATTCACCCCGTCCCTCCTAGAGAATATGTCAATTTCCCTATAATAAACATTTCCACAGCAATCTATTTTTAGGAGCATTCGACAATCCCTAGGTGCCAGAATTATATACAGCCCAAGTCATCATTAAACACATCTAACATTCTCCTTCCTATGAATTTGAGCCTCCTACCTACAATTTTGATATGATCAACGCATACATCTCTTATAAAAATTTTTTTTACGACTAACATTAACCCTATGTATATGAGAGTTTTCACTAATTGTCATCATACCAGGCAACCCTCCACAAATTTAAGAAATATGTCTGACAAAAGAGTTACTTTGATAGAGTAAATCACAGAGGTTTCAATGCTCTTATTCCTGGAATTGAATTCTTCCTAATAATTTTACATTCTCCATGCTACCTACCACATTACACCACATGCTATATAGTAAAGTTCTCTAAGTAAGCTTCAGGCCCATACCCCCAAAATATTTTTGTATATCCTTCCTGTGCTAATAAACTCTCATTGTTTTTACCATCACTCTACTGACCATTTTCTCAGGAAATATAATTGTATAACAAGCTCACACTGGTTAATGGTATCCCCATTCTAATAAAAAACATGAACCCATAAGCTACAGAAGCATCCAACAAATATTTCCTAAAACAGTCCACCACATCAATACTACTTATAATGGCTATTATCATTAATCTAATATACTCTGGTCAAAGAGCACAATGAATAACAAGAATCTTTAATCCAGCAGCATCCACCCTCATGACAATCGCCCTTGTCACAAAAGTAGGACTTTCCCCATTTCACTTCTGAGTGCCTGAAGTCACACGAGGCATCCCATGAACAGCAGACCTGATGCTATCAACATGACAAAATTGCACCCCTATCAGTTTTATACCACAGGTCACCTTCCATCAACCTAAATATACTATTAATCATAGTGATATTATAAATCATAGCTGGAGGCTGAGGCAGACTTCGCCATACTCACCTGGAAAATATTACACCCTCCTCATCAATTGCCCATATAGGATGAATAACAGCTATTATAATGTATATTCAGATTATAACAATCCTAAACATACTAATTTATATCATAACAACACTATCTTCTTCTTATTTATGCCCAGATCATGTACTACAAGAGTATCATTATCACACACATGAGATAAAACACCTCCCATCACAATCATTTTCCTCACCATTATAGTATCATTAGGACATCGCCCATCACTATCAGGCTTTCTACCCAAATGAATAATTATCCAAGAGATAACAAAAACGACAACATCATTCTACCAACACTAATAACCATCATAGCAGTCCTCAGCATATATTTCTACTTGCAGCTAACATACTCCACATCACTAACTATATTCCCTTCATTAAACAACACAAACACAAAACAATTTGAACATACAAAGAAATAACCTTCCTATCATTACCAATCATAATACCCACACGGTTACTACACACAACACCCATTCTATCGGTGCTGGACTAGGAATTTAGGTTAGTTCAGACCAAGAGCTTTCAAAACCCTAAACAAGTGAAATTTACTTAATTCCTAAAAATAAGGATTGCAAGACTTTATTCTACATCAATTGAATGTAAAGCAAACACTGTATTGAAGCCAAATCTTTACGAGATTGATGAGTTTTAACCCCAGGAAACTTTAGTTAACAGGCAAATCCTCTAGTCAACTGACTTCAGTCTACTTCTCCTTCATTTGAGAAAGAAAAAAAGAAAAAAAAAAAAAAAGGCAGGATAATCACTGGCAGAATTGAAGCTGCTTCTCTGAAGTTACAATTCAATTTGTTGATTCACCACAGGGATTGCCAGAAAGAGGGCTCAATCTCTGTCTTTAGATTTACAGTCTAATGCTAACTCAGTCATTTTACCTCTGTTCATACACTGCTGATTATTTTCAACAAATCACAAAGATATCGGCATTTTATATTTACTATTTGGTGCTTGAGCTGGAGTAGCAGGCAGCACCTTAATTATATTAATCCAGGCTGAGCTATGCTGACCTGGACCGCTACTTGGAGATGCCCAAATCTGTAAGGTTGTCATAACAGTCCCTGCACTTGTAATAATTTTCTTTATAGCTGTACCCGTTATGATTGCAGGCTTTGAAAACTGACTTGGGCCACTAAGAACTCGGACACCTGAAGTAGCATTTCCCCCAATAAATCATATAAACTTTTGACTACTTCCCCCATCATTCTTACTCCTACTCATATCACCAATAGTAGAAGCTGGTTCTGGTACCAGTGGGACGGTGTATTCAGCTCTAGCCTGCAATCTGGCCCATGCAGGAGCCTCTGTCGACCTAACTGTTTTCTCCTTACATTTAGCAGGTGTCTCCTCAATTCTTGGTATTATTACTTTTATTACTATAGTCTTTAATACAAAACCAGCAGTCATATCCCAATACCAAACACCATTATTTGTTTAATCTTCCCCAACTATAGCCATATTACTATAATTACCAATCTCAGTCCAAGCAGCCAGAATTGCCATGCTGTTAAGAGATAGAAATCTAAACACTACTTTCTTTGACCCTGCAGGAGGAGACCGAATCCTATACCAACACCTCTTTTGATACTTTGCTCACCCTGAAGTCTGTATTCATGGCCTAACAGGGTTTGTTATAAACTCACATAGCATTACATACTATTTAGGACAAAAATTGCCTTTCAGCTATCTGGGAATAGTATGAGTCATGTCCACTGGTTTTTTAGGAGTTCTCTTGTGGGCCCATCATATGTTTACCATAGGGATAGCTGTGGACTCAGGAGCATACTTTGCATCAGCTACCGTAATTACTTCTATCCCTACAGGAGTAAAAGTATCTAGCTGATTAGCAACTCTTTATTTAATTTTTCTTTTTCTTTTCTTTTTTTTTTTTTTTTTTGGCTGAGTTGGGTCTTGGTTGCTGCGCATGGGCTTTCTCTGGTTGCGGTGAGCGGCAGCTACTCTTCGTTGCGGTGTGCGGCCCTTTCATTGCAGTGGCTTCTCTTGTTGCAGAGCACGGCCTCTAGGCGCGTGGGCTTCAGTAGTTGTGGCTTGCGGGCTCTAGAGGGCAGGCTCAGTAGTTGTGGCACACGGGCTTTTTGCTCCGCGGCATGTGGGATCTTCCCAGACAAGGGCTCGAACCCGTGTTCCCTGCATTGGCAGACGAATTCTTAACCACTGCGTCACCAGGGAAGTCCCTGGTTAGCAACTGTTCACGGAGGTCATACTATATGACCTCCCACTATATTATGAGTTTTAGGCTTTAGTTTTTCTTTTTACAGTAGGTGGTTTGACAGGAATCATCTTAGTCAACTCATCCCCAGACATTGTCCTTCAGGATACATACTATGTAGTAGCACACTTCCATGACCTAATGTCCATGGGAGCAGTCTTCACTATTATAGGAGGCTTTCTACACTGATTCCCACTATTCTCAGGTTATACAGTTAACTCAGCATGAGCAAAAATTCACTTCACAAGTATATTTGTAGTCGTAAATATGACTTCCTGCAGCACTTTCGTGGCCTCTCAGGGATGTCACTACGTTAGTCTGAGTACCCTGAGGCACACACAACATGAAATATTTTGTCTTTAGGCTCATTCATCTCAGTAGCAGCAGTAATGCTAATAATCTTCATACTTTGAAAAGCATTTGTGTCTAAACAAGAAGTCTTAGCAGTGGAAATTGCTACTCCTAACCTAGAATGGTTACACGGATGTCCTCCACCATATCCTACGTTTCAAGATCCTACCTATGTAAATGTAAAATAAGGAAGGACTCAAGTCCTTTTCAACCAGTTTCAAGCCAACACCATAACAATTATGTCTTCCTCAATAAATGAGATAAAAGTAAAAAGTGATGTAGCTTTGTCAAAGTTAAATGATAGGCTAAAATCCTGTATATGACTAAGGCATATCAATTTCATCTAGGCTCTCAAGATACAACATCACCGATTATGGAAGAACTTTTACATTTTCTTCATCACACATTAATAGTGATTTTTAAAATAAGTTCTCTAGTCCTCTATATCATTTCACTAATATTGACATCTAAACTCATATGCATACAATAGATGCACAGGTAGAGAAAATGTGAACAATTTACTAGCTATTATTGTAATCTTAATTGCCCTATCATCATTGTGAATCCTTTACATGATACATGAAATCAATAACTCTTCCCAAACCATAAAAAACTATGGGTCCGTAACGATACTGAAGCTACAAATACACAGATTACGAAGATTTAAATGTTGACTCCTCTGTAATCCCCACATCAGAGCTAAAACCAGGAGAATAATGACTAATAGAAGTCAACAACCGAGTAGTTAGGGATAGTCATTGAATATTAGTTTCATCTGAAATTGTTGTACACTCCGGAGTTGTTCCTTCTCAGGCCTAAAAGGAGCTGCTATCCCAGGACGCCTAACTTAAAGAATCCTAATATCAACAGGACCCGGCCTATGTTGTGGACAAGAGAGCTCGTTTTCCTGAGTTCAAAGACAGGACAGAGGGATATGTCTGAGATATGGGGTGAATCTGCAGCCCATGGGGATGCACTCTCCAAGCTCCAGTATAGGAATGGGGCCTCTAGGGTCCCAGGCCACCCACCATGCCCTCTGGAGCAGGATCTGGGCAACATTCCCTGTCAGTGATGAGGCAGCCCTAGCACCTGTCACGGCCCGATGTCGTGTCCTATGTGGGCCCCATGCTCTTGGGACCACACCCCACACTCTGCAGGTCCATGCTACAGGGTCCTTCATGCCTCAGGAGTAGAGACCACACAGCAAGCAGTTCCCTCCCCAACCAGCAGGAGGAGGGGAGGAGAGCAGGGGCACCAGGGGACTCTCACTCAGACAACAACACCCCAGCGGTGCCAGCGGGGACAGTGATGATGCAGATGAGGCACAGACCAAGAGATGGGACCAGAGGACCCAAAAGGCAGCTGGTCAGGTCCTGGCTCACCTGCACCCCGGACACCTTTGTCCCGCATACACCCCCTTCCTCATACACCCTCTCCTTAAATGCAGATTCTTCAGATGCGAACAGGCAGAGCTTCAGACTGAAAGTCAGCTCTTCCAAAATGACCCGTCAGCAAACACTGCAGGATTCCACTCCAGTGGGTGCCCTGCAGTCGACAACTCAGGGACTGAAGTGGATATCGGTGCCAGGGGCAGTGGGAGGGAATGGGGAATGAGACTTTCATGGTTGTGGAATTTTGGTTTTGCAGGACGAAAAGTTCTACTGATGGTGGTGATGGCTCCACGAGAAAGTGAATCTATCTGATGCCTCAGAAACGTGCACTTAAAATGGTGATGATGGTAAAGGGTATGTGACGTGTGTTTTATTTCACTTAAAATAAATTCTTAAAATAATGTCTTGTTAATTGAGATTCCATTTCGACTCCCCTTCATCACAAATGTCGGAGGCCCAGACACAGTCCCCTACCTTAGGGGCCATCACGGTACCCTCACAGAGCACGTGGGAGACCATTCATAGGGGGGGCTAGTCTGTGCTCACCTGACCTCTGTCCAGGGGGACCCAGGCAGTGGTGACCCCCATAGATTAGACATATGATATGCTATAGTATTAATACGACACCACCAAGTGTTGTCACTCACCGGAACACAGAGCAGCAACCCACTCAAACATGCCTGACCTCATATGATTGTGACAAGATGAAGAGAAGAAAAGGAACCACAGGTTAATCAGGACAACACCCTTAATGCAGAGGTTGGAAATCTCAAAGGGGACAGGACACACTGCAGGCAAAGAGCGCATATGCGGTCTCCCCATCCATGTGATCCTGACCCATGCAGGTATGGTGAGACCCACACAGTCCCCGCACCCTATACCTGGGGCCACACATCCACACTCACCAGGGTGACCCACCTCCCCAGACCCCTCCACCTGGGTCACATGTCCACAGTCCCAGGGTGACCTCACCTCCCCAGACCCTGCACCTGGGGTCACACGTCCCCTTGGTCAGGACACCATGGCTCTGCAAGGGGCTCCCCCAATGTGGAAACAAGCTGGGTCCCTGGGACCTCCTGGGATGGGAAAAAGTGTCAGGTGGGTCTCCTTTCCCCACACTTGTCCCAGAGGAGTCCTCCTCTCCTCACTTTGGTTCTGTGTGATTTTAACTGTTTGTACAGCTTTCATACTAAAGTTGAACACACGACCCTGGTGCTGGCATGCTCAGTCCTTTCTCGTCTCACTTACATGTTGAGAAAACTCACAGGACAGCAGGGCTGAAAGCCGAGGGGCAGCTCTGGACTCTGCTGAGTAGGGACGGTAGACTGGAGGGAGAGCTCAGCAGCAGCCTCAGCTGTCACCCATCGGCCTTTTGCCCGATCTGCGTGCCCTGCAATCAATTCAGAAGCTAAACCTGCTTCCCTATGCACCATGCACGTGCTGGTAAATTGGAATTATTGCCAGGTAGTCCTCCTGAGGATTCTCCATGAACCCCAGGGAAGGTGAACCTTGCAGGGATTAAGACTAAGGCCCCGACCATAGCACTGACCCTTGGGAGGACCAGGTCACCACACTCAGAAGAGAGGCTGTTACGTAGACAAGCCCACCTCAGCTCCAGACCCCAGACATCTAAGCACTGACATTCAGATGCAGGCACGGAACTTCCCAGTACTGAGGCCAGGCCGGGTCTCTACCCAGGTCCCTATAGTCCTAGCGTACACAGAACTTGGTCAGGTCTAAATCTTCTTATTATAGACAACACATGGTCAGCTCTAAACATAATCAGTAGACAGGACATGCAGAGGTCTAAATCTACCATGTAGACACAACTTGATCATGTTTAAAGTAGCTTAGGGCTGATCTCATAGGGGGTACAGATCACACACATGGGTCTCTCATCTTTGGACACCCACGTCAGGAAACTGAACAAAATCTTTGTCATTAAACATTTCAACAGGTAAAACAGAAATGTTCCCAATTTCTCTGACCACCTGATGGTCAGGATCCACGGGCGAGCCACGAACTTCTTAGAGTGCAGCCCAGTCTGCTGCCAGGACAGACAAGAAGTGGCCTGATTCCAGCCTCCCAGGCTTCCAGAAGGAGGCGGCCACACTGCAAGCCAGGTCAGGAGAGTCCTGCATGGTCCGGGCCGGGAGATCCGGTCTGTCCATTCAGCTGGCCGATTCCGGGCGGGGCGCTCAGGGCCGCTGAGAGCCCTGCACTCAGGTCCTGCTTCCCTGCAGCGTGTGCGTGTGCGTGTGCGTGTGCGTGTGTGTGTGTGTGTAGAGGGGGCGGTGGCTGACGGCTCCCATGGTTCCCAACCCGGGCACCGCGCTGTCTTCGAGGGGAGGCACGGGGAGAGGTAGGGGCACAGAAGCCGTTGGAGAGGAGAACCCACCGCGGAACTCCTTGCACACTGGCTCGCCCCACCCGGAGACCCGCCTGCCCATCGTGGGCCGCATGTCGCCCCCCAGTCCCCCACCCCCGAGGGCAGGGTGCCTGCTCTTTCAACAGCACAGGGTCTCACATGAAGGAGACCCAATGTGGACTGTCAGCCCCCAACTCCTGATGCTGTGTTTAGGGGGAGAATGAACCCCCTTGACTGGGCGATGGGACCCTGTGAGGAAAGAGGTGGCGGCCCGATCCAAGTCGGGGCCTGGCTGAGATATGAGGAAACAGGAGCCAAGGGCAGGGCCTGGAGGCAAGGCCAACAGGAGGGGCACCCCCAGCCTTGGCCGGGCTCTCCAACGGTGACATTGTTGCTTTAGGGGACCTGGGACAGGTGACTGAATGTAATGGGAGTCTAAACTGGACCCTGAATGCAGCTTAAAGAAGGTGTGAAGGATGTTACTGAGACAGTGACAGTCATTGGAAGACAAACTCTGTGTCAGGATATCCTGCTCCATCCATTTAAATCCCTGAGATCTGTGACCTTTACGTGGCTACTCAGGATTGTTAGAGCAGCTGCGTGCGAATATATCTGGGGCACAATTCAGTCTGCAGCCAACTTGCAAGTGGTTCCAGCAAACACACAGGTGTGCACACAGGCAGGCACAGCACACACACAAACATATGCACGTGCACAGCACAAATATATTCACTCACTAGCATGTGAACACACATGCACCCATATGCCCATGCACACACTAATGTGTGCAAGTTCACATACCTATCCACATGCACAGCATATTTATGCAAACAGGCACATGCACACGCATAGCACACACACAGGGAATAAAGTGAATCCGTAAAGCATTAATTCCTGAACACAAGTGAAGCTGACATGTATTTTTCCCTTTTCTTAGCCTTGATGTTTTCCACAACAAAAAGTTTAAGAAAAAAGTTAATGGCAAATGACTTTTGATTCATAGGACTTTCTGATTTTATTCCACAAATATTATGACAGCAGAAATGAATGTAGATATTACATGTGTCCACTAATGGAAGAATGGAGAAGAAAAACACGGTCCATCAATAGAAGGGAATGCTATTCAGCCTAAAAAGGAAGTCAATTCTGACACAGGATGCAGCAGGGATGAACCTTGAGGGCATTATGCTCAGTGATGTAAGCTAGACACAAAAAAACAAACAGTGCTTGATCCACTCATACAAGGCCCCTAGAGCAGTCGGAAATATAGAGACATAAAGTAGGATGTGGAGGGCCAGAGGCTGAGGGAGGGACAATGGGGAGTGAGTGTTTAATGGGGACTGTTTCAATTTTGCAAGATGAAAAAGTTCTGGAGGATGATGGTGGTCAGGTTTGCACAACAGTGTGAATTACTTCCCGACCCTGAAATGTGCACTTAAAAATGGTTAAGATAGTACATTTTATGTTATGTGTACCAGACCACAATTTTTAAAACTTTTCCAAAAACAACAGGAAATAGTCCATGAATACCACAAGATGCACAACTTCACTAACAACAGAGGGATTAAAGCCATAAGAAAAATACTGTGCATACACCTACCAGAATGGCAGACATGAAAGACATAGTATCAAATATCAGCAGGATGTGGAGCAATGGAAAGCCTGGTACGCAACGGGGGGATGCAACCACTTCTGAAGCAATCGGGCCTCAGATAGCGAAGTCCGTGCACAGAGACCCACAGTGCTCCTCCCAGTTGAACACAAACCCACCAGCCCTGCACCAGGACACACGGACATGGACTGGCAGCCACAGGAGCCAAACCTGAAGGAACCTGAAGGCCATCACAGACGGATGCAGAAATGAACCATGCACGCTCCTATGAAGGAATATTCCACAGCAATGGAGTACATTTTGTTTAAAGGTAGTAAAACTATAAAAATTATTTTTTAAAGAAAACTATATTTACAAGATGAAAGAATCTATAATTCTGGCACCTAGGGATTGTCGAATGCTCCTAAAAACAGATTGCTGTGGAAACGTTTATTATAGGGAAATTGACATATTCTCTAGGAAGGACGCGGTGAATGGGCCTGCTACATTTTCTACATTGAAGACATGTACAGGTTTTGATTCTACTTCTGTTAAATCAAGTGGGGCTTCACTGGATTTCTGCTACTGCGGAGATAATCAAATTCTGGGTAGGGGTCAGGAGAAAATTAGTCATAGGTGTTCTTGTGTAGTAATTACTGTTGAAAGTGTAAATGATCCATTTACCAGTAAGACTGAGAATAGAATAACTGCTACATTACTTCATATGAGATGATCCTCTGTGCTATTGTTCCTGGAGCTCCAGTGAGTGAGTATTTTGAATGTGAAGTTCATCCAGATCTGAGGATGGAATAAATGGCTAGGTGTGATATGGCTAATAGAAATAATATGCCTACATTTATACTAATTAGTGGATAAGATATGGGAAGAGGAATTCATGTTGTGAGAGGCAGGGTTATGGCTAGCATTGGGGCAATAATATATAAATTGATGATGTTGATGGACATAGTGGTTCTTTAATAAGTAATTTGAATGCCTCCGCAATGGGTTGTAATCATCCATGGGGGCTGATGATTTTTGGCCCTTTCTGGATTTGTATATAGCCTAGGATTTTCCATTTGGTTAATTTGAGGAATGCTATGGTGAATTAAATTGGGTAATTTGTGAAAGAATGTTGATTATAAACATATTCTTAGGAAGAGGACTTGAACCAGTGCAGAAAAAGTTTCAGTTTTACATAATTACCGGGCTCTGCCAGCGTAACGAACCCTGTTCTACAGTAGGGTATGTATAAATTAATTGAATGTAGATTATATCATCATGTAGTTTGAAGACATTTTGTGAAGGAAGCCGTATTGCTCTTGTCCTTTCATACTGGAAGAAATCTGCAATAGACAGAAACCAACCAGGATGACTCCAGTCTGAACTCAGATCACGTGAGACTTTAATCGTTGAACAAACAGACAATTAATAGCAGTTATACCGTTGAAATGTCGTGATCCAGCATCAAGGTCATAAACCATATTGCCCTTATGAACTCCAGAATACAATTACACTGTTATCCCTAGGAAAACTTGTTCCATTGACCAGTGTTTTAGAAGAACAGGTGATAAAGCATTTTGACTAGCTGGCCTAAATTTTAATCACTCAGAAGCGGTTTTATTCTCCCAAAAATAAATGGCGCATGGGCTCAAGACACACCTGCTTCAGTAGTTGTGGCGTGCAGACTCAGTAGTTGTGGCCCAATGGCTTAGTTGTTCCGTGGCACGTGAGATCTTCCCGGACCGGGGATCGAACCGGGTCCCCTGCATTGGCAGGCGAATTCTTAATCACTGCATCACCAGGGAAGTCCCAGATTCGCAGTCTCCCTTTTAATATACCTTAAGCCCAAAGAATCCATGGAAAATTGTTAGAGAAAATAAGGCAATAAAATATTGTAAGGACTATAACAGAAGCATATAGTACACAGTTCATATAGACACATCCCAAGCAGTTACAAAGTATATTAAAAGGGAGGCTGCAATTTTAAAAGAATAAGAAAAATTATACCCACAAACTCCCAATCTTTCCTGAAACGTTGCAATCTGAAACCCTATTGTAGGAAGCAGAAGATTCCAGGAGATATTCTACAAATGAAGGACTCCAAACCCTGTGGTTGGATAAGGAATTCTGGAAGGAAGGTATCCTCACCCAAGGAGAGCAGGTTCCTATAATTCTCTAACATCACATCCCTGTACAATTCCCATTGATCTTGGCCCAGGCATTCTCACTCCTCTTGACAGAAATCTATGGCCACATCCTGGAATGTCAGCAGTCCCTGAAATTAAACGTACACATGCCATGTGGCCACGGGAAGAGTTCATAATATGACCCAAGAAGAAAACAGCAAGTTAAGAGAAGGTTTTAATTTAGAAGAGTCTCTTCAATTATCCACTAATACATATATATACATATATATATATATATATATATATATATATATAATTTTTTTTTTTACAAAGTAACTTTCTCTACCTTATTTCTAACTACAAGAAAAGAGTATGGCATGTGATCCACAAAACCAGTATAGAGACTATACTTGTCTGGAAAAGAAATGATAAAATGATGGTTTCAACACAGGCATATGCATTTTTGAGTGTTTTATTTATATCAAACTGGATAAAATGTGTGTATTTCTCATAGAGAAAAGACCTGTCGAGGTAGAAATGTACCTTTCAGCTATTCATGGGTACACGAGTACACTGGGGAGATTGTAAAAGTGCAGCTTGTGATTCAGTAGGTCCGGTGGGCCTGAGTTCTATTTTTTTAACAAGCTGATTTTTAACTAGTGATGCCAGTCTCTGATTCATTAACCACAACTGTGAATATCAGAGACATAATTAGAAAGGTAAAAATTCACATTTAATTTTGAACTTAAAGTGTTTTATCGATTTACACCTTTAATAGAATAGTGAGCACAGCAGCAACAATCATTTGTGAGTATTTACTATAGACTGTGTATCTTTCTAATTTTTTTGTGTAGGATTCCAGGAAAAAGGCCTGGGCTGCGGCCACAATGGGCGTGGCCCCCAGGCCGGGCCGCCCCTCCAGGACCCCCGACGGGGCCCTGCGCTCCTGGCGGCTCCCTCCCCCGCCGCCCCGCTCCCTCCCGGAAGGCCTCGGGGCAGAGCGGTCCCACCCACTGCGCGCTGAACAGAGCCCGCGTTTCCTCAGAGCTGGAACTCCCGGCTCAGGCGGGGTCTCTTCCCTCCGCCTTCACGGAACTGCCCCGGAGACCGAGGGGAGGGCGACCTCACTGAGGCTGCCGGCTCTGGAGGTGCCCCGGCGGCCGAAGCCATGACAGTCGCGGGGACGGCGGGCCGGGTAAGTGGGCGCCGACCCTCCGCCTGGTCCGGTGCCCGGGCGGCAGCACAAGACCAGCTTCTGAGGGGCAGGGGTTCGCTGCCACCCGCCGCTGCTGTGCAGAAAGAGCGGCCTCCAGCGTCTGGTCCCCGGGAAATTCGGTCCGTCCTCTCGCCCCTGCCCTCGTCCTGGCTCGCGAGGCCTGGTGGGCGTGAGGAGGGGGTCGGCCTGAGCGTCCTGAGGGGAAACGGGGCAAGGGAGGCGCAGGGTCCGGCTGCAGCGTCAGCGCCCCTCTTCCCGACTGCGGGGAAAGCGGCTGAAAACTCCTCCCGAGTCGCGCAGGCCCCTTATTCAGCCGAGTCCCTCTGCGCTCCTTCCTCCCTGAGCTAAAGTACCGGGGGGAGGGGACAGGGCAGGGAACTGGCGCAGGTAATGGGGAACATCCAAAGGTGATTGTTAACTAAGGAAAACCAGCTCTCCCAAGGTGAGGAATGCGGCGCTTTTCTTTGCCTGGGCTCACTGAATTCCTTCCTTTGATATGCACCTCAGCTCTCTGGCGCCTGCATTCTGTATTTGCATATCCTGAGTGCCTCAGGGCCCGCCGGCTCACATTGGAGGGCTGCAAGTGCTGAAGACTGTGACATCCTTTGTTTACTGATAGGGCAAGAAATAGTCCATTTCTCACAGGCTTGAGGGGCAGACAGTGCCAAAAAGTCAGAGAATCTCACTCGGCCTGTACTTTGGTTTACATATAGATAATATTTATACTTAACTGTGCTAATAGAGGTTCTCAAGTCCAATCAACTTGTACTACTGCCCTCTATGTATCAATTTCATCAATATCATAAGATAAATGCCTATAGAATTGACTTAATCCATTTAAATAGGATAATGATTTTGAAAGGAAACATAATAGAAATATAACAACGAAACCTTTACCACTAAAGGCTGGGTCTGGAACACCCTAAATAAATGTTCCATTGTTAAAATATTGAAAGATGTAGTCAATAGAAATATCAACAAAAATGACAAATAATAAGGGTAGCAGAATGTTGAAATGTTCTATCTTTATCATTAAAGTGGCAGAAAATCATTTATTAGTAGGCACTGGGGGCAGAAGATGCCTGATTTTATATCTGTGTCATATTTGTGCAGTTGTTTCAACAAGTAACTTAAAGACAAAATGGAAAGACAAGGAGGTTTGTGCCTGAGATCATGTTGATGTGAAACCAGGGATGGCCACCTTGTGCCAGGTGAGTTAAGTTTACCTGGCAGGTAGACCGCAGAGCTCCTGGGAAGCAAGGGTTGGAATTTTTCTGCTGGGTGCCCCTTAGGTTCTGTGACTTGACTGACTGTGAGTCATGTTTCGGGAAAGACCTGATCACAGGAAAAGGCTGGGAATAGAGTGATTTGGGGAGCAGCTAACAACATTCATCACAGCTCACGGCCTGAATGAATTTTAAAGAAACAGGAAAACAAATGCTTCTTATGGAATCAGAGAATGTGAGGGCTGGACAATCCCAGAAAATGAGGAACACCCATCCCATTTTCCAGATGACAAAACAGAGGTCCAGCAAGGTGAAATCCCTCACCCAAGTTGCACCCGTCTCTCCTCCCCACTACGTGGTTCATGAAAGCAGGACTCTTCCTGTCTTGACCACTGCTGAACCCCAAAAAGGGCCAGGCATCTAGCAGCTGCTCCAAAAATTTGGGTTGACTGTAGGAACAATGCTATTTCTTTCTTTCTCACTCTTATTCAGGATTGTGCCAAGAACTCCCCAGGTTGCAATGTAATTCGATAAATGTAAATATTAATTGAGTTTTGTTGTGATGAGGACTTAGGCTTTGAAGGTAACAGACTTGGTTCAGATCTTGGTTCTGCCACTCCATAGCTGTTTGGCTTTGGGAAAATTACTAAACCTCTCTGAGATTATTTCCTCCTTTGTAAAGTGGGGATAAATCTCTCTGAGCCAGCAGAGCAGCTGCATGAGAGATGTGCACTAAATATTGGTCTTTCTCACTCTCCTACGCCATCTCTCTGTTCTTCCCAGAGAAGCTGTACAGAAGGATATAGTACTTTTGTTTAAAATAGTTAACGAATTAATTAATTAATTTGTTTTTGGCTGCGTTGGGTCTTCGTTGCTATGCGCAGGCTTTGCCTAGTTGCGGCAAGCGGGGACTACTCTTTGTTGCGGTGCGCGGGCTTCTCATTGCGGTGGCTTCTCTTGCTAGCCTTAACCCCAATGCTAGCCTTAACCCTGGCTCTCACAACATGAATTCCTCTTCCCATATCTTATCCACTAATTAATATAAATGTAGGCATGTTATTTCTATTAGCCATATCACACCTAGCCATTTACTACATCCTCAGATCTGGATGAACTTCACATTCAAAATACTCACTCACTGGAGCTCTAGGAGCAATAGCACAGACAATCATCTCATATGAAGTAATGTAGCAGTTATTCTATTCTCAGTCTTACTGATAAATGGATCATTTACACTTTCAACAGTAATTATTACACAAGAACACCTATGACTAATTTTCTCCTGACCCCTACCCAGAATTTGATTATCTCCGCAGTAGCCGAAATCCAACGAAGCCCCACTTGATTAAACGGAAGTAGCATCAAAACCTGTATATGTCTTCAATGTAGAAAATGTAGCAGGCCCATTCACCCCGTCCCTCCTAGAGAATATGTCAATTTCCCTATAATAAACATTGCCACAGCAATCTATTTTTAGGAGCATTCGACAATCCCTAGGTGCCAGAATTATATACAGCCCAAGTCATCATTAAACACATCTAACATTCTCCTTCCTATGAATTTGAGCCTCCTACCTACAATTTTGATATGATCAACGCATACATCTCTTATAAAAATTTTTTTTACGACTAACATTAACCCTATGTATATGAGAGTTTTCACTAATTGTCATCATACCAGGCAACCCTCCACAAATTTAAGAAATATGTCTGACAAAAGAGTTACTTTGATAGAGTAAATCACAGAGGTTTCAATGCTCTTATTCCTGGAATTGAATTCTTCCTAATAATTTTACATTCTCCATGCTACCTACCACATTACACCACATGCTATATAGTAAAGTTCTCTAAGTAAGCTTCAGGCCCATACCCCCAAAATATTTTTGTATATCCTTCCTGTGCTAATAAACTCTCATTGTTTTTACCATCATTCTACTGACCATTTTCTCAGGAAATATAATTGTATAACAAGCTCACACTGGTTAATGGTATCCCCATTCTAATAAAAAACATGAACCCATAAGCTACAGAAGCATCCAACAAATATTTCCTAAAACAGTCCACCACATCAATACTACTTATAATGGCTATTATCATTAATCTAATATACTCTGGTCAAAGAGCACAATGAATAACAAGAATCTTTAATCCAGCAGCATCCACCCTCATGACAATCGCCCTTGTCACAAAAGTAGGACTTTCCCCATTTCACTTCTGAGTGCCTGAAGTCACACGAGGCATCCCATGAACAGCAGACCTGATGCTATCAACATGACAAAATTGCACCCCTATCAGTTTTATACCACAGGTCACCTTCCATCAACCTAAATATACTATTAATCATAGTGATATTATAAATCATAGCTGGAGGCTGAGGCAGACTTCGCCATACTCACCTGGAAAATATTACACCCTCCTCATCAATTGCCCATATAGGATGAATAACAGCTATTATAATGTATATTCAGATTATAACAATCCTAAACATACTAATTTATATCATAACAACACTATCTTCTTCTTATTTATGCCCAGATCATGTACTACAAGAGTATCATTATCACACACATGAGATAAAACACCTCCCATCACAATCATTTTCCTCACCATTATAGTATCATTAGGACATCGCCCATCACTATCAGGCTTTCTACCCAAATGAATAATTATCCAAGAGATAACAAAAACGACAACATCATTCTACCAACACTAATAACCATCATAGCAGTCCTCAGCATATATTTCTACTTGCAGCTAACATACTCCACATCACTAACTATATTCCCTTCATTAAACAACACAAACACAAAACAATTTGAACATACAAAGAAATAACCTTCCTATCATTACCAATCATAATACCCACACGGTTACTACACACAACACCCATTCTATCGGTGCTGGACTAGGAATTTAGGTTAGTTCAGACCAAGAGCTTTCAAAACCCTAAACAAGTGAAATTTACTTAATTCCTAAAAATAAGGATTGCAAGACTTTATTCTACATCAATTGAATGTAAAGCAAACACTGTATTGAAGCCAAATCTTTACGAGATGGATGAGTTTTAACCCCAGGAAACTTTAGTTAACAGGCAAATCCTCTAGTCAACTGACTTCAGTCTACTTCTCTTTCATTTGAGAAAGAAAAAAAGAAAAAAAAAAAGGCAGGATAATCACTGGCAGAATTGAAGCTGCTTCTCTGAAGTTACAATTCAATTTGTTGATTCACCACAGGGTTTGCCAGAAAGAGGGCTCAATCTCTGTCTTTAGATTTACAGTCTAATGCTAATCAGTCATTTTACCTCTGTTCATACACTGCTGATTATTTTCAACAAATCACAAAGATATCGGCATTTTATATTTACTATTTGGTGCTTGAGCTGGAGTAGCAGGCAGCACCTTAATTATATTAATCCAGGCTGAGCTATGCTGACCTGGACCGCTACTTGGAGATGCCCAAATCTGTAAGGTTGTCATAACAGTCCCTGCACTTGTAATAATTTTCTTTATAGCTGTACCCGTTATGATTGCAGGCTTTGAAAACTGACTTGGGCCACTAAGAACTCGGACACCTGAAGTAGCATTTCCCCCAATAAATCATATAAACTTTTGACTACTTCCCCCATCATTCTTACTCCTACTCATATCACCAATAGTAGAAGCTGGTTCTGGTACCAGTGGGACGGTGTATTCAGCTCTAGCCTGCAATCTGGCCCATGCAGGAGCCTCTGTCGACCTAACTGTTTTCTCCTTACATTTAGCAGGTGTCTCCTCAATTCTTGGTATTATTACTTTTATTACTATAGTCTTTAATACAAAACCAGCAGTCATATCCCAATACCAAACACCATTATTTGTTTAATCTTCCCCAACTATAGCCATATTACTATAATTACCAATCTCAGTCCAAGCAGCCAGAATTGCCATGCTGTTAAGAGATAGAAATCTAAACACTACTTTCTTTGACCCTGCAGGAGGAGACCGAATCCTATACCAACACCTCTTTTGATACTTTGCTCACCCTGAAGTCTGTATTCATGGCCTAACAGGGTTTGTTATAAACTCACATAGCATTACATACTATTTAGGACAAAAATTGCCTTTCAGCTATCTGGGAATAGTATGAGTCATGTCCACTGGTTTTTTAGGAGTTCTCTTGTGGGCCCATCATATGTTTACCATAGGGATAGCTGTGGACTCAGGAGCATACTTTGCATCAGCTACCGTAATTACTTCTATCCCTACAGGAGTAAAAGTATCTAGCTGATTAGCAACTCTTTATTTAATTTTTCTTTTTCTTTTCTGTTTTTTTTTTTGGCTGAGTTGGGTCTTGGTTGCTGCGCATGGGCTTTCTCTGGTTGCGGTGAGCGGCAGCTACTCTTCGTTGCGGTGTGCGGCCCTTTCATTGCAGTGGTTTCTCTTGTTGCAGAGCACGGCCTCTAGGCGCGTGGGCTTCAGTAGTTGTGGCTTGCGGGCTCTAGAGGGCCGGCTCAGTAGTTGTGGCACACGGGCTTTTTGCTCCGCGGCATGTGGGATCTTCCCAGACAAGGGCTCGAACCCGTGTTCCCTGCATTGGCAGACGAATTCTTAACCACTGCGTCACCAGGGAAGTCCCTGGTTAGCAACTGTTCACGGAGGTCATACTATATGACCTCCCACTATATTATGAGTTTTAGGCTTTAGTTTTTCTTTTTACAGTAGGTGGTTTGACAGGAATCATCTTAGTCAACTCATCCCCAGACATTGCCCTCCAGGATACATACTATGTAGTAGCACACTTCCATGACCTAATGTCCATGGGAGCAGTCTTCACTATTATAGGAGGCTTTCTACACTGATTCCCACTATTCTCAGGTTATACAGTTAACTCAGCATGAGCAAAAATTCACTTCACAAGTATATTTGTAGTCGTAAATATGACTTCCTGCAGCACTTTCGTGGCCTCTCAGGGATGTCACTACGTTAGTCTGAGTACCCTGAGGCACACACAACATGAAATATTTTGTCTTTAGGCTCATTCATCTCAGTAGCAGCAGTAATGCTAATAATCTTCATACTTTGAAAAGCATTTGTGTCTAAACAAGAAGCCTTAGCAGTGGAAATTGCTACTCCTAACCTAGAATGGTTACACGGATGTCCTCCACCATATCCTACGTTTCAAGATCCTACCTATGTAAATGTAAAATAAGGAAGGACTCAAGTCCTTTTCAACCAGTTTCAAGCCAACACCATAACAATTATGTCTTCCTCAATAAATGAGATAAAAGTAAAAAGTGATGTAGCTTTGTCAAAGTTAAATGATAGGCTAAAATCCTGTATATGACTAAGGCATATCAATTTCATCTAGGCTCTCAAGATACAACATCACCGATTATGGAAGAACTTTTACATTTTCTTCATCACACATTAATAGTGATTTTTAAAATAAGTTCTCTAGTCCTCTATATCATTTCACTAATATTGACATCTAAACTCATATGCATACAATAGATGCACAGGTAGAGAAAATGTGAACAATTTACTAGCTATTATTGTAATCTTAATTGCCCTATCATCATTGTGAATCCTTTACATGATACATGAAATCAATAACTCTTCCCAAACCATAAAAAACTATGGGTCCGTAACGATACTGAAGCTACAAATACACAGATTACGAAGATTTAAATGTTGACTCCTCTGTAATCCCCACATCAGAGCTAAAACCAGGAGAATAATGACTAATAGAAGTCAACAACCGAGTAGTTAGGGATAGTCATTGAATATTAGTTTCATCTGAAATTGTTGTACACTCCGGAGTTGTTCCTTCTCAGGCCTAAAAGGAGCTGCTATCCCAGGACGCCTAACTTAAAGAATCCTAATATCAACAGGACCCGGCCTATGTTGTGGACAAGAGAGCTCGTTTTCCTGAGTTCAAAGACAGGACAGAGGGATATGTCTGAGATATGGGGTGAATCTGCAGCCCATGGGGATGCACTCTCCAAGCTCCAGTATAGGAATGGGGCCTCTAGGGTCCCAGGCCACCCACCACGCCCTCTGGAGCAGGATCTGGGCAACATTCCCTGTCAGTGATGAGGCAGCCCTAGCACTTGTCACGGCCCGATGTCGTGTCCTATGTGGGCCCCATGCTCTTGGGACCACACCCCACACTCTGCAGGTCCATGCTACAGGGTCCTTCATGCCTCAGGAGTAGAGACCACACAGCAAGCAGTTCCCTCCCCAACCAGCAGGAGGAGGGGAGGAGAGCAGGGACACCAGGGGACTCTCACTCAGACAACAACACCCCAGCGGTGCCAGCGGGGACAGTGATGATGCAGATGAGGCACAGACCAAGAGATGGGACCAGAGGACCCAAAAGGCAGCTGGTCAGGTCCTGGCTCACCTGCACCCCGGACACCTTTGTCCCGCATACACCCCCTTCCTCATACACCCTCTCCTTAAATGCAGATTCTTCAGATGCGAACAGGCAGAGCTTCAGACTGAAAGTCAGCTCTTCCAAAATGACCCGTCAGCAAACACTGCAGGATTCCACTCCAGTGGGTGCCCTGCAGTCGACAACTCAGGGACTGAAGTGGATATCGGTGCCAGGGGCAGTGGGAGGGAATGGGGAATGAGACTTTCATGGTTGTGGAATTTTATTTTTGCAGGACGAAAAGTTCTACTGATGGTGGTGATGGCTCCACGAGAAAGTGAATCTATCTGATGCCTCAGAAACGTGCACTTAAAATGGTGATGATGGTAAAGGGTATGTGACGTGTGTTTTATTTCACTTAAAATAAATTCTTAAAATAATGTCTTGTTAATTGAGATTCCATTTCGACTCCCCTTCATCACAAATGTCGGAGGCCCAGACACAGTCCCCTACCTTAGGGGCCATCACGGTACCCTCACAGAGCACGTGGGAGACCATTCATAGGGGGGGCTAGTCTGTGCTCACCTGACCTCTGTCCAGGGGGACCCAGGCAGTGGTGACCCCCATAGATTAGACATATGATATGCTATAGTATTAATACGACACCACCAAGTGTTGTCACTCACCGGAACACAGAGCAGCAACCCACTCAAACATGCCTGACCTCATATGATTGTGACAAGATGAAGAGAAGAAAAGGAACCACAGGTTAATCAGGACAACACCCTTAATGCAGAGGTTGGAAATCTCAAAGGGGACAGGACACACTGCAGGCAAAGAGCGCATATGCGGTCTCCCCATCCATGTCATCCTGACCCATGCAGGTATGGTGAGACCCACACAGTCCCCGCACCCTATACCTGGGGCCACACATCCACACTCACCAGTGTGACCCTCCTCCCCAGAGCCCTCCACCTGGGTCACATGTCCACAGTCCCAGGGTGACCTCACCTCCCCAGACCCTGCACCTGGGGTCACACGTCCCCTTGGTCAGGACACCATGGCTCTGCAGGGGGCTCCCCCAATGTGGAAACAAGCTGGGTCCCTGGGACCTCCTGGGATGGGAAAAAGTGTCAGGTGTGTCTCCTTTCCCCACACTTGTCCCAGAGGAGTCCTCCTCTCCTCACTTTGGTTCTGTGTGATTTTAACTGTTTGTACAGCTTTCATACTAGAGTTGAACACACGACCCTGGTGCTGGCATGCTCAGTCCTTTCTCGTCTCACTTACATGTTGAGAAAACATACAGGACAGCAGGGCTGAAAGCCGAGGGGCAGCTCTGGACTCTGCTGCGTAGGGACGGTAGACTGGAGGGAGAGCTCAGCAGCAGCCTCAGCTGTCACCCATCGGCCTTTTGCCCGATCTGCGTGCCCTGCAATCAATTCAGCAGCTAAACCTGCTTCCCTATGCACCATGCACGTGCTGGTAAATTGGAATTATTGCCAGGTAGTCCTCCTGAGGATTCTCCATGAGCCCCAGGGAAGGTGAACCTTGCAGGGATTAAGACTAAGGCCCCGACCATAGCACTGACCCTTGGGAGGACCAGGTCACCACACTCAGAAGAGAGGCTGTTACGTAGACAAGCCCACCTCAGCTCCAGACCCCAGACATCCAAGCACTGACATTCAGATGCAGGCACGGAGCTTCCCAGTACTGAGGCCAGGCCGGGTCTCTACCCAGGTCCCCATAGTTCTAGCGTACACAGAACTTGGTCAGGTCTAAATCTTCTTATTATAGACAACACATGGTCAGCTCTAAACATAATCAGTAGACAGGACATGCAGAGGTCTAAATCTACCATGTAGACACAACTTGATCATGTTTAAAGTAGCTTAGGGCTGATCTCATAGGGGGTACAGATCACACACATGGGTCTCTCATCTTTGGACACCCACGTCAGGAAACTGAACAAAATCTTTGTCATTAAACATTTCAACAGGTAAAACAGAAATGTTCCCAATTTCTCTGACCACCTGATGGTCAGGATCCACGGGCGAGCCACGAACTTCTTAGAGTGCAGCCCAGTCTGCTGCCAGGACAGACAAGAAGTGGCCTGATTCCAGCCTCCCAGGCTTCCAGAAGGAGGCGGCCACACTGCAAGCCAGGTCAGGAGAGTCCTGCATGGTCCGGGCCGGGAGATCCGGTCTGTCCATTCGGCTGGCCGATTCCGGGCGGGGCGCTCAGGGCCGCTGAGAGCACTGCACTCAGGTCCTGCTTCCCTGCAGCGTGTGCGTGTGCGTGTGCGTGTGCGTGTGTGTGTGTGTGTAGAGGGGGCGGTGGCTGACGGCTCCCATGGTTCCCAACCCGGGCACCGCGCTGTCTTCGAGGGGAGGCACGGGGAGAGGTAGGGGCACAGAAGCCGTTGGAGAGGATAACCCACCGCGGAACTCCTTGCACACCGGCTCGCCCCACCCGGAGACCCGCCTGCCCATCGTGGGCCGCATGTCGCCCCCCAGTCCCCCACCCTCGAGGGCAGGGTGCCTGCTCTTTCAACAGCACAGGGTCTCACAAGAAGGAGACCCAGTGTGGACTGTCAGCCCCCAACTCCTGATGCTGTGTTTAGGGGGAGAATGAACCCCCTTGACTGGGCGATGGGACCCTGTGAGGAAAGAGGTGGCGGCCCGATCCAAGTCGGGGCCTGGCTGAGATATGAGGAAACAGGAGCCAAGGGCAGGGCCTGGAGGCCAGGCCAACAGGAGGGGCACCCTCAGCCTTGGCCGGGCTCTCCCACGGTGACATTGTTGCTTTAGGGGACCTGGGACAGGTGACTGAATGTAATGGGAGTCTAAACTGGACCCTGAATGCAGCTTAAAGAAGGTGTGAAGGATGTTACTGAGACAGTGACAGTCATTGGAAGACAAACTCTGTGTCAGGATATCCTGCTCCATCCATTTAAATCCCTGAGATCTGTGACCTTTACGTGGCTACTCAGGATTGTTAGAGCAGCTGCGTGCGGATATATCTGGGGCACAATTCAGTCTGCAGCCAACTTGCAAGTGGTTCCAGCAAACACACAGGTGTGCGCACAGGCAGGCACAGCACACACACAAACATATGCACGTGCACAGCACAAATATATTCACTCACTAGCATGTGAACACACATGCACCCATATGCCCATGCACACACTAATGTGTGCAAGTTCACATACCTATCCACATGCACAGCATATTTATGCAAACAGGCACATGCACACGCATAGCACACACACAGGGAATAAAGTGAATCCGTAAAGCATTAATTCCTGAACACAAGTGAAGCTGACATGTATTTTTCCCTTTTCTTAGCCTTGATGTTTTCCACAACAAAAAGTTTAAGAAAAAAGTTAATGGCAAATGACTTTTGATTCATAGGACTTTCTGATTTTATTCCACAAATATTATGACAGCAGAAATGAATGTAGATATTACATGTGTCCACTAATGGAAGAATGGAGAAGAAAAACACGGTCCATCAATAGAAGGGAATGCTATTCAGCCTAAAAAGGAAGTCAATTCTGACACAGGATGCAGCAGGGATGAACCTTGAGGGCATTATGCTCAGTGATGTAAGCTAGACACAAAAAAACAAACAGTGCTTGATCCACTCATACAAGGCCCCTAGAGCAGTCGGAAATATAGAGACATAAAGTAGGATGTGGAGGGCCAGAGGCTGAGGGAGGGACAATGGGGAGTGAGTGTTTAATGGGGACTGTTTCAATTTTGCAAGATGAAAAAGTTCTGGAGGATGATGGTGGTCAGGTTTGCACAACAGTGTGAATTACTTCCCGACCCTGAAATGTGCACTTAAAAATGGTTAAGATAGTACATTTTATGTTATGTGTACCAGACCACAATTTTTAAAACTTTTCCAAAAACAACAGGAAATAGTCCATGAATACCACAAGATGCACAACTTCACTAACAACAGAGGGATTAAAGCCATAAGAAAAATACTGTGCATACACCTACCAGAATGGCAGACATGAAAGACATAGTATCAAATATCAGCAGGATGTGGAGCAATGGAAAGCCTGGTACGCAACGGGGGGATGCAACCACTTCTGAAGCAATCGGGCCTCAGATAGCGAAGTCCGTGCACAGAGACCCACAGTGCTCCTCCCAGTTGAACACAAACCCACCAGCCCTGCACCAGGACACACAGAAATGGACTGGCAGCCACAGGAGTCAAACCTGAAGGAACCTGAAGGCCATCACAGACGGATGCAGAAATGAACCATGCACGCTCCTATGAAGGAATATTCCACAGCAATGGAGTACATTTTGTTTAAAGGTAGTAAAACTATAAAAATTATTTTTTAAAGAAAACTATATTTACAAGATGAAAGAATCTATAATTCTGGCACCTAGGGATTGTCGAATGCTCCTAAAAATAGATTGCTGTGGAAACGTTTATTATAGGGAAATTGACATATTCTCTAGGAAGGACGCGGTGAATGGGCCTGCTACATTTTCTACATTGAAGACATGTACAGGTTTTGATTCTACTTCTGTTAAATCAAGTGGGGCTTCACTGGATTTCTGCTACTGCGGAGATAATCAAATTCTGGGTAGGGGTCAGGAGCAAATTAGTCATAGGTGTTCTTGTGTAGTAATTACTGTTGAAAGTGTAAATGATCCATTTACCAGTAAGACTGAGAATAGAATAACTGCTACATTACTTCATATGAGATGATCCTCTGTGCTATTGTTCCTGGAGCTCCAGTGAGTGAGTATTTTGAATGTGAAGTTCATCCAGATCTGAGGATGGAATAAATGGCTAGGTGTGATATGGCTAATAGAAATAATATGCCTACATTTATACTAATTAGTGGATAAGATATGGGAAGAGGAATTCATGTTGTGAGAGGCAGGGTTATGGCTAGCATTGGGGCAATAATATATAAATTGATGATGTTGATGGACATAGTGGTTCTTTAATAAGTAATTTGAATGCCTCAGCAATGGGTTGTAATCATCCATGGGGGCTGATGATTTTTGGCCCTTTCTGGATTTGTATATAGCCTAGGATTTTCCATTTGGTTAATTTGAGGAATGCTATGGTGAATTAAATTGGGTAATTTGTGAAAGAATGTTGATTATAAACATATTCTTAGGAAGAGGACTTGAACCAGTGCAGAAAAAGTTTCAGTTTTACATAATTACCGGGCTCTGCCAGCGTAACGAACCCTGTTCTACAGTAGGGTATGTATAAATTAATTGAATGTAGATTATATCATCATGTAGTTTGAAGACATTTTGTAAAGGAAGCCGTATTGCTCTTGTCCTTTCATACTGGAAGAAATCTGCAATAGACAGAAACCAACCAGGATGACTCCAGTCTGAACTCAGATCACGTGAGACTTTAATCGTTGAACAAACAGACAATTAATAGCAGTTATACCGTTGAAATGTCGTGATCCAGCATCAAGGTCATAAACCATATTGCCCATATGAACTCCAGAATACAATTACACTGTTATCCCTAGGAAAACTTGTTCCATTGACCAGTGTTTTAGAAGAACAGGTGATAAAGCATTTTGACTAGCTGGCCTAAATTTTAATCACTCAGAAGCGGTTTTATTCTCCCAAAAATAAATGGCGCATGGGCTCAAGACACACCTGCTTCAGTAGTTGTGGCGTGCAGACTCAGTAGTTGTGGCCCAATGGCTTAGTTGTTCCGTGGCACGTGAGATCTTCCCGGACCGGGGATCGAACCGGGTCCCCTGCATTGGCAGGCGAATTCTTAATCACTGCATCACCAGGGAAGTCCCAGATTCGCAGTCTCCCTTTTAATATACCTTAAGCCCAAAGAATCCATGGAAAATTGTTAGAGAAAATAAGGCAATAAAATATTGTAAGGACTATAACAGAAGCATATAGTACACAGTTCATATAGACACATCCCAAGCAGTTACAAAGTATATTAAAAGGGAGGCTGCAATTTTAAAAGAATAAGAAAAATTATACCCACAAACTCCCAATCTTTCCTGAAACGTTGCAATCTGAAACCCTATTGTAGGAAGCAGAAGATTCCAGGAGATAGTCTACAAATGAAGGACTCCAAACCCTGTGGTTGGATAAGGAATTCTGGAAGGAAGGTATCCTCACCCAAGGAGAGCAGGTTCCTATACTTCTCTAACATCACATCCCTGTACAATTCCCATTGATCTTGGTCCAGGCATTCTCACTCCTCTTGACAGAAATCTATGGCCACATCCTGGAATGTCAGCAGTCCCTGAAATTAAACGTACACATGCCATGTGGCCACGGGAAGAGTTCATAATATGACCCAAGAAGAAAACAGCAAGTTAAGAGAAGGTTTTAATTTAGAAGAGTCTCTTCAATTATCCACTAATACATATATATATATATATATATATATATATATATATATATATATATATATTTTTTTTTTTTTACAAAGTAACTTTCTCTACCTTATTTCTAACTACAAGAAAAGAGTATGGCATGTGATCCACAAAACCAGTATAGAGACTATACTTGTCTGGAAAAGAAATGATAAAATGATGGTTTCAACACAGGCATATGCATTTTTGAGTGTTTTATTTATATCAAACTGGATAAAATGTGTGTATTTCTCATAGAGAAAAGACCTGTCGAGGTAGAAATGTACCTTTCAACTATTCATGGGTACACGAGTACACTGGGGAGATTGTAAAAGTGCAGCTTGTGATTCAGTAGGTCCGGTGGGCCTGAGTTCTATTTTTTTAACAAGCTGATTTTTAACTAGTGATGCCACAGTCTCTGATTCATTAACCACAACTGTGAATATCAGAGACATAATTAGAAAGGTAAAAATTCACATTTAATTTTGAACTTAAAGTGTTTTATCGATTTACACCTTTAATAGAATAGTGAGCACAGCAGCAACAATCATTTGTGAGTATTTACTATAGACTGTGTATCTTTCTAATTTTTTTGTGTAGGATTCCAGGAAAAAGGCCTGGGCTGCGGCCACAATGGGCGTGGCCCCCAGGCCGGGCCGCCCCTCCAGGACCCCCGACGGGGCCCTGCGCTCCTGGCGGCTCCCTCCCCCGCCGCCCCGCTCCCTCCCGGAAGGCCTCGGGGCAGAGCGGTCCCACCCACTGCGCGCTGAACAGAGCCCGCGTTTCCTCAGAGCTGGAACTCCCGGCTCAGGCGGGGTCTCTTCCCTCCGCCTTCACGGAACTTCCCCGGAGCCCGAGGGGAGGGCGACCTCACTGAGGCTGCCGGCTCTGGAGGTGCCCCGGCGGCCGAAGCCATGACAGTCGCGGGGACGGCGGGCCGGGTAAGTGGGCGCCGACCCTCCGCCTGGTCCGGTGCCCGGGCGGCAGCACAAGACCAGCTTCTGAGGGGCAGGGGTTCGCTGCCACCCGCCGCTGCTGTGCAGAAAGAGCGGCCTCCAGCGTCTGGTCCCCGGGAAATTCGGTCCGTCCTCTCGCCCCTGCCCTCGTCCTGGCTCGCGAGGCCTGGTGGGCGTGAGGAGGGGGTCGGCCTGAGCGTCCTGAGGGGAAACGGGGCAAGGGAGGCGCAGGGTCCGGCTGCAGCGTCAGCGCCCCTCTTCCCGACTGCGGGGAAAGCGGCTGAAAACTCCTCCCGAGGCGCGCAGGCCCCTTATTCAGCCGAGTCCCTCTGCGCTCCTTCCTCCCTGAGCTAAAGTACCGGGGGGAGGGGACAGGGCAGGGAACTGGCGCAGGTAATGGGGAACATCCAAAGGTGATTGTTAACTAAGGAAAACCAGCTCTCCCAAGGTGAGGAATGCGGCGCTTTTCTTTGCCTGGGCTCACTGAATTCCTTCCTTTGATATGCACCTCAGCTCTCTGGCGCCTGCATTCTGTATTTGCATATCCTGAGTGCCTCAGGGCCCGCCGGCTCACATTGGAGGGCTGCAAGTGCTGAAGACTGTGACATCCTTTGTTTACTGATAGGGCAAGAAATAGTCCGTTTCTCACAGGCTTGAGGGGCAGACAGTGCCAAAAAGTCAGAGAATCTCACTCGGCCTGTACTTTGGTTTACATATAGATAATATTTATACTTAACTGTGCTAATAGAGGTTCTCAAGTCCAATCAACTTGTACTACTGCCCTCTATGTATCAATTTCATCAATATCATAAGATAAATGCCTATAGAATTGACTTAATCCATTTAAATAGGATAATGATTTTGAAAGGAAACATAATAGAAATATAACAACGAAACCTTTACCACTAAAGGCTGGGTCTGGAACACCCTAAATAAATGTTCCATTGTTAAAATATTGAAAGATGTAGTCAATAGAAATATCAACAAAAATGACAAATAATAAGGGTAGCAGAATGTTGAAATGTTCTATCTTTATCATTAAAGTGGCAGAAAATCATTTATTAGTAGGCACTGGGGGCAGAAGATGCCTGATTTTATATCTGTGTCATATTTGTGCAGTTGTTTCAACAAGTAACTTAAAGACAAAATGGAAAGACAAGGAGGTTTGTGCCTGAGATCATGTTGATGTGAAACCAGGGATGGCCACCTTGTGCCAGGTGAGTTAAGTTTACCTGGCAGGTAGACCGCAGAGCTCCTGGGAAGCAAGGGTTGGAATTTTTCTGCTGGGTGCCCCTTAGGTTCTGTGACTTGACTGACTGTGAGTCATGTTTCGGGAAAGACCTGATCACAGGAAAAGGCTGGGAATAGAGTGATTTGGGGAGCAGCTAACAACATTCATCACAGCTCACGGCCTGAATGAATTTTAAAGAAACAGGAAAACAAATGCTTCTTATGGAATCAGAGAATGTGAGGGCTGGACAATCCCAGAAAATGAGGAACACCCATCCCATTTTCCAGATGACAAAACAGAGGTCCAGCAAGGTGAAATCCCTCACCCAAGTTGCACCCGTCTCTCCTCCCCACTACGTGGTTCATGAAAGCAGGACTCTTCCTGTCTTGACCACTGCTGAACCCCAAAAAGGGCCAGGCATCTAGCAGCTGCTCCAAAAATTTGGGTTGACTGTAGGAACAATGCTATTTCTTTCTTTCTCACTCTTATTCAGGATTGTGCCAAGAACTCCCCAGGTTGCAATGTAATTCGATAAATGTAAATATTAATTGAGTTTTGTTGTGATGAGGACTTAGGCTTTGAAGGTAACAGACTTGGTTCAGATCTTGGTTCTGCCACTCCATAGCTGTTTGGCTTTGGGAAAATTACTAAACCTCTCTGAGATTATTTCCTCCTTTGTAAAGTGGGGATAAATCTCTCTGAGCCAGCAGAGCAGCTGCATGAGAGATGTGCACTAAATATTGGTCTTTCTCACTCTCCTACGCCATCTCTCTGTTCTTCCCAGAGAAGCTGTACAGAAGGATATAGTACTTTTGTTTAAAATAGTTAACGAATTAATTAATTAATTTGTTTTTGGCTGCGTTGGGTCTTCGTTGCTATGCGCAGGCTTTGCCTAGTTGCGGCAAGCGGGAGCTACTCTTTGTTGCGGTGCGCGGGCTTCTCATTGCGGTGGCTTCTCTTGCTAGCCTTAACCCCAATGCTAGCCTTAACCCTGGCTCTCACAACATGAATTCCTCTTCCCATATCTTATCCACTAATTAATATAAATGTAGGCATGTTATTTCTATTAGCCATATCACACCTAGCCATTTGCTCCATCCTCAGATCTGGATGAACTTCACATTCAAAATACTCACTCACTGGAGCTCTAGGAGCAATAGCACAGACAATCATCTCATATGAAGTAATGTAGCAGTTATTCTATTCTCAGTCTTACTGATAAATGGATCATTTACACTTTCAACAGTAATTATTACACAAGAACACCTATGACTAATTTTCTCCTGACCCCTACCCAGAATTTGATTATCTCGGCAGTAGCCGAAATCCAACGAAGCCCCACTTGATTAAACGGAAGTAGCATCAAAACCTGTATATGTCTTCAATGTAGAAAATGTAGCAGGCCCATTCACCCCGTCCCTCCTAGAGAATATGTCAATTTCCCTATAATAAACATTTCCACAGCAATCTATTTTTAGGAGCATTCGACAATCCCTAGGTGCCAGAATTATATACAGCCCAAGTCATCATTAAACACATCTAACAATCTCCTTTCTATGAATTTGAGCCTCCTACCTACAATTTTGATATGATCAACGCATACATCTCTTATAAAAAGTATTTTACGACTAACATTAACCCTATGTATATGAGAGTTTTCACTAATTGTCATCATACCAGGCAACCCACCACAAATTTAAGAAATATGTCTGACAAAAGAGTTACTTTGATAGAGTAAATCACAGAGGTTTCAATGCTCTTATTCCTGGAATTGAATTCTTCCTAATAATTTTACATTCTCCATGCTACCTACCACATTACACCACATGCTATATAGTAAAGTTCTCTAAGTAAGCTTCAGGCCCATACCCCCAAAATATTTTTGTATATCCTTCCTGTGCTAATAAACTCTCATTGTTTTTACCATCATTCTACTGACCATTTTCTCAGGAAATATAATTGTATAACAAGCTCACACTGGTTAATGGTATCCCCATTCTAATAAAAAACATGAACCCATAAGCTACAGAAGCATCCAACAAATATTTCCTAAAACAGTCCACCACATCAATACTACTTATAATGGCTATTATCATTAATCTAATATACTCTGGTCAAAGAGCACAATGAATAACAAGAATCTTTAATCCAGCAGCATCCACCCTCATGACAATCGCCCTTGTCACAAAAGTAGGACTTTCCCCATTTCACTTCTGAGTGCCTGAAGTCACACGAGGCATCCCATGAACAGCAGACCTGATGCTATCAACATGACAAAATTGCACCCCTATCAGTTTTATACCACAGGTCACCTTCCATCAACCTAAATATACTATTAATCATAGTGATATTATAAATCATAGCTGGAGGCTGAGGCAGACTTCGCCATACTCACCTGGAAAATATTACACCCTCCTCATCAATTGCCCATATAGGATGAATAACAGCTATTATAATGTATATTCAGATTATAACAATCCTAAACATACTAATTTATATCATAACAACACTATCTTCTTCTTATTTATGCCCAGATCATGTACTACAAGAGTATCATTATCACACACATGAGATAAAACACCTCCCATCACAATCATTTTCCTCACCATTATAGTATCATTAGGACATCGCCCATCACTATCAGGCTTTCTACCCAAATGAATAATTATCCAAGAGATAACAAAAACGACAACATCATTCTACCAACACTAATAACCATCATAGCAGTCCTCAGCATATATTTCTACTTGCAGCTAACATACTCCACATCACTAACTATATTCCCTTCATTAAACAACACAAACACAAAACAATTTGAACATACAAAGAAATAACCTTCCTATCATTACCAATCATAATACC
This sequence comes from Balaenoptera physalus, assembly GCF_965194825.1. Lineage (NCBI taxonomy): Eukaryota > Metazoa > Chordata > Mammalia > Artiodactyla > Balaenopteridae > Balaenoptera > Balaenoptera physalus. Next base: position 857,108 of record NW_028126537.1, on the reverse strand, counting down.
CACACGGTTACTACACACAACACCCATTCTATCGGTGCTGGACTAGGAATTTAGGTTAGTTCAGACCAAGAGCTTTCAAAACCCTAAACAAGTGAAATTTACTTAATTCCTAAAAATAAGGATTGCAAGACTTTATTCTACATCAATTGAATGTAAAGCAAACACTGTATTGAAGCCAAATCTTTACGAGATGGATGAGTTTTAACCCCAGGAAACTTTAGTTAACAGGCAAATCCTCTAGTCAACTGACTTCAGTCTACTTCTCCTTCATTTGAGAAAGAAAAAAAGAAAAAAAAAAAAAAAGGCAGGATAATCACTGGCAGAATTGAAGCTGCTTCTCTGAAGTTACAATTCAATTTGTTGATTCACCACAGGGATTGCCAGAAAGAGGGCTCAATCTCTGTCTTTAGATTTACAGTCTAATGCTAACTCAGTCATTTTACCTCTGTTCATACACTGCTGATTATTTTCAACAAATCACAAAGATATCGGCATTTTATATTTACTATTTGGTGCTTGAGCTGGAGTAGCAGGCAGCACCTTAATTATATTAATCCAGGCTGAGCTATGCTGACCTGGACCGCTACTTGGAGATGCCCAAATCTGTAAGGTTGTCATAACAGTCCCTGCACTTGTAATAATTTTCTTTATAGCTGTACCCGTTATGATTGCAGGCTTTGAAAACTGACTTGGGCCACTAAGAACTCGGACACCTGAAGTAGCATTTCCCCCAATAAATCATATAAACTTTTGACTACTTCCCCCATCATTCTTACTCCTACTCATATCACCAATAGTAGAAGCTGGTTCTGGTACCAGTGGGACGGTGTATTCAGCTCTAGCCTGCAATCTGGCCCATGCAGGAGCCTCTGTCGACCTAACTGTTTTCTCCTTACATTTAGCAGGTGTCTCCTCAATTCTTGGTATTATTACTTTTATTACTATAGTCTTTAATACAAAACCAGCAGTCATATCCCAATACCAAACACCATTATTTGTTTAATCTTCCCCAACTATAGCCATATTACTATAATTACCAATCTCAGTCCAAGCAGCCAGAATTGCCATGCTGTTAAGAGATAGAAATCTAAACACTACTTTCTTTGACCCTGCAGGAGGAGACCGAATCCTATACCAACACCTCTTTTGATACTTTGCTCACCCTGAAGTCTGTATTCATGGCCTTACAGGGTTTGTTATAAACTCACATAGCATTACATACTATTTAGGACAAAAATTGCCTTTCAGCTATCTGGGAATAGTATGAGTCATGTCCACTGGTTTTTTAGGAGTTCTCTTGTGGGCCCATCATATGTTTACCATAGGGATAGCTGTGGACTCAGGAGCATACTTTGCATCAGCTACCGTAATTACTTCTATCCCTACAGGAGTAAAAGTATCTAGCTGATTAGCAACTCTTTATTTAATTTTTCTTTTTCTTTTCTTTTTTTTTTTTTTTTTTGGCTGAGTTGGGTCTTGGTTGCTGCGCATGGGCTTTCTCTGGTTGCGGTGAGCGGCAGGTACTCTTCGTTGCGGTGTGCGGCCCTTTCATTGCAGTGGCTTCTCTTGTTGCAGAGCACGGCCTCTAGGCGCGTGGGCTTCAGTAGTTGTGGCTTGCGGGCTCTAGAGGGCAGGCTCAGTAGTTGTGGCACACGGGCTTTTTGCTCCGCGGCATGTGGGATCGTCCCAGACAAGGGCTCGAACCCGTGTTCCCTGCATTGGCAGACGAATTCTTAACCACTGCGTCACCAGGGAAGTCCCTGGTTAGCAACTGTTCACGGAGGTCATACTATATGACCTCCCACTATATTATGAGTTTTAGGCTTTAGTTTTTCTTTTTACAGTAGGTGGTTTGACAGGAATCATCTTAGTCAACTCATCCCCAGACATTGTCCTCCAGGATACATACTATGTAGTAGCACACTTCCATGACCTAATGTCCATGGGAGCAGTCTTCACTATTATAGGAGGCTTTCTACACTGATTCCCACTATTCTCAGGTTATACAGTTAACTCAGCATGAGCAAAAATTCACTTCACAAGTATATTTGTAGTCGTAAATATGACTTCCTGCAGCACTTTCGTGGCCTCTCAGGGATGTCACTACGTTAGTCTGAGTACCCTGAGGCACACACAACATGAAATATTTTGTCTTTAGGCTCATTCATCTCAGTAGCAGCAGTAATGCTAATAATCTTCATACTTTGAAAAGCATTTGTGTCTAAACAAGAAGTCTTAGCAGTGGAAATTGCTACTCCTAACCTAGAATGGTTACACGGATGTCCTCCACCATATCCTACGTTTCAAGATCCTACCTATGTAAATGTAAAATAAGGAAGGACTCAAGTCCTTTTCAACCAGTTTCAAGCCAACACCATAACAATTATGTCTTCCTCAATAAATGAGATAAAAGTAAAAAGTGATGTAGCTTTGTCAAAGTTAAATGATAGGCTAAAATCCTGTATATGACTAAGGCATATCAATTTCATCTAGGCTCTCAAGATACAACATCACCGATTATGGAAGAACTTTTACATTTTCTTCATCACACATTAATAGTGATTTTTAAAATAAGTTCTCTAGTCCTCTATATCATTTCACTAATATTGACATCTAAACTCATATGCATACAATAGATGCACAGGTAGAGAAAATGTGAACAATTTACTAGCTATTATTGTAATCTTAATTGCCCTATCATCATTGTGAATCCTTTACATGATACATGAAATCAATAACTCTTCCCAAACCATAAAAAACTATGGGTCCGTAACGATACTGAAGCTACAAATACACAGATTACGAAGATTTAAATGTTGACTCCTCTGTAATCCCCACATCAGAGCTAAAACCAGGAGAATAATGACTAATAGAAGTCAACAACCGAGTAGTTAGGGATAGTCATTGAATATTAGTTTCATCTGAAATTGTTGTACACTCCGGAGTTGTTCCTTCTCAGGCCTAAAAGAAGCTGCTATCCCAGGACGCCTAACTTAAAGAATCCTAATATCAACAGGACCAGGCCTATGTTGTGGACAAGAGAGCACGTTTTCCTGAGTTCAAAGACAGGACAGAGGGATATGTCTGAGATATGGGGTGAATCTGCAGCCCATGGGGATGCACTCTCCAAGCTCCAGTATAGGAATGGGGCCTCTAGGGTCCCAGGCCACCCACCATGCCCTCTGGAGCAGGATCTGGGCAACATTCCCTGTCAGTGATGAGGCAGCCCTAGCACCTGTCACGGCCCGATGTCGTGTCCTATGTGGGCCCCATGCTCTTGGGACCACACCCCACACTCTGCAGGTCCATGCTACAGGGTCCTTCATGCCTCAGGAGTAGAGACCACACAGCAAGCAGTTCCCTCCCCAACCAGCAGGAGGAGGGGAGGAGAGCAGGGGCACCAGGGGACTCTCACTCAGACAACAACACCCCAGCGGTGCCAGCGGGGACAGTGATGATGCAGATGAGGCACAGACCAAGAGATGGGACCAGAGGACCCAAAAGGCAGCTGGTCAGGTCCTGGCTCACCTGCACCCCGGACACCTTTGTCCCGCATACACCCCCTTCCTCATACACCCTCTCCTTAAATGCAGATTCTTCAGATGCGAACAGGCAGAGCTTCAGACTGAAAGTCAGCTCTTCCAAAATGACCCGTCAGCAAACACTGCAGGATTCCACTCCAGTGGGTGCCCTGCAGTCGACAACTCAGGGACTGAAGTGGATATCGGTGCCAGGGGCAGTGGGAGGGAATGGGGAATGAGACTTTCATGGTTGTGGAATTTTGGTTTTGCAGGACGAAAAGTTCTACTGATGGTGGTGATGGCTCCACGAGAAAGTGAATCTATCTGATGCCTCAGAAACGTGCACTTAAAATGGTGATGATGGTAAAGGGTATGTGACGTGTGTTTTATTTCACTTAAAATAAATTCTTAAAATAATGTCTTGTTAATTGAGATTCCATTTCGACTCCCCTTCATCACAAATGTCGGAGGCCCAGACACAGTCCCCTACCTTAGGGGCCATCACGGTACCCTCACAGAGCACGTGGGAGACCATTCATAGGGGGGGCTAGTCTGTGCTCACCTGACCTCTGTCCAGGGGGACCCAGGCAGTGGTGACCCCCATAGATTAGACATATGATATGCTATAGTATTAATACGACACCACCAAGTGTTGTCACTCACCGGAACACAGAGCAGCAACCCACTCAAACATGCCTGACCTCATATGATTGTGACAAGATGAAGAGAAGAAAAGGAACCACAGGTTAATCAGGACAACACCCTTAATGCAGAGGTTGGAAATCTCAAAGGGGACAGGACACACTGCAGGCAAAGAGCGCATATGCGGTCTCCCCATCCATGTGATCCTGACCCATGCAGGTATGGTGAGACCCACACAGTCCCCGCACCCTATACCTGGGGCCACACATCCACACTCACCAGGGTGACCCACCTCCCCAGACCCCTCCACCTGGGTCACATGTCCACAGTCCCAGGGTGACCTCACCTCCCCAGACCCTGCACCTGGGGTCACACGTCCCCTTGGTCAGGACACCATGGCTCTGCAAGGGGCTCCCCCAATGTGGAAACAAGCTGGGTCCCTGGGACCTCCTGGGATGGGAAAAAGTGTCAGGTGTGTCTCCTTTCCCCACACTTGTCCCAGAGGAGTCCTCCTCTCCTCACTTTGGTTCTGTGTGATTTTAACTGTTTGTACAGCTTTCATACTAGAGTTGAACACACGACCCTGGTGCTGGCATGCTCAGTCCTTTCTCGTCTCACTTACATGTTGAGAAAACATACAGGACAGCAGGGCTGAAAGCCGAGGGGCAGCTCTGGACTCTGCTGAGTAGGGACGGTAGACTGGAGGGAGAGCTCAGCAGCAGCCTCAGCTGTCACCCATCGGCCTTTTGCCCGATCTGCGTGCCCTGCAATCAATTCAGCAGCTAAACCTGCTTCCCTATGCACCATGCACGTGCTGGTAAATTGGAATTATTGCCAGGTAGTCCTCCTGAGGATTCTCCATGAGCCCCAGGGAAGGTGAACCTTGCAGGGATTAAGACTAAGGCCCCGACCATAGCACTGACCCTTGGGAGGACCAGGTCACCACACTCAGAAGAGAGGCTGTTACGTAGACAAGCCCACCTCAGCTCCAGACCCCAGACATCTAAGCACTGACATTCAGATGCAGGCACGGAGCTTCCCAGTACTGAGGCCAGGCCGGGTCTCTACCCAGGTCCCCATAGTCCTAGCGTACACAGAACATGGTCAGGTCTAAATCTTCTTATTATAGACAACACATGGTCAGCTCTAAACATAATCAGTAGACAGGACATGCAGAGGTCTAAATCTACCATGTAGACACAACTTGATCATGTTTAAACTAGCTTAGGGCTGATCTCATAGGGGGTACAGATCACACACATGGGTCTCTCATCTTTGGACACCCACATCAGGAAACTGAACAAAATCTTTGTCATTAAACATTTCAACAGGTAAAACAGAAATGTTCCCAATTTCTCTGGCCACCTGATGGTCAGGATCCACGGGCGAGCCACGAACTTCTTACAGTGCAGCCCAGTCTGCTGCCAGGACAGACAAGAAGTGGCCTGATTCCAGCCTCCCAGGCTTCCAGAAGGAGGCGGCCACACTGCAAGCCAGGTCAGGAGAGTCCTGCATGGTCCGGGCCGAGAGATCCGGTCTGTCCTTTCGGCTGGCCGATTCCGGGAGGGGCGCTCAGGGCCGCTGAGAGCCCTGCACTCAGGTCCTGCTTCCCTGCAGCGTGTGCGTGTGCGTGTGCGTGTGCGTGTGTGTGTGTGTGTGTGTAGAGGGGGCAGTGGCTGACGGCTCCCATGGTTCCCAACCCGGGCACCGCGCTGTCTTCGAGGGGAGGCACGGGGAGAGGTAGGGGCACAGAAGCCGTTGGAGAGGAGAACCCACCGCGGAACTCCTTGCACACTGGCTCGCCCCACCCGGAGACCCGCCTGCCCATCGTGGGCCGCATGTCGCCCCCCAGTGCCCCACCCCCGAGGGCAGGGTGCCTGCTCTTTCAACAGCACAGGGTCTCACATGAAGGAGACCCAATGTGGACTGTCAGCCCCCAACTCCTGATGCTGTGTTTAGGGGGAGAATGAACCCCCTTGACTGGGCGATGGGACCCTGTGAGGAAAGAGGTGGCGGCCCGATCCAAGTCGGGGCCTGGCTGAGATATGAGGAAACAGGAGCCAAGGGCAGGGCCTGGACGCCAGGCCAACAGGAGGTTCACCCCCAGCCTTGGCCGGGCTCTCCAACGGTGACATTGTTGCTTTAGGGGATCTGGGACAGGTGACTGAATGTAATGGGAGTCTAAACTGGACCCTGAATGCAGCTTAAAGAAGGTGTGAAGGATGTTACTGAGACAGTGACAGTCATTGGAAGACAAACTCTGTGTCAGGATATCCTGCTCCATCCATTTAAATCCCTGAGATCTGTGACCTTTACGTGGCTACTCAGGATTGTTAGAGCAGCTGCGTGCGGATATATCTGGGGCACAATTCAGTCTGCAGCCAACTTGCAAGTGGTTCCAGCAAACACACAGGTGTGCGCACAGGCAGGCACAGCACACACACAAACATATGCACGTGCACAGCACAAATATATTCACTCACTAGCATGTGAACACACATGCACCCATATGCCCATGCACACACTAATGTGTGCAAGTTCACATACCTATCCACATGCACAGCATATTTATGCAAACAGGCACATGCACACGCATAGCACACACACAGGGAATAAAGTGAATCCGTAAAGCATTAATTCCTGAACACAAGTGAAGCTGACATGTATTTTTCCCTTTTCTTAGCCTTGATGTTTTCCACAACAAAAAGTTTAAGAAAAAAGTTAATGGCAAATGACTTTTGATTCATAGGACTTTCTGATTTTATTCCACAAATATTATGACAGCAGAAATGAATGTAGATATTACATGTGTCCACTAATGGAAGAATGGAGAAGAAAAACACGGTCCATCAATAGAAGGGAATGCTATTCAGCCTAAAAAGGAAGTCAATTCTGACACAGGATGCAGCAGGGATGAACCTTGAGGGCATTATGCTCAGTGATGTAAGCTAGACACAAAAAAACAAACAGTGCTTGATCCACTCATACAAGGCCCCTAGAGCAGTCGGAAATATAGAGACATAAAGTAGGATGTGGAGGGCCAGAGGCTGAGGGAGGGACAATGGGGAGTGAGTGTTTAATGGGGACTGTTTCAATTTTGCAAGATGAAAAAGTTCTGGAGGATGATGGTGGTCAGGTTTGCACAACAGTGTGAATTACTTCCCGACCCTGAAATGTGCACTTAAAAATGGTTAAGATAGTACATTTTATGTTATGTGTACCAGACCACAATTTTTAAAACTTTTCCGAAAACAACAGGAAATAGTCCATGAATACCACAAGATGCACAACTTCACTAACAACAGAGGGATTAAAGCCATAAGAAAAATACTGTGCATACACCTACCAGAATGGCAGACATGAAAGACATAGTATCAAATATCAGCAGGATGTGGAGCAATGGAAAGCCTGGTACGCAACGGGGGGATGCAACCACTTCTGAAGCAATCGGGCCTCAGATAGCGAAGTCCGTGCACAGAGACCCACAGTGCTCCTCCCAGTTGAACACAAACCCACCAGACCTGCACCAGGACACACGGACATGGACTGGCAGCCACAGGAGCCAAACCTGAAGGAACCTGAAGGCCATCACAGACGGATGCAGAAATGAACCCTGCACGCTCCTATGAAGGAATATTCCACAGCAATGGAGTACATTTTGTTTAAAGGTAGTAAAACTATAAAAATTATTTTTTAAAGAAAACTATATTTACAAGATGAAAGAATCTATAATTCTGGCACCTAGGGATTGTCGAATGCTCCTAAAAACAGATTGCTGTGGAAACGTTTATTATAGGGAAATTGACATATTCTCTAGGAAGGACGCGGTGAATGGGCCTGCTACATTTTCTACATTGAAGACATGTACAGGTTTTGATTCTACTTCTGTTAAATCAAGTGGGGCTTCACTGGATTTCTGCTACTGCGGAGATAATCAAATTCTGGGTAGGGGTCAGGAGCAAATTAGTCATAGGTGTTCTTGTGTAGTAATTACTGTTGAAAGTGTAAATGATCCATTTACCAGTAAGACTGAGAATAGAATAACTGCTACATTACTTCATATGAGATGATCCTCTGTGCTATTGTTCCTGGAGCTCCAGTGAGTGAGTATTTTGAATGTGAAGTTCATCCAGATCTGAGGATGGAATAAATGGCTAGGTGTGATATGGCTAATAGAAATAATATGCCTACATTTATACTAATTAGTGGATAAGATATGGGAAGAGGAATTCATGTTGTGAGAGGCAGGGTTATGGCTAGCATTGGGGCAATAATATATAAATTGATGATGTTGATGGACATAGTGGTTCTTTAATAAGTAATTTGAATGCCTCAGCAATGGGTTGTAATCATCCATGGGGGCTGATGATTTTTGGCCCTTTCTGGATTTGTATATAGCCTAGGATTTTCCATTTGGTTAATTTGAGGAATGCTATGGTGAATTAAATTGGGTAATTTGTGAAAGAATGTTGATTATAAACATATTCTTAGGAAGAGGACTTGAACCAGTGCAGAAAAAGTTTCAGTTTTACATAATTACCGGGCTCTGCCAGCGTAACGAACCCTGTTCTACAGTAGGGTATGTATAAATTAATTGAATGTAGATTATATCATCATGTAGTTTGAAGACATTTTGTGAAGGAAGCCGTATTGCTCTTGTCCTTTCATACTGGAAGAAATCTGCAATAGACAGAAACCAACCAGGATGACTCCAGTCTGAACTCAGATCACGTGAGACTTTAATCGTTGAACAAACAGACAATTAATAGCAGTTATACCGTTGAAATGTCGTGATCCAGCATCAAGGTCATAAACCATATTGCCCATATGAACTCCAGAATACAATTACACTGTTATCCCTAGGAAAACTTGTTCCATTGACCAGTGTTTTAGAAGAACAGGTGATAAAGCATTTTGACTAGCTGGCCTAAATTTTAATCACTCAGAAGCGGTTTTATTCTCCCAAAAATAAATGGCGCATGGGCTCAAGACACACCTGCTTCAGTAGTTGTGGCGTGCAGACTCAGTAGTTGTGGCCCAATGGCTTAGTTGTTCCGTGGCACGTGAGATCTTCCCGGACCGGGGATCGAACCGGGTCCCCTGCATTGGCAGGCGAATTCTTAATCACTGCATCACCAGGGAAGTCCCAGATTCGCAGTCTCCCTTTTAATATACCTTAAGCCCAAAGAATCCATGGAAAATTGTTAGAGAAAATAAGGCAATAAAATATTGTAAGGACTATAACAGAAGCATATAGTACACAGTTCATATAGACACATCCCAAGCAGTTACAAAGTATATTAAAAGGGAGGCTGCAATTTTAAAAGAATAAGAAAAATTATACCCACAAACTCCCAATCTTTCCTGAAACCTTGCAATCTGAAACCCTATTGTAGGAAGCAGAAGATTCCAGGAGATAGTCTACAAATGAAGGACTCCAAACCCTGTGGTTGGATAAGGAATTCTGGAAGGAAGGTATCCTCACCCAAGGAGAGCAGGTTCCTATAATTCTCTAACATCACATCCCTGTACAATTCCCATTGATCTTGGCCCAGGCATTCTCACTCCTCTTGACAGAAATCTATGGCCACATCCTGGAATGTCAGCAGTCCCTGAAATTAAACGTACACATGCCATGTGGCCACGGGAAGAGTTCATAATATGACCCAAGAAGAAAACAGCAAGTTAAGAGAAGGTTTTAATTTAGAAGAGTCTCTTCAATTATCCACTAATACATATATATACATATATATATATATATATATATATATATATATATATATAATTTTTTTTTTTACAAAGTAACTTTCTCTACCTTATTTCTAACTACAAGAAAAGAGTATGGCATGTGATCCACAAAACCAGTATAGAGACTATACTTGTCTGGAAAAGAAATGATAAAATGATGGTTTCAACACAGGCATATGCATTTTTGAGTGTTTTATTTATATCAAACTGGATAAAATGTGTGTATTTCTCATAGAGAAAAGACCTGTCGAGGTAGAAATGTACCTTTCAGCTATTCATGGGTACACGAGTACACTGGGGAGATTGTAAAAGTGCAGCTTGTGATTCAGTAGGTCCGGTGGGCCTGAGTTCTATTTTTTTAACAAGCTGATTTTTAACTAGTGATGCCAGTCTCTGATTCATTAACCACAACTGTGAATATCAGAGACATAATTAGAAAGGTAAAAATTCACATTTAATTTTGAACTTAAAGTGTTTTATCGATTTACACCTTTAATAGAATAGTGAGCACAGCAGCAACAATCATTTGTGAGTATTTACTATAGACTGTGTATCTTTCTAATTTTTTTGTGTAGGATTCCAGGAAAAAGGCCTGGGCTGCGGCCACAATGGGCGTGGCCCCCAGGCCGGGCCGCCCCTCCAGGACCCCCGACGGGGCCCTGCGCTCCTGGCGGCTCCCTCCCCCGCCGCCCCGCTCCCTCCCGGAAGGCCTCGGGGCAGAGCGGTCCCACCCACTGCGCGCTGAACAGAGCCCGCGTTTCCTCAGAGCTGGAACTCCCGGCTCAGGCGGGGTCTCTTCCCTCCGCCTTCACGGAACTGCCCCGGAGACCGAGGGGAGGGCGACCTCACTGAGGCTGCCGGCTCTGGAGGTGCCCCGGCGGCCGAAGCCATGACAGTCGCGGGGACGGCGGGCCGGGTAAGTGGGCGCCGACCCTCCGCCTGGTCCGGTGCCCGGGCGGCAGCACAAGACCAGCTTCTGAGGGGCAGGGGTTCGCTGCCACCCGCCGCTGCTGTGCAGAAAGAGCGGCCTCCAGCGTCTGGTCCCCGGGAAATTCGGTCCGTCCTCTCGCCCCTGCCCTCGTCCTGGCTCGCGAGGCCTGGTGGGCGTGAGGAGGGGGTCGGCCTGAGCGTCCTGAGGGGAAACGGGGCAAGGGAGGCGCAGGGTCCGGCTGCAGCGTCAGCGCCCCTCTTCCCGACTGCGGGGAAAGCGGCTGAAAACTCCTCCCGAGGCGCGCAGGCCCCTTATTCAGCCGAGTCCCTCTGCGCTCCTTCCTCCCTGAGCTAAAGTACCGGGGGGAGGGGACAGGGCAGGGAACTGGCGCAGGTAATGGGGAACATCCAAAGGTGATTGTTAACTAAGGAAAACCAGCTCTCCCAAGGTGAGGAATGCGGCGCTTTTCTTTGCCTGGGCTCACTGAATTCCTTCCTTTGATATGCACCTCAGCTCTCTGGCGCCTGCATTCTGTATTTGCATATCCTGAGTGCCTCAGGGCCCGCCGGCTCACATTGGAGGGCTGCAAGTGCTGAAGACTGTGACATCCTTTGTTTACTGATAGGGCAAGAAATAGTCCGTTTCTCACAGGCTTGAGGGACAGACAGTGCAAAAAAGTCAGAGAATCTCACTCGGCCTGTACTTTGGTTTACATATAGATAATATTTATACTTAACTGTGCTAATAGAGGTTCTCAAGTCCAATCAACTTGTACTACTGCCCTCTATGTATCAATTTCATCAATATCATAAGATAAATGCCTATAGAATTGACTTAATCCATTTAAATAGGATAATGATTTTGAAAGGAAACATAATAGAAATATAACAACGAAACCTTTACCACTAAAGGCTGGGTCTGGAACACCCTAAATAAATGTTCCATTGTTAAAATATTGAAAGATGTAGTCAATAGAAATATCAACAAAAATGACAAATAATAAGGGTAGCAGAATGTTGAAATGTTCTATCTTTATCATTAAAGTGGCAGAAAATCATTTATTAGTAGGCACTGGGGGCAGAAGATGCCTGATTTTATATCTGTGTCATATTTGTGCAGTTGTTTCAACAAGTAACTTAAAGACAAAATGGAAAGACAAGGAGGTTTGTGCCTGAGATCATGTTGATGTGAAACCAGGGATGGCCACCTTGTGCCAGGTGAGTTAAGTTTACCTGGCAGGTAGACCGCAGAGCTCCTGGGAAGCAAGGGTTGGAATTTTTCTGCTGGGTGCCCCTTAGGTTCTGTGACTTGACTGACTGTGAGTCATGTTTCGGGAAAGACCTGATCACAGGAAAAGGCTGGGAATAGAGTGATTTGGGGAGCAGCTAACAACATTCATCACAGCTCACGGCCTGAATGAATTTTAAAGAAACAGGAAAACAAATGCTTCTTATGGAATCAGAGAATGTGAGGGCTGGACAATCCCAGAAAATGAGGAACACCCATCCCATTTTCCAGATGACAAAACAGAGGTCCAGCAAGGTGAAATCCCTCACCCAAGTTGCACCCGTCTCTCCTCCCCACTACGTGGTTCATGAAAGCAGGACTCTTCCTGTCTTGACCACTGCTGAACCCCAAAAAGGGCCAGGCATCTAGCAGCTGCTCCAAAAACTTGGGTTGACTGTAGGAACAATGCTATTTCTTTCTTTCTCACTCTTATTCAGGATTGTGCCAAGAACTCCCCAGGTTGCAATGTAATTCGATAAATGTAAATATTAATTGAGTTTTGTTGTGATGAGGACTTAGGCTTTGAAGGTAACAGACTTGGTTCAGATCCTGGTCCTGCCACTCCATAGCTGTTTGGCTTTGGGAAAATTACTAAACCTCTCTGAGATTATTTCCTCTTTTGTAAAGTGGGGATAAATCTCTCTGAGCCAGCAGAGCAGCTGCATGAGAGATGTGCACTAAATATTGGTCTTTCTCACTCTCCTACGCCATCTCTCTGTTCTTCCCAGAGAAGCTGTACAGAAGGATATAGTACTTTTGTTTAAAATAGTTAACTAATTAATTAATTAATTTGTTTTTGGCTGCGTTGGGTCTTCGTTGCTATGCGCAGGCTTTGCCTAGTTGCGGCAAGCGGGGGCTACTCTTTGTTGCGGTGCGCGGGCTTCTCATTGCGGTGGCTTCTCTTGCTAGCCTTAACCCCAATGCTAGCCTTAACCCTGGCTCTCACAACATGAATTCCTCTTCCCATATCTTATCCACTAATTAATATAAATGTAGGCATGTTATTTCTATTAGCCATATCACACCTAGCCATTTGCTCCATCCTCAGATCTGGATGAACTTCACATTCAAAATACTCACTCACTGGAGCTCTAGGAGCAATAGCACAGACAATCATCTCATATGAAGTAATGTAGCAGTTATTCTATTCTCAGTCTTACTGATAAATGGATCATTTACACTTTCAACAGTAATTATTACACAAGAACACCTATGACTAATTTTCTCCTGACCCCTACCCAGAATTTGATTATCTCGGCAGTAGCCGAAATCCAACGAAGCCCCACTTGATTAAACGGAAGTAGCATCAAAACCTGTATATGTCTTCAATGTAGAAAATGTAGCAGGCCCATTCACCCCGTCCCTCCTAGAGAATATGTCAATTTCCCTATAATAAACATTTCCACAGCAATCTATTTTTAGGAGCATTCGACAATCCCTAGGTGCCAGAATTATATACAGCCCAAGTCATCATTAAACACATCTAACAATCTCCTTTCTATGAATTTGAGCCTCCTACCTACAATTTTGATATGATCAACGCATACATCTCTTATAAAAAGTATTTTACGACTAACATTAACCCTATGTATATGAGAGTTTTCACTAATTGTCATCATACCAGGCAACCCACCACAAATTTAAGAAATATGTCTGACAAAAGAGTTACTTTGATAGAGTAAATCACAGAGGTTTCAATGCTCTTATTCCTGGAATTGAATTCTTCCTAATAATTTTACATTCTCCATGCTACCTACCACATTACACCACATGCTATATAGTAAAGTTCTCTAAGTAAGCTTCAGGCCCATACCCCCAAAATATTTTTGTATATCCTTCCTGTGCTAATAAACTCTCATTGTTTTTACCATCATTCTACTGACCATTTTCTCAGGAAATATAATTGTATAACAAGCTCACACTGGTTAATGGTATCCCCATTCTAATAAAAAACATGAACCCATAAGCTACAGAAGCATCCAACAAATATTTCCTAAAACAGTCCACCACATCAATACTACTTATAATGGCTATTATCATTAATCTAATATACTCTGGTCAAAGAGCACAATGAATAACAAGAATCTTTAATCCAGCAGCATCCACCCTCATGACAATCGCCCTTGTCACAAAAGTAGGACTTTCCCCATTTCACTTCTGAGTGCCTGAAGTCACACGAGGCATCCCATGAACAGCAGACCTGATGCTATCAACATGACAAAATTGCACCCCTATCAGTTTTATACCACAGGTCACCTTCCATCAACCTAAATATACTATTAATCATAGTGATATTACAAATCATAGCTGGAGGCTGAGGCAGACTTCGCCATACTCACCTGGAAAATATTACACCCTCCTCATCAATTGCCCATATAGGATGAATAACAGCTATTATAATGTATATTCAGATTATAACAATCCTAAACATACTAATTTATATCATAACAACACTATCTTCTTCTTATTTATGCCCAGATCATGTACTACAAGAGTATCATTATCACACACATGAGATAAAACACCTCCCATCACAATCATTTTCCTCACCATTATAGTATCATTAGGACATCGCCCATCACTATCAGGCTTTCTACCCAAATGAATAATTATCCAAGAGATAACAAAAACGACAACATCATTCTACCAACACTAATAACCATCATAGCAGTCCTCAGCATATATTTCTACTTGCAGCTAACATACTCCACATCACTAACTATATTCCCTTCATTAAACAACACAAACACAAAACAATTTGAACATACAAAGAAATAACCTTCCTATCATTACCAATCATAATACCCACACGGTTACTACACACAACACCCATTCTATCGGTGCTGGACTAGGAATTTAGGTTAGTTCAGACCAAGAGCTTTCAAAACCCTAAACAAGTGAAATTTACTTAATTCCTAAAAATAAGGATTGCAAGACTTTATTCTACATCAATTGAATGTAAAGCAAACACTGTATTGAAGCCAAATCTTTACGAGATGGATGAGTTTTAACCCCAGGAAACTTTAGTTAACAGGCAAATCCTCTAGTCAACTGACTTCAGTCTACTTCTCCTTCATTTGAGAAAGAAAAAAAGAAAAAAAAAAAAAAAGGCAGGATAATCACTGGCAGAATTGAAGCTGCTTCTCTGAAGTTACAATTCAATTTGTTGATTCACCACAGGGATTGCCAGAAAGAGGGCTCAATCTCTGTCTTTAGATTTACAGTCTAATGCTAACTCAGTCATTTTACCTCTGTTCATACACTGCTGATTATTTTCAACAAATCACAAAGATATCGGCATTTTATATTTACTATTTGGTGCTTGAGCTGGAGTAGCAGGCAGCACCTTAATTATATTAATCCAGGCTGAGCTATGCTGACCTGGACCGCTACTTGGAGATGCCCAAATCTGTAAGGTTGTCATAACAGTCCCTGCACTTGTAATAATTTTCTTTATAGCTGTACCCGTTATGATTGCAGGCTTTGAAAACTGACTTGGGCCACTAAGAACTCGGACACCTGAAGTAGCATTTCCCCCAATAAATCATATAAACTTTTGACTACTTCCCCCATCATTCTTACTCCTACTCATATCACCAATAGTAGAAGCTGGTTCTGGTACCAGTGGGACGGTGTATTCAGCTCTAGCCTGCAATCTGGCCCATGCAGGAGCCTCTGTCGACCTAACTGTTTTCTCCTTACATTTAGCAGGTGTCTCCTCAATTCTTGGTATTATTACTTTTATTACTATAGTCTTTAATACAAAACCAGCAGTCATATCCCAATACCAAACACCATTATTTGTTTAATCTTCCCCAACTATAGCCATATTACTATAATTACCAATCTCAGTCCAAGCAGCCAGAATTGCCATGCTGTTAAGAGATAGAAATCTAAACACTACTTTCTTTGACCCTGCAGGAGGAGACCGAATCCTATACCAACACCTCTTTTGATACTTTGCTCACCCTGAAGTCTGTATTCATGGCCTAACAGGGTTTGTTATAAACTCACATAGCATTACATACTATTTAGGACAAAAATTGCCTTTCAGCTATCTGGGAATAGTATGAGTCATGTCCACTGGTTTTTTAGGAGTTCTCTTGTGGGCCCATCATATGTTTACCATAGGGATAGCTGTGGACTCAGGAGCATACTTTGCATCAGCTACCGTAATTACTTCTATCCCTACAGGAGTAAAAGTATCTAGCTGATTAGCAACTCTTTATTTAATTTTTCTTTTTCTTTTCTTTTTTTTTTTTTTTTTTGGCTGAGTTGGGTCTTGGTTGCTGCGCATGGGCTTTCTCTGGTTGCGGTGAGCGGCAGGTACTCTTCGTTGCGGTGTGCGGCCCTTTCATTGCAGTGGCTTCTCTTGTTGCAGAGCACGGCCTCTAGGCGCGTGGGCTTCAGTAGTTGTGGCTTGCGGGCTCTAGAGGGCAGGCTCAGTAGTTGTGGCACACGGGCTTTTTGCTCCGCGGCATGTGGGATCTTCCCAGACAAGGGCTCGAACCCGTGTTCCCTGCATTGGCAGACGAATTCTTAACCACTGCGTCACCAGGGAAGTCCCTGGTTAGCAACTGTTCACGGAGGTCATACTATATGACCTCCCACTATATTATGAGTTTTAGGCTTTAGTTTTTCTTTTTACAGTAGGTGGTTTGACAGGAATCATCTTAGTCAACTCATCCCCAGACATTGCCCTCCAGGATACATACTATGTAGTAGCACACTTCCATGACCTAATGTCCATGGGAGCAGTCTTCACTATTATAGGAGGCTTTCTACACTGATTCCCACTATTCTCAGGTTATACAGTTAACTCAGCATGAGCAAAAATTCACTTCACAAGTATATTTGTAGTCGTAAATATGACTTCCTGCAGCACTTTCGTGGCCTCTCAGGGATGTCACTACGTTAGTCTGAGTACCCTGAGGCACACACAACATGAAATATTTTGTCTTTAGGCTCATTCATCTCAGTAGCAGCAGTAATGCTAATAATCTTCATACTTTGAAAAGCATTTGTGTCTAAACAAGAAGTCTTAGCAGTGGAAATTGCTACTCCTAACCTAGAATGGTTACACGGATGTCCTCCACCATATCCTACGTTTCAAGATCCTACCTATGTAAATGTAAAATAAGGAAGGACTCAAGTCCTTTTCAACCAGTTTCAAGCCAACACCATAACAATTATGTCTTCCTCAATAAATGAGATAAAAGTAAAAAGTGATGTAGCTTTGTCAAAGTTAAATGATAGGCTAAAATCCTGTATATGACTAAGGCATATCAATTTCATCTAGGCTCTCAAGATACAACATCACCGATTATGGAAGAACTTTTACATTTTCTTCATCACACATTAATAGTGATTTTTAAAATAAGTTCTCTAGTCCTCTATATCATTTCACTAATATTGACATCTAAACTCATATGCATACAATAGATGCACAGGTAGAGAAAATGTGAACAATTTACTAGCTATTATTGTAATCTTAATTGCCCTATCATCATTGTGAATCCTTTACATGATACATGAAATCAATAACTCTTCCCAAACCATAAAAAACTATGGGTCCGTAACGATACTGAAGCTACAAATACACAGATTACGAAGATTTAAATGTTGACTCCTCTGTAATCCCCACATCAGAGCTAAAACCAGGAGAATAATGACTAATAGAAGTCAACAACCGAGTAGTTAGGGATAGTCATTGAATATTAGTTTCATCTGAAATTGTTGTACACTCCGGAGTTGTTCCTTCTCAGGCCTAAAAGGAGCTGCTATCCCAGGACGCCTAACTTAAAGAATCCTAATATCAACAGGACACGGCCTATGTTGTGGACAAGAGAGCTCGTTTTCCTGAGTTCAAAGACAGGACAGAGGGATATGTCTGAGATATGGGGTGAATCTGCAGCCCATGGGGATGCACTCTCCAAGCTCCAGTATAGGAATGGGGCCTCTAGGGTCCCAGGCCACCCACCATGCCCTCTGGAGCAGGATCTGGGCAACATTCCCTGTCAGTGATGAGGCAGCCCTAGCACCTGTCACGGCCCGATGTCGTGTCCTATGTGGGCCCCATGCTCTTGGGACCACACCCCACACTCTGCAGGTCCATGCTACAGGGTCCTTCATGCCTCAGGAGTAGAGACCACACAGCAAGCAGTTCCCTCCCCAACCAGCAGGAGGAGGGGAGGAGAGCAGGGACACCAGGGGACTCTCACTCAGACAACAACACCCCAGCGGTGCCAGCGGGGACAGTGATGATGCAGATGAGGCACAGACCAAGAGATGGGACCAGAGGACCCAAAAGGCAGCTGGTCAGGTCCTGGCTCACCTGCACCCCGGACACCTTTGTCCCGCATACACCCCCTTCCTCATACACCCTCTCCTTAAATGCAGATTCTTCAGATGCGAACAGGCAGAGCTTCAGACTGAAAGTCAGCTCTTCCAAAATGACCCGTCAGCAAACACTGCAGGATTCCACTCCAGTGGGTGCCCTGCAGTCGACAACTCAGGGACTGAAGTGGATATCGGTGCCAGGGGCAGTGGGAGGGAATGGGGAATGAGACTTTCATGGTTGTGGAATTTTGGTTTTGCAGGACGAAAAGTTCTACTGATGGTGGTGATGGCTCCACGAGAAAGTGAATCTATCTGATGCCTCAGAAACGTGCACTTAAAATGGTGATGATGGTAAAGGGTATGTGACGTGTGTTTTATTTCACTTAAAATAAATTCTTAAAATAATGTCTTGTTAATTGAGATTCCATTTCGACTCCCCTTCATCACAAATGTCGGAGGCCCAGACACAGTCCCCTACCTTAGGGGCCATCACGGTACCCTCACAGAGCACGTGGGAGACCATTCATAGGGGGGGCTAGTCTGTGCTCACCTGACCTCTGTCCAGGGGGACCCAGGCAGTGGTGACCCCCATAGATTAGACATATGATATGCTATAGTATTAATACGACACCACCAAGTGTTGTCACTCACCGGAACACAGAGCAGCAACCCACTCAAACATGCCTGACCTCATATGATTGTGACAAGATGAAGAGAAGAAAAGGAACCACAGGTTAATCAGGACAACACCCTTAATGCAGAGGTTGGAAATCTCAAAGGGGACAGGACACACTGCAGGCAAAGAGCGCATATGCGGTCTCCCCATCCATGTGATCCTGACCCATGCAGGTATGGTGAGACCCACACAGTCCCCGCACCCTATACCTGGGGCCACACATCCACACTCACCAGGGTGACCCACCTCCCCAGACCCCTCCACCTGGGTCACATGTCCACAGTCCCAGGGTGACCTCACCTCCCCAGACCCTGCACCTGGGGTCACACGTCCCCTTGGTCAGGACACCATGGCTCTGCAAGGGGCTCCCCCAATGTGGAAACAAGCTGGGTCCCTGGGACCTCCTGGGATGGGAAAAAGTGTCAGGTGTGTCTCCTTTCCCCACACTTGTCCCAGAGGAGTCCTCCTCTCCTCACTTTGGTTCTGTGTGATTTTAACTGTTTGTACAGCTTTCATACTAGAGTTGAACACACGACCCTGGTGCTGGCATGCTCAGTCCTTTCTCGTCTCACTTACATGTTGAGAAAACATACAGGACAGCAGGGCTGAAAGCCGAGGGGCAGCTCTGGACTCTGCTGAGTAGGGACGGTAGACTGGAGGGAGAGCTCAGCAGCAGCCTCAGCTGTCACCCATCGGCTTTTTGCCCGACCTGCGTGCCCTGCAATCAATTCAGCAGCTAAACCTGCTTCCCTATGCACCATGCACGTGCTGGTAAATTGGAATTATTGCCAGGTAGTCCTCCTGAGGATTCTCCATGAGCCCCAGGGAAGGTGAACCTTGCAGGGATTAAGACTAAGGCCCCGACCATAGCACTGACCCTTGGGAGGACCAGGTCACCACACTCAGAAGAGAGGCTGTTACGTAGACAAGCCCACCTCAGCTCCAGACCCCAGACATCTAAGCACTGACATTCAGATGCAGGCACGGAGCTTCCCAGTACTGAGGCCAGGCCGGGTCTCTACCCAGGTCCCCATAGTCCTAGCGTACACAGAACATGGTCAGGTCTAAATCTTCTTATTATAGACAACACATGGTCAGCTCTAAACATAATCAGTAGACAGGACATGCAGAGGTCTAAATCTACCATGTAGACACAACTTGATCATGTTTAAACTAGCTTAGGGCTGATCTCATAGGGGGTACAGATCACACACATGGGTCTCTCATCTTTGGACACCCACATCAGGAAACTGAACAAAATCTTTGTCATTAAACATTTCAACAGGTAAAACAGAAATGTTCCCAATTTCTCTGGCCACCTGATGGTCAGGATCCACGGGCGAGCCACGAACTTCTTAGAGTGCAGCCCAGTCTGCTGCCAGGACAGACAAGAAGTGGCCTGATTCCAGCCTCCCAGGCTTCCAGAAGGAGGCGGCCACACTGCAAGCCAGGTCAGGAGAGTCCTGCATGGTCCGGGCCGAGAGATCCGGTCTGTCCTTTCGGCTGGCCGATTCCGGGCGGGGCGCTCAGGGCCGCTGAGAGCCCTGCACTCAGGTCCTGCTTCCCTGCAGCGTGTGCGTGTGCGTGTGTGTGTGCGTGTGTGTGTGTGTGTGTGTAGAGGGGGCAGTGGCTGACGGCTCCCATGGTTCCCAACCCGGGCACCGCGCTGTCTTCGAGGGGAGGCACGGGGAGAGGTAGGGGCACAGAAGCCGTTGGAGAGGAGAACCCACCGCGGAACTCCTTGCAAACTGGCTCGCCCCACCCGGAGACCCGCCTGCCCATCGTGGGCCGCATGTCGCCCCCCAGTCCCCCGCCCCCGAGGGCAGGGTGACTGCTCTTTCAACAGCACAGGGTCTCACATGAAGGAGACCCAGTGGGGACTGTCAGCCCCCAACTCCTGATGCTGTGTTTGGGGAGAATGAACCCCCTTGACTGGGTGATGAGACCCTGTGAGGAAAGAGGTGGCGGCCCGATCCAAGTCGGGGCCTGGCTGAGATATGAGAAAACAGGAGCCAAGGGCAGGGCCTGGAGGCCAGGCAAAGAGGAGGGGCACCCCCAGCCTTGGCCGGGCTCTCCTAACGGTGACATTGTTGCTTTAGGGGACCTAGGACAGGTGACTGAATGTAATGGGTGTCTAAACTGGACCCTGAATGCGGCTTAAAGAAGGTGTGAAGGATGTTACTGAGACAGTGACAGTTATTGGAAGACAAACTCTGTGTCAGGATATCCTGCTCCATCCATTTAAATCCCTGAGATCTGTGACCTTTACGTGGCTACGCAGGATTGTTAGAGCAGCTGCGTGCGGATATATCTGGGGCACAATTCAGTCTGCAGCCAACTTGCAAGTGGTTCCAGCAAACACACAGGTGTGCGCACAGGCAGGCACAGCACACACACAAACATATGCACGTGCACAGCACAAATATATTCACTCACTAGCATGTGAACACACATGCACCCATATGCCCATGCACACACTAATGTGTGCAAGTTCACATACCTATCCACATGCACAGCATATTTATGCAAACAGGCACATGCACACGCATAGCACACACACAGGGAATAAAGTGAATCCGTAAAGCATTAATTCCTGAACACAAGTGAAGCTGACATGTATTTTTCCCTTTTCTTAGCCTTGATGTTTTCCACAACAAAAAGTTTAAGAAAAAAGTTAATGGCAAATGACTTTTGATTCATAGGACTTTCTGATTTTATTCCACAAATATTATGACAGCAGAAATGAATGTAGATATTACATGTGTCCACTAATGGAAGAATGGAGAAGAAAAACACGGTCCATCAATAGAAGGGAATGCTATTCAGCCTAAAAAGGAAGTCAATTCTGACACAGGATGCAGCAGGGATGAACCTTGAGGGCATTATGCTCAGTGATGTAAGCTAGACACAAAAAAACAAACAGTGCTTGATCCACTCATACAAGGCCCCTAGAGCAGTCGGAAATATAGAGACATAAAGTAGGATGTGGAGGGCCAGAGGCTGAGGGAGGGACAATGGGGAGTGAGTGTTTAATGGGGACTGTTTCAATTTTGCAAGATGAAAAAGTTCTGGAGGATGATGGTGGTCAGGTTTGCACAACAGTGTGAATTACTTCCCGACCCTGAAATGTGCACTTAAAAATGGTTAAGATAGTACATTTTATGTTATGTGTACCAGACCACAATTTTTAAAACTTTTCCAAAAACAACAGGAAATAGTCCATGAATACCACAAGATGCACAACTTCACTAACAACAGAGGGATTAAAGCCATAAGAAAAATACTGTGCATACACCTACCAGAATGGCAGACATGAAAGACATAGTATCAAATATCAGCAGGATGTGGAGCAATGGAAAGCCTGGTACGCAACGGGGGGATGCAACCACTTCTGAAGCAATCGGGCCTCAGATAGCGAAGTCCGTGCACAGAGACCCACAGTGCTCCTCCCAGTTGAACACAAACCCACCAGCCCTGCACCAGGACACACGGACATGGACTGGCAGCCACAGGAGCCAAACCTGAAGGAACCTGAAGGCCATCACAGACGGATGCAGAAATGAACCATGCACGCTCCTATGAAGGAATATTCCACAGCAATGGAGTACATTTTGTTTAAAGGTAGTAAAACTATAAAAATTATTTTTTAAAGAAAACTATATTTACAAGATGAAAGAATCTATAATTCTGGCACCTAGGGATTGTCGAATGCTCCTAAAAACAGATTGCTGTGGAAACGTTTATTATAGGGAAATTGACATATTCTCTAGGAAGGACGCGGTGAATGGGCCTGCTACATTTTCTACATTGAAGACATGTACAGGTTTTGATTCTACTTCTGTTAAATCAAGTGGGGCTTCACTGGATTTCTGCTACTGCGGAGATAATCAAATTCTGGGTAGGGGTCAGGAGAAAATTAGTCATAGGTGTTCTTGTGTAGTAATTACTGTTGAAAGTGTAAATGATCCATTTACCAGTAAGACTGAGAATAGAATAACTGCTACATTACTTCATATGAGATGATCGTCTGTGCTATTGTTCCTGGAGCTCCAGTGAGTGAGTATTTTGAATGTGAAGTTCATCCAGATCTGAGGATGGAATAAATGGCTAGGTGTGATATGGCTAATAGAAATAATATGCGTACATTTATACTAATTAGTGGATAAGATATGGGAAGAGGAATTCATGTTGTGAGAGGCAGGGTTATGGCTAGCATTGGGGCAATAATATATAAATTGATGATGTTGATGGACATAGTGGTTCTTTAATAAGTAATTTGAATGCCTCAGCAATGGGTTGTAATCATCCATGGGGGCTGATGATTTTTGGCCCTTTCTGGATTTGTATATAGCCTAGGATTTTCCATTTGGTTAATTTGAGGAATGCTATGGTGAATTAAATTGGGTAATTTGTGAAAGAATGTTGATTATAAACATATTCTTAGGAAGAGGACTTGAACCAGTGCAGAAAAAGTTTCAGTTTTACATAATTACCGGGCTCTGCCAGCGTAACGAACCCTGTTCTACAGTAGGGTATGTATAAATTAATTGAATGTAGATTATATCATCATGTAGTTTGAAGACATTTTGTAAAGGAAGCCGTATTGCTCTTGTCCTTTCATACTGGAAGAAATCTGCAATAGACAGAAACCAACCAGGATGACTCCAGTCTGAACTCAGATCACGTGAGACTTTAATCGTTGAACAAACAGACAATTAATAGCAGTTATACCGTTGAAATGTCGTGATCCAGCATCAAGGTCATAAACCATATTGCCCATATGAACTCCAGAATACAATTACACTGTTATCCCTAGGAAAACTTGTTCCATTGACCAGTGTTTTAGAAGAACAGGTGATAAAGCATTTTGACTAGCTGGCCTAAATTTTAATCACTCAGAAGCGGTTTTATTCTCCCAAAAATAAATGGCGCATGGGCTCAAGACACACCTGCTTCAGTAGTTGTGGCGTGCAGACTCAGTAGTTGTGGCCCAATGGCTTAGTTGTTCCGTGGCACGTGAGATCTTCCCGGACCGGGGATCGAACCGGGTCCCCTGCATTGGCAGGCGAATTCTTAATCACTGCATCACCAGGGAAGTCCCAGATTCGCAGTCTCCCTTTTAATATACCTTAAGCCCAAAGAATCCATGGAAAATTGTTAGAGAAAATAAGGCAATAAAATATTGTAAGGACTATAACAGAAGCATATAGTACACAGTTCATATAGACACATCCCAAGCAGTTACAAAGTATATTAAAAGGGAGGCTGCAATTTTAAAAGAATAAGAAAAATTATACCCACAAACTCCCAATCTTTCCTGAAACGTTGCAATCTGAAACCCTATTGTAGGAAGCAGAAGATTCCAGGAGATAGTCTACAAATGAAGGACTCCAAACCCTGTGGTTGGATAAGGAATTCTGGAAGGAAGGTATCCTCACCCAAGGAGAGCAGGTTCCTATACTTCTCTAACATCACATCCCTGTACAATTCCCATTGATCTTGGTCCAGGCATTCTCACTCCTCTTGACAGAAATCTATGGCCACATCCTGGAATGTCAGCAGTCCCTGAAATTAAACGTACACATGCCATGTGGCCACGGGAAGAGTTCATAATATGACCCAAGAAGAAAACAGCAAGTTAAGAGAAGGTTTTAATTTAGAAGAGTCTCTTCAATTATCCACTAATATATATATATATATATATATATATATATATATATATATATATATATATATAATTTTTTTTTTACAAAGTAACTTTCTCTACCTTATTTCTAACTACAAGAAAAGAGTATGGCATGTGATCCACAAAACCAGTATAGAGACTATACTTGTCTGGAAAAGAAATGATAAAATGATGGTTTCAACACAGGCATATGCATTTTTGAGTGTTTTATTTATATCAAACTGGATAAAATGTGTGTATTTCTCATAGAGAAAAGACCTGTCGAGGTAGAAATGTACCTTTCAACTATTCATGGGTACACGAGTACACTGGGGAGATTGTAAAAGTGCAGCTTGTGATTCAGTAGGTCCGGTGGGCCTGAGTTCTATTTTTTTAACAAGCTGATTTTTAACTAGTGATGCCACAGTCTCTGATTCATTAACCACAACTGTGAATATCAGAGACATAATTAGAAAGGTAAAAATTCACATTTAATTTTGAACTTAAAGTGTTTTATCGATTTACACCTTTAATAGAATAGTGAGCACAGCAGCAACAATCATTTGTGAGTATTTACTATAGACTGTGTATCTTTCTAATTTTTTTGTGTAGGATTCCAGGAAAAAGGCCTGGGCTGCGGCCACAATGGGCGTGGCCCCCAGGCCGGGCCGCCCCTCCAGGACCCCCGACGGGGCCCTGCGCTCCTGGCGGCTCCCTCCCCCGCCGCCCCGCTCCCTCCCGGAAGGCCTCGGGGCAGAGCGGTCCCACCCACTGCGCGCTGAACAGAGCCCGCGTTTCCTCAGAGCTGGAACTCCCGGCTCAGGCGGGGTCTCTTCCCTCCGCCTTCACGGAACTGCCCCGGAGCCCGAGGGGAGGGCGACCTCACTGAGGCTGCCGTCTCTGGAGGTGCCCCGGCGGCCGAAGCCATGACAGTCGCGGGGACGGCGGGCCGGGTAAGTGGGCGCCGACCCTCCGCCTGGTCCGGTGCCCGGGCGGCAGCACAAGACCAGCTTCTGAGGGGCAGGGGTTCGCTGCCACCCGCCGCTGCTGTGCAGAAAGAGCGGCCTCCAGCGTCTGGTCCCCGGGAAATTCGGTCCGTCCTCTCGCCCCTGCCCTCATCCTGGCTCGCGAGGCCTGGTGGGCGTGAGGAGGGGGTCGGCCTGAGCGTCCTGAGGGGAAACGGGGCAAGGGAGGCGCAGGGTCCGGTTGCAGCGTCAGCGCCCCTCTTCCCGACTGCGGGGAAAGCGGCTGAAAACTCCTCCCGAGGCGCGCAGGCCCCTTATTCAGCCGAGTCCCTCTGCGCTCCTTCCTCCCTGAGCTAAAGTACCGGGGGGAGGGGACAGGGCAGGGAACTGGCGCAGGTAATGGGGAACATCCAAAGGTGATTGTTAACTAAGGAAAACCAGCTCTCCCAAGGTGAGGAATGCGGCGCTTTTCTTTGCCTGGGCTCACTGAATTCCTTCCTTTGATATGCACCTCAGCTCTCTGGCGCCTGCATTCTGTATTTGCATATCCTGAGTGCCTCAGGGCCCGCCGGCTCACATTGGAGGGCTGCAAGTGCTGAAGACTGTGACATCCTTTGTTTACTGATAGGGCAAGAAATAGTCCATTTCTCACAGGCTTGAGGGGCAGACAGTGCAAAAAAGTCAGAGAATCTCACTCGGCCTGTACTTTGGTTTACATATAGATAATATTTATACTTAACTGTGCTAATAGAGGTTCTCAAGTCCAATCAACTTGTACTACTGCCCTCTATGTATCAATTTCATCAATATCATAAGATAAATGCCTATAGAATTGACTTAATCCATTTAAATAGGATAATGATTTTGAAAGGAAACATAATAGAAATATAACAACGAAACCTTTACCACTAAAGGCTGGGTCTGGAACACCCTAAATAAATGTTCCATTGTTAAAATATTGAAAGATGTAGTCAATAGAAATATCAACAAAAATGACAAATAATAAGGGTAGCAGAATGTTGAAATGTTCTATCTTTATCATTAAAGTGGCAGAAAATCATTTATTAGTAGGCACTGGGGGCAGAAGATGCCTGATTTTATATCTGTGTCATATTTGTGCAGTTGTTTCAACAAGTAACTTAAAGACAAAATGGAAAGACAAGGAGGTTTGTGCCTGAGATCATGTTGATGTGAAACCAGGGATGGCCACCTTGTGCCAGGTGAGTTAAGTTTACCTGGCAGGTAGACCGCAGAGCTCCTGGGAAGCAAGGGTTGGAATTTTTCTGCTGGGTGCCCCTTAGGTTCTGTGACTTGACTGACTGTGAGTCATGTTTCGGGAAAGACCTGATCACAGGAAAAGGGTGGGAATAGAGTGATTTGGGGAGCAGCTAACAACATTCATCACAGCTCACGGCCTGAATGAATTTTAAAGAAACAGGAAAACAAATGCTTCTTATGGAATCAGAGAATGTGAGGGCTGGACAATCCCAGAAAATGAGGAACACCCATCCCATTTTCCAGATGACAAAACAGAGGTCCAGCAAGGTGAAATCCCTCACCCAAGTTGCACCCGTCTCTCCTCCCCACTACGTGGTTCATGAAAGCAGGACTCTTCCTGTCTTGACCACTGCTGAACCCCAAAAAGGGCCAGGCATCTAGCAGCTGCTCCAAAAATTTGGGTTGACTGTAGGAACAATGCTATTTCTTTCTTTCTCACTCTTATTCAGGATTGTGCCAAGAACTCCCCAGGTTGCAATGTAATTCGATAAATGTAAATATTAATTGAGTTTTGTTGTGATGAGGACTTAGGCTTTGAAGGTAACAGACTTGGTTCAGATCCTGGTTCTGCCACTCCATAGCTGTTTGGCTTTGGGAAAATTACTAAACCTCTCTGAGATTATTTCCTCCTTTGTAAAGTGGGGATAAATCTCTCTGAGCCAGCAGAGCAGCTGCATGAGAGATGTGCACTAAATATTGGTCTTTCTCACTCTCCTACGCCATCTCTCTGTTCTTCCCAGAGAAGCTGTACAGAAGGATATAGTACTTTTGTTTAAAATAGTTAACGAATTAATTAATTAATTTGTTTTTGGCTGCGTTGGGTCTTCGTTGCTATGCGCAGGCTTTGCCTAGTTGCGGCAAGCGGGGGCTACTCTTTGTTGCGGTGCGCGGGCTTCTCATTGCGGTGGCTTCTCTTGCTAGCCTTAACCCCAATGCTAGCCTTAACCCTGGCTCTCACAACATGAATTCCTCTTCCCATATCTTATCCACTAATTAATATAAATGTAGGCATGTTATTTCTATTAGCCATATCACACCTAGCCATTTGCTCCATCCTCAGATCTGGATGAACTTCACATTCAAAATACTCACTCACTGGAGCTCTAGGAGCAATAGCACAGACAATCATCTCATATGAAGTAATGTAGCAGTTATTCTATTCTCAGTCTTACTGATAAATGGATCATTTACACTTTCAACAGTAATTATTACACAAGAACACCTATGACTAATTTTCTCCTGACCCCTACCCAGAATTTGATTATCTCGGCAGTAGCCGAAATCCAACGAAGCCCCACTTGATTAAACGGAAGTAGCATCAAAACCTGTATATGTCTTCAATGTAGAAAATGTAGCAGGCCCATTCACCCCGTCCCTCCTAGAGAATATGTCAATTTCCCTATAATAAACATTTCCACAGCAATCTATTTTTAGGAGCATTCGACAATCCCTAGGTGCCAGAATTATATACAGCCCAAGTCATCATTAAACACATCTAACAATCTCCTTTCTATGAATTTGAGCCTCCTACCTACAATTTTGATATGATCAACGCATACATCTCTTATAAAAAGTATTTTACGACTAACATTAACCCTATGTATATGAGAGTTTTCACTAATTGTCATCATACCAGGCAACCCACCACAAATTTAAGAAATATGTCTGACAAAAGAGTTACTTTGATAGAGTAAATCACAGAGGTTTCAATGCTCTTATTCCTGGAATTGAATTCTTCCTAATAATTTTACATTCTCCATGCTACCTACCACATTACACCACATGCTATATAGTAAAGTTCTCTAAGTAAGCTTCAGGCCCATACCCCCAAAATATTTTTGTATATCCTTCCTGTGCTAATAAACTCTCATTGTTTTTACCATCATTCTACTGACCATTTTCTCAGGAAATATAATTGTATAACAAGCTCACACTGGTTAATGGTATCCCCATTCTAATAAAAAACATGAACCCATAAGCTACAGAAGCATCCAACAAATATTTCCTAAAACAGTCCACCACATCAATACTACTTATAATGGCTATTATCATTAATCTAATATACTCTGGTCAAAGAGCACAATGAATAACAAGAATCTTTAATCCAGCAGCATCCACCCTCATGACAATCGCCCTTGTCACAAAAGTAGGACTTTCCCCATTTCACTTCTGAGTGCCTGAAGTCACACGAGGCATCCCATGAACAGCAGACCTGATGCTATCAACATGACAAAATTGCACCCCTATCAGTTTTATACCACAGGTCACCTTCCATCAACCTAAATATACTATTAATCATAGTGATATTACAAATCATAGCTGGAGGCTGAGGCAGACTTCGCCATACTCACCTGGAAAATATTACACCCTCCTCATCAATTGCCCATATAGGATGAATAACAGCTATTATAATGTATATTCAGATTATAACAATCCTAAACATACTAATTTATATCATAACAACACTATCTTCTTCTTATTTATGCCCAGATCATGTACTACAAGAGTATCATTATCACACACATGAGATAAAACACCTCCCATCACAATCATTTTCCTCACCATTATAGTATCATTAGGACATCGCCCATCACTATCAGGCTTTCTACCCAAATGAATAATTATCCAAGAGATAACAAAAACGACAACATCATTCTACCAACACTAATAACCATCATAGCAGTCCTCAGCATATATTTCTACTTGCAGCTAACATACTCCACATCACTAACTATATTCCCTTCATTAAACAACACAAACACAAAACAATTTGAACATACAAAGAAATAACCTTCCTATCATTACCAATCATAATACCCACACGGTTACTACACACAACACCCATTCTATCGGTGCTGGACTAGGAATTTAGGTTAGTTCAGACCAAGAGCTTTCAAAACCCTAAACAAGTGAAATTTACTTAATTCCTAAAAATAAGGATTGCAAGACTTTATTCTACATCAATTGAATGTAAAGCAAACACTGTATTGAAGCCAAATCTTTACGAGATGGATGAGTTTTAACCCCAGGAAACTTTAGTTAACAGGCAAATCCTCTAGTCAACTGACTTCAGTCTACTTCTCCTTCATTTGAGAAAGAAAAAAAGAAAAAAAAAAAAGGCAGGATAATCACTGGCAGAATTGAAGCTGCTTCTCTGAAGTTACAATTCAATTTGTTGATTCACCACAGGGTTTGCCAGAAAGAGGGCTCAATCTCTGTCTTTAGATTTACAGTCTAATGCTAACTCAGTCATTTTACCTCTGTTCATACACTGCTGATTATTTTCAACAAATCACAAAGATATCGCCATTTTATATTTACTATTTGGTGCTTGAGCTGGAGTAGCAGGCAGCACCTTAATTATATTAATCCAGGCTGAGCTATGCTGACCTGGACCGCTACTTGGAGATGCCCAAATCTGTAAGGTTGTCATAACAGTCCCTGCACTTGTAATAATTTTCTTTATAGCTGTACCCGTTATGATTGCAGGCTTTGAAAACTGACTTGGGCCACTAAGAACTCGGACACCTGAAGTAGCATTTCCCCCAATAAATCATATAAACTTTTGACTACTTCCCCCATCATTCTTACTCCTACTCATATCACCAATAGTAGAAGCTGGTTCTGGTACCAGTGGGACGGTGTATTCAGCTCTAGCCTGCAATCTGGCCCATGCAGGAGCCTCTGTCGACCTAACTGTTTTCTCCTTACATTTAGCAGGTGTCTCCTCAATTCTTGGTATTATTACTTTTATTACTATAGTCTTTAATACAAAACCAGCAGTCATATCCCAATACCAAACACCATTATTTGTTTAATCTTCCCCAACTATAGCCATATTACTATAATTACCAATCTCAGTCCAAGCAGCCAGAATTGCCATGCTGTTAAGAGATAGAAATCTAAACACTACTTTCTTTGACCCTGCAGGAGGAGACCGAATCCTATACCAACACCTCTTTTGATACTTTGCTCACCCTGAAGTCTGTATTCATGGCCTTACAGGGTTTGTTATAAACTCACATAGCGTTACATACTATTTAGGACAAAAATTGCCTTTCAGCTATCTGGGAATAGTATGAGTCATGTCCACTGGTTTTTTAGGAGTTCTCTTGTGGGCCCATCATATGTTTACCATAGGGATAGCTGTGGACTCAGGAGCATACTTTGCATCAGCTACCGTAATTACTTCTATCCCTACAGGAGTAAAAGTATCTAGCTGATTAGCAACTCTTTATTTAATTTTTCTTTTTCTTTTCTTTTTTTTTTTTTTTTTTGGCTGAGTTGGGTCTTGGTTGCTGCGCATGGGCTTTCTCTGGTTGCGGTGAGCGGCAGGTACTCTTCGTTGCGGTGTGCGGCCCTTTCATTGCAGTGGCTTCTCTTGTTGCAGAGCACGGCCTCTAGGCGCGTGGGCTTCAGTAGTTGTGGCTTGCGGGCTCTAGAGGGCAGGCTCAGTAGTTGTGGCACACGGGCTTTTTGCTCCGCGGCATGTGGGATCTTCCCAGACAAGGGCTCGAACCCGTGTTCCCTGCATTGGCAGACGAATTCTTAACCACTGCGTCACCAGGGAAGTCCCTGGTTAGCAACTGTTCACGGAGGTCATACTATATGACCTCCCACTATATTATGAGTTTTAGGCTTTAGTTTTTCTTTTTACAGTAGGTGGTTTGACAGGAATCATCTTAGTCAACTCATCCCCAGACATTGCCCTCCAGGATACATACTATGTAGTAGCACACTTCCATGACCTAATGTCCATGGGAGCAGTCTTCACTATTATAGGAGGCTTTCTACACTGATTCCCACTATTCTCAGGTTATACAGTTAACTCAGCATGAGCAAAAATTCACTTCACAAGTATATTTGTAGTCGTAAATATGACTTCCTGCAGCACTTTCGTGGCCTCTCAGGGATGTCACTACGTTAGTCTGAGTACCCTGAGGCACACACAACATGAAATATTTTGTCTTTAGGCTCATTCATCTCAGTAGCAGCAGTAATGCTAATAATCTTCATACTTTGAAAAGCATTTGTGTCTAAACAAGAAGTCTTAGCAGTGGAAATTGCTACTCCTAACCTAGAATGGTTACACGGATGTCCTCCACCATATCCTACGTTTCAAGATCCTACCTATGTAAATGTAAAATAAGGAAGGACTCAAGTCCTTTTCAACCAGTTTCAAGCCAACACCATAACAATTATGTCTTCCTCAATAAATGAGATAAAAGTAAAAAGTGATGTAGCTTTGTCAAAGTTAAATGATAGGCTAAAATCCTGTATATGACTAAGGCATATCAATTTCATCTAGGCTCTCAAGATACAACATCACCGATTATGGAAGAACTTTTACATTTTCTTCATCACACATTAATAGTGATTTTTAAAATAAGTTCTCTAGTCCTCTATATCATTTCACTAATATTGACATCTAAACTCATATGCATACAATAGATGCACAGGTAGAGAAAATGTGAACAATTTACTAGCTATTATTGTAATCTTAATTGCCCTATCATCATTGTGAATCCTTTACATGATACATGAAATCAATAACTCTTCCCAAACCATAAAAAACTATGGGTCCGTAACGATACTGAAGCTACAAATACACAGATTACGAAGATTTAAATGTTGACTCCTCTGTAATCCCCACATCAGAGCTAAAACCAGGAGAATAATGACTAATAGAAGTCAACAACCGAGTAGTTAGGGATAGTCATTGAATATTAGTTTCATCTGAAATTGTTGTACACTCCGGAGTTGTTCCTTCTCAGGCCTAAAAGGAGCTGCTATCCCAGGACGCCTAACTTAAAGAATCCTAATATCAACAGGACCCGGCCTATGTTGTGGACAAGAGAGCTCGTTTTCCTGAGTTCAAAGACAGGACAGAGGGATATGTCTGAGATATGGGGTGAATCTGCAGCCCATGGGGATGCACTCTCCAAGCTCCAGTATAGGAATGGGGCCTCTAGGGTCCCAGGCCACCCACCATGCCCTCTGGAGCAGGATCTGGGCAACATTCCCTGTCAGTGATGAGGCAGCCCTAGCACCTGTCACGGCCCGATGTCGTGTCCTATGTGGGCCCCATGCTCTTGGGACCACACCCCACACTCTGCAGGTCCATGCTACAGGGTCCTTCATGCCTCAGGAGTAGAGACCACACAGCAAGCAGTTCCCTCCCCAACCAGCAGGAGGAGGGGAGGAGAGCAGGGACACCAGGGGACTCTCACTCAGACAACAACACCCCAGCGGTGCCAGCGGGGACAGTGATGATGCAGATGAGGCACAGACCAAGAGATGGGACCAGAGGACCCAAAAGGCAGCTGGTCAGGTCCTGGCTCACCTGCACCCCGGACACCTTTGTCCCGCATACACCCCCTTCCTCATACACCCTCTCCTTAAATGCAGATTCTTCAGATGCGAACAGGCAGAGCTTCAGACTGAAAGTCAGCTCTTCCAAAATGACCCGTCAGCAAACACTGCAGGATTCCACTCCAGTGGGTGCCCTGCAGTCGACAACTCAGGGACTGAAGTGGATATCGGTGCCAGGGGCAGTGGGAGGGAATGGGGAATGAGACTTTCATGGTTGTGGAATTTTGGTTTTGCAGGACGAAAAGTTCTACTGATGGTGGTGATGGCTCCACGAGAAAGTGAATCTATCTGATGCCTCAGAAACGTGCACTTAAAATGGTGATGATGGTAAAGGGTATGTGACGTGTGTTTTATTTCACTTAAAATAAATTCTTAAAATAATGTCTTGTTAATTGAGATTCCATTTCGACTCCCCTTCATCACAAATGTCGGAGGCCCAGACACAGTCCCCTACCTTAGGGGCCATCACGGTACCCTCACAGAGCACGTGGGAGACCATTCATAGGGGGGGCTAGTCTGTGCTCACCTGACCTCTGTCCAGGGGGACCCAGGCAGTGGTGACCCCCATAGATTAGACATATGATATGCTATAGTATTAATACGACACCACCAAGTGTTGTCACTCACCGGAACACAGAGCAGCAACCCACTCAAACATGCCTGACCTCATATGATTGTGACAAGATGAAGAGAAGAAAAGGAACCACAGGTTAATCAGGACAACACCCTTAATGCAGAGGTTGGAAATCTCAAAGGGGACAGGACACACTGCAGGCAAAGAGCGCATATGCGGTCTCCCCATCCATGTGATCCTGACCCATGCAGGTATGGTGAGACCCACACAGTCCCCGCACCCTATACCTGGGGCCACACATCCACACTCACCAGGGTGACCCACCTCCCCAGACCCCTCCACCTGGGTCACATGTCCACAGTCCCAGGGTGACCTCACCTCCCCAGACCCTGCACCTGGGGTCACACGTCCCCTTGGTCAGGACACCATGGCTCTGCAAGGGGCTCCCCCAATGTGGAAACAAGCTGGGTCCCTGGGACCTCCTGGGATGGGAAAAAGTGTCAGGTGTGTCTCCTTTCCCCACACTTGTCCCAGAGGAGTCCTCCTCTCCTCACTTTGGTTCTGTGTGATTTTAACTGTTTGTACAGCTTTCATACTAGAGTTGAACACACGACCCTGGTGCTGGCATGCTCAGTCCTTTCTCGTCTCACTTACATGTTGAGAAAACATACAGGACAGCAGGGCTGAAAGCCGAGGGGCAGCTCTGGACTCTGCTGAGTAGGGACGGTAGACTGGAGGGAGAGCTCAGCAGCAGCCTCAGCTGTCACCCATCGGCTTTTTGCCCGACCTGCGTGCCCTGCAATCAATTCAGCAGCTAAACCTGCTTCCCTATGCACCATGCACGTGCTGGTAAATTGGAATTATTGCCAGGTAGTCCTCCTGAGGATTCTCCATGAGCCCCAGGGAAGGTGAACCTTGCAGGGATTAAGACTAAGGCCCCGACCATAGCACTGACCCTTGGGAGGACCAGGTCACCACACTCAGAAGAGAGGCTGTTACGTAGACAAGCCCACCTCAGCTCCAGACCCCAGACATCTAAGCACTGACATTCAGATGCAGGCACGGAGCTTCCCAGTACTGAGGCCAGGCCGGGTCTCTACCCAGGTCCCCATAGTCCTAGCGTACACAGAACATGGTCAGGTCTAAATCTTCTTATTATAGACAACACATGGTCAGCTCTAAACATAATCAGTAGACAGGACATGCAGAGGTCTAAATCTACCATGTAGACACAACTTGATCATGTTTAAACTAGCTTAGGGCTGATCTCATAGGGGGTACAGATCACACACATGGGTCTCTCATCTTTGGACACCCACATCAGGAAACTGAACAAAATCTTTGTCATTAAACATTTCAACAGGTAAAACAGAAATGTTCCCAATTTCTCTGGCCACCTGATGGTCAGGATCCACGGGCGAGCCACGAACTTCTTAGAGTGCAGCCCAGTCTGCTGCCAGGACAGACAAGAAGTGGCCTGATTCCAGCCTCCCAGGCTTCCAGAAGGAGGCGGCCACACTGCAAGCCAGGTCAGGAGAGTCCTGCATGGTCCGGGCCGAGAGATCCGGTCTGTCCTTTCGGCTGGCCGATTCCGGGCGGGGCGCTCAGGGCCGCTGAGAGCCCTGCACTCAGGTCCTGCTTCCCTGCAGCGTGTGCGTGTGCGTGTGTGTGTGCGTGTGTGTGTGTGTGTGTGTAGAGGGGGCAGTGGCTGACGGCTCCCATGGTTCCCAACCCGGGCACCGCGCTGTCTTCGAGGGGAGGCACGGGGAGAGGTAGGGGCACAGAAGCCGTTGGAGAGGAGAACCCACCGCGGAACTCCTTGCAAACTGGCTCGCCCCACCCGGAGACCCGCCTGCCCATCGTGGGCCGCATGTCGCCCCCCAGTCCCCCGCCCCCGAGGGCAGGGTGACTGCTCTTTCAACAGCACAGGGTCTCACATGAAGGAGACCCAGTGGGGACTGTCAGCCCCCAACTCCTGATGCTGTGTTTGGGGAGAATGAACCCCCTTGACTGGGTGATGAGACCCTGTGAGGAAAGAGGTGGCGGCCCGATCCAAGTCGGGGCCTGGCTGAGATATGAGAAAACAGGAGCCAAGGGCAGGGCCTGGAGGCCAGGCAAAGAGGAGGGGCACCCCCAGCCTTGGCCGGGCTCTCCTAACGGTGACATTGTTGCTTTAGGGGACCTAGGACAGGTGACTGAATGTAATGGGTGTCTAAACTGGACCCTGAATGCGGCTTAAAGAAGGTGTGAAGGATGTTACTGAGACAGTGACAGTTATTGGAAGACAAACTCTGTGTCAGGATATCCTGCTCCATCCATTTAAATCCCTGAGATCTGTGACCTTTACGTGGCTACGCAGGATTGTTAGAGCAGCTGCGTGCGGATATATCTGGGGCACAATTCAGTCTGCAGCCAACTTGCAAGTGGTTCCAGCAAACACACAGGTGTGCGCACAGGCAGGCACAGCACACACACAAACATATGCACGTGCACAGCACAAATATATTCACTCACTAGCATGTGAACACACATGCACCCATATGCCCATGCACACACTAATGTGTGCAAGTTCACATACCTATCCACATGCACAGCATATTTATGCAAACAGGCACATGCACACGCATAGCACACACACAGGGAATAAAGTGAATCCGTAAAGCATTAATTCCTGAACACAAGTGAAGCTGACATGTATTTTTCCCTTTTCTTAGCCTTGATGTTTTCCACAACAAAAAGTTTAAGAAAAAAGTTAATGGCAAATGACTTTTGATTCATAGGACTTTCTGATTTTATTCCACAAATATTATGACAGCAGAAATGAATGTAGATATTACATGTGTCCACTAATGGAAGAATGGAGAAGAAAAACACGGTCCATCAATAGAAGGGAATGCTATTCAGCCTAAAAAGGAAGTCAATTCTGACACAGGATGCAGCAGGGATGAACCTTGAGGGCATTATGCTCAGTGATGTAAGCTAGACACAAAAAAACAAACAGTGCTTGATCCACTCATACAAGGCCCCTAGAGCAGTCGGAAATATAGAGACATAAAGTAGGATGTGGAGGGCCAGAGGCTGAGGGAGGGACAATGGGGAGTGAGTGTTTAATGGGGACTGTTTCAATTTTGCAAGATGAAAAAGTTCTGGAGGATGATGGTGGTCAGGTTTGCACAACAGTGTGAATTACTTCCCGACCCTGAAATGTGCACTTAAAAATGGTTAAGATAGTACATTTTATGTTATGTGTACCAGACCACAATTTTTAAAACTTTTCCAAAAACAACAGGAAATAGTCCATGAATACCACAAGATGCACAACTTCACTAACAACAGAGGGATTAAAGCCATAAGAAAAATACTGTGCATACACCTACCAGAATGGCAGACATGAAAGACATAGTATCAAATATCAGCAGGATGTGGAGCAATGGAAAGCCTGGTACGCAACGGGGGGATGCAACCACTTCTGAAGCAATCGGGCCTCAGATAGCGAAGTCCGTGCACAGAGACCCACAGTGCTCCTCCCAGTTGAACACAAACCCACCAGCCCTGCACCAGGACACACGGACATGGACTGGCAGCCACAGGAGCCAAACCTGAAGGAACCTGAAGGCCATCACAGACGGATGCAGAAATGAACCATGCACGCTCCTATGAAGGAATATTCCACAGCAATGGAGTACATTTTGTTTAAAGGTAGTAAAACTATAAAAATTATTTTTTAAAGAAAACTATATTTACAAGATGAAAGAATCTATAATTCTGGCACCTAGGGATTGTCGAATGCTCCTAAAAACAGATTGCTGTGGAAACGTTTATTATAGGGAAATTGACATATTCTCTAGGAAGGACGCGGTGAATGGGCCTGCTACATTTTCTACATTGAAGACATGTACAGGTTTTGATTCTACTTCTGTTAAATCAAGTGGGGCTTCACTGGATTTCTGCTACTGCGGAGATAATCAAATTCTGGGTAGGGGTCAGGAGAAAATTAGTCATAGGTGTTCTTGTGTAGTAATTACTGTTGAAAGTGTAAATGATCCATTTACCAGTAAGACTGAGAATAGAATAACTGCTACATTACTTCATATGAGATGATCGTCTGTGCTATTGTTCCTGGAGCTCCAGTGAGTGAGTATTTTGAATGTGAAGTTCATCCAGATCTGAGGATGGAATAAATGGCTAGGTGTGATATGGCTAATAGAAATAATATGCGTACATTTATACTAATTAGTGGATAAGATATGGGAAGAGGAATTCATGTTGTGAGAGGCAGGGTTATGGCTAGCATTGGGGCAATAATATATAAATTGATGATGTTGATGGACATAGTGGTTCTTTAATAAGTAATTTGAATGCCTCAGCAATGGGTTGTAATCATCCATGGGGGCTGATGATTTTTGGCCCTTTCTGGATTTGTATATAGCCTAGGATTTTCCATTTGGTTAATTTGAGGAATGCTATGGTGAATTAAATTGGGTAATTTGTGAAAGAATGTTGATTATAAACATATTCTTAGGAAGAGGACTTGAACCAGTGCAGAAAAAGTTTCAGTTTTACATAATTACCGGGCTCTGCCAGCGTAACGAACCCTGTTCTACAGTAGGGTATGTATAAATTAATTGAATGTAGATTATATCATCATGTAGTTTGAAGACATTTTGTAAAGGAAGCCGTATTGCTCTTGTCCTTTCATACTGGAAGAAATCTGCAATAGACAGAAACCAACCAGGATGACTCCAGTCTGAACTCAGATCACGTGAGACTTTAATCGTTGAACAAACAGACAATTAATAGCAGTTATACCGTTGAAATGTCGTGATCCAGCATCAAGGTCATAAACCATATTGCCCATATGAACTCCAGAATACAATTACACTGTTATCCCTAGGAAAACTTGTTCCATTGACCAGTGTTTTAGAAGAACAGGTGATAAAGCATTTTGACTAGCTGGCCTAAATTTTAATCACTCAGAAGCGGTTTTATTCTCCCAAAAATAAATGGCGCATGGGCTCAAGACACACCTGCTTCAGTAGTTGTGGCGTGCAGACTCAGTAGTTGTGGCCCAATGGCTTAGTTGTTCCGTGGCACGTGAGATCTTCCCGGACCGGGGATCGAACCGGGTCCCCTGCATTGGCAGGCGAATTCTTAATCACTGCATCACCAGGGAAGTCCCAGATTCGCAGTCTCCCTTTTAATATACCTTAAGCCCAAAGAATCCATGGAAAATTGTTAGAGAAAATAAGGCAATAAAATATTGTAAGGACTATAACAGAAGCATATAGTACACAGTTCATATAGACACATCCCAAGCAGTTACAAAGTATATTAAAAGGGAGGCTGCAATTTTAAAAGAATAAGAAAAATTATACCCACAAACTCCCAATCTTTCCTGAAACGTTGCAATCTGAAACCCTATTGTAGGAAGCAGAAGATTCCAGGAGATAGTCTACAAATGAAGGACTCCAAACCCTGTGGTTGGATAAGGAATTCTGGAAGGAAGGTATCCTCACCCAAGGAGAGCAGGTTCCTATACTTCTCTAACATCACATCCCTGTACAATTCCCATTGATCTTGGTCCAGGCATTCTCACTCCTCTTGACAGAAATCTATGGCCACATCCTGGAATGTCAGCAGTCCCTGAAATTAAACGTACACATGCCATGTGGCCACGGGAAGAGTTCATAATATGACCCAAGAAGAAAACAGCAAGTTAAGAGAAGGTTTTAATTTAGAAGAGTCTCTTCAATTATCCACTAATATATATATATATATATATATATATATATATATATATATATATATATATATATAATTTTTTTTTTACAAAGTAACTTTCTCTACCTTATTTCTAACTACAAGAAAAGAGTATGGCATGTGATCCACAAAACCAGTATAGAGACTATACTTGTCTGGAAAAGAAATGATAAAATGATGGTTTCAACACAGGCATATGCATTTTTGAGTGTTTTATTTATATCAAACTGGATAAAATGTGTGTATTTCTCATAGAGAA
Organism: Balaenoptera physalus; assembly: GCF_965194825.1. NCBI lineage: Eukaryota > Metazoa > Chordata > Mammalia > Artiodactyla > Balaenopteridae > Balaenoptera > Balaenoptera physalus. The sequence goes on along the minus strand of NW_028126537.1, from coordinate 817,091 downwards.
AAGACCTGTCGAGGTAGAAATGTACCTTTCAACTATTCATGGGTACACGAGTACACTGGGGAGATTGTAAAAGTGCAGCTTGTGATTCAGTAGGTCCGGTGGGCCTGAGTTCTATTTTTTTAACAAGCTGATTTTTAACTAGTGATGCCACAGTCTCTGATTCATTAACCACAACTGTGAATATCAGAGACATAATTAGAAAGGTAAAAATTCACATTTAATTTTGAACTTAAAGTGTTTTATCGATTTACACCTTTAATAGAATAGTGAGCACAGCAGCAACAATCATTTGTGAGTATTTACTATAGACTGTGTATCTTTCTAATTTTTTTGTGTAGGATTCCAGGAAAAAGGCCTGGGCTGCGGCCACAATGGGCGTGGCCCCCAGGCCGGGCCGCCCCTCCAGGACCCCCGACGGGGCCCTGCGCTCCTGGCGGCTCCCTCCCCCGCCGCCCCGCTCCCTCCCGGAAGGCCTCGGGGCAGAGCGGTCCCACCCACTGCGCGCTGAACAGAGCCCGCGTTTCCTCAGAGCTGGAACTCCCGGCTCAGGCGGGGTCTCTTCCCTCCGCCTTCACGGAACTGCCCCGGAGCCCGAGGGGAGGGCGACCTCACTGAGGCTGCCGTCTCTGGAGGTGCCCCGGCGGCCGAAGCCATGACAGTCGCGGGGACGGCGGGCCGGGTAAGTGGGCGCCGACCCTCCGCCTGGTCCGGTGCCCGGGCGGCAGCACAAGACCAGCTTCTGAGGGGCAGGGGTTCGCTGCCACCCGCCGCTGCTGTGCAGAAAGAGCGGCCTCCAGCGTCTGGTCCCCGGGAAATTCGGTCCGTCCTCTCGCCCCTGCCCTCATCCTGGCTCGCGAGGCCTGGTGGGCGTGAGGAGGGGGTCGGCCTGAGCGTCCTGAGGGGAAACGGGGCAAGGGAGGCGCAGGGTCCGGTTGCAGCGTCAGCGCCCCTCTTCCCGACTGCGGGGAAAGCGGCTGAAAACTCCTCCCGAGGCGCGCAGGCCCCTTATTCAGCCGAGTCCCTCTGCGCTCCTTCCTCCCTGAGCTAAAGTACCGGGGGGAGGGGACAGGGCAGGGAACTGGCGCAGGTAATGGGGAACATCCAAAGGTGATTGTTAACTAAGGAAAACCAGCTCTCCCAAGGTGAGGAATGCGGCGCTTTTCTTTGCCTGGGCTCACTGAATTCCTTCCTTTGATATGCACCTCAGCTCTCTGGCGCCTGCATTCTGTATTTGCATATCCTGAGTGCCTCAGGGCCCGCCGGCTCACATTGGAGGGCTGCAAGTGCTGAAGACTGTGACATCCTTTGTTTACTGATAGGGCAAGAAATAGTCCATTTCTCACAGGCTTGAGGGGCAGACAGTGCAAAAAAGTCAGAGAATCTCACTCGGCCTGTACTTTGGTTTACATATAGATAATATTTATACTTAACTGTGCTAATAGAGGTTCTCAAGTCCAATCAACTTGTACTACTGCCCTCTATGTATCAATTTCATCAATATCATAAGATAAATGCCTATAGAATTGACTTAATCCATTTAAATAGGATAATGATTTTGAAAGGAAACATAATAGAAATATAACAACGAAACCTTTACCACTAAAGGCTGGGTCTGGAACACCCTAAATAAATGTTCCATTGTTAAAATATTGAAAGATGTAGTCAATAGAAATATCAACAAAAATGACAAATAATAAGGGTAGCAGAATGTTGAAATGTTCTATCTTTATCATTAAAGTGGCAGAAAATCATTTATTAGTAGGCACTGGGGGCAGAAGATGCCTGATTTTATATCTGTGTCATATTTGTGCAGTTGTTTCAACAAGTAACTTAAAGACAAAATGGAAAGACAAGGAGGTTTGTGCCTGAGATCATGTTGATGTGAAACCAGGGATGGCCACCTTGTGCCAGGTGAGTTAAGTTTACCTGGCAGGTAGACCGCAGAGCTCCTGGGAAGCAAGGGTTGGAATTTTTCTGCTGGGTGCCCCTTAGGTTCTGTGACTTGACTGACTGTGAGTCATGTTTCGGGAAAGACCTGATCACAGGAAAAGGGTGGGAATAGAGTGATTTGGGGAGCAGCTAACAACATTCATCACAGCTCACGGCCTGAATGAATTTTAAAGAAACAGGAAAACAAATGCTTCTTATGGAATCAGAGAATGTGAGGGCTGGACAATCCCAGAAAATGAGGAACACCCATCCCATTTTCCAGATGACAAAACAGAGGTCCAGCAAGGTGAAATCCCTCACCCAAGTTGCACCCGTCTCTCCTCCCCACTACGTGGTTCATGAAAGCAGGACTCTTCCTGTCTTGACCACTGCTGAACCCCAAAAAGGGCCAGGCATCTAGCAGCTGCTCCAAAAATTTGGGTTGACTGTAGGAACAATGCTATTTCTTTCTTTCTCACTCTTATTCAGGATTGTGCCAAGAACTCCCCAGGTTGCAATGTAATTCGATAAATGTAAATATTAATTGAGTTTTGTTGTGATGAGGACTTAGGCTTTGAAGGTAACAGACTTGGTTCAGATCCTGGTTCTGCCACTCCATAGCTGTTTGGCTTTGGGAAAATTACTAAACCTCTCTGAGATTATTTCCTCCTTTGTAAAGTGGGGATAAATCTCTCTGAGCCAGCAGAGCAGCTGCATGAGAGATGTGCACTAAATATTGGTCTTTCTCACTCTCCTACGCCATCTCTCTGTTCTTCCCAGAGAAGCTGTACAGAAGGATATAGTACTTTTGTTTAAAATAGTTAACGAATTAATTAATTAATTTGTTTTTGGCTGCGTTGGGTCTTCGTTGCTATGCGCAGGCTTTGCCTAGTTGCGGCAAGCGGGGGCTACTCTTTGTTGCGGTGCGCGGGCTTCTCATTGCGGTGGCTTCTCTTGCTAGCCTTAACCCCAATGCTAGCCTTAACCCTGGCTCTCACAACATGAATTCCTCTTCCCATATCTTATCCACTAATTAATATAAATGTAGGCATGTTATTTCTATTAGCCATATCACACCTAGCCATTTGCTCCATCCTCAGATCTGGATGAACTTCACATTCAAAATACTCACTCACTGGAGCTCTAGGAGCAATAGCACAGACAATCATCTCATATGAAGTAATGTAGCAGTTATTCTATTCTCAGTCTTACTGATAAATGGATCATTTACACTTTCAACAGTAATTATTACACAAGAACACCTATGACTAATTTTCTCCTGACCCCTACCCAGAATTTGATTATCTCGGCAGTAGCCGAAATCCAACGAAGCCCCACTTGATTAAACGGAAGTAGCATCAAAACCTGTATATGTCTTCAATGTAGAAAATGTAGCAGGCCCATTCACCCCGTCCCTCCTAGAGAATATGTCAATTTCCCTATAATAAACATTTCCACAGCAATCTATTTTTAGGAGCATTCGACAATCCCTAGGTGCCAGAATTATATACAGCCCAAGTCATCATTAAACACATCTAACAATCTCCTTTCTATGAATTTGAGCCTCCTACCTACAATTTTGATATGATCAACGCATACATCTCTTATAAAAAGTATTTTACGACTAACATTAACCCTATGTATATGAGAGTTTTCACTAATTGTCATCATACCAGGCAACCCACCACAAATTTAAGAAATATGTCTGACAAAAGAGTTACTTTGATAGAGTAAATCACAGAGGTTTCAATGCTCTTATTCCTGGAATTGAATTCTTCCTAATAATTTTACATTCTCCATGCTACCTACCACATTACACCACATGCTATATAGTAAAGTTCTCTAAGTAAGCTTCAGGCCCATACCCCCAAAATATTTTTGTATATCCTTCCTGTGCTAATAAACTCTCATTGTTTTTACCATCATTCTACTGACCATTTTCTCAGGAAATATAATTGTATAACAAGCTCACACTGGTTAATGGTATCCCCATTCTAATAAAAAACATGAACCCATAAGCTACAGAAGCATCCAACAAATATTTCCTAAAACAGTCCACCACATCAATACTACTTATAATGGCTATTATCATTAATCTAATATACTCTGGTCAAAGAGCACAATGAATAACAAGAATCTTTAATCCAGCAGCATCCACCCTCATGACAATCGCCCTTGTCACAAAAGTAGGACTTTCCCCATTTCACTTCTGAGTGCCTGAAGTCACACGAGGCATCCCATGAACAGCAGACCTGATGCTATCAACATGACAAAATTGCACCCCTATCAGTTTTATACCACAGGTCACCTTCCATCAACCTAAATATACTATTAATCATAGTGATATTACAAATCATAGCTGGAGGCTGAGGCAGACTTCGCCATACTCACCTGGAAAATATTACACCCTCCTCATCAATTGCCCATATAGGATGAATAACAGCTATTATAATGTATATTCAGATTATAACAATCCTAAACATACTAATTTATATCATAACAACACTATCTTCTTCTTATTTATGCCCAGATCATGTACTACAAGAGTATCATTATCACACACATGAGATAAAACACCTCCCATCACAATCATTTTCCTCACCATTATAGTATCATTAGGACATCGCCCATCACTATCAGGCTTTCTACCCAAATGAATAATTATCCAAGAGATAACAAAAACGACAACATCATTCTACCAACACTAATAACCATCATAGCAGTCCTCAGCATATATTTCTACTTGCAGCTAACATACTCCACATCACTAACTATATTCCCTTCATTAAACAACACAAACACAAAACAATTTGAACATACAAAGAAATAACCTTCCTATCATTACCAATCATAATACCCACACGGTTACTACACACAACACCCATTCTATCGGTGCTGGACTAGGAATTTAGGTTAGTTCAGACCAAGAGCTTTCAAAACCCTAAACAAGTGAAATTTACTTAATTCCTAAAAATAAGGATTGCAAGACTTTATTCTACATCAATTGAATGTAAAGCAAACACTGTATTGAAGCCAAATCTTTACGAGATGGATGAGTTTTAACCCCAGGAAACTTTAGTTAACAGGCAAATCCTCTAGTCAACTGACTTCAGTCTACTTCTCCTTCATTTGAGAAAGAAAAAAAGAAAAAAAAAAAAAAGGCAGGATAATCACTGGCAGAATTGAAGCTGCTTCTCTGAAGTTACAATTCAATTTGTTGATTCACCACAGGGTTTGCCAGAAAGAGGGCTCAATCTCTGTCTTTAGATTTACAGTCTAATGCTAACTCAGTCATTTTACCTCTGTTCATACACTGCTGATTATTTTCAACAAATCACAAAGATATCGCCATTTTATATTTACTATTTGGTGCTTGAGCTGGAGTAGCAGGCAGCACCTTAATTATATTAATCCAGGCTGAGCTATGCTGACCTGGACCGCTACTTGGAGATGCCCAAATCTGTAAGGTTGTCATAACAGTCCCTGCACTTGTAATAATTTTCTTTATAGCTGTACCCGTTATGATTGCAGGCTTTGAAAACTGACTTGGGCCACTAAGAACTCGGACACCTGAAGTAGCATTTCCCCCAATAAATCATATAAACTTTTGACTACTTCCCCCATCATTCTTACTCCTACTCATATCACCAATAGTAGAAGCTGGTTCTGGTACCAGTGGGACGGTGTATTCAGCTCTAGCCTGCAATCTGGCCCATGCAGGAGCCTCTGTCGACCTAACTGTTTTCTCCTTACATTTAGCAGGTGTCTCCTCAATTCTTGGTATTATTACTTTTATTACTATAGTCTTTAATACAAAACCAGCAGTCATATCCCAATACCAAACACCATTATTTGTTTAATCTTCCCCAACTATAGCCATATTACTATAATTACCAATCTCAGTCCAAGCAGCCAGAATTGCCATGCTGTTAAGAGATAGAAATCTAAACACTACTTTCTTTGACCCTGCAGGAGGAGACCGAATCCTATACCAACACCTCTTTTGATACTTTGCTCACCCTGAAGTCTGTATTCATGGCCTTACAGGGTTTGTTATAAACTCACATAGCGTTACATACTATTTAGGACAAAAATTGCCTTTCAGCTATCTGGGAATAGTATGAGTCATGTCCACTGGTTTTTTAGGAGTTCTCTTGTGGGCCCATCATATGTTTACCATAGGGATAGCTGTGGACTCAGGAGCATACTTTGCATCAGCTACCGTAATTACTTCTATCCCTACAGGAGTAAAAGTATCTAGCTGATTAGCAACTCTTTATTTAATTTTTCTTTTTCTTTTCTTTTTTTTTTTTTTTTTTGGCTGAGTTGGGTCTTGGTTGCTGCGCATGGGCTTTCTCTGGTTGCGGTGAGCGGCAGGTACTCTTCGTTGCGGTGTGCGGCCCTTTCATTGCAGTGGCTTCTCTTGTTGCAGAGCACGGCCTCTAGGCGCGTGGGCTTCAGTAGTTGTGGCTTGCGGGCTCTAGAGGGCAGGCTCAGTAGTTGTGGCACACGGGCTTTTTGCTCCGCGGCATGTGGGATCTTCCCAGACAAGGGCTCGAACCCGTGTTCCCTGCATTGGCAGACGAATTCTTAACCACTGCGTCACCAGGGAAGTCCCTGGTTAGCAACTGTTCACGGAGGTAATACTATATGACCTCCCACTATATTATGAGTTTTAGGCTTTAGTTTTTCTTTTTACAGTAGGTGGTTTGACAGGAATCATCTTAGTCAACTCATCCCCAGACATTGTCCTCCAGGATACATACTATGTAGTAGCACACTTCCATGACCTAATGTCCATGGGAGCAGTCTTCACTATTATAGGAGGCTTTCTACACTGATTCCCACTATTCTCAGGTTATACAGTTAACACAGCATGAGCAAAAATTCACTTCACAAGTATATTTGTAGTCGTAAATATGACTTCCTGCAGCACTTTCGTGGCCTCTCAGGGATGTCACTACGTTAGTCTGAGTACCCTGAGGCACACACAACATGAAATATTTTGTCTTTAGGCTCATTCATCTCAGTAGCAGCAGTAATGCTAAGAATCTTCATACTTTGAAAAGCATTTGTGTCTAAACAAGAAGTCTTAGCAGTGGAAATTGCTACTCCTAACCTAGAATGGTTACACGGATGTCCTCCACCATATCCTACGTTTCAAGATCCTACCTATGTAAATGTAAAATAAGGAAGGACTCAAGTCCTTTTCAACCAGTTTCAAGCCAACACCATAACAATTATGTCTTCCTCAATAAATGAGATAAAAGTAAAAAGTGATGTAGCTTTGTCAAAGTTAAATGATAGGCTAAAATCCTGTATATGACTAAGGCATATCAATTTCATCTAGGCTCTCAAGATACAACATCACCGATTATGGAAGAACTTTTACATTTTCTTCATCACACATTAATAGTGATTTTTAAAATAAGTTCTCTAGTCCTCTATATCATTTCACTAATATTGACATCTAAACTCATATGCATACAATAGATGCACAGGTAGAGAAAATGTGAACAATTTACTAGCTATTATTGTAATCTTAATTGCCCTATCATCATTGTGAATCCTTTACATGATACATGAAATCAATAGCTCTTCCCAAACCATAAAAAACTATGGGTCCGTAACGATACTGAAGCTACAAATACACAGATTACGAAGATTTAAATGTTGACTCCTCTGTAATCCCCACATCAGAGCTAAAACCAGGAGAATAATGACTAATAGAAGTCAACAACCGAGTAGTTAGGGATAGTCATTGAATACTAGTTTCATCTGAAATTGTTGTACACTCCGGAGTTGTTCCTTCTCAGGCCTAAAAGGAGCTGCTATCCCAGGACGCCTAACTTAAAGAATCCTAATATCAACAGGACCCGGCCTATGTTGTGGACAAGAGAGCTCGTTTTCCTGAGTTCAAAGACAGGACAGAGGGATATGTCTGAGATATGGGGTGAATCTGCAGCCCATGGGGATGCACTCTCCAAGCTCCAGTATAGGAATGGGGCCTCTAGGGTCCCAGGCCACCCACCACGCCCTCTGGAGCAGGATCTGGGCAACATTCCCTGTCAGTGATGAGGCAGCCCTAGCACCTGTCACGGCCCGATGTCGTGTCCTATGTGGGCCCCATGCTCTTGGGACCACACCCCACACTCTGCAGGTCCATGCTACAGGGTCCTTCATGCCTCAGGAGTAGAGACCACACAGCAAGCAGTTCCCTCCCCAACCAGCAGGAGGAGGGGAGGAGAGCAGGGACACCAGGGGACTCTCACTCAGACAACAACACCCCAGCGGTGCCAGCGGGGACAGTGATGATGCAGATGAGGCACAGACCAAGAGATGGGACCAGAGGACCCAAAAGGCAGCTGGTCAGGTCCTGGCTCACCTGCACCCCGGACACCTTTGTCCCGCATACACCCCCTTCCTCATACACCCTCTCCTTAAATGCAGATTCTTCAGATGCGAACAGGCAGAGCTTCAGACTGAAAGTCAGCTCTTCCAAAATGACCCGTCAGCAAACACTGCAGGATTCCACTCCAGTGGGTGCCCTGCAGTCGACAACTCAGGGACTGAAGTGGATATCGGTGCCAGGGGCAGTGGGAGGGAATGGGGAATGAGACTTTCATGGTTGTGGAATTTTGGTTTTGCAGGACGAAAAGTTCTACTGATGGTGGTGATGGCTCCACGAGAAAGTGAATCTATCTGATGCCTCAGAAACGTGCACTTAAAATGGTGATGATGGTAAAGGGTATGTGACGTGTGTTTTATTTCACTTAAAATAAATTCTTAAAATAATGTCTTGTTAATTGAGATTCCATTTCGACTCCCCTTCATCACAAATGTCGGAGGCCCAGACACAGTCCCCTACCTTAGGGGCCATCACGGTACCCTCACAGAGCACGTGGGAGACCATTCATAGGGGGGGCTAGTCTGTGCTCACCTGACCTCTGTCCAGGGGGACCCAGGCAGTGGTGACCCCCATAGATTAGACATATGATATGCTATAGTATTAATACGACACCACCAAGTGTTGTCACTCACCGGAACACAGAGCAGCAACCCACTCAAACATGCCTGACCTCATATGATTGTGACAAGATGAAGAGAAGAAAAGGAACCACAGGTTAATCAGGACAACACCCTTAATGCAGAGGTTGGAAATCTCAAAGGGGACAGGACACACTGCAGGCAAAGAGCGCATATGCGGTCTCCCCATCCATGTGATCCTGACCCATGCAGGTATGGTGAGACCCACACAGTCCCCGCACCCTATACCTGGGGCCACACATCCACACTCACCAGGGTGACCCACCTCCCCAGACCCCTCCACCTGGGTCACATGTCCACAGTCCCAGGGTGACCTCACCTCCCCAGACCCTGCACCTGGGGTCACACGTCCCCTTGGTCAGGACACCATGGCTCTGCAAGGGGCTCCCCCAATGTGGAAACAAGCTGGGTCCCTGGGACCTCCTGGGATGGGAAAAAGTGTCAGGTGTGTCTCCTTTCCCCACACTTGTCCCAGAGGAGTCCTCCTCTCCTCACTTTGGTTCTGTGTGATTTTAACTGTTTGTACAGCTTTCATACTAGAGTTGAACACACGACCCTGGTGCTGGCATGCTCAGTCCTTTCTCGTCTCACTTACATGTTGAGAAAACATACAGGACAGCAGGGCTGAAAGCCGAGGGGCAGCTCTGGACTCTGCTGAGTAGGGACGGTAGACTGGAGGGAGAGCTCAGCAGCAGCCTCAGCTGTCACCCATCGGCTTTTTGCCCGATCTGCGTGCCCTGCAATCAATTCAGCAGCTAAACCTGCTTCCCTATGCACCATGCACGTGCTGGTAAATTGGAATTATTGCCAGGTAGTCCTCCTGAGGATTCTCCATGAGCCCCAGGGAAGGTGAACCTTGCAGGGATTAAGACTAAGGCCCCGACCATAGCACTGACCCTTGGGAGGACCAGGTCACCACACTCAGAAGAGAGGCTGTTACGTAGACAAGCCCACCTCAGCTCCAGACCCCAGACATCTAAGCACTGACATTCAGATGCAGGCACGGAGCTTCCCAGTACTGAGGCCAGGCCGGGTCTCTACCCAGGTCCCCATAGTCCTAGCGTACACAGAACATGGTCAGGTCTAAATCTTCTTATTATAGGCAACACATGGTCAGCTCTAAACATAATCAGTAGACAGGACATGCAGAGGTCTAAATCTACCATGTAGACACAACTTGATCATGTTTAAACTAGCTTAGGGCTGATCTCATAGGGGGTACAGATCACACACATGGGTCTCTCATCTTTGGACACCCACATCAGGAAACTGAACAAAATCTTTGTCATTAAACATTTCAACAGGTAAAACAGAAATGTTCCCAATTTCTCTGGCCACCTGATGGTCAGGATCCACGAGCGAGCCACGAACTTCTTAGAGTGCAGCCCAGTCTGCTGCCAGGACAGACAAGAAGTGGCCTGATTCCAGCCTCCCAGGCTTCCAGAAGGAGGCGGCCACACTGCAAGCCAGGTCAGGAGAGTCCTGCATGGTCCGGGCCGAGAGATCCGGTCTGTCCTTTCGGCTGGCCGATTCCGGGCGGGGCGCTCAGGGCCGCTGAGAGCCCTGCACTCAGGTCCTGCTTCCCTGCAGCGTGTGCGTGTGCGTGTGCGTGTGCGTGTGTGTGTGTGTGTGTGTAGAGGGGGCAGTGGCTGACGGCTCCCATGGTTCCCAACCCGGGCACCGCGCTGTCTTCGAGGGGAGGCACGGGGAGAGGTAGGGGCACAGAAGCCGTTGGAGAGGAGAACCCACCGCGGAACTCCTTGCAAACTGGCTCGCCCCACCCGGAGACCCGCCTGCCCATCGTGGGCCGCATGTCGCCCCCCAGTCCCCCGCCCCCGAGGGCAGGGTGACTGCTCTTTCAACAGCACAGGGTCTCACATGAAGGAGACCCAGTGGGGACTGTCAGCCCCCAACTCCTGATGCTGTGTTTGGGGAGAATGAACCCCCTTGACTGGGTGATGAGACCCTGTGAGGAAAGAGGTGGCGGCCCGATCCAAGTCGGGGCCTGGCTGAGATATGAGAAAACAGGAGCCAAGGGCAGGGCCTGGAGGCCAGGCAAAGAGGAGGGGCACCCCCAGCCTTGGCCGGGCTCTCCAACGGTGACATTGTTGCTTTAGGGGACCTAGGACAGGTGACTGAATGTAATGGGTGTCTAAACTGGACCCTGAATGCGGCTTAAAGAAGGTGTGAAGGATGTTACTGAGACAGTGACAGTCATTGGAAGACAAACTCTGTGTCAGGATATCCTGCTCCATCCATTTAAATCCCTGAGATCTGTGACCTTTACGTGGCTACGCAGGATTGTTAGAGCAGCTGCGTGCGGATATATCTGGGGCACAATTCAGTCTGCAGCCAACTTGCAAGTGGTTCCAGCAAACACACAGGTGTGCGCACAGGCAGGCACAGCACACACACAAACATATGCACGTGCACAGCACAAATATATTCACACACTAGCATGTGAACACACATGCACCCATATGCCCATGCACACACTAATGTGTGCAAGTTCACATACCTATCCACATGCACAGCATATTTATGCAAACAGGCACATGCACACGCATAGCACACACACAGGGAATAAAGTGAATCCGTAAAGCATTAATTCCTGAACACAAGTGAAGCTGACATGTATTTTTCCCTTTTCTTAGCCTTGATGTTTTCCACAACAAAAAGTTTAAGAAAAAAGTTAATGGCAAATGACTTTTGATTCATAGGACTTTCTGATTTTATTCCACAAATATTATGACAGCAGAAATGAATGTAGATATTACATGTGTCCACTAATGGAAGAATGGAGAAGAAAAACACGGTCCATCAATAGAAGGGAATGCTATTCAGCCTAAAAAGGAAGTCAATTCTGACACAGGATGCAGCAGGGATGAACCTTGAGGGCATTATGCTCAGTGATGTAAGCTAGACACAAAAAAACAAACAGTGCTTGATCCACTCATACAAGGCCCCTAGAGCAGTCGGAAATATAGAGACATAAAGTAGGATGTTGAGGGCCAGAGGCTGAGGGAGGGACAATGGGGAGTGAGTGTTTAATGGGGACTGTTTCAATTTTGCAAGATGAAAAAGTTCTGGAGGATGATGGTGGTCAGGTTTGCACAACAGTGTGAATTACTTCCCGACCCTGAAATGTGCACTTAAAAATGGTTAAGATAGTACATTTTATGTTATGTGTACCAGACCACAATTTTTAAAACTTTTCCGAAAACAACAGGAAATAGTCCATGAATACCACAAGATGCACAACTTCACTAACAACAGAGGGATTAAAGCCATAAGAAAAATACTGTGCATACACCTACCAGAATGGCAGACATGAAAGACATAGTATCAAATATCAGCAGGATGTGGAGCAATGGAAAGCCTGGTACGCAACGGGGGGATGCAACCACTTCTGAAGCAATCGGGCCTCAGATAGCGAAGTCCGTGCACAGAGACCCACAGTGCTCCTCCCAGTTGAACACAAACCCACCAGCCCTGCACCAGGACACACGGACATGGACTGGCAGCCACAGGAGCCAAACCTGAAGGAACCTGAAGGCCATCACAGACGGATGCAGAAATGAACCATGCACGCTCCTATGAAGGAATATTCCACAGCAATGGAGTACATTTTGTTTAAAGGTAGTAAAACTATAAAAATTATTTTTTAAAGAAAACTATATTTACAAGATGAAAGAATCTATAATTCTGGCACCTAGGGATTGTCGAATGCTCCTAAAAACAGATTGCTGTGGAAACGTTTATTATAGGGAAATTGACATATTCTCTAGGAAGGACGCGGTGAATGGGCCTGCTACATTTTCTACATTGAAGACATGTACAGGTTTTGATTCTACTTCTGTTAAATCAAGTGGGGCTTCACTGGATTTCTGCTACTGCGGAGATAATCAAATTCTGGGTAGGGGTCAGGAGAAAATTAGTCATAGGTGTTCTTGTGTAGTAATTACTGTTGAAAGTGTAAATGATCCATTTACCAGTAAGACTGAGAATAGAATAACTGCTACATTACTTCATATGAGATGATCCTCTGTGCTATTGTTCCTGGAGCTCCAGTGAGTGAGTATTTTGAATGTGAAGTTCATCCAGATCTGAGGATGGAATAAATGGCTAGGTGTGATATGGCTAATAGAAATAATATGCCTACATTTATACTAATTAGTGGATAAGATATGGGAAGAGGAATTCATGTTGTGAGAGGCAGGGTTATGGCTAGCATTGGGGCAATAATATATAAATTGATGATGTTGATGGACATAGTGGTTCTTTAATAAGTAATTTGAATGCCTCAGCAATGGGTTGTAATCATCCATGGGGGCTGATGATTTTTGGCCCTTTCTGGATTTGTATATAGCCTAGGATTTTCCATTTGGTTAATTTGAGGAATGCTATGGTGAATTAAATTGGGTAATTTGTGAAAGAATGTTGATTATAAACATATTCTTAGGAAGAGGACTTGAACCAGTGCAGAAAAAGTTTCAGTTTTACATAATTACCGGGCTCTGCCAGCGTAACGAACCCTGTTCTACAGTAGGGTATGTATAAATTAATTGAATGTAGATTATATCATCATGTAGTTTGAAGACATTTTGTAAAGGAAGCCGTATTGCTCTTGTCCTTTCATACTGGAAGAAATCTGCAATAGACAGAAACCAACCAGGATGACTCCAGTCTGAACTCAGATCACGTGAGACTTTAATCGTTGAACAAACAGACAATTAATAGCAGTTATACCGTTGAAATGTCGTGATCCAGCATCAAGGTCATAAACCATATTGCCCATATGAACTCCAGAATACAATTACACTGTTATCCCTAGGAAAACTTGTTCCATTGACCAGTGTTTTAGAAGAACAGGTGATAAAGCATTTTGACTAGCTGGCCTAAATTTTAATCACTCAGAAGCGGTTTTATTCTCCCAAAAATAAATGGCGCATGGGCTCAAGACACACCTGCTTCAGTAGTTGTGGCGTGCAGACTCAGTAGTTGTGGCCCAATGGCTTAGTTGTTCCGTGGCACGTGAGATCTTCCCGGACCGGGGATCGAACCGGGTCCCCTGCATTGGCAGGCGAATTCTTAATCACTGCATCACCAGGGAAGTCCCAGATTCGCAGTCTCCCTTTTAATATACCTTAAGCCCAAAGAATCCATGGAAAATTGTTAGAGAAAATAAGGCAATAAAATATTGTAAGGACTATAACAGAAGCATATAGTACACAGTTCATATAGACACATCCCAAGCAGTTACAAAGTATATTAAAAGGGAGGCTGCAATTTTAAAAGAATAAGAAAAATTATACCCACAAACTCCCAATCTTTCCTGAAACGTTGCAATCTGAAACCCTATTGTAGGAAGCAGAAGATTCCAGGAGATAGTCTACAAATGAAGGACTCCAAACCCTGTGGTTGGATAAGGAATTCTGGAAGGAAGGTATCCTCACCCAAGGAGAGCAGGTTCCTATACTTCTCTAACATCACATCCCTGTACAATTCCCATTGATCTTGGTCCAGGCATTCTCACTCCTCTTGACAGAAATCTATGGCCACATCCTGGAATGTCAGCAGTCCCTGAAATTAAACGTACACATGCCATGTGGCCACGGGAAGAGTTCATAATATGACCCAAGAAGAAAACAGCAAGTTAAGAGAAGGTTTTAATTTAGAAGAGTCTCTTCAATTATCCACTAATACATATATATATATATATATATATATATATATATATAATTTTTTTTTTAAAAAGTAACTTTCTCTGCCTTATTTCTAACTACAAGAAAAGAGTATGGCATGTGATCCACAAAACCAGTATAGAGACTATACTTGTCTGGAAAAGAAATGATAAAATGATGGTTTCAACACAGGCATATGCATTTTTGAGTGTTTTATTTATATCAAACTGGATAAAATGTGTGTATTTCTCATAGAGAAAAGACCTGTCGAGGTAGAAATGTACCTTTCAACTATTCATGGGTACACGAGTACACTGGGGAGATTGTAAAAGTGCAGCTTGTGATTCAGTAGGTCCGGTGGGCCTGAGTTCTATTTTTTTAACAAGCTGATTTTTAACTAGTGATGCCACAGTCTCTGATTCATTAACCACAACTGTGAATATCAGAGACATAATTAGAAAGGTAAAAATTCACATTTAATTTTGAACTTAAAGTGTTTTATCGATTTACACCTTTAATAGAATAGTGAGCACAGCAGCAACAATCATTTGTGAGTATTTACTATAGACTGTGTATCTTTCTAATTTTTTTGTGTAGGATTCCAGGAAAAAGGCCTGGGCTGCGGCCACAATGGGCGTGGCCCCCAGGCCGGGCCGCCCCTCCAGGACCCCCGACGGGGCCCTGCGCTCCTGGCGGCTCCCTCCCCCGCCGCCCCGCTCCCTCCCGGAAGGCCTCGGGGCAGAGCGGTCCCACCCACTGCGCGCTGAACAGAGCCCGCGTTTCCTCAGAGCTGGAACTCCCGGCTCAGGCGGGGTCTCTTCCCTCCGCCTTCACGGAACTGCCCCGGAGCCCGAGGGGAGGGCGACCTCACTGAGGCTGTCGGCTCTGGAGGTGCCCCGGCGGCCGAAGCCATGACAGTCGCGGGGACGGCGGGCCGGGTAAGTGGGCGCCGACCCTCCGCCTGGTCCGGTGCCCGGGCGGCAGCACAAGACCAGCTTCTGAGGGGCAGGGGTTCGCTGCCACCCGCCGCTGCTGTGCAGAAAGAGCGGCCTCCAGCGTCTGGTCCCCGGGAAATTCGGTCCGTCCTCTCGCCCCTGCCCTCGTTCTGGCTCGCGAGGCCTGGTGGGCGTGAGGAGGGGGTCGGCCTGAGCGTCCTGAGGGGAAACGGGGCAAGGGAGGCGCAGGGTCCGGCTGCAGCGTCAGCGCCCCTCTTCCCGACTGCGGGGAAAGCGGCTGAAAACTCCTCCCGAGGCGCGCAGGCCCCTTATTCAGCCGAGTCCCTCTGCGCTCCTTCCTCCCTGAGCTAAAGTACCGGGGGGAGGGGACAGGGCAGGGAACTGGCGCAGGTAATGGGGAACATCCAAAGGTGATTGTTAACTAAGGAAAACCAGCTCTCCCAAGGTGAGGAATGCGGCGCTTTTCTTTGCCTGGGCTCACTGAATTCCTTCCTTTGATATGCACCTCAGCTCTCTGGCGCCTGCATTCTGTATTTGCATATCCTGAGTGCCTCAGGGCCCGCCGGCTCACATTGGAGGGCTGCAAGTGCTGAAGACTGTGACATCCTTTGTTTACTGATAGGGCAAGAAATAGTCCGTTTCTCACAGGCTTGAGGGACAGACAGTGCAAAAAAGTCAGAGAATCTCACTCGGCCTGTACTTTGGTTTACATATAGATAATATTTATACTTAACTGTGCTAATAGAGGTTCTCAAGTCCAATCAACTTGTACTACTGCCCTCTATGTATCAATTTCATCAATATCATAAGATAAATGCCTATAGAATTGACTTAATCCATTTAAATAGGATAATGATTTTGAAAGGAAACATAATAGAAATATAACAACGAAACCTTTACCACTAAAGGCTGGGTCTGGAACACCCTAAATAAATGTTCCATTGTTAAAATATTGAAAGATGTAGTCAATAGAAATATCAACAAAAATGACAAATAATAAGGGTAGCAGAATGTTGAAATGTTCTATCTTTATCATTAAAGTGGCAGAAAATCATTTATTAGTAGGCACTGGGGGCAGAAGATGCCTGATTTTATATCTGTGTCATATTTGTGCAGTTGTTTCAACAAGTAACTTAAAGACAAAATGGAAAGACAAGGAGGTTTGTGCCTGAGATCATGTTGATGTGAAACCAGGGATGGCCACCTTGTGCCAGGTGAGTTAAGTTTACCTGGCAGGTAGACCGCAGAGCTCCTGGGAAGCAAGGGTTGGAATTTTTCTGCTGGGTGCCCCTTAGGTTCTGTGACTTGACTGACTGTGAGTCATGTTTCGGGAAAGACCTGATCACAGGAAAAGGCTGGGAATAGAGTGATTTGGGGAGCAGCTAACAACATTCATCACAGCTCACGGCCTGAATGAATTTTAAAGAAACAGGAAAACAAATGCTTCTTATGGAATCAGAGAATGTGAGGGCTGGACAATCCCAGAAAATGAGGAACACCCATCCCATTTTCCAGATGACAAAACAGAGGTCCAGCAAGGTGAAATCCCTCACCCAAGTTGCACCCGTCTCTCCTCCCCACTACGTGGTTCATGAAAGCAGGACTCTTCCTGTCTTGACCACTGCTGAACCCCAAAAAGGGCCAGGCATCTAGCAGCTGCTCCAAAAATTTGGGTTGACTGTAGGAACAATGCTATTTCTTTCTTTCTCACTCTTATTCAGGATTGTGCCAAGAACTCCCCAGGTTGCAATGTAATTCGATAAATGTAAATATTAATTGAGTTTTGTTGTGATGAGGACTTAGGCTTTGAAGGTAACAGACTTGGTTCAGATCCTGGTCCTGCCACTCCATAGCTGTTTGGCTTTGGGAAAATTACTAAACCTCTCTGAGATTATTTCCTCCTTTGTAAAGTGGGGATAAATCTCTCTGAGCCAGCAGAGCAGCTGCATGAGAGATGTGCACTAAATATTGGTCTTTCTCACTCTCCTACGCCATCTCTCTGTTCTTCCCAGAGAAGCTGTACAGAAGGATATAGTACTTTTGTTTAAAATAGTTAACTAATTAATTAATTAATTTGTTTTTGGCTGCGTTGGGTCTTCGTTGCTATGCGCAGGCTTTGCCTAGTTGCGGCAAGCGGGGGCTACTCTTTGTTGCGGTGCGCGGGCTTCTCATTGCGGTGGCTTCTCTTGCTAGCCTTAACCCCAATGCTAGCCTTAACCCTGGCTCTCACAACATGAATTCCTCTTCCCATATCTTATCCACTAATTAATATAAATGTAGGCATGTTATTTCTATTAGCCATATCACACCTAGCCATTTACTCCATCCTCAGATCTGGATGAACTTCACATTCAAAATACTCACTCACTGGAGCTCTAGGAGCAATAGCACAGACAATCATCTCATATGAAGTAATGTAGCAGTTATTCTATTCTCAGTCTTACTGATAAATGGATCATTTACACTTTCAACAGTAATTATTACACAAGAACACCTATGACTAATTTTCTCCTGACCCCTACCCAGAATTTGATTATCTCGGCAGTAGCCAAAATCCAACGAAGCCCCACTTGATTAAACGGAAGTAGCATCAAAACCTGTATATGTCTTCAATGTAGAAAATGTAGCAGGCCCATTCACCCCGTCCCTCCTAGAGAATATGTCAATTTCCCTATAATAAACATTTCCACAGCAATCTATTTTTAGGAGCATTCGACAATCCCTAGGTGCCAGAATTATATACAGCCCAAGTCATCATTAAACACATCTAACAATCTCCTTTCTATGAATTTGAGCCTCCTACCTACAATTTTGATATGATCAACGCATACATCTCTTATAAAAAGTATTTTACGACTAACATTAACCCTATGTATATGAGAGTTTTCACTAATTGTCATCATACCAGGCAACCCACCACAAATTTAAGAAATATGTCTGACAAAAGAGTTACTTTGATAGAGTAAATCACAGAGGTTTCAATGCTCTTATTCCTGGAATTGAATTCTTCCTAATAATTTTACATTCTCCATGCTACCTACCACATTACACCACATGCTATATAGTAAAGTTCTCTAAGTAAGCTTCAGGCCCATACCCCCAAAATATTTTTGTATATCCTTCCTGTGCTAATAAACTCTCATTGTTTTTACCATCATTCTACTGACCATTTTCTCAGGAAATATAATTGTATAACAAGCTCACACTGGTTAATGGTATCCCCATTCTAATAAAAAACATGAACCCATAAGCTACAGAAGCATCCAACAAATATTTCCTAAAACAGTCCACCACATCAATACTACTTATAATGGCTATTATCATTAATCTAATATACTCTGGTCAAAGAGCACAATGAATAACAAGAATCTTTAATCCAGCAGCATCCACCCTCATGACAATCGCCCTTGTCACAAAAGTAGGACTTTCCCCATTTCACTTCTGAGTGCCTGAAGTCACACGAGGCATCCCATGAACAGCAGACCTGATGCTATCAACATGACAAAATTGCACCCCTATCAGTTTTATACCACAGGTCACCTTCCATCAACCTAAATATACTATTAATCATAGTGATATTACAAATCATAGCTGGAGGCTGAGGCAGACTTCGCCATACTCACCTGGAAAATATTACACCCTCCTCATCAATTGCCCATATAGGATGAATAACAGCTATTATAATGTATATTCAGATTATAACAATCCTAAACATACTAATTTATATCATAACAACACTATCTTCTTCTTATTTATGCCCAGATCATGTACTACAAGAGTATCATTATCACACACATGAGATAAAACACCTCCCATCACAATCATTTTCCTCACCATTATAGTATCATTAGGACATCGCCCATCACTATCAGGCTTTCTACCCAAATGAATAATTATCCAAGAGATAACAAAAACGACAACATCATTCTACCAACACTAATAACCATCATAGCAGTCCTCAGCATATATTTCTACTTGCAGCTAACATACTCCACATCACTAACTATATTCCCTTCATTAAACAACACAAACACAAAACAATTTGAACATACAAAGAAATAACCTTCCTATCATTACCAATCATAATACCCACACGGTTACTACACACAACACCCATTCTATCGGTGCTGGACTAGGAATTTAGGTTAGTTCAGACCAAGAGCTTTCAAAACCCTAAACAAGTGAAATTTACTTAATTCCTAAAAATAAGGATTGCAAGACTTTATTCTACATCAATTGAATGTAAAGCAAACACTGTATTGAAGCCAAATCTTTACGAGATGGATGAGTTTTAACCCCAGGAAACTTTAGTTAACAGGCAAATCCTCTAGTCAACTGACTTCAGTCTACTTCTCCTTCATTTGAGAAAGAAAAAAAGAAAAAAAAAAAAAGGCAGGATAATCACTGGCAGAATTGAAGCTGCTTCTCTGAAGTTACAATTCAATTTGTTGATTCACCACAGGGTTTGCCAGAAAGAGGGCTCAATCTCTGTCTTTAGATTTACAGTCTAATGCTAACTCAGTCATTTTACCTCTGTTCATACACTGCTGATTATTTTCAACAAATCACAAAGATATCGCCATTTTATATTTACTATTTGGTGCTTGAGCTGGAGTAGCAGGCAGCACCTTAATTATATTAATCCAGGCTGAGCTATGCTGACCTGGACCGCTACTTGGAGATGCCCAAATCTGTAAGGTTGTCATAACAGTCCCTGCACTTGTAATAATTTTCTTTATAGCTGTACCCGTTATGATTGCAGGCTTTGAAAACTGACTTGGGCCACTAAGAACTCGGACACCTGAAGTAGCATTTCCCCCAATAAATCATATAAACTTTTGACTACTTCCCCCATCATTCTTACTCCTACTCATATCACCAATAGTAGAAGCTGGTTCTGGTACCAGTGGGACGGTGTATTCAGCTCTAGCCTGCAATCTGGCCCATGCAGGAGCCTCTGTCGACCTAACTGTTTTCTCCTTACATTTAGCAGGTGTCTCCTCAATTCTTGGTATTATTACTTTTATTACTATAGTCTTTAATACAAAACCAGCAGTCATATCCCAATACCAAACACCATTATTTGTTTAATCTTCCCCAACTATAGCCATATTACTATAATTACCAATCTCAGTCCAAGCAGCCAGAATTGCCATGCTGTTAAGAGATAGAAATCTAAACACTACTTTCTTTGACCCTGCAGGAGGAGACCGAATCCTATACCAACACCTCTTTTGATACTTTGCTCACCCTGAAGTCTGTATTCATGGCCTTACAGGGTTTGTTATAAACTCACATAGCATTACATACTATTTAGGACAAAAATTGCCTTTCAGCTATCTGGGAATAGTATGAGTCATGTCCACTGGTTTTTTAGGAGTTCTCTTGTGGGCCCATCATATGTTTACCATAGGGATAGCTGTGGACTCAGGAGCATACTTTGCATCAGCTACCGTAATTACTTCTATCCCTACAGGAGTAAAAGTATCTAGCTGATTAGCAACTCTTTATTTAATTTTTCTTTTTCTTTTCTTTTTTTTTTTTTTTTGGCTGAGTTGGGTCTTGGTTGCTGCGCATGGGCTTTCTCTGGTTGCGGTGAGCGGCAGGTACTCTTCGTTGCGGTGTGCGGCCCTTTCATTGCAGTGGCTTCTCTTGTTGCAGAGCACGGCCTCTAGGCGCGTGGGCTTCAGTAGTTGTGGCTTGCGGGCTCTAGAGGGCAGGCTCAGTAGTTGTGGCACACGGGCTTTTTGCTCCGCGGCATGTGGGATCTTCCCAGACAAGGGCTCGAACCCGTGTTCCCTGCATTGGCAGACGAATTCTTAACCACTGCGTCACCAGGGAAGTCCCTGGTTAGCAACTGTTCACGGAGGTAATACTATATGACCTCCCACTATATTATGAGTTTTAGGCTTTAGTTTTTCTTTTTACAGTAGGTGGTTTGACAGGAATCATCTTAGTCAACTCATCCCCAGACATTGTCCTCCAGGATACATACTATGTAGTAGCACACTTCCATGACCTAATGTCCATGGGAGCAGTCTTCACTATTATAGGAGGCTTTCTACACTGATTCCCACTATTCTCAGGTTATACAGTTAACACAGCATGAGCAAAAATTCACTTCACAAGTATATTTGTAGTCGTAAATATGACTTCCTGCAGCACTTTCGTGGCCTCTCAGGGATGTCACTACGTTAGTCTGAGTACCCTGAGGCACACACAACATGAAATATTTTGTCTTTAGGCTCATTCATCTCAGTAGCAGCAGTAATGCTAAGAATCTTCATACTTTGAAAAGCATTTGTGTCTAAACAAGAAGTCTTAGCAGTGGAAATTGCTACTCCTAACCTAGAATGGTTACACGGATGTCCTCCACCATATCCTACGTTTCAAGATCCTACCTATGTAAATGTAAAATAAGGAAGGACTCAAGTCCTTTTCAACCAGTTTCAAGCCAACACCATAACAATTATGTCTTCCTCAATAAATGAGATAAAAGTAAAAAGTGATGTAGCTTTGTCAAAGTTAAATGATAGGCTAAAATCCTGTATATGACTAAGGCATATCAATTTCATCTAGGCTCTCAAGATACAACATCACCGATTATGGAAGAACTTTTACATTTTCTTCATCACACATTAATAGTGATTTTTAAAATAAGTTCTCTAGTCCTCTATATCATTTCACTAATATTGACATCTAAACTCATATGCATACAATAGATGCACAGGTAGAGAAAATGTGAACAATTTACTAGCTATTATTGTAATCTTAATTGCCCTATCATCATTGTGAATCCTTTACATGATACATGAAATCAATAGCTCTTCCCAAACCATAAAAAACTATGGGTCCGTAACGATACTGAAGCTACAAATACACAGATTACGAAGATTTAAATGTTGACTCCTCTGTAATCCCCACATCAGAGCTAAAACCAGGAGAATAATGACTAATAGAAGTCAACAACCGAGTAGTTAGGGATAGTCATTGAATACTAGTTTCATCTGAAATTGTTGTACACTCCGGAGTTGTTCCTTCTCAGGCCTAAAAGGAGCTGCTATCCCAGGACGCCTAACTTAAAGAATCCTAATATCAACAGGACCCGGCCTATGTTGTGGACAAGAGAGCTCGTTTTCCTGAGTTCAAAGACAGGACAGAGGGATATGTCTGAGATATGGGGTGAATCTGCAGCCCATGGGGATGCACTCTCCAAGCTCCAGTATAGGAATGGGGCCTCTAGGGTCCCAGGCCACCCACCACGCCCTCTGGAGCAGGATCTGGGCAACATTCCCTGTCAGTGATGAGGCAGCCCTAGCACCTGTCACGGCCCGATGTCGTGTCCTATGTGGGCCCCATGCTCTTGGGACCACACCCCACACTCTGCAGGTCCATGCTACAGGGTCCTTCATGCCTCAGGAGTAGAGACCACACAGCAAGCAGTTCCCTCCCCAACCAGCAGGAGGAGGGGAGGAGAGCAGGGACACCAGGGGACTCTCACTCAGACAACAACACCCCAGCGGTGCCAGCGGGGACAGTGATGATGCAGATGAGGCACAGACCAAGAGATGGGACCAGAGGACCCAAAAGGCAGCTGGTCAGGTCCTGGCTCACCTGCACCCCGGACACCTTTGTCCCGCATACACCCCCTTCCTCATACACCCTCTCCTTAAATGCAGATTCTTCAGATGCGAACAGGCAGAGCTTCAGACTGAAAGTCAGCTCTTCCAAAATGACCCGTCAGCAAACACTGCAGGATTCCACTCCAGTGGGTGCCCTGCAGTCGACAACTCAGGGACTGAAGTGGATATCGGTGCCAGGGGCAGTGGGAGGGAATGGGGAATGAGACTTTCATGGTTGTGGAATTTTGGTTTTGCAGGACGAAAAGTTCTACTGATGGTGGTGATGGCTCCACGAGAAAGTGAATCTATCTGATGCCTCAGAAACGTGCACTTAAAATGGTGATGATGGTAAAGGGTATGTGACGTGTGTTTTATTTCACTTAAAATAAATTCTTAAAATAATGTCTTGTTAATTGAGATTCCATTTCGACTCCCCTTCATCACAAATGTCGGAGGCCCAGACACAGTCCCCTACCTTAGGGGCCATCACGGTACCCTCACAGAGCACGTGGGAGACCATTCATAGGGGGGGCTAGTCTGTGCTCACCTGACCTCTGTCCAGGGGGACCCAGGCAGTGGTGACCCCCATAGATTAGACATATGATATGCTATAGTATTAATACGATACCACCAAGTGTTGTCACTCACCGGAACACAGAGCAGCAACCCACTCAAACATGCCTGACCTCATATGATTGTGACAAGATGAAGAGAAGAAAAGGAACCACAGGTTAATCAGGACAACACCCTTAATGCAGAGGTTGGAAATCTCAAAGGGGACAGGACACACTGCAGGCAAAGAGCGCATATGCGGTCTCCCCATCCATGTGATCCTGACCCATGCAGGTATGGTGAGACCCACACAGTCCCCGCACCCTATACCTGGGGCCACACATCCACACTCACCAGGGTGACCCACCTCCCCAGACCCCTCCACCTGGGTCACATGTCCACAGTCCCAGGGTGACCTCACCTCCCCAGACCCTGCACCTGGGGTCACACGTCCCCTTGGTCAGGACACCATGGCTCTGCAAGGGGCTCCCCCAATGTGGAAACAAGCTGGGTCCCTGGGACCTCCTGGGATGGGAAAAAGTGTCAGGTGGGTCTCCTTTCCCCACACTTGTCCCACAGGAGTCCTCCTCTTCTCACTTTGGTTCTGTGTGATTTTAACTGTTTGTACAGCTTTAATACTAAAGTTGAACACACGACCCTGGTGCTGGCATGCTCAGTCCTTTCTCGTCTCACTTACATGTTGAGAAAACTCACAGGACAGCAGGGCTGAAAGCCGAGGGGCAGCTCTGGACTCTGCTGAGTAGGGACGGTAGACTGGAGGGAGAGCTCAGCAGCAGCCTCAGCTGTCACCCATCGGCCTTTTGCCCGATCTGCGTGCCCTGCAATCAATTCAGAAGCTAAACCTGCTTCCCTATGCACCATGCACGTGCTGGTAAATTGGAATTATTGCCAGGTAGTCCTCCTGAGGATTCTCCATGAACCCCAGGGAAGGTGAACCTTGCAGGGATTAAGACTAAGGCCCCGACCATAGCACTGACCCTTGGGAGGACCAGGTCACCACACTCAGAAGAGAGGCTGTTACGTAGACAAGCCCACCTCAGCTCCAGACCCCAGACATCTAAGCACTGACATTCAGATGCAGGCACGGAACTTCCCAGTACTGAGGCCAGGCCGGGTCTCTACCCAGGTCCCCATAGTCCTAGCGTACACAGAACTTGGTCAGGTCTAAATCTTCTTATTATAGACAACACATGGTCAGCTCTAAACATAATCAGTAGACAGGACATGCAGAGGTCTAAATCTACCATGTAGACACAACTTGATCATGTTTAAACTAGCTTAGGGCTGATCTCATAGGGGGTACAGATCACACACATGGGTCTCTCATCTTTGGACACCCACGTCAGGAAACTGAACAAAATCTTTGTCATTAAACATTTCAACAGGTAAAACAGAAATGTTCCCAATTTCTCTGACCACCTGATGGTCAGGATCCACGGGCGAGCCACGAACTTCTTAGAGTGCAGCCCAGTCTGCTGCCAGGACAGACAAGAAGTGGCCTGATTCCAGCCTCCCAGGCTTCCAGAAGGAGGCGGCCACACTGCAAGCCAGGTCAGGAGAGTCCTGCATGGTCCGGGCCGGGAGATCCGGTCTGTCCATTCGGCTGGCCGATTCCGGGCGGGGCGCTCAGGGCCGCTGAGAGCCCTGCACTCAGGTCCTGCTTCCCTGCAGCGTGTGCGTGTGCGTGTGCGTGTGCGTGTGCGTGTGTGTGTGTGTGTGTAGAGGGGACGGTGGCTGACGGCTCCCATGCTTCCCAACCCGGGCACCACGCTGTCTTCGAGGGGAGGCACGGGGAGAGGTAGGGGCACAGAAGCCGTTGGAGAGGAGAACCCACCGCGGAACTCCTTGCACACTGGCTCGCCCCACCCGGAGACCCGCCTGCCCATCGTGGGCCGCATGTCGCCCCCCAGTCCCCCACCCCCGAGGGCAGGGTGCCTGCTCTTTCAACAGCACAGGGTCTCACATGAAGGAGACCCAGTGTGGACTGTCAGCCCCCAACTCCTGATGCTGTGTTTAGGGGGAGAATGAACCCCCTTGACTGGGCGATGGGACCCTGTGAGGAAAGAGGTGGCGGCCCGATCCAAGTCGGGGCCTGGCTGAGATATGAGGAAACAGGAGCCAAGGGCAGGGCCTGGAGGCCAGGCCAACAGGAGGGGCACCCCCAGCCTTGGCCGGGCTCTCCCACGGTGACATTGTTGCTTTAGGGGACCTGGGACAGGTGACTGAATGTAATGGGAGTCTAAACTGGACCCTGAATGCGGCTTAAAGAAGGTGTGAAGGATGTTACTGAGACAGTGACAGTCATTGGAAGACAAACTCTGTGTCAGGATATCCTGCTCCATCCATTTAAATCCCTGAGATCTGTGACCTTTACGTGGCTACGCAGGATTGTTAGAGCAGCTGCGTGCGGATATATCTGGGGCACAATTCAGTCTGCAGCCAACTTGCAAGTGGTTCCAGCAAACACACAGGTGTGCGCACAGGCAGGCACAGCACACACACAAACATATGCACGTGCACAGCACAAATATATTCACTCACTAGCATGTGAACACACATGCACCCATATGCCCATGCACACACTAATGTGTGCAAGTTCACATACCTATCCACATGCACAGCATATTTATGCAAACAGGCACATGCACACGCATAGCACACACACAGGGAATAAAGTGAATCCGTAAAGCATTAATTCCTGAACACAAGTGAAGCTGACATGTATTTTTCCCTTTTCTTAGCCTTGATGTTTTCCACAACAAAAAGTTTAAGAAAAAAGTTAATGGCAAATGACTTTTGATTCATAGGACTTTCTGATTTTATTCCACAAATATTATGACAGCAGAAATGAATGTAGATATTACATGTGTCCACTAATGGAAGAATGGAGAAGAAAAACACGGTCCATCAATAGAAGGGAATGCTATTCAGCCTAAAAAGGAAGTCAATTCTGACACAGGATGCAGCAGGGATGAACCTTGAGGGCATTATGCTCAGTGATGTAAGCTAGACACAAAAAAACAAACAGTGCTTGATCCACTCATACAAGGCCCCTAGAGCAGTCGGAAATATAGAGACATAAAGTAGGATGTTGAGGGCCAGAGGCTGAGGGAGGGACAATGGGGAGTGAGTGTTTAATGGGGACTGTTTCAATTTTGCAAGATGAAAAAGTTCTGGAGGATGATGGTGGTCAGGTTTGCACAACAGTGTGAATTACTTCCCGACCCTGAAATGTGCACTTAAAAATGGTTAAGATAGTACATTTTATGTTATGTGTACCAGACCACAATTTTTAAAACTTTTCCAAAAACAACAGGAAATAGTCCATGAATACCACAAGATGCACAACTTCACTAACAACAGAGGGATTAAAGCCATAAGAAAAATACTGTGCATACACCTACCAGAATGGCAGACATGAAAGACATAGTATCAAATATCAGCAGGATGTGGAGCAATGGAAAGCCTGGTACGCAACGGGGGGATGCAACCACTTCTGAAGCAATCGGGCCTCAGATAGCGAAGTCCGTGCACAGAGACCCACAGTGCTCCTCCCAGTTGAACACAAACCCACCAGCCCTGCACCAGGACACACGGACATGGACTGGCAGCCACAGGAGCCAAACCTGAAGGAACCTGAAGGCCATCACAGACGGATGCAGAAATGAACCATGCACGCTCCTATGAAGGAATATTCCACAGCAATGGAGTACATTTTGTTTAAAGGTAGTAAAACTATAAAAATTATTTTTTAAAGAAAACTATATTTACAAGATGAAAGAATCTATAATTCTGGCACCTAGGGATTGTCGAATGCTCCTAAAAACAGATTGCTGTGGAAACGTTTATTATAGGGAAATTGACATATTCTCTAGGAAGGACGCGGTGAATGGGCCTGCTACATTTTCTACATTGAAGACATGTACAGGTTTTGATTCTACTTCTGTTAAATCAAGTGGGGCTTCACTGGATTTCTGCTACTGCGGAGATAATCAAATTCTGGGTAGGGGTCAGGAGCAAATTAGTCATAGGTGTTCTTGTGTAGTAATTACTGTTGAAAGTGTAAATGATCCATTTACCAGTAAGACTGAGAATAGAATAACTGCTACATTACTTCATATGAGATGATCCTCTGTGCTATTGTTCCTGGAGCTCCAGTGAGTGAGTATTTTGAATGTGAAGTTCATCCAGATCTGAGGATGGAATAAATGGCTAGGTGTGATATGGCTAATAGAAATAATATGCGTACATTTATACTAATTAGTGGATAAGATATGGGAAGAGGAATTCATGTTGTGAGAGGCAGGGTTATGGCTAGCATTGGGGCAATAATATATAAATTGATGATGTTGATGGACATAGTGGTTCTTTAATAAGTAATTTGAATGCCTCAGCAATGGGTTGTAATCATCCATGGGGGCTGATGATTTTTGGCCCTTTCTGGATTTGTATATAGCCTAGGATTTTCCATTTGGTTAATTTGAGGAATGCTATGGTGAATTAAATTGGGTAATTTGTGAAAGAATGTTGATTATAAACATATTCTTAGGAAGAGGACTTGAACCAGTGCAGAAAAAGTTTCAGTTTTACATAATTACCGGGCTCTGCCAGCGTAACGAACCCTGTTCTACAGTAGGGTATGTATAAATTAATTGAATGTAGATTATATCATCATGTAGTTTGAAGACATTTTGTAAAGGAAGCCGTATTGCTCTTGTCCTTTCATACTGGAAGAAATCTGCAATAGACAGAAACCAACCAGGATGACTCCAGTCTGAACTCAGATCACGTGAGACTTTAATCGTTGAACAAACAGACAATTAATAGCAGTTATACCGTTGAAATGTCGTGATCCAGCATCAAGGTCATAAACCATATTGCCCATATGAACTCCAGAATACAATTACACTGTTATCCCTAGGAAAACTTGTTCCATTGACCAGTGTTTTAGAAGAACAGGTGATAAAGCATTTTGACTAGCTGGCCTAAATTTTAATCACTCAGAAGCGGTTTTATTCTCCCAAAAATAAATGGCGCATGGGCTCAAGACACACCTGCTTCAGTAGTTGTGGCGTGCAGACTCAGTAGTTGTGGCCCAATGGCTTAGTTGTTCCGTGGCACGTGAGATCTTCCCGGACCGGGGATCGAACCGGGTCCCCTGCATTGGCAGGCGAATTCTTAATCACTGCATCACCAGGGAAGTCCCAGATTCGCAGTCTCCCTTTTAATATACCTTAAGCCCAAAGAATCCATGGAAAATTGTTAGAGAAAATAAGGCAATAAAATATTGTAAGGACTATAACAGAAGCATATAGTACACAGTTCATATAGACACATCCCAAGCAGTTACAAAGTATATTAAAAGGGAGGCTGCAATTTTAAAAGAATAAGAAAAATTATACCCACAAACTCCCAATCTTTCCTGAAACGTTGCAATCTGAAACCCTATTGTAGGAAGCAGAAGATTCCAGGAGATAGTCTACAAATGAAGGACTCCAAACCCTGTGGTTGGATAAGGAATTCTGGAAGGAAGGTATCCTCACCCAAGGAGAGCAGGTTCCTATACTTCTCTAACATCACATCCCTGTACAATTCCCATTGATCTTGGCCCAGGCATTCTCACTCCTCTTGACAGAAATCTATGGCCACATCCTGGAATGTCAGCAGTCCCTGAAATTAAACGTACACATGCCATGTGGCCACGGGAAGAGTTCATAATATGACCCAAGAAGAAAACAGCAAGTTAAGAGAAGGTTTTAATTTAGAAGAGTCTCTTCAATTATCCACTAATACATATATATACATATATATATATATATATATATATATATATATATATATAATTTTTTTTTTTACAAAGTAACTTTCTCTACCTTATTTCTAACTACAAGAAAAGAGTATGGCATGTGATCCACAAAACCAGTATAGAGACTATACTTGTCTGGAAAAGAAATGATAAAATGATGGTTTCAACACAGGCATATGCATTTTTGAGTGTTTTATTTATATCAAATTGGATAAAATGTGTGTATTTCTCATAGAGAAAAGACCTGTCGAGGTAGAAATGTACCTTTCAGCTATTCATGGGTACACGAGTACACTGGGGAGATTGTAAAAGTGCAGCTTGTGATTCAGTAGGTCCGGTGGGCCTGAGTTCTATTTTTTTAACAAGCTGATTTTTAACTAGTGATGCCACAGTCTCTGATTCATTAACCACAACTGTGAATATCAGAGACATAATTAGAAAGGTAAAAATTCACATTTAATTTTGAACTTAAAGTGTTTTATCGATTTACACCTTTAATAGAATAGTGAGCACAGCAGCAACAATCATTTGTGAGTATTTACTATAGACTGTGTATCTTTCTAATTTTTTTGTGTAGGATTCCAGGAAAAAGGCCTGGGCTGCGGCCACAATGGGCGTGGCCCCCAGGCCGGGCCGCCCCTCCAGGACCCCCGACGGGGCCCTGCGCTCCTGGCGGCTCCCTCCCCCGCCGCCCCGCTCCCTCCCGGAAGGCCTCGGGGCAGAGCGGTCCCACCCACTGCGCGCTGAACAGAGCCCGCGTTTCCTCAGAGCTGGAACTCCCGGCTCAGGCGGGGTCTCTTCCCTCCGCCTTCACGGAACTGCCCCGGAGCCCGAGGGGAGGGCGACCTCACTGAGGCTGCTGGCTCTGTAGGTGCCCAGGCGGCCGAAGCCATGACAGTCGCGGGGACGGCGGTTCGGGTAAGTGGGCGCCAACCCTCCCCCTGGTCCGGTGCCCGGGCGGTAGCACAAGACCAGCTTCTGAGGGGCAGGGGTTCGCTGCCACCCGCCGCTGCTGTGCAGAAAGAGCGGCCTCCAGCGTCTGGTCCCCGGGAACTTCGGTCCGTCCTCTCGCCCCTGCCCTCGTCCTGGCTCGCGAGGCCTGGTGGGCGTGAGGAGGGGGTCGGCCTGAGCGTCCTGAGGGGAAACGGGGCAAGGGAGGCGCAGGGTCCGGCTGCAGCGTCAGCGCCCCTCTTCCCGACTGCGGGGAAAGCGGCTGAAAACTCCTCCCGAGGGGCGCAGGCCCCTTATTCAGCCGAGTCCCTCTGCGCTCCTTCCTCCCTGAGCTAAAGTACCGGGGGGAGGGGACAGGGCAGGGAACTGGCGCAGG
The DNA here is from genome assembly GCF_965194825.1 of Balaenoptera physalus. NCBI lineage: Eukaryota > Metazoa > Chordata > Mammalia > Artiodactyla > Balaenopteridae > Balaenoptera > Balaenoptera physalus. The sequence continues at coordinate 786,147 of NW_028126537.1, read as the reverse complement.
TAATGGGGAACATCCAAAGGTGATTGTTAACTAAGGAAAACCAGCTCTCCCAAGGTGAGGAATGCGGCGCTTTTCTTTGCCTGGGCTCACTGAATTCCTTCCTTTGATATGCACCTCAGCTCTCTGGGGCCTGCATTCTGTATTTGCATATCCTGAGTGCCTCAGGGCCCACCGGCTCACATTGGAGGGCTGCAAGTGCTGAAGACTGTGACATCCTTTGTTTACTGATAGGGCAAGAACTATTCCATTTCTCACAGGCTTGAGGGGCAGACAGTGGAAAAAAGTCAGAGAATCTCACTCGGCCTGTACTTTGGTTTACATATAGATAATATTTATACTTAACTGTGCTAATAGAGGTTCTCAAGTCCAATCAACTTGTACTACTGCCCTCTATGTATCAATTTCATCAATATCATAAGATAAATGCCTATAGAATTGACTTAATCCATTTAAATAGGATAATGATTTTGAAAGGAAACATAATAGAAATATAACAACGAAACCTTTACCACTAAAGGCTGGGTCTGGAACACCCTAAATAAATGTTCCATTGTTAAAATATTGAAAGATGTAGTCAATAGAAATATCAACAAAAATGACAAATAATAAGGGTAGCAGAATGTTGAAATGTTCTATCTTTATCATTAAAGTGGCAGAATAACATTTATTAGTAGGCACTGGGGGCAGAAGATGCCTGATTTTATATCTGTGTCATATTTGTGCAGTTGTTTCAACAAGTAACTTAAAGACAAAATGGAAAGACAAGGAGGTTTGTGCCTGAGATCATGTTGATGTGAAACCAGGGATGGCCACCTTGTGCCAGGTGAGTTAAGTTTACCTGGCAGGTAGACCGCAGAGCTCCTAGGAAGCAAGGGTTGGAATTTTTCTGCTGGGTGCCCCTTAGGTTCTGTGACTGGACTGACTGTGAGTCATGTTTCGGGAAAGACCTGATCACAGGAAAAGGGTGGGAAAAGAGTGCTTTGGGGAGCAGCTAACAACATTCATCACAGGAAAAGGGTGGGAAAAGAGTGCTTGGGGAGCAGCTAACAACATTTATCACAGCTCACGGCCTGAATGAATTTTAAAGAAACAGGAAAACAAATGCTTCTTATGGAAGTAGAGAATGTGAGGGCTGGACAATCCCAGAAAATGAGGAACACCCATCCCATTTTCCAGATGAGAAAACAGAGGTCCAGCAACGTGAAATCCCTCACCCAAGTTGCACCCGTCTCTCCTCCCCACTACGTGGTTCATGAAAGCAGGACTCTTCCTGTCTTTATTACTGCTGAACCCCAAAAAGGACCAGGCATCTAGCAGCTGCTCCAAAAATTTGGGTTGACTGTAGGAACAATGCTATTTCTTTCTTTCTCACTCTTATTCAGGATTGTGCCAAGAACTCCCCAGGTTGCAATGTAATTCGATAAATGTAAATATTAATTGAGTTTTGTTGTGATGAGGACTTAGGCTTTGAAGGTAACAGACTTGGTTCAGATCTTGGTTCTGCCACTCCATAGCTGTTTGGCTTTGGGAAAATTACTAAACCTCTCTGAGATTATTTCCTCCTTTGTAAAGTGGGGATAAATCTATCTGAGCCAGCAGAGCAGCTGCATGAGAGATGTGCACTAAATATTGGTCTTTCTCACTCTCCTACGCCATCTCTCTGTTCTTCCCAGAGAAGCTCTACTGAAGGATATAGTACCTTTTTAAAATAGTTAACTAATTAATTAATTAATTTGTTTTTGGCTGCGTTGGGTCTTCGTTACTATGCCCAGGCTTTCTCTAGTTGCGGCAAGCGGGGGCTACTCTTTGTTGCGGTGCGCGGGGTTCTCATTGCGGTGGCTTCTCTTGCTGGGCTTGTTGTGGAGCACCAGTTCTAGGCACACGGGCTTCAGTAGTTGTGGTCTGCAGGCTCAGTAGTTGTGGCCCATGGGCTTAGCTGCTGCGCGGCATTTGGGATCTTCCCTGATCAGAGATCGAACCCATGTCCCCTGCCTTGGCAGGCAGATTCTTAACCACTGCGCCACCAGGGAAGTCCGATATAGTACTTTTTAAAGAGGGGTTTGAATTTATTTCAGATTGTGTACATTTTTCTTGTAGAAAAGATTATTCCACTATAGAAACATAAACACGCAAAACCACTCCAAATGCAGTATTCTATGGTTTAGATATTATCAGTCACATTTTATAAGTAATTGGGCAAATGCCAAAGCACTAGGTACTGGGACGTAAGAAGACTCAAATCTGGGGTGACCCCACCCCAATTTCAAGAGCAGGGTGTGCGTTTCAAATCCATGTTTCATCTGGTCTTTGTTTCTCATCCATCCTCTGTGTCTGCCTTTCTCAAGAAGGCTCAGATCCTCGGCTTTCACACCCTCCCGGCTGGCTGTGCCCCAGCTCCCGGCCTGGAACCTCTGCGTGCCTGGGTGTGCCTGCTACCCCTGTGCATCACCAGCTTTGCCAGGGAGCTGCTGTATCGTGCACTGCTTGCTGTACCCAGAGTACCTGGACCCTTCTGGTACATGAAGTGCACCCTCCTCACCATGTGTGCAGCCCATCCCCTTACCTTATATCCTGCCTCTATGCCAGGCTTGGGGGTGACTACAGTGTGCATTCAGCTGTGTGAGGTGCTGGGATCAAAGTGAAGTTCCCAACTTTTGAAGTGGCAGGCTTGAGGGGCACACAGTGATTTTAAGTCGGGTCACCTGACTTAAAGGGGGGACTGATTGATTTAAAGCCAAGGCAGCTGACTTAAAGCCTGCGTCCCTCAGCTGCAGGACGAGACCAATTTTGGCGGTGCACGGGTTCGCTCCAAGCCAGCACTGCTGTTCAGGAAGAGATTCCAGTAGCGCCTTAGTGCAGGGGGACTTGGTCCGTTGTCTTGCCCCTGCCCTCAGAGGGGGGCCACCTGCTCTTCTGGAGAATCAGGGAGGGGGAAGTGCAGAGTCCCGGCTGGAGTTGCAGCACCGCTTGTCTGATGGCAGGGAAAGGGGGACAGGGCTGTGTGGTGTCCTGGGGCTGGACTCAGCAGGTCGACTCAACCTCTCAGCCTCCTAACCTCCCCCCCCACACACTCCACAAGAGTTTCCAATAATATGTAATTGCGCCTTAGGTTCTCGGTCTTCAAACTCATCCCCAGGCTCCCAGGTCCCTTGATTCAGCCAATTCCTCTGTGCTCTTTCTTCTATTAGATACAGTCCCAGAGGGAGGGGCTGGGGGATGGGACTGGAGGGATGCCGGCAGCACTGGCCTCAGCTGACTAAAGAGATCCGGGGCCTGCGCTATCACACATGTGCGAGGACCCTTAAGGCAGAATCGAGGGGGCCAGTTAGAGGCAGTCCTTGCTGCCTCAAGTGAGTATAGATCACCGTCGGGTGGGGAGCACGCTGACCCCTAAGAAGTACTGTAAGGAGGATGTGTTGCTCCCTCGGCTTCAAGGACGTGGGTGGGCTTCAGGGCTCCAGTTCCCCTCCAGGCCTCCAGGTCCGACTGCACCACAGCGGCCTTGCAGACCCGCCTTCCTGTCCCAGAACTTGCCAGGCACCAGGAAGAATCCAGACAGCAGAGATGGTGCCTGAGGGCTCCAGCTTGAAAAGTGCTGTCCCTGGGGACCCAACAGTGGAGGGAGGAAGGGTGAAGGGAGTGGGGGGGTGTGGTCGGGAAGGGTGGCTGCCCTGGGAGACGTTGAGAGAGAAATATCGCCCCCCACACCCCCTGCCCCTGCAACTGACCCATTGATGCCATAGGATCTCAGGGCCTTTTAGTCAGAGATGCCTCTGCTTCTTTACTCCTGTGTTCAAAACTATGCAAAACCAACTCTTCATCCTCTTGCTGCCTTGCCAGGACTTTTAAAGCACTGTTCTTTTGAAGCACTCGTTCCCTAAACTGCAGTTTGGAGCTGTCCCAGCTATTTAAAAGTGTTCTCCTTAAACTGAGACTAAAGCCTACTCTTTTGGAAAAACGGCCTTCCCTTCACTGGAGATCGTTTTTTCTGCCCATTCCTTCCTTCTACTGCCCTCTTAAGAACCCCTGTGCTCAAAGAGCTTGGTGATTTATTTTTTGCTTGATGTCAAAAAGAAACCTTCCCCATGCACTCCAAAAAGCTTTCCTGGAACATAGGTGTTTCACAACCATGAGAGTGTTTTGCAGTTAGTATACACTGGGTAGAGTGCCTAGCAATCCCTCCAAGAGCCAGAGGTGAGCAGACCTTTACTTATTTGATTGGATGCCCTTCAAGTTTAGGAAGGTCCCATTCTTATGACCCAGCAGGTAAGACAGAGCCCTGGATGGCTGTGGCTGTGATTAGATAACTTCTGATGATTTTATTTCCCTTACTGAGCTGCTGCTTCTAGGTTAAATTCGTTTTATTACCTGTCCATTTTTAAAGAAAGGCTGACAAAGTCACTGTAATAGGTCAGGAGTCTGAACTCAGGGTTGGTCAAAGGTACTCACAGGGAGGAAGGTGGATAAAAATAGGTGGGTAAAATAGGAGGGTTGGCAAGTACAGCCAGGACACCCGTGTTCATCATGCATACTAATAAAGGCCAGAATCTCCTCATTTATCTCTGGTGGGAAGTTCTGATGGTTTCACAGGATCAAACTCAAATCATATTCAAACTAGGGGATTTCCCTGAGCATAAAAGGAAGTATCCGTCCCTAGCAGGAGTCGCTGCCGAGGAATAAAGACGTAGATGTAGAGAACGGACCTGAGGACACAGGGAGGGGGAAGGGTATGCTGGGATGAAGTGAGAGAGTGGCATGGACATATATATACACTACCAAAGGTGAAATAGATAGCTATTGGGAAGCAGCTGCATATAGCACAGGGAGATCAGCTCAGTGCTTTGTGACCACCTAGAGGGGTGGGATAGGGAAGGTGGGAGGGAGACACAAGAGGGAGAGGATATGGGGATATATGTATACGAATAGTTGATTCACTTTGTTATACAGCAGAAGCTAACACAACAAGGTAAAGCAATTATACTCCAATAAAGATGTTAACAACAACAACAACAACAAAAAACCCAAAATCTAAGTCAATCAAGCCAACGGAGACAATGTATGTGTTTACAGTTCAAGAAATCCACAAGGGAATCCTTTATTCTGTAGGCAATGAATGGTCCATTCGAAAAGGAAAAAACTTTCTAAAATGTTGTCTTTCCATTTATTGTTCAGAACATCATTTTTATACCTCTGCATTTCTTACTATTCAAAGCCAAGTCACGTGAGTTACAGGGAAGCAGCTGATGGATTTAAAGTTGGGTCACTTGATTTAAAAACCAGTGGCAGTTGATTGATTTAAATCCCGGTCATATGACATGAGGAGGGGGTGCTAAAAACTGCTTTTTCATCTCTGGCTCAGAATATCATATTTACCTTGGTTTTTCTTATGATTTAGAAAACTTGAGCTGTCTCTCCTTGGAATCATCAGGAGAAAAATACAGTATTTCAGGTTCATTCTTGAAACCAACTTCTCACGGTTAAGGTGTATTGGCTAAAAGATCTTCCTTCTTCAAGAGATTCCAAACCTCTGTAAGACACTTCATTGTAATGGGAGAAAAAAGAAGAATGAATTCAGGCCAGCAGCTGCAGGAGGCCAAGGCAGCCCCCAGGACTAGGGAAGGAGGAGGAGGAAGGGCTGAGAGTTGCCATTAGAGCAGACAACCTCCAGAGGGCGCTGAAGCACCGGCAGAGCCCACCTGCCACTCCCAGTTTGGCACTCCAGGGTCAGATTTGGGTTTGGAGATGGGGTTGCTGTAACCCCAAGGAGGTGAGCAGAGAGGAGGAGTTGATTACCGGTCTCCTCTGACTCTCTGACCCAAATTGCCTGGCCTAACAGGGGGGACAGGGTTTTGCTTTCAGCAAACTGATGGGGCACTTCCATGCTGGTCGGGTTGCCCAGTGGCCCGACAGCCTGACAGGCTGACTGCGGTGTGACTGCCCTTTGTTTCTCCAGAATCTGTGCATCAGGAGGTGCATGGGTACGGGAGCCCATCCACCGCCCCTCCCCCCAAGGGGGATGGCACCTTCCCTGGCTGTACCCTATGATCACCAGGTACTTGAAATGAATGCAAGTTTTTTGACTGCAAGGAAAAGCTCACATAACCGTTTCTTCCTCATAATGTGTGGGATTTACTATAATGGAAGGACATTAGAAAGAACAGGTAGAAAACTCACCTGTTGGTCTCCATGTAGGAGTTTATTTTGCATGAATCCCTCCTACGTGAGTAGATAGCAGAGGTTTATTTTTGTTCCCGTGTGTGTAGTTGTGGCAGAGGATGTAGGTATGGTGATTTGAAGCCCTCAAAGAAATATTCTCAGAACTCTCAAGATTTCTCTTGATCGGAACCGAAAGAGACCTGGAAAAGGAGGAAAAGAAAAGGAGGAGGGAGAACGAATGACTGTTTCTCAGTAAATTCACCTTCCTGGTTGATTGTTCTGTCTTCTCATTTCTTTTAACTTCTATGTATGTCTAATAGAATAATGTAGAAAGGCTGATTTTTATGCTTTAAAAGATTTTACATCACAAAGAAACTAGAAGTGGCTAACAGAACTTATTCAAATCAACTTTGCATAGAGACTTTGATATTAAATTTGGATACTAAAATGGGTTTATCCCAATTTTCTCTTTCTTTTTGAGTGAATATTTGTAACATATTTTTGTAGATAATAATTTATCCTAGATATACAAAATTGTGAGAATGGGTACCATTTTTTACCACTTAAATGATTTCTTTTAAATGAATAGATTGTACACTTTAAATGCCAATGTTGTGTCTTACGTGTTGTTTTTTAATTCCTTGATTTCCAAAACTTGTGTTTATTTAATTGATTTCTATCTAATAATCTGTGTCTCCCCTTTATTGTTTCTTACTTTATATTTTATTGATCTATAGTTAATTTACGTTATTATATTAGTTTCAGAGGTACAGCATAGTGATTCATAAATGTTTAGGTTCTTCTCCATTTATAGTTATTATAAAAGAGTGGCTATATTCCCCATGCTATACAGTACATCACTGTAGATTATTGATTTTATACATAGTGGATTGTACCTCAAAATCTCCTACCACTATTTTGCTCCTCCACCCTATCTCTCCCTGCTGGTAACCACTAGTCTGTTCTTTAATCTGTGAGTCTGTTTTTTTGTTGTTATGGTATTCAATTTTTTAGATGCCACGTGTAAGTGATAACATACCATGCTTGTTTTCTCATACCATACCATGCTTTTTTTCTCATAACATGCCATGCTTGTTTTCTCTGCGGTTTATTTTACTAAGCATAATACCCTCCAAATCCATCCATGTTCTTGCAAATGGCAAAATTTTATTTTTTGCTGAAGTCATCATAAAAAATATTTTTTATCCACGAAGCTATTGATGAACACTTAGTTTGACTCTATATCTTGGCTATGGCAAATAACACTGTTATGAACATTGGTGTGCAGTTATTTTTTTTTGAAATAGTGTTTTTGTTTTCTTCTGATATACCCAACAGTGAAATTGCTGGATATTATGGTAGTTCTATTTTTCGTTTTTTGTGGAACCTCCATTCTGCTTTCCACAGTAGCTGCACTACTTCACATTCACATCAAGAGTGTACAAGAGTTTCCCTTTCTCCACATCCTCACTAACCTTTGTTATTGTGATCTTTTGGATGACAGCCATTCTGACAAGACTGAGGTGATATATCTCATAGTTTTGATTTGCATTTTACTGCCGATTAGCTATGTTTAGCATCTTTGTGAGTTCTGGCTGTCTATATGTAGTTTTTCCTTGGAAAAAAATGTCTATTTAGGTCTTCTCATTTTTCTAAAAAAGATTTTGGGTGTTTTCTTGATATTGAGTTGTATCTGCTGTTTCTGTAGTTTAGGTATGAACCCTTGCTTGGTCATCTTTTTTGATGTTAACCTCTTATCATGTGCAAATATGGTCTCTCCCTCAGCAGGTTGTCTTTTCATTTTGTCTTTGGTTTCCTTTGCTGTGCAAAATCTTTTAAGTTTAGTGAAGTCCCATTTGTTTATTTTTGCTTTTGTTTCATTTGCCTTAGTAGACTGAAACTAAAACTGTTGCTATCATTTATGTTGAAGAATGTTCTATATTTTCCTCTAGGGGTTTTATGGTTTCTGGTCCTACATTTAGGTCTTTATTCAGTTTTGCATTTATTTTATATATGGTGTGCTAAAATAATCTAATTTTATTCTTTTCCATGTAGCTGACCAGTTTTCCCAGTACCACTTATTGAAGAGACAGTTTTTTCTCCATATTGCCTGCTTTGTCATAAATCAATTAAATATAAGTGTGTGGGCTTATTTCTGGGATCTCTATTCTATTCCAGTGATCTTTGTGTCTCTTTTTGCTCTGGTACCTTTCTCTTTGATTACTGTCACTTTGCAGTATAGTCTGAAGTCAAGGTGCGTGATGCCTCCACCTGTGTTCTTTCTCAAGATTGTTTGGCTATTTGGGGTCTTTGTGTTTCTATACAAATTTTAAAATTACTTTTTCAAGTTCTGTGAAAATGCTTTGGTATTCTGATAGGGATTGCATTAAATCTGTAGATTGTCTTTGATAGTATGGTTATTTTAACAGTATTAATTCTTCCAGTCGATGCACATGCTATATTTTTCCATCTTTTTGTGTTGTCTTCAACTTCTTTCACCAATGGCTGATAGATTTCTGAGCACATGTCTTTTACCTGCTTAGGTGTGTTTATTCCTAGGTGTCTTATTCTTTTTGATGTCATTGCATATGGTATAGTTTTCTTAATTTTTCTTTCTGACAGCTTTGAGTTTTGTTTTTTCTTCTTTTTCTAATTCCTTCAGGTGTAATGTTAGGTTGTTTATTTGATATTTTTCTTGATTCCTAAGAATAAGCTTGTATCACTATAACTTCCCCCTGTGAACTGCGTTGGCTGTGTCCCATAGATTTTGGATCATTGTGTGTTCATTTTCATTTGTCTTGGGTATTTTTAGAATCCCTCTTTCATTTCTTCAGTGTTCCTTTCTTCCCCTTTTATTCCCTTCATCTGTGATGTGAGGACTATCTTTAATATTATGTTTGGATTTCTTTCAGTTTTGTTTGTGTGTGTGTGTGTGTGTGTGTGTGTGTGTGTGTGTGATTATTTAAGTTGCTGAGCTCTTAATTTCACATGGACACTAACAACCCTGCATTGTTACTCTGCTCCCCCACAGTTACTGAATTTGACCTTATATTTTACATCTACTTGTTTTGTGTGTCCCTTAACTTCTTATTGTGAATATAGATGATTTTATTACTATTTTTTTTTCATCCTTCCTATTAGCTGTGTCCATGGTTGATTTACTACCTTTGTTGAATATTTGCCTTAACCAATGAGGTTTTTCCTTTAGTAAGTTTCCTTTCCTAATTTTTATGTTTCAATCGTGACCTTTTCTTTTTCACTTAGAAGAGCCCCTTTAAGATTTCTCATAAGGCTGGTTTGGCGATGCTGAGCTCTTTTAGTTTTGCTTCTCTGTAAAACTTTAGATCTCACCATCAAAGCTGAGGGAGAGCCTTGCTGGGTAGAGTATTTTTGCTTATAGGCTTTTCCCTTTCATGACTTTAAATATACCATGCCACTCCCTTCTGGCATGCAGAGGTTATCCTGAAAAGTCAGCAGATAACTTTATGCAATTTCCCATGTTTGTAACTTGTTGCTTTTCCTTTGCTCCTTTTAATAGTGTCTTTTTATCTTTATTTTTTTTTCCATTTTAATTACAATGAGTCTTGGTGTGGTCCTCTTTGGGTTGATCCTGTTTTGGCCTTACTGTGTTTACTGGACTTGGATGTCTGTTTTCTTTCCCAGGTTAGGGAAGTTTTCAACTCTTATGTCTTCAGGTATGTTCTACACTGCTTTGTCTTTCCTTTTTGCTTCTGGGACCAGTATAATGCAAATATTAGTACACTTGATGTTGTTTCACAAGTCTGTTCAACTTTCCTCATTTCATTTTAATCTATTGTTTTACCGTTCATCTTCAGTGATTGCCAGTACTCTGTCCTTCAGTTTTCTGATTCATTCCTCTGTATCATTTAGTCTACAGTAGTTTCCTTTAATGTATTTTTCATTTCAGTTATTGTATTCCTCATCTCTGTTTTGTTGTTCTTTAAAGTCTAACTCTTTTTAAAAAAAATCTAACTTCTTGCTCTGGTCGTCCATTCTTCTCCTGAGTTCTTTGATCATCTTTACAGTCATTACCTTGAACCCTTTGTTGAGGAGATTGGCTGTCTCCACTTCACTTAGATCTTCTTCTGAATTCTTATCTTGGTCCTTCATTTGGATCGTGTTTCCGTGTCACCTCATTTTTCTTAACTTCCTGTTTTTATTGCTATGTGTGTAGTAGGTTCGTTACATTTCCTGACCTTGGGGAAGTGGCCTTTTGTAGGAGCTGTCCTATGGGTCCCAGCAGCCCCCTCTCCCCTGGTCACTAGAGCTATATATTCTAGGTGTATGTACCCCCTATGTGGGCTGCTTGGGCTCTTCTGCTGTGGTGGGCTGACTACTGTGGGTAGTCTGGTAGGCTTGGCTGCCCCCAGACTGCTTGTTTGCCAGGCTCTGCCTTGTATAGAGGCTGTCTGTGCTGCTTGGTGAGACTAAATCATAAGGCAGCTGGCTGCACAACTCTGGGGGACACCAAATCTGGTGCTGGTTCACTTACGGGTAGAATTGCAGTCCAGGTGATATCAGGGCTAGTGCCCAGTCACTGGTTCTGGGGCTATGCTGGCTACTGGGAGGAAGAGACAGGTTCTGCGTTCTGGCTGCAGGGCCCAGGAGCCACAGAGTTGGTGTTGGATCACTGTTCCTGACACAGCTCTCTGCAGGGCCGGGGGTATCCCTAATCTTGTGTTGGCATTCTGATGGGCAGGGTCAGGACCCAGCTGAGTCCATGGCTGCTTCTGGCCTGCAATTAAGTGGCCTGGTTACACAGGCTGCTGGGCTGTGGTATCCCTGGAGCTGGTGTGTGCCTGTCGGTGTATGAGGCTGATCCCACTGCTAAAGCAGGTTTGCTGTTGGGTAGGTCCAAGCTCCATCCAGTCCCTGTGCAGTTACCACCTGCCGATGGTGAGGCTGACTCCAAGGCCAGAGCAGGCTCACTTGTCAGAGGGGCCAGGGACTCTGGGGCTGGTGCCTCTCCACTGAGGTGTGGAGGCTGGTCCTGGGGCTTTTGGTGGCTGGGCCCATGTCCAGGGGCAGCTGTGCACTGAGAGGATCTGAAGGCAGCCTGTTTGCTGGTGGATGGGGCTATGCCCCTGCTCAGTTAGTTGCTTGGCCTGCAGCATCCTAGTACTTGTGTCTGTAGTCTGGTGGAAATGGGTGGGGCTCGGTCCTGAGGCTGATAAGCTACAGGTTGGTGTTGGATTCTGAAATTATGCTTGCTGGTACCAGCGTCCACGAGGTAGAAGGAGCTCCCCCGAATGGCTGCTGCCAGTGTCTCTGTCCCTGAGGCTGTGCTGTAGTTGCCTCTTGCCTCTCTGGGAGACTCTCCAAGATCAGGAGGTAGGTGTGACCCGGGATCCTTTCAAATGACTGCTTCTGCTCTGATTCTCAGATCATGTGGGATTTTGTGAGCATCTTTTAAGAGTGGAATCTCTATTTCCCACAACCCTCTGGCTCTCTGGAAAATAAGCACTACTGGTCTTCAAAGCCCAACTTTCTAGGAACTCTTCTTTCCACAACAGGATCCCTGGGCTTGGGAGCCTGATGTTGGCTTCATACCCCTTGCTACCTGGGAGCACCTCTGAAATTGTAATTATTCTCCCATTTGTGGGCCACCCACTTGGTGGCAGGGGTCTTGACTCTATTGAGATTTTGCCCTTCTTTTCTGTCTTGTCGAGGTGCCTTCCTTATATCTTTAGCTGTAAAACATCTTTTATGGTAGGTCCCGGCCTTTTTCATCAATTGCTGTTCTGTAAACAGTTGTGACTTTGGTGTGCCCATGAGAGGCATCAAGCTCTGGGTCTTTGAATGCTACCATGTTGGACAATCTCTCTACTTCATTCTTAAATCATATTATTTAAGTTTTCTTAGTATCTTATTTGATTAGCGACAGTTTGAAATTTATTATCACTCATGTTTACTTCGCTTGTTTAAAAAAATTGAATAGTGCATTCATTCAGTTTGAAATGAAGGTAGTGACCTGTGAATTTCCATACCTCAAAAATCAAGGATAGGACAAAAGCCTTTTCTACTTGTGTTACCCTCAAACTCTGCACCCCACCCCAGCCTGGGGATTAACCTGTTGCACCCATGCTCACCTTCTGTTTTCGGACCGTTAACCATCATTGCATCTGTATGTGTGTTGACAAAGTGAACTCTAGTCTTTGCAGTTTTTGTGTTTTGTTTTTTGGTTTAGGGAACAGTCCTACTATGAATGTACATTTACTGCTCTACTGAAGTTCATATATAAACCTGTCAAGCACATTACCAGGATTGGAATTGCTTGTATATACACTTTGATAAATGTTAGAGACAATGGTAGAACAGAAGTAAATTGTATTTCAAATGCCACAATATTCTCACACCATGAAAACCCTTCCCTTTTTAATATATTTGTGTGTAGTTTATCTTTATGCCCATACTATATTTCCCAGAGATGGGTAAGTGTTATGTTTCTTGCTGACACATTTACCGTATTGTTCAAAGTCAGGCGTTTAGTGGTTTTAGCATGATCCTATTTCCATGAACTCGCAAATACAAGATCTTCTCTCACACTGTCTTTTACTTCCTGCTGTTTTATATTGCCCTCCTAATTCTCAGTCCTGGTCTTTCTTTATGTTCTTCATCAACCTGGATAGGTTATGCTATTTTCTCCCTTATTCAAGACCAATAGAATAGAATAGAATACAACACCCAGAAATAAACCCTGATATATGGCCAAATGATTTTTGACAATTTGCCAAGACTTTTCAAAGTAGAAAGGATAGTATTTTCAACACATGGTGCTGAGAAGTCTTGTGGTCAACATGCAAAAGAAGGAAGATGGACCCTTACCTAACATCATATGCAAAAATTAATGAAAACGTATCAAGAAACTAAATATAAGACCTAATAATATAAAAAGTCTTAGAAGAAGATACAGGACAAGAGCTTCATGATATTGGATTTGGCAGTGTTTTCCTCCATATGAAACGAAGGAACAACAAAGGTACAGCTAACAAAAAAATAAACAATTTGCAGTACATAAGTTAAAAAAAAATGTGTATCAAAGAAATGTAAACAGAATAAAATGGCAACCCACAAGATGGGAGAAAATATTTCAGAGCCATCTATCTGACAAGAGATTTCTATTCAGAATATACAGAGAACTCCTACAACTGAACAAAAAGCAAACACCCTGATTCAAAAGTGGATAAAAGACTTCAATAGATGGTTCTTCCAAAAGATGTACAAATGACTAAGCACTTGAATAGATGCTCCATATCACTAAATGCATGTTTATATATTTGTGTGCCTGCATACACACACAAGCACACACACACATACACAAGCAGAAAACAACTATTGGTGAGGATGTGAGGGAGTTGGAACCATTGTGCTATGTCAGAGGGAATGCAGAATGATACAGCTGCTTTGCAAAAGAGTATGGCAATTTTTCAGATATTGAAAAATAGAATTACTACATGATCCAGGAATTTTACTATGAGGTATACCCAAAGGTTTTGAAATCAGGGTCTTAAATAAATTTTTGTACTCCAGTGTTTAGAGCAGTAATAATCACAGTAGCTAAAATATGAAAGCAACCTAAGTGTTCATCCACTAGTTCCTGGATAAGCAAAGTGTGGTATACCCATATAATACAATATTATTCAGTGTTAAGAAGGAAAAGATCTAGGAATACGCTACAACATGGATGAATCTTGAGGAAATTTAGCTACCCAAAATGCCATTTTTGTGACTTTTAGTGAGTCATAGCAATACAACTACTTATTTCAATTTTATGGGGGTACTTAGGGTAGTCAAAACCATAGAAATTGGGAGGGTAATGACGCTTTTCAGGTGGTTATGGAACAAAAAGGAAAGTTATATTTAAAGGATATAGAGTTACAGTTTTAAAACGTAGAAAAGAATTAGAAAGATAAATGGTGATGTTGATCGCCCAATAATATGAATGCATTTAATATCACTGAACGGTGCACTTTATAATAACTTACATGTTGTATTTTATGTCATTTGATTTTACCAACATACAAAATTGGGAAAGAATGTAATATCAGGAAAGGGAGTGTACCTGGGATAGAGCAGAGAGCAATCAGATGGGTGAGACACTGCATATGTTGAAGAAGAAGAGCTGAGAGTCTTCATTGGCCAGAAGAGACTTTATAAAAGAGAAAAAAAAAAATTACTCTGAGGGTGTATTAGATAGATATCTGTGGGTGTGCTGCTATCTCCCATGGGTTATCTTAAAGAGTCTTTAATAAAGTCCATAAGGCTTGCTGAGGCTTTTTTAAAAATTGGATTCCCTAGGAGATAATTAGTGGGTGGTACTTAAGTCTATGTCTAGTTTGACAGATTTTGCAGGGAAGAACGAACCTGAGAACAGTGGAGGTCTTAAGAGTGTAACTACATGGAAATTAGAAAAAAAAATAATAAAGGGAATTAGGAAAACTTTGGACTTTGAAGGTCATGTATTATTACTGAGTCAGACCTGAGGTTTCTAAGGAGTTATATACACAGTTGCTATTTGGATTACTTGTTGATAAAGATAAGTGGAAAAACTAGAGTCGTTCCCAAGTGTAGGTAAGATATAATGAGAGGATGGAGGTGGAAAGTAGGGAGACCCAGAGAAAAGTGGGAAGGTCATATTGGGCCAAGATGGTGGTAATATCCAACAGAACAGACGGTAGGACAGACTATGGATTCATCTTTTTTATTTCGCCTCCCCCCCTCATCCTTAATAATTCTTTGGGAATATTTCACTGCTCTGTGATGCAGGTACAGAATTCGAGTGAGGAGGCTACACCTTCAGTGTCCAGCTGTCTGAGTCCTCAGTGTGCTTCAAATGATGGAGAACTATTGCTTCTTTATGAGAAGGGTTAGTACCTCGTAGCTAAGCTTAAGCTGGAGCTTATGCAATATTGATTCCATTTTATATATACTGTTGGCATGGAGGTTCCTCCTCCTCTTTTCTTGACCATTATGAAATGAATCTATATTTCTCAGTATTTGGGTATATCAGATAAATACGTTAAGTAAAGGAATCTTATATATTGCTCCCTGCATAGTTTGCTCTTTCTTGTTTCTCTTTTACCTTGACTAAATTAGCACAGGGAGAGACCTTGAAATGTTCTAATCAGGAGAGATTAGAACATCATATTTCTAGAGAGGTTGGTTGGACAGAGCAGGGGTCCCAGTGAGAATCCAAGCCTCTGCTGCTACTTGGAAGTGTACCTGTGTAGAATAGAGGGCTCCAGGAAATATCCTAGAATATTCCAATGTCCCTGTGGGAGATCATTAAGAGAGGCAGGATCTGGTACCAGATCAGTGTACTATGACATGTTTGTCAGTCATCTGATGTGAGATTCTCAGAGCCAATCCCATATGGTAGGGCTGAGTGCAGAGTGATGAAGAACCTGTGAAAGCCTTTGATTGCATGTTAAAGATGAAGCTCTGATTTCGGGGAGAATTTTCTTACCTGACTGAATGTCACCCTTCTGTGGGGATGAGATTCTGTGCTTTTCCTCTGTTGATGACCACTGACTGCAAATCATTAGAGGATCATGTCTAGAAAGCATTCTTTATTTAATTTCTTAAAGAAGAAAGCATAGAAAACATTTTTATCCACTTTCAAATTGAGGATCAAGGGGAATGACATCAGTGAAAATGTCAGAGTAGGGAGCTCTGGCTTGTGTCCATCCCCAGAAACACTGACATACGTGGTAAAACCTGTCAAAATGACCTTATCAACACATGTAAATTTTGTTTTCTTTTCACGCTGTAGATTTATCTTTCATGGAAACTTTACTTACTACAGGATGTGGAGAATAAACAGGGAAGTAGAAACTGTATTTCCTGATGAGAGAATCACTAAGTCACATTAGCTGTTCTGAACTCTGCCTTACTCACCATGACTCTAATTAAAACAAACAAATAAACAAGACACTTTTTTTTGGTAAGTCAGTTCTGACATTTCCTCGTTAAAGACAAGGTAACAGATACAGACTTAGATCTACCAGAATTGAGCAAACTTTTGATTGTACCTGTGTTGAACATATGAGCATGACCTGCTACAAATCTTCATTATACTTATTGCCACAACGGACAAATTCCCTTTTTCCACTCCTGATATGTTGCATGTAAGGAATGCATAGGTCACTAACCCCAGCTCGTCACAGGTAAACTCTGCCACATGGATTACTGCATGTTTTCCTGCTGGAAGACCACACATTCTCGAGGATCATGCCTGCAGAGTATCTGGGCTCTTCTTTTCTTCTGGATAAAGGTTAGATCATCACCTAATTTTATGAGAAATATATAAATTGTATTTGCATATTCTTCCGGTTTTTATTTATCCATTCTCTTTCAAGTCCTAAGTGCAAATATTAAAGTGATTTCCAAGAGGGTGGTAAATAAGACAGCTCCAAAATTAGCAATAAATCATAATACAATTGTGAATGCCTTAATGTGTGATTAATATGTAGATACTTATGTAAATGCAGGTTTAGTAATGCTTTGTGGAGAGCTTCAGAATCTAGGTATTAAAAATAAAAAGAAGAAGGAGTTCTTGAAACTCTCAGGGAATTATAGAGAAGTCTTTGTGTCTATAAATATCATTCTGAAATAATGCATATTCTCAGAAATAAACTAGGCATAACATTGTAGGAAAAAACTTCATGAAATGAAAGAGCATGTGAGATGGCCATACAAGAAAAAGAATATTCTCAGAGAATAATGAACAGTGTGGAGTTCAGCAGAAGGGTCATACACATTCAGAGATGAAAACTTTAGAGAGCCTAATTGTGAGTTCCTCATATTTCATCTTTGGAGACACGGTAGTCATTTGCAATATGATGTTATAAAATGACGTTAATAAAAAAAAATAAGATGACGTTAACATACTTAAATACTTTCGTGTAGAAATGACCATTTAGAACCAGAGTAAATGAAAGAGAACACAAAATTATGTTTATGTTGATTTTTAAAGACCTCAGGTGAGTGCTGATTATTTAAAAATGCATGATGTCTTTCACTGCAAAGTAAAGGAGCTGTTACAGTGGAGGATTACTGGACTGAATGTCAATATTATGACATAGTATGAGTGTGTTTCGTGTTTGGTAATTGCAATCATTGTTGCTTTTTTTGTGGTCATCCATTGACAGTGCTTGGTGTCAGTTGATTTATCTCTTGTAAAAATAAAATACAGTCTGTGTGTGTGTGTGAAAAAAAAACATACATGATGTCTTGACTAAAGTTGTATGGACTTTGAGATCTGGAAAAAAGCATTTCTTTTTTGTAATGCTAGGATGATAATTGGACATTTTTGCAAGAAAGAGATTTCAGGATGCAAATCTTGTGTCTCTAAGGTGGGAAGTCAGTTCATGGTGGAACATTCTATTAAAACTGTGTGAGTGGAGAAATATTTCTTGGCAAGGAAGAGGTCACGAATCCCTTTTTAAGAGTTAATGGTTTATAGCATACCGAATGAGCAAAATGGCTATTTCTGAACTTTAGAAAAAAATAATATAGTTTTTCTGCATTTATAACATGAGGCTGATGTAAAATATCAAAAATTCTTTATTTTGAAAAGCAATGTAATCAATTTGACATAATTCATATATATTGAACCTGTGGTACACACACACACAGTAAAACTTACATTCAGAAAATTGTTTGCACTTAAGAAATATTTTCAAGTGTAGTTGATTTACAATGTTGTGGGTTTTTTAAATACATGTTTATTGGAGTATACTTACTTTATAACACTGTATTAGTTTCTGCTTTACAACAAAGTGAATCAGCTATATGTATACATATATTCCCCATATCCCCCCCCCCTTGAGCCTCCCTCCCACACTCCCTATCCCACCCCTCTGGGGGACATAAAGCACCGAGCTGATCTCCCTGTGCTATGCGGCAGCTTACCACTAGCTATTTTACATTTGGTAGTGTATATATGTCAGTGCTACTCTCTCACTATGTCCCTGTCTCCCCTTGCCCCCTGTGTCCTTAAGTCCGTTCTCTACATCTGTGTCTTTATTCCTGCCCTGTCACTAGGTTCGTCAGTACCATTTTTCTAGATTCCATATATATGTGTTAGCGTACGGTATTTGTTTTTCTCTTTCTGACTTACTTCACTCTGTATGACAGACTCTAGGTCCAACCACCTCACTGCAAATAACTCAATTTTGTTCCTTTTTATGGCTGAGTAATACTCCATTGTATAGATGTGCCACATCTTCTTTATATATTCATCTGTCGATGGACATTTAGGTTGCTTCTATGTCCTGGCTATTGTAAATAGTGCTACAGTGAACATTGGGGTACATGTATCTTTTTGAATTATGGTTTTCTCCGGGTATATGCCCAGTAGTGGGATTGCTGGGTCATATGGTAGTTCTATTTTTCAGCTTTTAAGGGATCTCCATACTGTTCTCCATAGTGGCTGTATCAGTTTACATTCCCACCAACAGTTCAGGAGCGTTCCCTTTTCTCCACACCCTCTGCAGCCTTTATACATTGTTGTATTAATTTCTGCTGTTCAGCAAAGTGATTCAGTTTTATATATATCTATCTATATATCTATCTATATCTATATATCTATATCTATATATCTATATATATTCTTTTCCATTATGGTTTATCACAGGATATTGAATATAGTTTCCTGTGCTATACAGTAGGTCTTGGTGGGTTGTCTATCCTATGTAGAAAAGTTTGCTTCTGCTATTCCAAAACTCCCAATCTTACCTTCACTCTCTCCTTGGCAACCACAACTCTCTTTTCTATATCTGTGTGTTTGTTTCTGTTTTGCTGACATGCTCATTTGTGTCCTGTTTTCGATTCCACATATAAGTGATATTATATGGTATTTGTCTTTCTCTCTCTGACTTACTTCACTTAGTATCATTATCTCTAGGTCCATCCATGTTGCTGCAAATGGCATTATTTCATTCTTTTTTATGTCTGAGTAATATCTTTTGTATACGTATACCACACCTTCTTTATACACTCATTTTTCAATGAACATTTAGGTTGTTTCCATGTCTTGGCTGTTATAAATAGTGCTGCTATGAACATAGGGTTTCATGTATCTTTTAGAATTATAGTTTTGTCTAGATATATGTCCACAAGTGGGATTGCTAGATCATATGGCAACCCTATAGTTTTTTTGAGGAACCTCCATACTGTTTTCCATAGTGGCTGCACCAACTTACATGGCCACCGACAGTGTAGAAGGGTTCCCTTTTCTCCATACCCACTCCAGCATTTGTTAATTGTAGATTTTTTTTAATGATGGCCATTCTGATCAGTGTGAAGTGATACCTCATTGTAATTTGGATTTGCATTTATCTAATAATTAGTGATGATGAGCATCTTTTCATGTGCCTATTGGCTCTCTGTATGTCTTCTTTGGAGAAATGTTTATTTAGGTCTTCTACCCATTTTTCCATTGAGTTATTTGTTATGTTGTTATTGAGTTGTATGAGCTGTTTGTATAGTTTGGAAATTAAGCCCTTGTCAGTCTCATCATTTGCTAATATTTTCTCCCAGTCCATAGGTTGTATTTTCATTTTGATTATGGTTTCCTTTGCTGTGCAAAAGCTTATAAGTTTGATTAGTTCCTGTTTCTTTTTTGCTTTTACAGTAAGTCCCCTACATATGAACAAGTTCTGTTCCAAGAGTGCGTTTGTAAGTTCAATTTGTTTGTAAGTCCAACAAAGTTGGCCTAGGTACCCAACTTACACAGTCGGCTATATGCTATTGTACCGTAATAGGTTTATAATACTTTTCACGCAAACAATACATAAAAAACAAGCACAAAAACAAAGAAAGCATTTTTAATCTTACAGTACAGTAACTTGAAAAGTACAGTAATACAGTACAACAGCTGGGATACTCGGGCTGGCATCGAGGGAACAGGCGAGCAGAGTTACTGATTGGAGGAGGGAGGGGAGGTGGGAGATGGTAGGGGTGAAGGATTATCCGCAGTAGGAGACAGAGAGCAAGCTGCAATTTCACTCATACCTGACGTTGATGGCAAAGGTTCTGGTTCCTTGCTGGATTTAATTCTATCTACCCTCTTGAAAGAATGATCCATTGATGTCTGGGTAGTAGCTCTTTTTTTCTCATCATAGATGACAAGGTAACACTGGATTGCAAACTGAATGGCTGCTGCCACCTTTGGGTCCCATTCTAGGTTCGGGTCCTGTGCCTCAAAAACTAACAGTGCTTCCTCAAATAACGAAGGTTCCCTTGCCATTTTCTGTGTCGTGAATCTCTTCAGTTCTTCAGTTACTTTTTCTTCCTCCTGTCCCTCTTCATCCTTTCTCTGGGCCTCCAATTCCATCAGTAAGCTCCTCATGTTGCACAGCAAGGAGGTCAGCGAAATCGTCCTCTTGCAGATCTAGCTCCAGCTTCTCGCTGAGGGTCACTACGTTGCTGAAGACCTCTTCGGACTTCTGATCTACCTTCTCAAATCCACAAAAATCATGAACAAACTGTGGGCAAAGGTTCTTCCAAACCCCATTCATCGTGACCGCCATCCCCTCACACCATGCAAAGTCAATGTTTTTTATGGTCTTGTAGATGTTATGGTCCTCCCAAAGTTGTCCCTAGGTTGTTCCTGATTTGTCACTTACCTTTACTGCCTGACAAAAAGTGTGACATAAATAATATTTCTTGAAAGTCGCTATAACGCCCTGGTCCATAGGTTGGATGAGCAACGTAGTATTTGGTGACAGATGCAGTACTTTGACGTTGGGATGAAAGTCATCCATGAATGGGGGGTGGCCCAGAGCATAGTCGAGCAGCAAAAGAATGTTTTGCTGGAACGTCCTTCTCCAAGCAATATTTCTCTACATCTGGGATAAAGTGGTGGCAAAACCAGTCCTGGAACGTGGCCTGTGTAATCCGGGATTTGGGGTTACGCTTCCACACAACAGGAAGAGAGCCCTTGGCTATGTTTTTAAGGGTTCTTGGGTTGTGTGAATGATAAACTAAGAGAGGTTTCAGCTTCAATTCACCGGAAGCATTGCCACCAAACAACAGTTAGCCTATCCTTTGCTGCTTTACAGCCCGGCATCAACTTTTCCTCCTTACTGACGTAACTTCGGTCTGGCATCCTCTTCCAGTTCAGTTGTGTCTCATCCACATTAAAAACCTGGTTGGGTAAATACACACCATCATCAATAATTTCTCAAAGTGTTTCTGGAAGTTCCTGGACAGCTACCCTATCTGCACTTGCTGTCTCTCCACTTACTTTTACATTGTGAAGGCTGGCTCTAGCCTTGAACCGATGAAAGCAGCCATGGCTGGCATTAAAAGATGTGCCCTCTGATTCTTTGCCGTGTTTCTTCTTCAAGTCTTCATAAAGGCTTTTAGCTTTCTCTTGAATCAGCGTTAAGTTGAGCAGGACTCAGCGCTGATGTTGATCCTGCATCCGCACACTGAGAAGTTTCTCCATCTCCTCCATCACTTTTCCATGCTTCTTGGATATTGTGTCAACATCGTCGGCACAGCAGACTTCACATGTTCCATGATCTTGTCCTTGTTCTTTAGATTCGTGCCAATGATTGAATGATTCATATTATAAGAATGAGCGATGTCTAACATCTTTTTGCCTCGCTCCACTCTCTCCATTACTTTCACTTTTGTTTCCGTCATTATCGCTTGGCGCTTCTTAACAGTACCAGCTACATCACATCTGCTTTTACGCTTGCTTCCAGACATCTTGGGTTTGAAATAAAGGTACTGTACTACTGTACTCTATACAGTACTGTAAAGTACACAAAAGCACAAGCACATATAGAGGAAGCACGCACGTGACAATGTATGTCAGACACGTGAACTAACTTACATGATTGGACACGCGAATGGACGTTTGCATCTTTGAAAGTTTGCAACTTGAAGGTTCATATGTAGGTGACTTACTGTATTTGTACTGCCTAGGGAGAACTACCTAGGAAAATTTTGGTATGACTTATGTCAGAGAATGTTTTGCTTATGTTCTCTTCTAGGAGTTATAAGGTGTCCTATCTTATATTTAAGCATATAAGCCGTTTTGAGTTTATTTTTGTGAATGGTGTGAGGGTATGTTCTGACTTCACTGATTTGCATACGGCTCTCCAACTTTCAAAACACCACTTGCTGAAGAGACTGTCTTTTCCCCATTGTATATTCTTGCCTCCTTTGTCAAAGGTTAATTGACCATAGGTGTGTGGGTTTATTTCTTAGCTCTCTATTCTAATCCATTGATCCATGTATCTCTTTCTGTGCCAATACAATGCGGCTTTGATTACTGTAACTTTGTAGTATTTTCTGAAGTTTAGGAGGGTTATGCCTCCTGCTTTGTTCTTTTTCCTGGGGATTGTGTTCACATTTCTGACTTTTTTATGGTTCCAGATACATTTTAGGATTATTTGTTCTAGTTCTGGGGAAAATGTCATGGGTAATTTGATAGGGATCACATTAAATCTGTAGATTGCTTTGGGTAGTATAGCCATTTTAACAGTATTAATTCCTCCCATCCAAGAGCGTGGGATGTCTTTCCATTTCTTTGAATCATCTTCAGCTTCCTTTACTAATGTTTTGTAGTTCTCAGTATATAAGTATTTCACCTCCTTGGTGAGGTTTAATCCTAAGCATTTTATTTTTTTGATGCCATTTAAAAAAGGATTGCTTGTTTACATTTCCTTTCTGATATTTCAGTGTTAGTGTAAAGAAATGCAACCAGGGACTTCCCTGGTGGCTCGGTGGTTGAGAATCCGCCTGCCAATACAGGGGACACGGGTTTGAGCCCTGATGCAGGAAGATCTCACATGCCGTGGAGCAACTAAACCTGTGTGCCACAACTACTTAGCCTGCACTCTAGAGCCAGTGAGCCACAAATACTGAGCCCATGTGCCACAACTACTTAAGCCTGCATGCCTAGAGCCCGTGCTCCACAACAAGAGAAGCCACTGCAATGAGAAGCCTGCGCACCACAAGAAAGTCTAGTCCCCACTGGCCACAACTAGAGAAAGCCCGTGCACAGCAATGAAGACCCAATGCAGCCAAAATAAATTTAAAAAAAAAAGAAAGAAAAACCAGGAAATGCAACCAATTTATATATGTTAATCTTGTATCCTGCTACTTTGCTGAATTTGTTTATCAGTTCTAGTAGTGTTTGTGTGGAATTTTTAGGGTTTCCTTTATATATATTATCATGTCATCTGCATATAATGGCAACTTTACCTCTTCCCTTCCAATTTGGTTAGATTTTATTTCTTTTTCTTGTCTGATTGTTGTGGCTAGGACTTCCAATACTATGTTGAAGAGAAGACGTGAGAGTGGGCATCCTTGTCTTGTTCCAGATTTTAGCGGGAAGGCTTTCAGCTTATGAACGTTGAGTATTATATTGGCTGTGGGTTTGTCATAAATAGCTTTTATTATGTTGAGATATGTTTCCTCTGTACCCACGTTGGTAAGTGTTTTTACCATGAATGGATGTTGAAGCTTTTCAAATGCTTTTTTGCCATCTATTTTGATGATCGTTTGTTTCTTGTTTTTCCTTTGTCGATGGGGTGTATCATGTTGATTGATTTGCATATGTTGAAACAGCTTTGTGAAACTGGGTGAATCAAATTTGGTCATGGTGTATGATCCTCTTATGTGTTGTCGGATTCGGTTTTCTAATATTCAGTTGAGAATTTTTGCATCTATATTTATCAACGATATTGGCCTGCAGTTTTCTTTTTCGGTAGTGTCTTTCTCTGTGTTTTTTTTAAAAGTCTTTATTGAATTTGTTCCAATACTGCTTCTGTTTTATGTTTTGGTTTCTTGTTTGTGAGGCATGTGGGATCTTAGCTCCAAAACCAGGGATCGAACCCGCACCCCCTGCACTGGAAGGCGAAATCTTAACTGCTGGACCACGAGAAAAGTCCCCATCTGTTTTATTTGGTTTTTTTTTTTTTTAGTAAATTTCTTTCTTTATTTATTTTTGGATGCATTGGACATTCGTTGCTGTGCTCGGGCTCTCTCTAGTTGCGGTGAGCGGGGGCTACTCTTCGTTGTGGTGTGCAGGCTGTTCATTGTGGTGGCTTCTTTTGTTGCAGATCATGGGCTCTAGGTGCGTGGGCTTCAGCAGTTGTGGCTATCAGGCTCAGTAGTTTTGGCTCGTGGGCTGTAGAGCGCAGGCTCAGTAGTTGTGGCACACAGGCTTAGTTGCTCCATGGCATGTGGGATCTTTCCAGACCAGGTCTTGAACCTATGTCCCCTGCAGTGGCAGACAGATTCTTAACCACTGTGCCACCAGGGAAGTCCCCCCTCCCCATCTGTTTTTGATATCAGCATGATAGTGGCTCCATAGAATGTCTTTGGAAGTATTCCTTACTCTTCAATCTTTTCGAAGAGTTTGAGAAGAATCAGTGTAAGTTCTGCTTTTTATATTTGGTAGAATTTGCCTGTGAAACCATCTGACCCTGGACTTCTGTTGCTAGGGAGTTTTTTTAAATTACAGATTCTATTTTTTTAAAAAATTCTATTTATTTATTTATTTATTTTGGCTGTGTTGGGTCTTCGTTTCTGTGCGAGGGCTTTCTCTAGTTGCAGCGAGCGGGGGCCACTCTTCATCACGGTGCGTGGGCCTCTCACTATCGTGACCTCTCTTGTTGTGGAGCACGGGCTCCAGACGCTCAGGCTCCGTAGTTGTGGCTCACGGGCCCAGTAGCTCCGCGGCATGTGTGATCTTCCTAGACCAGGGCTCGAACCCGTGTCCCCTGCATTGGCAGGCAGATTCTCAACCACCGCGCCACCAGGGAAGCCCTCTATTTTGCTTTTAGTGATCAGTATGTTCAAGTTATCTATTTCTTCTTGATTCAGTTTTGTTCGGCTGTAAAAAAACAAAATATATTTTTAAGTTATGTTAGCAGCTAAATACTTACCATGTATTAGACCACAAAAGAGAGAAGAAAAAATATTAAAATATTTTTTCAAATACAACAAGTATTGAAATGTTTTAAAGAAATTGGTATAATAATACTAATTACAATAATGACAAATTGTTCTGAACTTAAAGACTACTTATATCTAAGATGCATATTATATGCTTATTGTTTTATTGTTTTTAAATACATGGAATGTTTTCTCCTTTCTAATGTAATTTTTTTATTTTACCTGTATATTGTGAAAAAAATTTAGTTCCACATAATATAAAAAATTACACTTTAATAGGAGATATTAATCCATTTACATTTACTATAGTACTGAAAATACTTAGGTTTAGCGTTCCATGTCATGGAGTGCTCTTTTTTATTTATTCATTTTTAAAAAAGATTTAATTTGGAGGGGGGGCCATAAATTATTCATTTATTTATTTATTTAATTTTAACATCTTTATTGGACTATAATTGCTTTACAATGGTGTGTTAGTCTCTGCTTTAGAACAAAGTGAATCAGCTATACGTATCCATATATCCCCATATCTCCTCCCTGTTGTATCTCCCTCCCGCCCTCCCTATCCCACCCCTCTAAGTGGTCATAAAGCACTGAGCTGATCTCCCTCTTCTATGCAGCTGTTTCCTACTAGCTAGCTATTTTACATTTGGTAGTATATATAAGTCCATGCCACTCTCTCACTTCGTCCCAGCTTACCCTTCCCCCTCCCCATGTCCTCAAGTCCATTCTCTATGTCTGCGTCTTTATTCCTGTCCTGTCCCTAGGTTCTTCCCAACCGTTTCTTTTCCTTTTCTTTTTAGAGTCCACATATATGTGTTAGCATACAGTATTTGTTTTTCTCTTTCTGACTTACTTCACTCTGTATGACAGACTCTAGGTCCATCCATCTCACTACAAATAACTCAATTTCATTTCTTTTTATGGCTGAGTAATATTCCATTTTATATTGAAGATGTGCAACATCTTTTTTACCCATTCATCAGTTGATGGACACTTAGGTTGCTTCCATGTCCTGGCTATTTCAAATAGAGCTGCAATGAACATTGTGGAACATGACTCTTTTTGAATTATGGTTTTCTCCAGGTATATGCCCCAGTAGTGGGATTGCTGTGTCATATGGTAGTTCTATTTTTAGTTTTTTAAGGAACCTTGATACCGTTCTCGATAGTGGCTGTATCAATTTACACTCCCACCAACGGTGCAAGAGGGTTCCCTTTTTTCCACACCTCTGCAGCATTTATTGTTTGTAGATTTTTTTGATGATGGCCATTCTTACCTGTGTGTGGTGATACCTCATTGTAATTTCGACTTGCATTTCTCTAATGATCAGTGATGTTGAGCATTCTTTCATGTGTTTGTTGGCAATCTGTATATCTTCTTTGGAGAAATGTCTATTTAGGTCTTCTGCCCATTTATGGATTGGGTTGTTTGTGTTTTTTTTTTTTGATATTGAGCTGCATGGGCTGCTTGTAAAGTTTGGAGATTAATCCTTTGTCAGCTGCTTCGTTGGCAAATATTTTCTCCCATTCTGAGGGTGGCCTTTTCGTCTTGTTTACGTTTTCCTTTGCTGTGCAAAAGCTTTTAAGTCTCCTTAGGTCTCATTTGTTTATGTTTCTTTTTAATTTCCGTTTTCTAGGAGGTGGGTCAAAAAGGATCTTGCTGTGATTGATGTCATAGAGTGTTCTGCCTATGTTTTCCTCTAAGAGTTTGATAGTGTCTGGCCTTACATTTAGGTCTTTAATCCATTTTGAGTTTATTTTTGTGTATGGTGTTAGGGAGTCTTCTAATATCATTCTTTTACTAGTAGCTGTCCAGTTTTCCCAGCACCACTTATTGAAGAGGCTGTGATTTCTCCATTGTATATTCTTGCCTCCTTTCTCAAAATTAAGGTGACCATATGTGTATGGGTTTATGTCTGGGCTTTCTCTTCTGTTCCATTGCTCTATATTTCTGTTTTTGTGCCAGTACCATACTGTCTTGACTACTGTAGCTTTGTAGTATTGTCTGAAGTCAGGGAGCCTGATTCCTCCAGCTCTGTTTTTCTTCTCAAGATTGCTTTGGCTGTTCGGGGTCTTTTGTGTTTCCATACAAATTGTGAAATTTTTTTGTTCTAGTTCTCTGAAAAATTGCATTGGTAGTTTGATAGGGATTGCATTGAATCTGTAGATTGCTTTGGGTAGTAGAGTCATTTTCACAATGTTGATTCTTCCAATCCAAGAACATGGTATATCTCTGTATCTGTTTGTGTCGTCTTTGATTTCTTTCATCAGTGTCTTATAGTTTGTTGAGTAAACGTCTTTTGTCTCCTTAGGTAGGTTTATTCCTAGGTATTTTATTCTTTGTGTTGCAGTGGTAAATGGGAGTGTTTCCCTAATTTGTCTTTCAGAATTTTCATCTTTAGTGTATAGGAATGAAAGAGATATCTGTACATTAATTTTGTATCCTGCAACCTTACCAGTTCATTGATTAACTCTAGTAGGTTTCTGGTAGCATCTTTAGGATTCTCTGTGTATAGTATCATGTCATCTGCAAACAGTGAGAGCTTAACTTCCTCTTTTCCGATTTGGATTCCTTTTATTTCTTTTTCTTCTCTGATTGCTGCAGCTAAAAATTCCAAAAGTGTGTGGAATAATAGTGGTGAGAGTGGGCAACCTTGTCTTGTTCCTGATCTTGGTGGAAATGGTTTCACTTTTTCACCATTGAGAATGATGCTGGCTGTGGGTTTGTCATATATGGCCTTTATTATGTTGAGGAAAGTTCCCTCTATGCCTACTTTCTGGAGGGTTTTTATGATAAATGGGTGTTTAATATTGTCAAAAGCATTTTCTGCATCTATTGAGATGACCATATTGTTTTTATCCTTCAGTTTTTTAATATGGTGTATCACATTGATTTGCATGTATTGAAGAATCCTTGCATCCCTGGGATAAACCCCACTTGATCATGGTGTATGATCCTTTTAAGGCGCTGTTGGATTCTGTTTGCTAGTATTGTGCAGTGGATTTTTGCAGCTATGTTCATCAGTGATATTGACCTGTAGTTTTCTTTCTTTGTGACATCTTTGTCTGGTTTTGGTGTCAGGGAGATGGTGGTCTCATAGAATAAGTTTGGGAGAGTTCCTCCCTCTGCTATATTTTGGAAGAGTTTGAGAAGGATAGGTGTTAACTCTTCTCTAAATGTTTGATAGAATTTGCCTGTGAAGCCATCTGGTCCTGGGCTTTTGTTTGTTGGAAGATTTTTAATCACAGTCTCAAGTTCAGTGCTTGGGATTGGTTTGTTTGTAGTTTCTATTTCTTCCTGGTTCAGTCTTGGAAGGTTGTGCTTTTCTAAGAATTTGTCCATTTCTTCCAGGTTGTCCATTTTATTGGCATATAGTTGCTTGCAGTAATCTCTCATGATCCTTTGTATGTCTGCAGTGTCAGTTGTTACTTCTCCTTTTTCATTTGTAATTCTATTGATTTGAGTCGTCTCCCTTTTTTTCTTGATGAGTCTGGTAATGGTTTATCAATTTTGTTTATCCTCTCAAGGAACCAGCTTTTACTTTTTTTGATCTTTGCTGTTGTTTCCTTCATTTCTTTTTCATTTATGTCTGGTCTGATCTTTATGATGTCTTTCCTCTGCTGACTTTGTTTTTTTTTTCTTTCTTTCTCTAATTGCTTTAGGTGTAAGGTTAACTTGTTTATTTGAGATATTTCTTGTTTCTTGAGGTAGGATTGTATTGCTATAAACTTCTCTCTTAGAACTGCTCTTGCTGCATCCCATAGGTTTTGGGTCTTCATGTTTTCATTGTCATTTGTTTCTAGGTATTTTTTAATTTCCTCTTTGATTTCTTCAGTGATGTCTTGGTTATTAAGTAGTGTATTGTTGAGCGTCCATGTGTTTTTATGTTTTACAGATTTTTTTCCTGTAATTGATATCTAGTCTGATAGCATTGTGGTCGGAAAAGATACTTGATACGATTTCAGTTTTCTTATATTTACCAAGGCTTGATTTGTGACCCAAGATATGATCTATATCCTGGAGAATGTTCCAGGAGCACTTGAGAAAAAGTGTATTCTGTTGTTTTTGGATGGAATGTCCTATAAATATCAATTAAGTCCATCTTGTTTAATGTATCATTTAAAGCTTGTGTTTCCTTATTTATTTTCATTGTGGATGATCTGTTCATTGGTGAAAGAGGGGTGCTAAAGTCCCCTACTATGATTGTGTTTCTGTCGATTTCCCCTTTTATGGCTGTTAGCATTTGCCTTATGTTTTGAGGTGCTCCTATGTTGGGTGCATAAAATTATACAATTGTTATATCTTCTTCTTGGATTGATCCCTTGATCATTATGTAGTGTCCTTCTTTGTCTCCTGTAATAGTCTTTATTTTAAAGTCTTTTTTGTCTGATATGAGAATTGCTACTCTAGCTTTCTTTTGATTTCCATTTGCATGGAATATCTTATTCCATCCCCTCACTTTCCATCTGTATGTGTCCCTATGTCTGAAGTGGGTCTCTTGTAGACCACATACATACCGGTCGTGTTTTCGGATCCATTCAGCCAGTCTATGTCTTTTGGTTGGAGCATTTAATCCATTTACAGTTAAGGTAATTATTGATATGTATGTTCTTATTACCATTTTCTTAATTGTTTTGGGTTTCTTATTGTAGGTCTTTTCCTTCTCTTGTGTTTCCTGCCTAGAGAAGTTCCTTTAGCATTTGTTGTAAAGCGGGTTTGGTGGTGCTGAATTCTCTTAGTTTTGCTTGTCTGTAAAGGTTTTAATTTCTCTGTCGAATCTGAACGAGATCCTTGGTGGGTCGAGTAATCTTGGTTGTAGCTTTTCCCCTTTCATTACTTTAAATATGTCCTGCCAGTCCCTTCTGGCTTGCAGAGTTTCTGCTGAAAGTTCAGCTGTTAACCTTACGAGGATTCCCTTGTATGTTATTTGTTGTTTTTCCCTTGCTGCTTTTAATATTTTTTCTTTGTATTTAATTTTTGATAGTTTGATTAATATATGTTTTGGCATGTTTCTCCTTGGGTTTATCTTGTATGGGACTCCCTGCGCTTCCTGGACTTGATTAACGATTTCCTTTCCCATATTAGGGAAGTTTTCAACTATAATCTCTTTAAATATTTTCTCAGTGTCTTTCTTTTTCTCTTCTACTTCTGGGAACCCTATATTCGAATGTTGGTGCGTTTAATGTTTTCCCAGAGATGTCTCAGATTGTCCTCAATTCTTTTCATTCTTTTTTCTTTATTTTGCTTTGCAGTAGTTATTTCCACTATTTTATCTTCCAGGTCATTTATCCGTTCTTCTGCCTCAGTTATTCTGCTATTGTTTCCTTCTAGAGAATTTTTAATTCCATTTATTGTGTTGTTCATCATTGTTTGTTTGCTCTTTAGTTCTTCTAGGTCCTTGTTAAACGTTTCTTGTCTATTCTCCATTCCAGTACCAAGATTTGGGGTCATCTTTACTATCATTACTCTGAATTCATTTTCAGGTAGACTGCCTATTTCCTCCACATTTGTTTGGTCTGGTGGGTTTTTACCTTGCTCCTTCATCTGCTGTGTGTTTCTTTGTCTTCTCATTTGGCTTTGGGGACTGTGTTTGGGGTCTCCTTTTCAGAGGCTGCAGATTCGTAGTTCCCGTTGTATTTGGTGTCTGCCCCCAGTGGCTAAGGTTGGTTCAGTGGGTTGTGTAGGCTTTCTGATGGAGGGGACTGGTGCCTGTGTTCTGGTGGGTGTGTCTGGATCTTGTCTTTCTGGTGGACAGATCCGCATCTGGTGGTGTGTTTTGGGGTGTCTGTGACCTTATTGTGATTTTCGGCAGCCTCTCTGCTAATGGGTGGGCCTGCATTCCTGTCTTGCGAGTTGTTTGGCATGGGATGTCCAGCACTGGATCTTGCTGGTCTCTGAGCGGAGCTGGGTCTTAGCGTTGAGACGGATATCTCTGGGAGAGCTTTCGCCATTTGATATTACAAGGTGCCAGAGGTCTCTGGTAGACCAATGTCCTGAACTCGGCTCTCCCACCTCAGAGGCACAGGCTTGACACCCGGCTGGAGCACCAAGACCCTGTCAGCCACACAGCTGGGGGTGAGAGCAAGAGGTAGCTTTGGTACATCTCAAAGACCACCAATGGGGTTCACTGACCATTTTCTCTCCAGAAGTGAAGAAAACAAAATTCAGACTTTGGCGAGTCAGCCACTTTGGTAGCCAGCCTCCAAGATGGACCTAATTATCCCCTAATTATCTCCCAGTCTCCATGTACCAGTGTGGCTCCTCGCACTTGAAAAGGGTTGACTGTTTAACTAATAAGAAATTGCAGAAATGACAAAGTGCAGCTTCCAAAGTTATAAAAGACATTGCAGCTTCTGCTTTGGTTTCTGCTAGATCACTCATCCTGGGGTAAGCCAGCTGCCATGTCATGAGGACACTCAAGCAGCCCTAAGGAGAGATCCATGTGGCAAGGAACTGAGGCCTCTTACCTACAGCCACGTGAGTGAGTCATCTCAGAAGTCAAAAGATTTAATTGTTTAAATTTTTGGTTGTGTTAGGTCTTCGTTGCTGCACAGGGTTTCTCCAGTTGTTACTAGAGAAGCAGGGGTCACTCATCGTTGTGGTGCACGGGCTTCTCCTTGCGGTGGTTTCTCTTGTTGTGGAGTATGGGCTCTAGGTGCATGGGCTTCAGTAGTTGTGTCATGCAGGCTCAATAGTTGTTGCTTGCAGGCTCTAGAGCACAGGCTCAGTACTTGTGGCACACGGGCTTAGTTGCTCTGCGGCATGTGGGATCTTCCCAGACCAGGGATGGAACCCCTGTTCCCTGCATTGGCAGGCAAATTCTTACCCACTGTGCCACCAGGGAAGTCCAGTGTGCTCTTTTTTAAACCTAGTCTGTTTTCATTATTTTGTATCTTAACGATTCTGTATTAAAGAAAAAAAAATAATACTCCTTTCTACCCCTCCTCTTTGAGGATTATATATGAAGAAGTATGTCTTATCAATTAACCTCAAATTTTCACCTTACTTTTAAGAAGTAATCACAATGTCAAGTATTTAATACTTTTCACTTCCACCTTGAAAAGCATGGATATTAAAGTGCTAATACAATTACCTTCCCTGGTCTATCTTTTTTAGTTTTTGTTATGTATAAAAAACAACGAAAAACATGCATGGTTTGTAAGGAAATGACAAATTTCAGAAAATTCAGCATCTGAATACACTCTAAACATAGCTTCTAGATAAAGACACAGAAAATTGCCAGATACTCAGAGGCCCCCTGGTCCCATTCTAGTGACTCCCCTTAAGGTTTAATATTGTTCTGGTATCTAACAAAAAGATAACTTTACCTGTATTTTGTATTTTATATAAATGTTATGGCACAGTAAAATCACTTTTGGATTGGGCTTTTTTATTTTATGTTGTTTGTGAATATGCCTATATGGTTGCCTGTTGTTGTGATCATGCATTGCCACTGTTGCAAAGGATTCCATAATGTAAATATTTAACTATTAATTAATTTATTCCAATGTGTATTACAATATGAGTGATTTTCAGTTTGTGTCTATTGAGAACAGCACTGGTATATAAATTCTAGAACTTGAGCTTTGGTGGTGTGTGTATAAATTATTGTTCAGTATACACGTAGTAGTAAAATTTTCGAGTCATAGCTTTCTTGTGTTTATCTTTTTAGATATTTCTAAATATTTTCAAAACATTTGTATGATTTTTCATCTTCAGCAGCAGTGAATGAGATTCAAGGATTATACACATTCTTGTCAAACTTGATAATACCTGTCATTTTCATTTGAACTTTCTGGTTGGTGAGTGATAATTCCAGGTATCACGCTTTTGCATTTAATTGACTACTAAGAAGCCAAGCATCTTTTGATATGTTTACTTAACATTCTGTACTCTCTTTTTTGAAATATCTTTTGGTATATTTCCCCCATTTTGCTATTCCATTATCTTCTTATTGAAGACTTCCTTTTTT
Source organism: Balaenoptera physalus (assembly GCF_965194825.1). Classification (NCBI taxonomy): domain Eukaryota; kingdom Metazoa; phylum Chordata; class Mammalia; order Artiodactyla; family Balaenopteridae; genus Balaenoptera; species Balaenoptera physalus. The sequence goes on along the minus strand of NW_028126537.1, from coordinate 753,074 downwards.
TTTGTTAACATCTGAAGACTTCTTATTTAGGAGTTTTTAATACATGCTTGAGATGAGTTCTTCTCTCTTTCTGTCTCTCCTTCTCTTTCTTTAGATGAGTGTCAGTTTTTAATGTTAATAACATCTAATTTGTTATTTTCCTCTTTATTTATTTAGTCTTATTTCTATTTATTTATGTAGTCTTCTTACCTGTAGCAGAACACATTATTTATTCTAAACCACAAATATGTTTTCATTTCTTCAATAAATGTAATTATTAAGCTTTAAATTTAAGTTAACTTTCTAAACTAAATATGTTGTATCATAGTGAGTATTATGACAGCTGAAAGGTTACATTTATTCAGAAAATGTTGTATCAGCTTTCTTTTCATTTGCTCCTACTTCTCATTGATTCACAGTGGTAAACATCACTTCATCCATGGATCTGACTTTTCTCTGATTTCTCATGGTCATTCTCACTAATTCGTCTTGCCTCCTGAAATCTTTAGCAATCCCCTTATTCCACAGAAGCAAAAACCTTCCTTGGGCCTTTTTCCTCAGAAGATTGATTATTGCCACATTTTAAATGGGAGATTGCAATAAATTAGGAGAAAATGCCACAAGGGTCTCTCATTTTTTTTTCACATCCTGTATCAGCCTCTGCTTGCACTCTCTGTTCAAAGATATTTGTGCAACACATTGATGGAAGATGCCACTTGTTTCTCTCCTTGGGGAAAAGACAGATTAATTACCTAACAAATAAAATAAAGAGAGTGTCTTGCTCTTTTCAAATGTTGGACAGGATTGCTTGCATCCTAATTTAAATGTTTCAGGTGACTGAAGCTTAAGATTCCTAAGCTTTAATCCATACTTGCACCATGCACAGCACCCAACAGGAGAGCTTTACATAACCCCATGAGACACTTGTGTGCAAGTGGAACAGATAAAAATATAAAACTATTGCCGTCTTTTTGTGTCATAAAAATGATTTTTTGTCTCATTTAAAATATTTTTTTCTAAAATCCAAAAACGTGTCAGGTTAAAATATTGTTATTTCAAATATGGTAACATCGAAGACCCTTCAAATTTCTTTCCAGTTTTGTTGATGATGGGATGCCGTCAGAGATATGACTTCATTAATAAACACAATAGGTAAGATTCCTTCATAGGCCTGATTGGGGAATATGAAAATAAACCCCAGAAAAATCTGGACATTTTCTAGTTCTCAAATATTGGTTAAGATGGTAGAAAGGGCCCTTCATTGTCCTATATGTTAATGCAGATCAATTGTGAGAGGTGGGGATAAAACAAGCAGCTTAAATATCCTTTATGTTTGTTGTACTACTAGTAGAAAGAGGAAGGGTCAACATGTCACCATGGTTGATATAGCAAATAAGCTGCTTGAAACTACACAGAAATGTACCTGCTTGTATTTTCTGTGCAGTTACCCTCTCTTTTGGTGTGCCCTGATACCTCCCTCAACTTATGTACCAACTCCAGCAGCATTAAGCAGAAATCCAAAGAAACCTATTCTTTGGAATTACGAGGAAGGGAAGAGTCAAACATTTTATAACATGCTGTATACAAGGATACACGTCACCATCCTTATCTATGTCGTGCCATGCATGGAGGGTCAGTAGGTTCAGGGGATTCTGGAAGCACCAAGTTCTGTGGGGTTAATCACAGTTCCATTCATGGGCAGTAAAAGAGAAGGGCCTTATCTTGGTCACTTTCTCAATGCTAGTAGCTACAAAAAGAAGAGGATAGCAGACATCTTAGGGAGAAGAACCAACATTAAATGAAATGTCCTAATTACTCTAGGCAACCTCTCATGGTGGCCTCCCATAGCTCCTCAAATCCCTACATACTTGCACAAGGGATAGTGTAATATTACTGGAGTGTCTGACTGCAGATTAACATTATTTTTGTTGAAAAAAATAAAAATAGGTTCAAGTGATAGGGTTTGAAAAGGGTTCACAGTGTGAAGGAAACTATTGTAACAATGTGGACAGAACCCTTTGGATGGATTTATCATGTTTTTTTTTTTTTTTTTTTTTTTGCTGCTTCAGAATCTGTAGTAGCGATTGGTGTGTTCCATGATACATCCCCGCTTCTTATAAGTTTTAGATGGAATACCCCATTAGGAAGAAGTGCACGTAAGGAAGATTAGTGAGTCAAACACCTCTGCCCTCTGTCAGCAGTGGGTGCAAAGGGATTTAGACCAAGTGCTTTCATCCTTTGATTTGCAAAGTTTTCACTATATGAATGATGTTTTGTTTGTTTGCAGGTCAGGAGCCTTGGTCTCAATATCCCTGTTTAAAAAGTGTTATCACGTGTCTGCCAGAAAGAATTGCTGATGATACTGGGAAAAATTGAGAGTTTTCCTTAACAATTAAGGGTTTTGTAGCAACATGGATGGACCTAGAGATTGTTATACTGAGTGAAGCAAGTCAGACACAGAAAGACAGATATCATATGATATTGCTTATATGAGGAATCTATAAAAGAAAAAAAAAGGTACAAATGAATTTATTTACACAACAGAAATAGAATCATGGATATAGAAAACAAACTTATGGTTACCAGGGAATAAGTGGGGAAGGGATAAATTGGGAGATTGGGACTGACTTATACGCACTACTATATATAAAATAGATAAAGACCTGCTTTATAGCACAGGGAACTCTACTCAGTGGTCTGTACTGGCGTATACGGAAAAAGAATCTTATAAAAAAAAAACAAGGGTTTTGGGATTATATAATAAATATAAATGTGCATACCTTTAACATGAAAGGAAAAATCAGTTAACTCTGTGGTCCCTGTTATGGTGTAAATATTTTGTACCTCTAATTTTAAAATTTTGAAACCCAGCTCCCATCTTGATGGTATTAGGAGGTGGGGCTTTTGGGAGGTGATTAAGTTATGAGGCCACAGACCTCAAACATGGGATTAGTGACCTAATAAATGTAGCACACAGAAGATCTTATGCCCATTCCATGATTTCATTGCCGAGCGAGAAGACCCACATTATGAACCAGAAATTGGTCCCTCGCCAGACACTAAGTCAGCTGGCAACTTGTTCTTTTTTTAAAAAAAATAATTAGATAATTAATTAATTAATTTTTTGGCTGTGTTGGGTCTTTGGTGCGGTGTGCGGGCTTCTCATTGAGTGGCTTCTCTTGTTGCGGAGCACCGGCTCTAGGCGTGTGGGTTTCAGTGGTTGTGGCTCACGGGCTCAGTAGCTGTGGCCTGTGGACTCTAGAGCACAGGCTCAGTATTTGTGGTGCACGGGCTTAGTTGTTCCATGGTAAGTGGGATCTTCCTGGACCAGGGCTCGAACCCTTGTCCCCTTTATTGGTAGGCAGATTCTTAACCACTGCACCTCCAGGGAAGCCCCTGGTTACTTGTTCTTGAACTTTTCAGCCTCAGCAATTATGAGAAAACAAAAATATTCTGTTGTTTATAAAATACCAAGTCTCTCGTATTTTGTTTTAGCAGTCAAAGAGCTGGCTGAGGAGAAATATCTGTGAGCTTGAAGACATATCAGGAGAAACCTTTAAATCTCAAAAGAAAAGAGAAAATGGGCAGGAAAGGAATCAACAGAACAGAGTAATCAATAATTGTGGAACAAAGAAAAATGCTGTGACCTATACATAATGGGTATAGCAGGAGGAGAATAAAGATAATAAAGAACAGAAAATATTTTTTTAAAAATGACTGAGAATCTCCCCAAATGAATGTCTGACACTAAATCCACAACATCCAAACTTAGAAGAACATATGAATAGTAAAGAAAACTGACCAATATCTCTCAGGAACATCAATGCAAAAATCCTCAACAAAATATTACCAAATCGAATCCAACAATATTTTGAGAGAATTTTATATCATGAATGAGAGGAAATAATCCCAGGTATGAAAGGCTGGTTCCACATTCTAGAATCAAATAATTATATCCATCATATCAACACCTTAAAGACAATCATTAGCATATCAATAGATTCAGAAGAACTTTGAAAAAATCTAACACCCGTTCTTCATAAAAACTCTCAGTTAAAGAAATAGACTGGAGCTTTCTCAAGTTGATAACAAAGATTTACAGGAAACTTTTATCTTACATCATGATTAATGGTCAAAACCATGAAGCTTTTCCACTAAGTTCAGGTAAAAGCAAGGATGTCCCCTTTCATGACTCCTTTTCCATATTTTACTCCAAGTCCTTGCTAATGCAATAAGGCACGAAAATAAATAAAACAAATACAGATTGGGTAGAAAAAAATGAAAGCAACCTAAATAAAATGTGGACCAATATACTTTATGGACACCTCACCAAAGAAAATAGACACTATGCATATAAGTATACAGAAGAATAATCCAGATTACATGCTGCCATGAAAAAGCAAATTAAAAATACAATTCCATACCACTATGTAACACTTAGAATGGCTAAAATGTGAACAATGACAAGAACAAATTCTGTAGGAGATGTGGAACAATAGGAAATGTCATTTGTCATTGGTGGAAATGAAAAATAATACAGCTACTTTGGTAGTCTGATTGACACTTGCTAGAATATTGAGCATTCCCTTACTGTACAATCCGTCAAGTGTTCTCATGGATATTTACTGAAAGTAGTTTAAAACATACTTCCAGAGGAAAACCTGCATATGGATATTTATGGCACCTAATTCAATATTGCCAAAATGTGAATGAAACTAAGGTGTCCTCCAATAGGTGAATGAAATGATATAGTATTAATATATTCTGGGAATGGGATAATATTGAGCACTAAAAAAGTAAGCTATCAAGCCATATAAAGAGATGGGAATTCTTTTTTTTTTCTTTTGAAATATAGGTGATTTTCTTTATTTTGAAATTTAAATGTTATTGGAGTATAGTTGATTTACAATGTTGTGTTCATTTCAGCTGCACAGCAAGAGATTCAGTTACACATATGCATATATTCATTCTTTATCAGATTCTTTTCTGATAACGGTATTCCCAGAATACTGAGTAGAGCTCCCTGTGCTATACAGTAGGTCCTTGTTGCTTATCTGTTATATATAGTAGTATTCGTATGTTTACCCCAAGCTCCTGATTTATCCCTACCCCCCACCTCTCCCCTTTGGTAACCATAAGTTTGTTTTCCAAGTCTGTGAGTCTGCCTCTGTTTTGTAAGTTAGTTCATTTGTATCAATTTTTAGCTTCCACCTAGAAGTGATATCATCCAATATTTGTCTTACTCTGTCTGACTTACTTCACTTAGTACAATCATCTCTAGGTCCATCCATGTTACTGCAACTGGCATTATTTTCTTCTATTTTATGGCTGAGTCATATTCCATTATATATATGTATCACATATTCTTTACCTATATTCATATGTTGATGGACATTTTGGTTGCTTCCATGTCTTCGCTATTGTAAAGAGTGTTGCAGTGAACATTGGGGAAGATGTGTCTTTTCGATTTATGCTTTCCTCCAGATATGCACACAGGAGTGAACTTGCTGGATCATCTGGTAGCTCTATTTTATTTTATTTTACTTCATTTCATTTCAATTTCAATTTTTTTGGAATAGAGTTGATTTACAATGTTGTGTTACTTTCTGCTGCACAGCACAGTGAAGCAGTTATACATATATCCAATCCTTTTTGGATTCCTTTCCCATACAGGTCATTACAGAGTATTGAGTAGAGTTCCCTGTGCTATACAGTAAGCCCTTATTTGTTATCTCTTTTATATAGAGTGGTGTGTATATGTCAATCCCAACTTCCAATTTATCCCTCCCACCTCCCCTTACTCTGGTAACCTCCATTCTGTGCTCCATAGTGGCTGTTACCAATTGGCATTGCCACCGATAGCATAGAATTGGTGGTGCAGTGGTTAAGAATCTGCCTGCCAGTTCAGGGGACACAGGTTGGAGCCCTGGCCCGGGAAGATCTCACATGCCACAGAACAAGTAAGCCCGTGCACCACAACTACTCAGTCTGTGCTCTAGAGCCCACGAGCCACAACTACTGAAGCCTGTGTGCCTACAGCTTGTGCTCCACAACAAGAGAAGCCACCACAAAGAGAAGGCTTCGTACCACAATGATGAGTAGCCCCGGCTTGCTGCAACTATAGAAAAGCCGCGCGCAGCAACGAAGACCCAATGCAGATTAAAAAAAAAAATAAGTAGTAGGTTTCTCTTTTTTCCACACCCTCTGAAGCATTTCTTGTTTGTAGACATTGTGATGGTGGCTATTCTGAGTGGTTCCATGTGATACTTCTTTGTACATCTGATTTGCATTTGTCTAACATAAAGCAATGGTGAGTATCTTCTTATGTGCTTTTTTTTTTGAACAGTGTCAGTAAGATTTACCCCTTGAAAAAGGGTTATTGAAAGGTTGCCTTGTTTTGAAGTCTACTTCGATTACCTACCCCAAGACATTTTTTGAGGGCTGTTGTCATTTACAGCTCCCCAGGCATTGTGAATATGAAGTGCGTATAAGGTCCAGTTTTAGAATTGTTGTTGTGGGAAACAGAAGGCGGCAGGGTTTCTACTGTCCCTCTCGGGTTACTGACACAACCTTAGGTGTAGGGCAAGTCCTGTTCTTGGGTATTAAATTAGAGTGGAATGTGCCTGTCCAAACATGTAAGGGCTTCTGTCCCATTCCTTCTTCCCCCTTACCCTTCATCCCCCGAACAAGTATAAACCCCTGCAAAATCACCTGTTGAGGGTGCTGTCTTGTAGAGTGGGATGACCCTTACGAAGGAGTCGGGAGGTCGGAACCCAAACACCAGGATATGTTGAGAGCAGGTGATTTTCCAAATGTCATCCAGCCCAGAGAGTCCACCATCCTTTGGGTGTCAGAGGGCTGGTTTAGTAGTGTGAGGGCACACTTAGATCTGGAGATAGTGATCCCATGCAGAGGGGACCAGGTTGCACATGTTCAAGGGGGGCGAATTAGCTGGCATATCCTCCCGAGGTCCTCAGGCGTACAACAGTCCAGCCTTGGGACCAAATTGTGTCTGTGTCCAGGGATGTGACACTAGTACGTTCACTGCGACTAAACAAATTTAGTGATCATTTTTCTTTTCTTTAACTTAATTTTAAATTTATAATGGAGTATATAGTTGATTTATCATGTTGTGTTCATTTTTGACATACACCAACATGATTCATTTATACAGAGATAACTATATATTCTTTTTAGAATTATTTTCCCATTGAGGTTACCAAAGGGTGTTGAGTAGAGTTCCAAGTGCTCTACAGCAGGTCCATGTTGATTACAAGTTTTCTCTCTGTAAATATGTATATACTAACTCCAACCTCATGATTTATGCCTCCAACACACCTTTCCAGTTTGGTAACCATAAGTTTGTGTTCTAAGTCTGGGACTCTGTTTCTGTGTTGTAAGATAGTACCTTTCTATCAATTTTTAGATTCCACCGATAAGTAATATCATATGATATTTTTCATTGCCTGATTTATGACACTTAATATGAATGTATGTAGGTCCTTCTGAGTGGCCCTAAATGGCCTTATTTCATTCACTTCATGGCTGAGTAATATTCCATTGTACATATCTACCATAATTTCTTTATCCATTCTTCCCTCCAAGGACTTTTAGGTAGCTTCCAAGTAGAGGCTCTTGTAAACAGGGCTGCATAAATTTTAGAGTGCCTGGGTCCTGTCAATTTACGTTTTTTCCAAGATACAGGCCCAGGAGTGGAAGCGCCATATGCTCTGAAGCTCTGGTTTTTAGATTTTTAAGGAATCACCACCCACTTCTCCAGAGTGGCTGTTAGCAATTTACATTCCCACCATCAGCTTGTCAGGGTTCCCTTTTCTCCACGCCCTGTCCTGCATTTCAGGTTTTACAGTTTGTGAGGTTGGCCATTCTGACTGGTGCGAAGTGATATCTCTTTGTAGTATTAATTTACATTGCCCGCCTGTTTTGTTGGCCAAAAATGGAGTAAGGGTTTTTCCTGAATATATTAAGGAATAACGCATACGGCCTTTTTGGCAAACTGCATCATTGGCGATGTTCAGCAGCTTTGCATGTGCTTTGATGACGAGTGCAAACTACCCCTTGAAATCCCTTTCCTGCAATTCTGCCTTGCTTACAAGGCCTTTACGAATACTTGGCTCAAGAAATGACTCCATTAGAGGTGTCAACTACAACCCTGCATGTTTGTGAATTGCAGTGCCCCTGAGCACCGGTTTTCAACTTGTTTAGGGAAGCAGACACAAAGGGGCAGGATTTCTACAGACCCATTCCAGTTACTGGGGCACCTGAAGGATAGGGAAATTCTTCTTCCAGGTAGGAAACTAGAGTGGCATATGCCTGTCCAAACATCTAAGGCTTGTGTCTCATTCCATCCCGCCATTCCCCTTCTTCACCGGAAAATTCCAAGCCGTGCAAAACCGGCTGTTGAGTGTGCTGCCTTCCCAAAGTGGGGAGACTCTAAGGAAAGGAGCTGGGGAACCCGAATACCAGGAGACGTGGAGATGAGGTGACTTTTCCAAACTCTTCCCGATCAGACGGTGTACCATCCTCTGGATGTGCCATGCATGTTTTAGCTGTAGGAAGGGTCCCCTGCACCTGGAGATATGGAACCCATGGAATGGGGGCCAGGCAGTATTACTGTAAAAGTGCTGCATTTGCTGTCCCATCCTCACGAAGCCTCTCAGACCAACGAGTGTAGAGCCTTAGGTCCCATCCAGCTCTGTGTCTAGATATGGTCAGTCGAGGTTGCATCACAGCCCTTGAACAAATTTTGTAAGAATTTCTCTCTCTCTCACTGTCTTTATTTTGTTCTTGTTATTTAATTTTATAATGGGGTATAGCTGATTTTCAATACTGTGTTTCTTCCTGCTCTACATCTATCCACTTGATTCACTTAAAGAGAGACATCAATAAGTTCTTTTACAGATTCTTACCAGTCTTATATATCCTTTCCTGGTGACAACAGTGTGCTGAGTCCAGCTCTTTGAGCTATAGAGTAGGTCCTGTCGAATACCTATTTTGTTTATGGAACCGTATCTGTGTTAATTTCAACCTCCTGGTTTATGCATCACCCCGCCCCACCTTTCTCCTTTAGCAGCCATAAGTGTGTTTTCTAAATGTGTGACTCCGTTTCTGTTTTGTAATTGCGTTCATGTGAAGGCATTTTTAGATACTATCTATAAGTGATACCTTATGATAAGTCTCTTTTTATGTCTGACTTATGTCACTTAGAATGATCGTACCTCAGTCTGCACGAGTTGCTGCCACTGGCCTTATTTCATTGATTTAATTGCTGAGTAATATTCCATTGTACATAAGTACCACATCTTCTTTCTCCATTTTTTCCTTCCAAGGACATGTAAGTTGTACCCAAATCGAGGTATTTCTAAACAGAGCAGCCCTAAACTTTGGGGTCCCTGTGTCTTGTCGATTTTTTGGTTTTCCCAAGATATACGCCCATGAGGGGAAGTGCTGTATGTTCTGTAGTTCTGTTTTTTAGAAGTTTTAAGATACAGCATACACTTCTCAAGAGTGGCCGGTGGCAATTTACATCCCGCCGATCAGCATAACAAGGCTCCGTTTTCTCCATGGCCTGTCCTGCATTTCTGGGTTTTACACTTTTTCAGCATGGGCCTTTTGACCAATGCGAAGTGAGACATTTTTGTAATGCTGATTTGCATTGCCCGCTTGTTTAGTTGGCCAAAAGAGCATCTGCGTTTTTTCCAAAATTTATTCAGGAAAGAACGCAGACGCCCTTTTTGGCCAACTGCATCATTGTCGAAGTTCTGCGGAATTTCATGTGCTTTAAAGGCGAGTCCAATCTACCTGTGAAAAACTGTTTCCTGCAATTCTGTCTTGCTTTGAAATCCTCTTCGTTGCCTTACCTCAATACATTTTTAGACGAGAGTTATCATTTATAACTCTGCAGATTTGTGAATTGCCGTGCTCCTGAGCTCCATTTTCCAAATCGCTTTTTTGGGAGCTGGCCGCAAACCCGCAGGATTGCATCAGGCCCTATTCTGGTTCCGGGGCACAGGCTGAGCCTGTGGTTAATTCTTCTTCCTGAATGGAAATAAGGGTTACCTCTGCCTGTCCCAACAGTTACAGCTAGCCTCTCATGGGTTCCCCCTCTTCCCATTCATCCTCAGGAAAAATTACAACCTGTACGGAACAGGAGGTTAAAGGTGCTGATTCTCCAAGTGGGGAGATTGTTAGTAAAGCGGCTGGAATGGTGAACCCGAGCACCAGGAGATGAGGAATGAGGTGCGTTTCAGAAACCTTTCTCGATCACACTGTATACCATCCACCGGGTTTCCCAAGCATTTTTTCTCTATTGGAAGATTCCACTGAACCTGGAGATTTGGGATCCATAGAATGGGTACCACGCAGTATTACTTTAAGGATCTGCGTTTGCTCACCCAACCTCACCAAAACTCTCAGCCCCAAGAGTGTCCACCCTTATGTCTCTATCAGCTGTGGGTCTACATATGGTCAATCCAGGTGGCATCACAGCCCCTGAACGAATTTTGTAAGAATTTCTCTCTCTTTCACTGTCTTTGTTTCACGGGTTTTAAAAAGTAATTGATTTTTATAATGGGGTTTAGCTGCTTTTCACTGCTGTGTTTCTGCCGCTTTACACCCACTTGACTCACTTACAGAGAGATATCAATACATAGGTTTTAAGATTCTTACTAGTCAGATATATTCTTGGGCGGTGAATAGGGGGTGTTGAGTCCAGTTCACTGAGCAAGGCGTACTTCTTGTCTATTACATATTGGGTATACGGAACGGTATCTGAGGTAATTTTAAACCCTTGTTTTATGCATCACGCCACCTCACCTTTCCAGTTAAGCAGCCATAGTGCGTTTTCTCAACGTGTGACTCTGTTCTGTTTTGTAATTCAGTTCAAGTGTAGCGGTTTTTCCATTCCCTGTATAAGTGATATCTTATGATAAGTGTCTTTTTCTGTGTGACTTATTTCACTTAGAATCGTCGTACCTAAATCCACTCATCATGCTGCTACTAGCCTTACGACGTTGATTTCATGGCTGAGTGATATTCCATTGTACATAAGGACCACAGCTTCTTTATCCATTTTTCTCTTTCCGGGGATATTTAATGTGTAAGGAAGTGGAGGTTCTTGTCAACAGAGCAGCCCTAAACTTTGGAGTGCATGTGTCTTGCTGATTTTTAGTTTTCCCAATATATACGCCCATGAGTAGAAGTGCCCTATGCTCTCTAAGCTGTGTTTTGTAGATGTTTCAGGACACACCGTGCACTTCGCCAGAGTGGCTCTTCGCAATTTACATCCTGCCCATCAGCGTAGAAAGGCTCCCATTTCTCCATGGCCTTTCCTGCATTTCTGGTATTGACCCTTTATTCAGCATGGCCCTTTTGAGCGATGGGAAGCGAGACTTTGTAGCGCTGATTTGCCTTTCCAGGTTTCTTGGTTGACCAAAAAGGGCGTATGTGTTTTTTCCTGAATATATTCAGGAAAAAACGCATACGCCCTTTTTGGCCAAGGGCATCATTGTCGAGGTTTTGCCGCTTTCCATGAGCTTTAAAGGCGATTCGAATCTTCCTCCTGAAATCTGTTTCCTGCAATTCTGCTTTGCTTTCAAATCCTCTTCGTTGCCTTCCCTCAATATATTTGTGGACGAGAGTTATCATTTATAACTCTGCAGGTTTGTGAATTGCAGTGCCCCTGATCTCCATTTTTCAACTCGCTCTTTTGGGAGTTGGCCGAAAAACCGCAGGATGGCTTCAGGCCCAATCTGGTTCCGTGGGACAGGCTGAGCCTGTGGTTAATTCTTCTTCCTGATGGAAATTAGAGTGACCTGTGCCTGTCCCAACACCTAGAATTACCCTCTCATGGGTTCCCCCTCTTCCCATTCATCCTCAGGACAAATTGCAACCTGTACGAAACAGGAGGTTAAAGGTGCTGATTCTCCAAGTGGGGAGATTGATAGTAACGCGGCTGGAATGGCAAACCCGAGCACAAGGAGATGAGGAATGAGGTGCGTTTCAGAAACCTTTCCCGGTCACACTGTATATCATCCACTGGGTTACCCATTCATTTTTTTGCTCTAAGAAGATTCCCTTGAACCTGGAGATTTGGGACCCATAGAATGGGTACCATGCACTATTACTTTAAAGGGTAGGCGTTTGCTCACCCAACCTCACCAATCCTCTCAGCCCCAAGAGTGTCCAGCCTTATATATAATCCAGCTGTGGGTCTAGATATGGTCGATCCAGGTTGCTTCACTGCCCCTGAACGAAATTTTTACGAATTTCTCTCTCTTTCACTGTATTTTTTGGGTTTTTTTTTGTAATCTATTTTTATAATGGGGTTTAGCTGATTTTCACTGCTGTGTTTATGCCGCTTTACACCCACTTGATTCATTTACAGAGAGATATCAATACATAGGTTTTAAGATTCTTACTTGTCAGATATACTCTTGTGCGGTGAATACGGGGCGTTGAGTCCAGTTCACTGAGCAAGGTGTAGGTGTTGTCTGTTACATATTTGGTTTATGGAACGGTATGTGTGCTAATTTCAAACCCTTGTTTTATGCCTCACCGCACCTCACCTTTCCAGTTAAGCAGCCATCCAGTGTTTTCTAAATGTGTGACTCTGTTCTGTTTTGTAATCAGGTCATGGGTAGCGATTTTTACTTTCCCTCTATAATTGATATCTTATGATAAGTTTCTTTTTCTGTGTGACTTATTTCACTTAGAAACATCGTACCTAAATCCACTCATCATGCTGCTAGTAGCCGTATGACACTGATTTCATGGCTGAGTGATATGCCATTGTACATAAGTACCTCACTTCTTTATCCATTTTTCGCTATCCTGGCATATTTCACGTGTACTGAAGTGGAGGTCCTTGTAAACAGAGCAGTCCTAAGCTTTGGGGTGCCTGTGTCTTGTTGATTTTTCGTTTTCCCATTTTATACGCCCACGAGTGGAAGGGCCCTAGGCTCTCTAGCTGTGTTTTTTAGATGTTTTAGGAAACACCATGCACTTCTCCAGAGTGGCCGTTGGCAATTTACATCCCGCCCATCAGCTTAACAAGGCTCCCTTTTCTACCTGGCCTGTCCTGCACTTCTGGTTTTTACACTTTTTTGGATGGCTTTTGGACGGATGGGAAGCGAGACTTATTTGTAGTGCTGATTTGCCTTTCTGGCTTGCTTGGTTGGCCAAAAAGGGCCTATGTGTTTTTTCCTGAATATATTCAGGAAAAAACGCATAGGCCCTTTTTGGCCAAGTGCATCATTGTTGACGTTTTGCCGCTTTTCATGTGCTCTAACGTCGATTCCTATCTACCTTCTGAAATCTGCGGGCTTGTCCCCGCACATTCTTCTCTAATATACAACCTCGGAACACTATCTCCAGGAAGACTCTGTTGCCCTAGTAACAAGGGTTGAGAACGTAATAATGCTGCCGCCTTGTGGCTGTTTCTCACAACAGCAGCTTTAAACCCAGTGCTAATGGTTGCTTAATAGTCACAAGGACTGCAGGGCTGTAAATGACACCTCCCCTCAAAAAATGCCCTGGAGTAGGGAATAGGCAAGAAAATTCAACACATGACAAATTTTTCAAGAAGTCAGTATGAAGAGAGGAGTTGTACTCACTCTTTAAAAAAAAAAGAGGAAAAGAAAAAAAGGACAAGCCTAAAGCTCAGTATAAGGAATTATTAGCCACATGCAAATCCAACCTCCAAAAAGGTTTCAGCTCACACCAGTCAAATGACCATCAGCAAAACGTCTACAAACTATAAATGCTGAAGGGGTTTTAGAGAACTTTGTACCTTCTAGCAGCTGGTGGGATGTAAAGTGGTAACAGCACTATCGAAAACTGAATGGAGCTGCTTTAAAAGGTAAAAATTGAGCTACCAGATGATGTAGCAGGGCACCTTTTGGTCCTATAATCTAAGACCACCAGAATCGGAAAGACAGAGGCAGGCAAATGTGCACTGCAGCAATATTGGAATAGCCAAGACATGGAAGCAAAAAAAAGGTCCATAAACAGATGAATTGACAAAGAAGAAGGGGTATATGTACAGAATGGAATAGTAGCCTCGGGAAAAAAATGAAGACTGCCATTTTCAAGACTACAAATGAGCCTAGAAATAATCATATTAGGTAAAGTAAGTCAAAAGGGAATGACAAATATCCTATGATATCATTTATACAAGTTATCCTAAGATTGCTACCAATGAACATACCTCCACAGAAAAAGACACTCACAGACTTATAAAACAAACTAATGGTTAACCAAAATGAAAGGTGGAAGGATGGAAAAATTAGGATTATGGGGCTAACCTAAATAGGCTAATGTATGTTAAATGTATATAAACACTTAACATATAAACTATATAAATTTCTTGCAATTCTGCCTTGCTTTCAAATCCTCTTCGTTGCCTTCCTTCAATATATTTGTGGACGAGAGTCATCATTTATAAGTCCGCAGGTTTGTGAATTGCAGTGCCCCTGAGCTCCATTTTTCAACTCGCTTTCTTGGGCGCTGGCCGCAAAACCGCAGGATTGCTTAAGGCCCTATTCTGGTTCCGTGGGGCAGGCTGAGCCTGTGGTTAATTCTTCTTCCTGATGGGAAATTAGAGTGGCCTGTGCCTGTCCCAACACCTAGCGCTAGTTTCTCATTGTTTCCCCCTCTTCCCGATCATCCTCAGGACAAACTGCAACCTGTACGGAAAAGGAGCTTAAAGGTGCTGATTCTCCAAGAGGGAGATTGCTAGCTAGTAAAGCGGCTGGAATGGTGAACCCGAGCACAAGGAGATGAGAAATGAGGTGCGTTTTGGAAACCTTTCCCGATCACACGGTGTACCATCTTCTGGGTTTCTCATGAATGTTTTCGATGTAGGAAGATGCCCTTGAACCTGGAGATTTGGGACCCATGGGATGGGTACCACGCAGTATTACTTTATAGGGTCTGCGTTTGCTCACCCAACCTCACCAAACCTCTCAGCCCCAAGAGTGTCCACCCTTATGTCTCAATCAGCTGTGGGTCTAGATATGGTCAATCCAGGTGGCATCAAAGCCCCTGAACGAATTTTGTAAGAATTTCTCTCTCTTTCACTGTCTTTGTTTCACGGGTTTTTAAAAGTAATTGATTTTTATAATGGGGTTTACCTGCTTTTCACTGCTGTGATTTTGCCGCTTTACACCCACTTGACTCACTTACAGAGAGATATCAATGCATAGGTTTCAAGATTCTTACTAGACAGATATATTCTTGGGCGGTGAATTGGGGGTGTTGAGTCCAATTCATTGAGGAAGGAGTAGGGCTTGTCTATTACATATTGGGTTTATGGAACGGTATCTGAGATAATTTGAAACCCTTGTTGTATGCATCACCCCACCTCACCTTTCCCGTTAAGCAGCCATAGTGTGTTTTCTAAACGTGTGACTCTATTCTGTTTTGTAATTCAGTTCAAGGGTAGCGGTTTTTACAGTCCCTCTATAAGTCATATCTTATGATAAGTGTCTTTTTCTGTGTGACTTATTTCACTTAGAATCGTCGTACCTAAATCCACTCATCATGCTGCTACTAGCCTTATGACGTTGATTTCATGGCTGAGTGATATTCCATTGTACATAAGGACCACAACTTCTTTATCCATTTTTCTCTTTCCTGGGATATTTAAGGTGTAACGAAGTGGAGATTCTTGTCAACAGAGCAGCCCTAAACTTTGGGGTGCCTGTGTCTTGCTGATTTTTAGTTTTCCCAATTTATACGCCCATGAGTGGATGTGCCCTATGCTCCCTAACCTCAGTTTTTTAGATGTTTCAGGACACACCGTGCACTTCTCCAGAGTGGCTGTTGGCAATTTACATCCCGCCCATCAGCGTAGCCAGGCTCCCGTTTCTCCATGGCCTGTCCTGCATTTCTGGTTTTGACACTTTATTCAGCATGGCCCTTTTGACCGATGGGAAGCGAGACTTCTTTGTAGCGCTGATTTGCCTTTCCAGGTTGCTTGGTTGGCCAAAAAGGGCGTATGCGTTTTTTCCTGAATATATTCAGGAAAAAACGCATACGCCCTTTTTGGCCAAGGGCATCATTGTCGAGGTTTTGCCGCTTTTCCTGTGCTTTAAAGGCGATTCGAATCTCCCTCCTAAAATCTGTTTCCTGCAATTCTGCCTTGCTTTTAAATCCTCTTCGTTGCCTTCCCTCAATATATTTGTGGGCGAGAGTCATCATTTATAAGTCTGCAGGTTTGTGAATTGCAGTGCCCCTGAGCTCCATTTTTCAACTCGCTTTCTTGGGGCTGGCCGCAAAAGCGCAGGATTGCTTCAGGCCCTATTCTGGTCCCGGGCGGCAGGCTGAGCCTGTGGTTAATTCTTCTTCCTGATGGGAAAATAGAGTGTCCTTTGCCTGTCCCAACACCTAGAGCTAGTCTCTCATGGGTTCCCCCTCTTCCCGTTCATCCTCAGGACAAATTGCAACCTGTACGGAACAGGAGGTTAAAGGTGCTGATTCTCCAAGGAGGGAGATTGCTAGTAAAGCGGCTGGAATGGCGAACCCGAGCACAAGGAGATTAGAAATGAGGTGCGTTTTGGAAACCTTTCCCGATCACACGGTGTACCATCTTCTGGGTTTCTCATGCATGTTTTCGATGTAGGAAGATGCCCTTGAACCTGGAGATTTGGGACCCATGGGATGGGTACCACGCAGTATTACTTTAAAGGGTCTGCGTTTGCTCACCCAACCTCACCAATCCTCTCAGCCCCAAGAGTGTCCAGCCTTATATATAATCCAGCTGTGGGTCTAGATATGGTCGATCCAGGTTGCTTCACTGCTCCTGAACGAAATTTTTACGAATTTCTCTCTCTTTCACTCTATTTTATGGGTTTTTTTTTGTAATCTATTTTTATAATGGGGTTTAGCTGATTTTCACTGCTGTGTTTATGCCGCTTTACACCCACTTGATTCATTTACAGAGAGATATCAATACATAGGTTTTAAGATTCTTACTTGTCAGATATACTCTTGTGCGGTGAATACGGGGCGTTGAGTCCAGTTCACTGAGCAAGGTGTAGGTGTTGTCTGTTACATATTTGGTTTATGGAACGGTATGTGTGCTAATTTCAAACCCTTGTTTTATGCCTCACCGCACCTCACCTTTCCAGTTAAGCAGCCATCCAGTGTTTTCTAAATGTGTGACTCTGTTCTGTTTTGTAATCAGGTCATGGGTAGCGATTTTTACTTTCCCTCTATAATTGATATCTTATGATAAGTTTCTTTTTCTGTGTGACTTATTTCACTTAGAAACATCGTACCTAAATCCACTCATCATGCTGCTAGTAGCCGTATGACACTGATTTCATGGCTGAGTGATATGCCATTGTACATAAGTACCTCACTTCTTTATCCATTTTTCGCTATCCTGGCATATTTCACGTGTACTGAAGTGGAGGTCCTTGTAAACAGAGCAGTCCTAAGCTTTGGGGTGCCTGTGTCTTGTTGATTTTTCGTTTTCCCATTTTATACGCCCACGAGTGGAAGGGCCCTAGGCTCTCTAGCTGTGTTTTTTAGATGTTTTAGGAAACACCATGCACTTCTCCAGAGTGGCCGTTGGCAATTTACATCCCGCCCATCAGCTTAACAAGGCTCCCTTTTCTACCTGGCCTGTCCTGCACTTCTGGTTTTTACACTTTTTTGGATGGCTTTTGGACGGATGGGAAGCGAGACTTATTTGTAGTGCTGATTTGCCTTTCTGGCTTGCTTGGTTGGCCAAAAAGGGCCTATGTGTTTTTTCCTGAATATATTCAGGAAAAAACGCATAGGCCCTTTTTGGCCAAGTGCATCATTGTTGACGTTTTGCCGCTTTTCATGTGCTCTAACGTCGATTCCTATCTACCTTCTGAAATCTGCGGGCTTGTCCCCGCACATTCTTCTCTAATATACAACCTCGGAACACTATCTCCAGGAAGACTCTGTTGCCCTAGTAACAAGGGTTGAGAACGTAATAATGCTGCCGCCTTGTGGCTGTTTCTCACAACAGCAGCTTTAAACCCAGTGCTAATGGTTGCTTAATAGTCACAAGGACTGCAGGGCTGTAAATGACACCTCCCCTCAAAAAATGCCCTGGAGTAGGGAATAGGCAAGAAAATTCAACACATGACAAATTTTTCAAGAAGTCAGTATGAAGAGAGGAGTTGTACTCACTCTTTAAAAAAAAAAGAGGAAAAGAAAAAAAGGACAAGCCTAAAGCTCAGTATAAGGAATTATTAGCCACATGCAAATCCAACCTCCAAAAAGGTTTCAGCTCACACCAGTCAAATGACCATCAGCAAAACGTCTACAAACTATAAATGCTGAAGGGGTTTTAGAGAACTTTGTACCTTCTAGCAGCTGGTGGGATGTAAAGTGGTAACAGCACTATCGAAAACTGAATGGAGCTGCTTTAAAAGGTAAAAATTGAGCTACCAGATGATGTAGCAGGGCACCTTTTGGTCCTATAATCTAAGACCACCAGAATCGGAAAGACAGAGGCAGGCAAATGTGCACTGCAGCAATATTGGAATAGCCAAGACATGGAAGCAAAAAAAAGGTCCATAAACAGATGAATTGACAAAGAAGAAGGGGTATATGTACAGAATGGAATAGTAGCCTCGGGAAAAAAATGAAGACTGCCATTTTCAAGACTACAAATGAGCCTAGAAATAATCATATTAGGTAAAGTAAGTCAAAAGGGAATGACAAATATCCTATGATATCATTTATACAAGTTATCCTAAGATTGCTACCAATGAACATACCTCCACAGAAAAAGACACTCACAGACTTATAAAACAAACTAATGGTTAACCAAAATGAAAGGTGGAAGGATGGAAAAATTAGGATTATGGGGCTAACCTAAATAGGCTAATGTATGTTAAATGTATATAAACACTTAACATATAAACTATATAAATTTCTTGCAATTCTGCCTTGCTTTCAAATCCTCTTCGTTGCCTTCCTTCAATATATTTGTGGACGAGAGTCATCATTTATAAGTCCGCAGGTTTGTGAATTGCAGTGCCCCTGAGCTCCATTTTTCAACTCGCTTTCTTGGGCGCTGGCCGCAAAACCGCAGGATTGCTTAAGGCCCTATTCTGGTTCCGTGGGGCAGGCTGAGCCTGTGGTTAATTCTTCTTCCTGATGGGAAATTAGAGTGGCCTGTGCCTGTCCCAACACCTAGCGCTAGTTTCTCATTGTTTCCCCCTCTTCCCGATCATCCTCAGGACAAACTGCAACCTGTACGGAAAAGGAGCTTAAAGGTGCTGATTCTCCAAGAGGGAGATTGCTAGCTAGTAAAGCGGCTGGAATGGCGAACCCGAGCACAAGGAGATGAGAAATGAGGTGCGTTTTGGAAACCTTTCCCGATCACACGGTGTACCATCTTCTGGGTTTCTCATGAATGTTTTCGATGTAGGAAGATGCCCTTGAACCTGGAGATTTGGGACCCATGGGATGGGTACCACGCAGTATTACTTTATAGGGTCTGCGTTTGCTCACCCAACCTCACCAAACCTCTCAGCCCCAAGAGTGTCCACCCTTATGTCTCAATCAGCTGTGGGTCTAGATATGGTCAATCCAGGTGGCATCAAAGCCCCTGAACGAATTTTGTAAGAATTTCTCTCTCTTTCACTGTCTTTGTTTCACGGGTTTTTAAAAGTAATTGATTTTTATAATGGGGTTTACCTGCTTTTCACTGCTGTGATTTTGCCGCTTTACACCCACTTGACTCACTTACAGAGAGATATCAATGCATAGGTTTCAAGATTCTTACTAGTCAGATATATTCTTGGGCGGTGAATTGGGGGTGTTGAGTCCAATTCATTGAGGAAGGAGTAGGGCTTGTCTATTACATATTGGGTTTATGGAACGGTATCTGAGATAATTTGAAACCCTTGTTGTATGCATCACCCCACCTCACCTTTCCCGTTAAGCAGCCATAGTGTGTTTTCTAAACGTGTGACTCTATTCTGTTTTGTAATTCAGTTCAAGGGTAGCGGTTTTTACAGTCCCTCTATAAGTCATATCTTATGATAAGTGTCTTTTTCTGTGTGACTTATTTCACTTAGAATCGTCGTACCTAAATCCACTCATCATGCTGCTACTAGCCTTATGACGTTGATTTCATGGCTGAGTGATATTCCATTGTACATAAGGACCACAACTTCTTTATCCATTTTTCTCTTTCCTGGGATATTTAAGGTGTAACGAAGTGGAGATTCTTGTCAACAGAGCAGCCCTAAACTTTGGGGTGCCTGTGTCTTGCTGATTTTTAGTTTTCCCAATTTATACGCCCATGAGTGGATGTGCCCTATGCTCCCTAACCTCAGTTTTTTAGATGTTTCAGGACACACCGTGCACTTCTCCAGAGTGGCTGTTGGCAATTTACATCCCGCCCATCAGCGTAGCCAGGCTCCCGTTTCTCCATGGCCTGTCCTGCATTTCTGGTTTTGACACTTTATTCAGCATGGCCCTTTTGACCGATGGGAAGCGAGACTTCTTTGTAGCGCTGATTTGCCTTTCCAGGTTGCTTGGTTGGCCAAAAAGGGCGTATGCGTTTTTTCCTGAATATATTCAGGAAAAAACGCATACGCCCTTTTTGGCCAAGGGCATCATTGTCGAGGTTTTGCCGCTTTTCCTGTGCTTTAAAGGCGATTCGAATCTCCCTCCTAAAATCTGTTTCCTGCAATTCTGCCTTGCTTTTAAATCCTCTTCGTTGCCTTCCCTCAATATATTTGTGGGCGAGAGTCATCATTTATAAGTCTGCAGGTTTGTGAATTGCAGTGCCCCTGAGCTCCATTTTTCAACTCGCTTTCTTGGGGCTGGCCGCAAAAGCGCAGGATTGCTTCAGGCCCTATTCTGGTCCCGGGCGGCAGGCTGAGCCTGTGGTTAATTCTTCTTCCTGATGGGAAAATAGAGTGTCCTTTGCCTGTCCCAACACCTAGAGCTAGTCTCTCATGGGTTCCCCCTCTTCCCGTTCATCCTCAGGACAAATTGCAACCTGTACGGAACAGGAGGTTAAAGGTGCTGATTCTCCAAGGAGGGAGATTGCTAGTAAAGCGGCTGGAATGGCGAACCCGAGCACAAGGAGATTAGAAATGAGGTGCGTTTTGGAAACCTTTCCCGATCACACGGTGTACCATCTTCTGGGTTTCTCATGCATGTTTTCGATGTAGGAAGATGCCCTTGAACCTGGAGATTTGGGACCCATGGGATGGGTACCACGCAGTATTACTTTAAAGGGTCTGCGTTTGCTCACCCAACCTCACCAATCCTCTCAGCCCCAAGAGTGTCCAGCCTTATATATAATCCAGCTGTGGGTCTAGATATGGTCGATCCAGGTTGCTTCACTGCTCCTGAACGAAATTTTTACGAATTTCTCTCTCTTTCACTCTATTTTATGGGTTTTTTTTTGTAATCTATTTTTATAATGGGGTTTAGCTGATTTTCACTGCTGTGTTTATGCCGCTTTACACCCACTTGATTCATTTACAGAGAGATATCAATACATAGGTTTTAAGATTCTTACTTGTCAGATATACTCTTGTGCGGTGAATACGGGGCGTTGAGTCCAGTTCACTGAGCAAGGTGTAGGTGTTGTCTGTTACATATTTGGTTTATGGAACGGTATGTGTGCTAATTTCAAACCCTTGTTTTATGCCTCACCGCACCTCACCTTTCCAGTTAAGCAGCCATCCAGTGTTTTCTAAATGTGTGACTCTGTTCTGTTTTGTAATCAGGTCATGGGTAGCGATTTTTACTTTCCCTCTATAATTGATATCTTATGATAAGTTTCTTTTTCTGTGTGACTTATTTCACTTAGAAACATCGTACCTAAATCCACTCATCATGCTGCTAGTAGCCGTATGACACTGATTTCATGGCTGAGTGATATGCCATTGTACATAAGTACCTCACTTCTTTATCCATTTTTCGCTATCCTGGCATATTTCACGTGTACTGAAGTGGAGGTCCTTGTAAACAGAGCAGTCCTAAGCTTTGGGGTGCCTGTGTCTTGTTGATTTTTCGTTTTCCCATTTTATACGCCCACGAGTGGAAGGGCCCTAGGCTCTCTAGCTGTGTTTTTTAGATGTTTTAGGAAACACCATGCACTTCTCCAGAGTGGCCGTTGGCAATTTACATCCCGCCCATCAGCTTAACAAGGCTCCCTTTTCTACCTGGCCTGTCCTGCACTTCTGGTTTTTACACTTTTTTGGATGGCTTTTGGACGGATGGGAAGCGAGACTTATTTGTAGTGCTGATTTGCCTTTCTGGCTTGCTTGGTTGGCCAAAAAGGGCCTATGCGTTTTTTCCTGAATATATTCAGGAAAAAACGCATAGGCCCTTTTTGGCCAAGTGCATCATTGTTGACGTTTTGCCGCTTTTCATGTGCTCTAACGTCGATTCCTATCTACCTTCTGAAATCTGCGGGCTTGTCCCCGCACATTCTTCTCTAATATACAACCTCGGAACACTATCTCCAGGAAGACTCTGTTGCCCTAGTAACAAGGGTTGAGAACGTAATAATGCTGCCGCCTTGTGGCTGTTTCTCACAACAGCAGCTTTAAACCCAGTGCTAATGGTTGCTTAATAGTCACAAGGACTGCAGGGCTGTAAATGACACCTCCCCTCAAAAAATGCCCTGGAGTAGGGAATAGGCAAGAAAATTCAACACATGACAAATTTTTCAAGAAGTCAGTATGAAGAGAGGAGTTGTACTCACTCTTTAAAAAAAAAAGAGGAAAAGAAAAAAAGGACAAGCCTAAAGCTCAGTATAAGGAATTATTAGCCACATGCAAATCCAACCTCCAAAAAGGTTTCAGCTCACACCAGTCAAATGACCATCAGCAAAACGTCTACAAACTATAAATGCTGAAGGGGTTTTAGAGAACTTTGTACCTTCTAGCAGCTGGTGGGATGTAAAGTGGTAACAGCACTATCGAAAACTGAATGGAGCTGCTTTAAAAGGTAAAAATTGAGCTACCAGATGATGTAGCAGGGCACCTTTTGGTCCTATAATCTAAGACCACCAGAATCGGAAAGACAGAGGCAGGCAAATGTGCACTGCAGCAATATTGGAATAGCCAAGACATGGAAGCAAAAAAAAGGTCCATAAACAGATGAATTGACAAAGAAGAAGGGGTATATGTACAGAATGGAATAGTAGCCTCGGGAAAAAAATGAAGACTGCCATTTTCAAGACTACAAATGAGCCTAGAAATAATCATATTAGGTAAAGTAAGTCAAAAGGGAATGACAAATATCCTATGATATCATTTATACAAGTTATCCTAAGATTGCTACCAATGAACATACCTCCACAGAAAAAGACACTCACAGACTTATAAAACAAACTAATGGTTAACCAAAATGAAAGGTGGAAGGATGGAAAAATTAGGATTATGGGGCTAACCTAAATAGGCTAATGTATGTTAAATGTATATAAACACTTAACATATAAACTATATAAATTTCTTGCAATTCTGCCTTGCTTTCAAATCCTCTTCGTTGCCTTCCTTCAATATATTTGTGGACGAGAGTCATCATTTATAAGTCCGCAGGTTTGTGAATTGCAGTGCCCCTGAGCTCCATTTTTCAACTCGCTTTCTTGGGCGCTGGCCGCAAAACCGCAGGATTGCTTAAGGCCCTATTCTGGTTCCGTGGGGCAGGCTGAGCCTGTGGTTAATTCTTCTTCCTGATGGGAAATTAGAGTGGCCTGTGCCTGTCCCAACACCTAGCGCTAGTTTCTCATTGTTTCCCCCTCTTCCCGATCATCCTCAGGACAAACTGCAACCTGTACGGAAAAGGAGCTTAAAGGTGCTGATTCTCCAAGAGGGAGATTGCTAGCTAGTAAAGCGGCTGGAATGGCGAACCCGAGCACAAGGAGATGAGAAATGAGGTGCGTTTTGGAAACCTTTCCCGATCACACGGTGTACCATCTTCTGGGTTTCTCATGAATGTTTTCGATGTAGGAAGATGCCCTTGAACCTGGAGATTTGGGACCCATGGGATGGGTACCACGCAGTATTACTTTATAGGGTCTGCGTTTGCTCACCCAACCTCACCAAACCTCTCAGCCCCAAGAGTGTCCACCCTTATGTCTCAATCAGCTGTGGGTCTAGATATGGTCAATCCAGGTGGCATCAAAGCCCCTGAACGAATTTTGTAAGAATTTCTCTCTCTTTCACTGTCTTTGTTTCACGGGTTTTTAAAAGTAATTGATTTTTATAATGGGGTTTACCTGCTTTTCACTGCTGTGATTTTGCCGCTTTACACCCACTTGACTCACTTACAGAGAGATATCAATGCATAGGTTTCAAGATTCTTACTAGTCAGATATATTCTTGGGCGGTGAATTGGGGGTGTTGAGTCCAATTCATTGAGGAAGGAGTAGGGCTTGTCTATTACATATTGGGTTTATGGAACGGTATCTGAGATAATTTGAAACCCTTGTTGTATGCATCACCCCACCTCACCTTTCCCGTTAAGCAGCCATAGTGTGTTTTCTAAACGTGTGACTCTATTCTGTTTTGTAATTCAGTTCAAGGGTAGCGGTTTTTACAGTCCCTCTATAAGTCATATCTTATGATAAGTGTCTTTTTCTGTGTGACTTATTTCACTTAGAATCGTCGTACCTAAATCCACTCATCATGCTGCTACTAGCCTTATGACGTTGATTTCATGGCTGAGTGATATTCCATTGTACATAAGGACCACAACTTCTTTATCCATTTTTCTCTTTCCTGGGATATTTAAGGTGTAACGAAGTGGAGATTCTTGTCAACAGAGCAGCCCTAAACTTTGGGGTGCCTGTGTCTTGCTGATTTTTAGTTTTCCCAATTTATACGCCCATGAGTGGATGTGCCCTATGCTCCCTAACCTCAGTTTTTTAGATGTTTCAGGACACACCGTGCACTTCTCCAGAGTGGCTGTTGGCAATTTACATCCCGCCCATCAGCGTAGCCAGGCTCCCGTTTCTCCATGGCCTGTCCTGCATTTCTGGTTTTGACACTTTATTCAGCATGGCCCTTTTGACCGATGGGAAGCGAGACTTCTTTGTAGCGCTGATTTGCCTTTCCAGGTTGCTTGGTTGGCCAAAAAGGGCGTATGCGTTTTTTCCTGAATATATTCAGGAAAAAACGCATACGCCCTTTTTGGCCAAGGGCATCATTGTCGAGGTTTTGCCGCTTTTCCTGTGCTTTAAAGGCGATTCGAATCTCCCTCCTAAAATCTGTTTCCTGCAATTCTGCCTTGCTTTTAAATCCTCTTCGTTGCCTTCCCTCAATATATTTGTGGGCGAGAGTCATCATTTATAAGTCTGCAGGTTTGTGAATTGCAGTGCCCCTGAGCTCCATTTTTCAACTCGCTTTCTTGGGGCTGGCCGCAAAAGCGCAGGATTGCTTCAGGCCCTATTCTGGTCCCGGGCGGCAGGCTGAGCCTGTGGTTAATTCTTCTTCCTGATGGGAAAATAGAGTGTCCTTTGCCTGTCCCAACACCTAGAGCTAGTCTCTCATGGGTTCCCCCTCTTCCCGTTCATCCTCAGGACAAATTGCAACCTGTACGGAACAGGAGGTTAAAGGTGCTGATTCTCCAAGGAGGGAGATTGCTAGTAAAGCGGCTGGAATGGCGAACCCGAGCACAAGGAGATTAGAAATGAGGTGCGTTTTGGAAACCTTTCCCGATCACACGGTGTACCATCTTCTGGGTTTCTCATGCATGTTTTCGATGTAGGAAGATGCCCTTGAACCTGGAGATTTGGGACCCATGGGATGGGTACCACGCAGTATTACTTTAAAGGGTCTGCGTTTGCTCACCCAACCTCACCAATCCTCTCAGCCCCAAGAGTGTCCAGCCTTATATATAATCCAGCTGTGGGTCTAGATATGGTCGATCCAGGTTGCTTCACTGCTCCTGAACGAAATTTTTACGAATTTCTCTCTCTTTCACTCTATTTTATGGGTTTTTTTTTGTAATCTATTTTTATAATGGGGTTTAGCTGATTTTCACTGCTGTGTTTATGCCGCTTTACACCCACTTGATTCATTTACAGAGAGATATCAATACATAGGTTTTAAGATTCTTACTTGTCAGATATACTCTTGTGCGGTGAATACGGGGCGTTGAGTCCAGTTCACTGAGCAAGGTGTAGGTGTTGTCTGTTACATATTTGGTTTATGGAACGGTATGTGTGCTAATTTCAAACCCTTGTTTTATGCCTCACCGCACCTCACCTTTCCAGTTAAGCAGCCATCCAGTGTTTTCTAAATGTGTGACTCTGTTCTGTTTTGTAATCAGGTCATGGGTAGCGATTTTTACTTTCCCTCTATAATTGATATCTTATGATAAGTTTCTTTTTCTGTGTGACTTATTTCACTTAGAAACATCGTACCTAAATCCACTCATCATGCTGCTAGTAGCCGTATGACACTGATTTCATGGCTGAGTGATATGCCATTGTACATAAGTACCTCACTTCTTTATCCATTTTTCGCTATCCTGGCATATTTCACGTGTACTGAAGTGGAGGTCCTTGTAAACAGAGCAGTCCTAAGCTTTGGGGTGCCTGTGTCTTGTTGATTTTTCGTTTTCCCATTTTATACGCCCACGAGTGGAAGGGCCCTAGGCTCTCTAGCTGTGTTTTTTAGATGTTTTAGGAAACACCATGCACTTCTCCAGAGTGGCCGTTGGCAATTTACATCCCGCCCATCAGCTTAACAAGGCTCCCTTTTCTACCTGGCCTGTCCTGCACTTCTGGTTTTTACACTTTTTTGGATGGCTTTTGGACGGATGGGAAGCGAGACTTATTTGTAGTGCTGATTTGCCTTTCTGGCTTGCTTGGTTGGCCAAAAAGGGCCTATGTGTTTTTTCCTGAATATATTCAGGAAAAAACGCATAGGCCCTTTTTGGCCAAGTGCATCATTGTTGACGTTTTGCCGCTTTTCATGTGCTCTAACGTCGATTCCTATCTACCTTCTGAAATCTGCGGGCTTGTCCCCGCACATTCTTCTCTAATATACAACCTCGGAACACTATCTCCAGGAAGACTCTGTTGCCCTAGTAACAAGGGTTGAGAACGTAATAATGCTGCCGCCTTGTGGCTGTTTCTCACAACAGCAGCTTTAAACCCAGTGCTAATGGTTGCTTAATAGTCACAAGGACTGCAGGGCTGTAAATGACACCTCCCCTCAAAAAATGCCCTGGAGTAGGGAATAGGCAAGAAAATTCAACACATGACAAATTTTTCAAGAAGTCAGTATGAAGAGAGGAGTTGTACTCACTCTTTAAAAAAAAAAGAGGAAAAGAAAAAAAGGACAAGCCTAAAGCTCAGTATAAGGAATTATTAGCCACATGCAAATCCAACCTCCAAAAAGGTTTCAGCTCACACCAGTCAAATGACCATCAGCAAAACGTCTACAAACTATAAATGCTGAAGGGGTTTTAGAGAACTTTGTACCTTCTAGCAGCTGGTGGGATGTAAAGTGGTAACAGCACTATCGAAAACTGAATGGAGCTGCTTTAAAAGGTAAAAATTGAGCTACCAGATGATGTAGCAGGGCACCTTTTGGTCCTATAATCTAAGACCACCAGAATCGGAAAGACAGAGGCAGGCAAATGTGCACTGCAGCAATATTGGAATAGCCAAGACATGGAAGCAAAAAAAAGGTCCATAAACAGATGAATTGACAAAGAAGAAGGGGTATATGTACAGAATGGAATAGTAGCCTCGGGAAAAAAATGAAGACTGCCATTTTCAAGACTACAAATGAGCCTAGAAATAATCATATTAGGTAAAGTAAGTCAAAAGGGAATGACAAATATCCTATGATATCATTTATACAAGTTATCCTAAGATTGCTACCAATGAACATACCTCCACAGAAAAAGACACTCACAGACTTATAAAACAAACTAATGGTTAACCAAAATGAAAGGTGGAAGGATGGAAAAATTAGGATTATGGGGCTAACCTAAATAGGCTAATGTATGTTAAATGTATATAAACACTTAACATATAAACTATATAAATGTCTTGCAATTCTGCCTTGCTTTCAAATCCTCTTCGTTGCCTTCCTTCAATATATTTGTGGACGAGAGTCATCATTTATAAGTCCGCAGGTTTGTGAATTGCAGTGCCCCTGAGCTCCATTTTTCAACTCGCTTTCTTGGGCGCTGGCCGCAAAACCGCAGGATTGCTTAAGGCCCTATTCTGGTTCCGTGGGGCAGGCTGAGCCTGTGGTTAATTCTTCTTCCTGATGGGAAATTAGAGTGGCCTGTGCCTGTCCCAACACCTAGCGCTAGTTTCTCATTGTTTCCCCCTCTTCCCGATCATCCTCAGGACAAACTGCAACCTGTACGGAAAAGGAGCTTAAAGGTGCTGATTCTCCAAGAGGGAGATTGCTAGCTAGTAAAGCGGCTGGAATGGCGAACCCGAGCACAAGGAGATGAGAAATGAGGTGCGTTTTGGAAACCTTTCCCGATCACACGGTGTACCATCTTCTGGGTTTCTCATGAATGTTTTCGATGTAGGAAGATGCCCTTGAACCTGGAGATTTGGGACCCATGGGATGGGTACCACGCAGTATTACTTTATAGGGTCTGCGTTTGCTCACCCAACCTCACCAAACCTCTCAGCCCCAAGAGTGTCCACCCTTATGTCTCAATCAGCTGTAGGTCTAGATATGGTCAATCCAGGTGGCATCAAAGCCCCTGAACGAATTTTGTAAGAATTTCTCTCTCTTTCACTGTCTTTGTTTCACGGGTTTTTAAAAGTAATTGATTTTTATAATGGGGTTTACCTGCTTTTCACTGCTGTGATTTTGCCGCTTTACACCCACTTGACTCACTTACAGAGAGATATCAATGCATAGGTTTCAAGATTCTTACTAGTCAGATATATTCTTGGGCGGTGAATTGGGGGTGTTGAGTCCAATTCATTGAGGAAGGAGTAGGGCTTGTCTATTACATATTGGGTTTATGGAACGGTATCTGAGATAATTTGAAACCCTTGTTGTATGCATCACCCCACCTCACCTTTCCCGTTAAGCAGCCATAGTGTGTTTTCTAAACGTGTGACTCTATTCTGTTTTGTAATTCAGTTCAAGGGTAGCGGTTTTTACAGTCCCTCTATAAGTCATATCTTATGATAAGTGTCTTTTTCTGTGTGACTTATTTCACTTAGAATCGTCGTACCTAAATCCACTCATCATGCTGCTACTAGCCTTATGACGTTGATTTCATGGCTGAGTGATATTCCATTGTACATAAGGACCACAACTACTTTATCCATTTTTCTCTTTCCTGGGATATTTAAGGTGTAACGAAGTGGAGATTCTTGTCAACAGAGCAGCCCTAAACTTTGGGGTGCCTGTGTCTTGCTGATTTTTAGTTTTCCCAATTTATACGCCCATGAGTGGATGTGCCCTATGCTCCCTAAGCTGAGTTTTGTAGATGTTTCAGGACACACCGTGCACTTCTCCAGAGTGGCTGTTGGCAATTTACATCCCGCCCATCAGCGTAGCCAGGCTCCCGTTTCTCCATGGCCTGTCCTGCATTTCTGGTTTTGACACTTTATTCAGCATGGCCCTTTTGACCGATGGGAAGCGAGACTTCTTTGTAGCGCTGATTTGCCTTTCCAGGTTGCTTGGTTGGCCAAAAAGGGCGTATGCGTTTTTTCCTGAATATATTCAGGAAAAAACGCATACGCCCTTTTTGGCCAAGGGCATCATTGTCGAGGTTTTGCCGCTTTTCCTGTGCTTTAAAGGCGATTCGAATCTCCCTCCTAAAATCTGTTTCCTGCAATTCTGCCTTGCTTTTAAATCCTCTTCGTTGCCTTCCCTCAATATATTTGTGGGCGAGAGTCATCATTTATAAGTCTGCAGGTTTGTGAATTGCAGTGCCCCTGAGCTCCATTTTTCAACTCGCTTTCTTGGGGCTGGCCGCAAAAGCGCAGGATTGCTTCAGGCCCTATTCTGGTCCCGGGCGGCAGGCTGAGCCTGTGGTTAATTCTTCTTCCTGATGGGAAAATAGAGTGTCCTTTGCCTGTCCCAACACCTAGAGCTAGTCTCTCATGGGTTCCCCCTCTTCCCGTTCATCCTCAGGACAAATTGCAACCTGTACGGAACAGGAGGTTAAAGGTGCTGATTCTCCAAGGAGGGAGATTGCTAGTAAAGCGGCTGGAATGGCGAACCCGAGCACAAGGAGATTAGAAATGAGGTGCGTTTTGGAAACCTTTCCCGATCACACGGTGTACCATCTTCTGGGTTTCTCATGCATGTTTTCGATGTAGGAAGATGCCCTTGAACCTGGAGATTTGGGACCCATGGGATGGGTACCACGCAGTATTACTTTAAAGGGTCTGCGTTTGCTCACCCAACCTCACCAAACATCTCAGCCCCAAGAGTGTCCACCCTTATGCCTCAATCAGCTGTGGGTCTAGATATGGTCAATCCAGGTGGCATCACAGCCCCTGAACGAATTTTGTAAGAATTTATCTCTCTTTCACTGTCTTTGTTTCACGGGTTTTTAAAAGTAATTGATTTTTATAATGGGGTTTACCTGCTTTTCACTGCTGTGTTTTTGCCGCTTTACACCCACTTGACTCACTTACAGAGAGATATCAATGCATAGGTTTTAAGATTCTTACTAATCAGATATATTCTTGGGCGGTGAATAGGGGGTGTTGAGTCCAATTCACTGAGCAAGGAGTAGGTCTTGTCTATTACCTATTGGGTTTATGGAACGGTATCTGAGCTAATTTGAAACCCTTGTTTTATGCATCACCCCACCTCACCTTTCCCGTTAAGCAGCCATAGTGTGTTTTCTAAACGTGTGACTCTGTTGTGTTTTGTAATTTAGTTCAAGGGTAGCGGTTTTTACATTCCCTCTATAAGTGATATCTTTTTTTTTTTTTCGATTTAACAACTTTATTGAGATATAATTGGCATACAATAAACTTGTGGATACTTTAAATATATTATTTGATAAATGTTGACATATATATACACCTCAGTGGCATTTCTTAATCTGAGTGACTGCAGCAAAAGTAAACAGATTGACCATAATTGCCCCGTGGTATGAGCTAATCCATCGCTTCCTTTATCAGGGCAAAACCACCCTTTTGCTATGCCTTTGGTAGTAAAAATCAAGACCTACGCAAGTGAGCAGTTCTGAGTAGTTTTGGTTTAGAGATGGTGTAGAAAGCCCGGGTTAGGGAAGACAGAAGGGAATAGGGAGGTACCTGCTCGTTGTGTAGCCAAGAGCTGTCAGCTTTCCAGCCCAGGATTCGAGGCAGAGAAGTTTCCATCTGGCGATGGAGGCCCACCTTAGCTACTGAGTGCACCCTGGAACCTCCCGAGACCTGCAGGCAGGGTGGGCTGGGAGATGACCTAGTGGATAGCTCACTCAGGGGCCTCCTAATCCTGAGATATCCCCAGGGTGTTATCAGAGACCTCTGGAGGTTAAAAACAAGCCTTTCCACTTATTTACATGCAGTGCCCTTTTAGCCAAATCCTAAACCTTGCCGGACAGTGTGTGCTTATTAGGAGGAGGAGGGCCCAGGTGGATCAGGTGAGAGCCTCACACACTGAGCGTGCGGGCTTTGGCCTGTGGTGGATCCTTCTCTCCACTCGCCTCTGTAAGAAGGACATCACGAAAGCACCAGCTCATGGGGATTTGTGAGGATTAAGTGAGGCAGTACTTCTAAATTACTGAGTGCTGAGCCCAAGGCCTGTCCAGTGTCCCTTCCGTGGGTTATCAGCTCAGGTTCCCTCCTGGCAAGGAGAGGGACTGGCCTTGGCCTTGACTCCATGGGCACGTCTACTATGCGTGAGGGGACTACGTCCCTTCTATAAGTGATATCTTATGACAAGTGTCTTATTCTGTGTGACTTATTTCACTTAGAATCGTCGTACCTAAATCCACTCATCATGCTGCTACTAGCCTTATGACGTTGATTTCATGGCTGAGTGATATTCCATTGTACAGAAGGACCACAACTTCTTTATCCATTTTTCTGTTTCCTGGGATATTTAAGGTGTACCCAAGTGGAGGTTCTTGTCAACAGAGCAGCCCTAAACTTCGGGGTGCCTGTGTCTTGCTGATTGTTAGTTTTCCCATTTTATACGCCCATGAGTGGATGAGCCCTATGCTCCCTAAGCTGAGTTTTTTAGATGTTTCAGGACACACCGTGCACTTCTCCAGAGTGGCTGTTGGCAATTTACATCCCGCCCATCAGCGTAGGCAGGCTCCCGTTTCTCCATGGCCTGTCCTGCATTTCTGGTTTTGACACTTTATTCAGCATGGCCCTTTTGACCGATGGGAAGCGAGACTTCTTTGTAGCGCTGATTTGCCTTTCCAGGTTGCTTGGTTGGCCAAAAAGGGCGTATGCGTTTTTTCCTGAATATATTCAGGAAAAAACGCATACGCCCCTTTTGGCCAAGGGCATCATTGTCGAGGTTTTGCCGTTTTTCCTGTGCTTTAAAGGCGATTCGAATCTCCCTCCTGAAATCTGTTTCCTGCAATTCTGCCTTGCTTTCAAATCCTCTTCGTTGCCTTCCCTCAATATATTTGTGGACGAGAGTCATCTTTTATAAGTCTGCAGGTTTGTGAATTGCAGTGCCCCTGAGCTCCATTTTTCACCTCGCTTTCTTGGGAGCTGGCCACAAAAGCGCAGGAGTGCTTCAGGCCCTAATCTGGTCCCAGGCGGCAGGCTGAGCCTGTGGTTAGTTCTTCTTCCTGATGGGAAAATAGAGTGACCTGTGCCTGTCCCAACACCT
This sequence comes from Balaenoptera physalus, assembly GCF_965194825.1. Taxonomy (NCBI): domain Eukaryota; kingdom Metazoa; phylum Chordata; class Mammalia; order Artiodactyla; family Balaenopteridae; genus Balaenoptera; species Balaenoptera physalus. The sequence goes on along the minus strand of NW_028126537.1, from coordinate 720,303 downwards.
AGAGCTAGTCGCTCATTGGTTCCCCCTCTTCCCGTTCATCCTCAGGACAAATTGCAACCTGTACGGAACAGGAGGTTAAAGCTGCTGATTCTCCAAGGACGGAGATTGCTAGTAAAGCGGCTGGAACGGCGAACCCGAGCACAAGGAGATGAGAAATGAGGTGCGTTTTAGAAACCTTTCCCTATCACACGGTGTACCATCTTCTGGGTTTCTCATGCATGTTTTCGATGTAGGAAGATGCCCTTGAACCTGGAGATTTGGGACCCATGGGATGGGTAACACGCAGTATTACTTTAAAGGGTCTGCGTTTGCTCACCCAACCTCACCAAACCTCTCAGCCCCAAGAGTGTCCACCCTTATGTCTCAATCAGCTGTGGGTCTAGATATGGTCAATCCAGGTGGCATCACAGCCCCTGAACGACTTTTGTAAGAATTTCTCTCTCTTTCACTGTCTTTGTTTCACGGGTTTTTAAAAGTAATTAATTTTTATAATGGGGTTTACCTGCTTTTCACTGCTGTGATTTTGCCGCTTTACACCCACTTGACTCAGTTACAGAGAGATATCAATGCATAGGTTTTAAGATTCTTACTAGTCAGATATATTCTTGGGCGGTGAATAGGGGGTGTTGAGTCCAATTCATTGAGCAAGGAGTAGGTCTTGTCTATTACATATTGGGTTAATGGAACGGTATCTGAGCTAATTTGAAACCCTTGTTTTATGCATCACCCCACCTCACCTTTCCCGTTAAGCAGCCATAGTGTGTTTTCTAAACGTGTGACTCTATTCTGTTTTGTAATTCAGTTCAAGGGTAGCGGTTTTTACATTCCCTCTATAAGTGATATCTTATGACAAGTGTCTTTTTCTGTGTGACTTATTTCACTTAGAATCGTCGTACCTAAATCCACTCATCATGCTGCTACTAGCCTTATGACGTTGATTTCATGGCTGAGTGATATTCCATTGTACATAAGGACCACAAATTCTTTATCCATTTTTCTCTTTCCTGTGATATTTAAGGTGTAACCAAGTGGCGGTTCTTGTCAACAGAGCAGCCCGAAACTTTGCGGTGCCTGTGTCTTGTTGATTTTTAGTTTTCCCAATTTATACGCCCATGAGTGGAAGTGCCCTATGCTCCCTAAGCTGAGTTTTTTAGATGTTTCAGGACACACCGTGCACTTCTCCAGAGTGGCTGTTAGCAATTTACATCCCGCCCATCAGCGTAGCCACGCCCCCGTTTCTCCATGGCCTGTCCTGCATTTCTGGTTTTGACACTTTATTCAGCATGGCCCTTTTGACCGATGGGAAGCGAGACTTCTTTGTAGCGCTGATTTGCCTTTCCAGGTTGCTTGGTTGGCCAAAAAGGGCGTATGCGTTTTTTCCTGAATATATTCAGGAAAAAACGCATACGCCCTTTTTGGCCAAGGGCATCATTGTCGAGGTTTTGCCGCTTTTCCTGTGTTTTAAAGGCGATTCGAATCTCCCTCCTGAAATCTATTTCCTGCAATTCTGCCTTGCTTTCAAATCCTCTTCGTTGCCTTCCCTCAATATATTTGTGGATGAGAGTCATCATTTATAAGTCTGCAGGTTTGTGAATTGCAGTGCCCCTGAGCTCCATTTTTCAACTCGCTTTCTTGGGAGCTGCCGCAAAAGCGCAGGATTGCTTCAGGCCCTATTCTGGTCCCGGGTGGCAGGCTGAGCCTGTGGTTAATTCTTCTTCCTGATGGGAAAATAGACCTGTGCCTGTCCCAACACCTAGAGCTAGTCTCTCATTGGTTCCCCCTCTTCCCGTTCATCCTCAGGAAAAATTGCAACGTTTACGGAGCAGGAGGTTAAGGTGCTGATTCTCCAAGGAAGGAGATTGCTAGTAAAGCGGCTGGAATGGCGAACCCAAGCACAAGGAGATGAGAAATGAGGTGCGTTTTGGAAACCTTTCCCGATCACGCGGTGTACCATCTTCTGGGTTTCTCATGCATGTTTTCGATGGAGGAAGATGCCCTTGAACCTGGAGATTTGGGACCCATGGGATGGGTACCACGCAGTATTACTTTAAAGGGTCTGCGTTTGCTCACTCAACCTCACCAAACCTCTCAGCCCCAAGAGTGTCCACCCTTATGTCTCAATCAGCTGTGGGTCTAGATATGGTCAATACATGTGGCATCACAGCCCCTGAGCGAACTTTGTAAGAATTTCTCTCTCTTTCACTGTCTTTGTTTCACGGGTTTTTAAAAGTAATTGATTTTTATAATGGGGTTTAGCAGCTTTTCACTGCTGTGTTTCTGCCGCTTTACACCCACTTGACCCACTTACAGAGAATTATCAAAACATAGATTTTAAGATTCTTACTAGTCAGATATATTCTCGGGCGGTGAATAGGGGGTTTTGAGTCCAATTCATTGAGCAAGGAGTAGGTCTTGTCTATTACATATTGGGTTTATGGAACGGTATCTGAGATAATTTGAAACCCTTGTTTTATGCATCACCCCACCTCACCTTTCCCGTTAAGCAGCCATAGTGTGTTTTCTAAACGTGTGACTCTATTTTGTTTTGTAATTCAGTTCAAGGGTAGCGGTTTTTACATTCCCTCTATAAGTGATATCTTATGACAAGTGTCTTTTTTGTGTGACTTATTTCACTTAGAATCGTCGTACCTAAATCCACTCATCATGCTGCTACTAGCCTTATGACGTTGATTTCATGGCTGAGTGATATTCCATTGTACATAAGGACCACAACTTCTTTATCCATTTTTCTCTTTCCTGGGATATTTAAGGTTTAACCAAGTGGCGGTTCTTGTCAACAGAGCAGCCCGAAACTTTGCGGTGCCTGTGTCTTGCTGATTTTTAGTTTTCCCAATTTATACGCCCATGAGTGGAAGTGCCCTATGCTCCCTAAGCTGAGTTTTTTAGATGTTTCAGGACACACCGTGCACTTCTCCAGAGTGGCTGTTGGCAATTTTCTTCCCGCCCTTCAGCGTAGCCACCCCCCCGTTTCTCCATGGCCTGTCCTGCATTTCTGGTTTTGACACTTTATTCTGCATGGCCCTTTTGACCGATGGGAAGCGAGACTTCTTTGTAGCGCTGATTTGCCTTTCCAGGTTGCTTGGTTGGCCAAAAAGGGCGTATGCGTTTTTTCCTGAATATATTCAGGAAAAAACGCATACGCCCTTTTTGGCCAAGGGCATCATTGTCGAGGTTTTGCCGCTTTTCCTGTGTTTTAAAGGCGATTCGAATCTCCCTCCTGAAATCTGTTTCCTGCAATTCTGCCTTGCTTTCAAATCCTCTTCGTTGCCTTCCCTCAATATATTTGTGGACGAGAGTCATCATTTATAAGTCTGCAGGTTTGTGAATTGCAGTGCCCCTGAGCTCCATTTTTCAACTCGCTTTCTTGGGAGCTGGCCGCAAAAGCGCAGGATTGCTTCAGGCCCTATTCTGGTCCCGGGCGGCAGGCTGAGCCTGTGGTTAATTCTTCTTCCTGATGGGAAAATAGAGTGACCTGTGCCTGTCCCAACACCTAGAGCTAGTCTCTCATTGGTTCCCCCTCTTCCCGTTCATCCTCAGGACAAATTGCAACCTGTACGGAACAGGAGGTTAAAGGTGCTGATTCTCCAAGGAGGGAGATTGCTAGTAAAGCGGCTGGAATGGCGAACCCGAGCACAAGGAGATGAGAAATGAGGTGCGTTTTAGAAACCTTTCCCGATCACACGGTGTACCATCTTCTGGGTTTCTCATGCATGTTTTCGATGTAGGAAGATGCCCTTGAACCTGGAGATTTGGGACCCATGGGATGGGTACCACGCAGTATTACTTTAAAGGGTCTGCGTTTGCTCACCCAACCTCACCAAACCTCTCAGCCCCAAGAGTGTACACCCTTATGTCTCAATCATCTGTGGGTCTAGATATGCTCAATCCAGGTGGCATCACAGCCCCTGAACGAATTTTGTAAGAATTTCTCTCTCTTTCACTGTCTTTGTTTCACGGGTTTTCAAAAGTAATTGATTTTTATAATGGGGTTTAGCAGCTTTTCACTGCTGTGTTTCTGCCGCATTACACCCACTTGACTCACTTACAGAGAGTTATCAATACATAGGTTTTAAGATTCTTACTAGTCAGATATATTCTTGGGCGGTGAATAGGGGGTGTTGAGTCCAATTCATTGAGCAAGGAGTAGGTCTTGTCTATTACATATTGGGTTTATGGAACTGTATCTGAGCTAATTTGAATCCCTTGTTTTAGCATCACCCCACCTCACCTTTCCCGTTAAGCAGCCATAGTGTGTTTTCTAAACGTGTGACTCTATTCTGTTTTGTAATTCAGTTCAAGGGTAGCGGTTTTTACATTCCCTCTATAAGTGATATCTTATGATAAGTGTCTTTTTCTGTGTGACTTATTTCACTTAGAATCGTCGTACCTAAATCCACTCATCATGCTGCTACTAGCCTTATGACGTTGATTTCATGGCTGAGTGATATTCCATTGTACATAAGGACCACAACTTCTTTATCCATTTTTCTCTTTCCTGGGATATTTAAGGTTTAACCAAGTGGCGGTTCTTGTCAACAGAGCAGCCCGAAACTTTGCGGTGCCTGTGTCTTGCTGATTTTTAGTTTTCCCAATTTATACGCCCATGAGTGGAAGTGCCCTATGCTCCCTAAGCTGAGTTTTTTAGATGTTTCAGGACACACCGTGCACTTCTCCAGAGTGGCTGTTGGCAATTTACATCCCGCCCTTCAGCGTAGCCACCCCCCCGTTTCTCCATGGCCTGTCCTGCATTTCTGGTTTTGACACTTTATTCTGCATGGCCCTTTTGACCGATGGGAAGCGAGACTTCTTTGTAGCGCTGATTTGCCTTTCCAGGTTGCTTGGTTGGCCAAAAAGGGCGTATGCGTTTTTTCCTGAATATATTCAGGAAAAAACGCATACGCCCTTTTTGGCCAAGGGCATCATTGTCGAGGTTTTGCCGCTTTTCCTGTGTTTTAAAGGCGATTCGAATCTCCCTCCTGAAATCTGTTTCCTGCAATTCTGCCTTGCTTTCAAATCCTCTTCGTTGCCTTCCCTCAATATATTTGTGGACGAGAGTCATCATTTATAAGTCTGCAGGTTTGTGAATTGCAGTGCCCCTGAGCTCCATTTTTCAACTCGCTTTCTTGGGAGCTGGCCGCAAAAGCGCAGGATTGCTTCAGGCCCTATTCTGGTCCCAGGCGGCAGGCTGAGCCTGTGGTTAATTCTTCTTCCTGATGGGAAAATAGAGTGACCTGTGCCTGTCCCAACACCTAGAGCTAGTCTCTCATTGGTTCCCCCTCTTCCCGTTCATCCTCAGGACAAATTGCAACCTGTACGGAACAGGAGGTTAAAGGTGCTGATTCTCCAAGGAGGGAGATTGCTAGTAAAGCGGCTGGAATGGCGAACCCGAGCACAAGGAGATGAGAAATGAGGTGCGTTTTAGAAACCTTTCCCGATCACACGGTGTACCATCTTCTGGGTTTCTCATGCATGTTTTCGATGTAGGAAGATGCCCTTGAACCTGGAGATTTGGGACCCATGGGATGGGTACCACGCAGTATTACTTTAAAGGGTCTGCGTTTGCTCACCCAACCTCACCAAACCTCTCAGCCCCAAGAGTGTACACCCTTATGTCTCAATCATCTGTGGGTCTAGATATGCTCAATCCAGGTGGCATCACAGCCCCTGAACGAATTTTGTAAGAATTTCTCTCTCTTTCACTGTCTTTGTTTCACGGGTTTTCAAAAGTAATTGATTTTTATAATGGGGTTTAGCAGCTTTTCACTGCTGTGTTTCTGCCGCATTACACCCACTTGACTCACTTACAGAGAGTTATCAATACATAGGTTTTAAGATTCTTACTAGTCAGATATATTCTTGGGCGGTGAATAGGGGGTGTTGAGTCCAATTCATTGAGCAAGGAGTAGGTCTTGTCTATTACATATTGGGTTTATGGAACTGTATCTGAGCTAATTTGAATCCCTTGTTTTAGCATCACCCCACCTCACCTTTCCCGTTAAGCAGCCATAGTGTGTTTTCTAAACGTGTGACTCTATTCTGTTTTGTAATTCAGTTCAAGGGTAGCGGTTTTTACATTCCCTCTATAAGTGATATCTTATGATAAGTGTCTTTTTCTGTGTGACTTATTTCACTTAGAATCGTCGTACCTAAATCCACTCATCATGCTGCTACTAGCCTTATGACGTTGATTTCATGGCTGAGTGATATTCCATTGTACATAAGGACCACAACTTCTTTATGCATTTTTCTCTTTCCTGGGATATTTAAGGTGTAACGAAGTGGAGGTTCTTGTCAACAGAGCAGCCCTAAACTTTGCGGTGCCTGTGTCTTGCTGCTTTTTACTTTTCCCAAATTATACGCCCATGAGTGGATGTGCCCTATGCTCCCTAAGCTGAGTTTTTTAGATGTTTCAGGACACACCGTGCACTTCTCCAGAGTGGCTGTTGGCAATTTACATCCCGCCCATCAGCATAGCCAGGCTCCCGTTTCTCCATGGCCTGTCCTGCATTTCTAGTTTTGACACTTTATTCAGCATGGCCCTTTTGACCGATGGGAAGCGAGACTTCTTTGTAGCGCTGATTTGCCTTTTCAGGTTGCTTGGTTGGCCAAAAAGGGCGTATGCGTTTTTTCCTGAATATATTCAGGAAAAAACGCATACGCCCTTTTTGGCCAAGGGTATCATTGTCGACGTTTTCCACTTATCCTGTTCTTTAAAGGCGATTCGAATCTCCCTCCTGAAATCTGTTTCCTGCAATTCTGCCTTGCTTTCAAATCTTCTTCGTTGCCTTCCCTCAATATATTTGTGGACAAGTGTCATCATTTATAAGTCTGCAGGGTTGTGAATTGCAGTGCCCCTGATCTCCATTTTTCAACTCGCTTTCTTGGGAGCTGGCCACAAAAGCGCAGGATTGCTTCAAGCCCTATTCTGGTCCCCGGCGGCAGGCTGAGCCTGTGGTTAATTCTTCTTTCTGATGGGAAAATAGAGTGACCTGTGCCTATCCCAACACCTAGAGCTAGTCTCTCATTGGTTCCCCCTCTTCCCGTTCATCCTCAGGACAAATTGCAACCTGTACGGAACCGGAGGTTAAAGGTGCTGATTCTCCAAGGAGGGAGATTGCTAGTAAAGCGGCTGGAATGGCGCACCCGAGCACAAGGAGATGAGAAATGAGGTGCGTTTTAGAAACCTTTCCCGATCACACGGTGTACCATCTTCTGGGTTTCTCATGCATGTTTTCGATGTAGGAAGATGCCCTTGAACCTGGAGATTTGGGACCCATGGGATGGGTACCACGCAGTATTACTTTAAAGGGTCTGCGTTTGCTCACCCAACCTCACCAAACCTCTCAGCCCCAAGAGTGTCCACCCTTATGTCTCAATCAGCTGTGGGTCTAGATATGGTCAATCCAGGTGGCATCACAGCCCCTGAACGACTTTGGTAAGAATTTCTCTCTCTTTCACTGTCTTTGTTTCACGGGTTTTTAAAAGTAATTGATTTTTATAATGGGGTTTACCTGCTTTTCACTGCTGTGTTTTTGCCGCTTTACACCCACATGACTCACTTACAGAGAGATATCAATGCATAGGTTTTAAGATTCTTACTAGTCAGATATATTCTTGGGCAGTGAATAGGGGGTGTTGAGTCCAATTCATTGAGCAAGGAGTAGGTCTTGTCTATTACATATTGGGTTTATGGAACGGTATCAGAGATAATTTGAAACCCTTGTTTTATGCATCATGCCACCTCACCTTTCCCGTTAAGCAGCCATAGTGTGTTTTCTAAACGTGTGACTCTATTCTGTTTTGTAATTCAGTTCAAGGGTAGCGGTTTTTACATTCCCTCTATAAGTGATATCTTATGATAAGTGTCTTTTTCTGTGTGACTTATTTCACTTAGAATCGTTGTACCTAAATCCACTCATCATGCTGCTACTAGCCTTATGATGTTGATTTCATGGCTGAGTGATATTCCATTGTACATAAGGACCACAACTTCTTTATCCATTTTTCTCTTTCCTGGGATATGTAAGGTGTAACGAAGTGGAGGTTCTTGTCAACCGATCAGCCCTAAACTTTGGGGTGCCTGTGTCTTGCTGATTTTTAGTTTTCCCAATTTATACGCCCATGAGTGGATGTGCCCTACGCTCCCTAAGCTGCATTTTTTTAGATGTTTCAGGACACACCGTGCACATCTCCAGAGTGGCTCTTGGCAATTTACATCCCGCCGATCAGCGTAACCGGGCTCCCGTTTCTCCATGGCCTGTCCTGCATTTCTGGTTTTGACACTTTATTCAGCATGGCCCTTTTGACCGATGGGAAGCGAGACTTCTTTGTAGCGCTGATTTGCCTTTCCAGGTTGCTTGGTTGGCCAAAAAGGGCGTATGCGTTTTTTCCTGAATATATTCAGGAAAAAACGCATACGCCCTTTTTGGCCAAGGGCATCATTGTCGAGGTTTTGCCGCTTTTCCTGTGCTTTAAAGGCGATTCGAATCTCCCTCCTGAAATCTGTTTCCTGCAATTCTGCCTTGCTTTCAAATCCTCTTCGTTGCCTTCCCTCAATATATTTGTGGACGAGAGTCCTCATTTATAAGTCTGCAGGTTTGTGAATTTCAGTGCCCCTGAGCTCCATTTTTCAACTAGCTTTCTTGGGAGCTGGCCGCAAAAGCGCAGGATTGCTTCAGGCCCTATTCTGGTCCCGGGCGGCAAGCTGAGCCTGTGGTTAATTCTTCTTCCTGATGGGAAAATAGAGTGACCTGTGCCTGTCCCAACACCTAGAGCTAGTCTCTCATTGGTTCCCCCTCTTCCCGTTCATCCTCAGGACAAATTGCAACCTGTACGGAAGGAGGTTAAAGGTGCTGATTCTCCAAGGAGGGAGATTGCTAGTAAAGCGGCTGGAATGGCGAACCCGAGCACAAGGAGATGAGAAATGAGGTGCGTTTTAGAAACCTTTCCCGATCACACGGTGTACCATCTTCTGGGTTTCTCATGCATGTTTTCGATGTAAGAAGATGCCCTTGAACCTGGAGATTTGGGACCCATGGGATGGGTACCACGCAGTATTACTTTAAAGGGTCTGCGTTTGCTCACCCAACCTCACCAAACCTCTCAGCCCCAAGAGTGTCCACCCTTATGTCTCAATCATCTGTGGGTCTAGATATGGTCAATACAGGTGGCATCACAGACCCAGAGCTAACTTTGTAAGAATTTCTCTCTCTTTCACTGTCTTTGTTTCACGGGTTTTCAAAAGTAATTGATTTTTATAATGGGGTTTAGCAGCTTTTCACTGCTGTGTTTCTGCCGCATTACACCCACGTGACTCACTTACAGAGAGTTATCAATACATAGGTTTTAAGATTCTTACTAGTCAGATATATTCTTGGGCAGTGAATAGGGGGTGTTGAGTCCAATTCATTGAGCAAGGAGTAGGTCTTGTCTATTACATATTGGGTTTATGGAACGGTATCTGAGCTAATTTGAAACCCTTGTTTTATGCATCACCCCACCTCAACTTTCCCGTTAAGCAGCCATAGTGTGTTTTCCAAACGTGTGACTCTGTTCTGTTTTGTAATTCAGTTCAAGGGTAGCGGTTTTTATATTCCCTCTATAAGTGATATCTTATGATAAGTACCTTTTTCTGTGTGACTTATTTTACTTAGAATCGTCGTACCTAAATCCACTCATCTTGCTGCTACTAGCCTTATGACGTTGATTTCATGGCTGAGTGATATTCCATTGTACATAAGGACCACAACTTCTTTATCCATTTTTCTCTTTCCTGGGATATTTAAGGTGTAACCAAGTGGAGGTTCTTGTCAACAGAGCAGCCCTAAACTTTGGGGTGCCTGTGTCTTGCTGATTTTTAATTTTCCCAATTTATACGCCAATGAGTGGAAATGCCCTATGCTCCCTAAGCTGAGTTTTTTAGATGTTTCAGGACAAACCGTGCACTTCTCCAGAGTGGCTTTTGGCAATTTACATCCCACGCATCAGCATAGCCAGGCTCCCGTTTCTCCATGGCCTGTCCTGCATTTCTGGTTTTGACACTTTATTCAGCATGGCCCTTTTGACCGATGGGAAGCGAGACTTCTCTGTAGCGTTGATTTGCCTTTCCAGCTTGCTTGGTTGGCCAAAAAGGGCGTATGCGTTTTTTCCTGAATATATTCAGGAAGAAACGCATACGCCCTTTTTGGCCAAGGGCATCATTGTCGAGGTTTTGCCGCTTTTCCTGTGCTTTAAAGGCGATTAGAATCTCCCTCCTGAAATCTGTTTCCTGCAATTCTGCCTTGCTTTCAAATCCTCTTCGTTGCCTTCCCTCAATATATTTGTGGACGAGAGTCATCATTTATAAGTCTGCAGGTTTGTGAATTGCAGTGCCCCTGAGCTCCATTTTTCAACTCGCTTTCTTTGGAGCTGGCCGCAAATGCGCAGGATTGCTTCAGGCCCTATTCTGGTCCCGAGCGGCAGGCTGAGCCTGTGCTTAATTCTTCTTCCTGATGGGAAAATAGAGTGACCTGTGCCTGTCCCAACATCTAGAGCTAGTCTCTCATTGGTTCCCCCTCTTCCCGTTCATCCTCAGGACAAATTGCAACCTGTACGGAACAGGAGGTTAAAGGTGCTGATTCTCCAAGGAGGGAGATTGCTAGTAAAGCGGCTGGAATGGCGAACCCGAGCACAAGGAGATGAGAAATGAGGTGCGTTTTGGAAACCTTTCCCGATCACACGGTGTACCATCTTCTGGGTTTCTCATGCATGTTTTCGATGTAGGAAGATGCCCTTGAACCTGGAGATTTGGGACCCATGGGATGGGTACCACGCAGTATTACTTTAAAGGGTCTGCGTTTGCTCACCCAACCTCACCAAACCTCTCAGCCCCAAGAGTGTCCACCCTTATGTTTCAATCAGCTGTGGGTCTAGATATGGTCAATCCAGGTGGCATAACAGCCCCTGAACGAATTTTGTAAGAATTTCTCTCTGTTTCACTGTCTTTGTTTGACGGAATTTTAAAAGTAACTGATTTTTATAATGGGGTTTACCTGCTTTTCACTGCTGTGTTTTTGCCGCTTTACACCCACTTGACTCACTTACAGAGAGATATCAATGCATAGGTTTTAAGATTCTTACTAGTCAGATATATTCGTGGGCGTTGAATAGGGGGTGTTGAGTCCAATTCATTGAGCAAGGAGTAGGTCTTGTCTATTACATATTGGGTTTATGGAACGGTATCTCAGATAATTTGAAACCCTTGTTTATGCATTACCCCACCTCACCTTTCCCGTTAAGCAGCCATAGTGTGTTTTCTAAACGTGTGACTCTATTCTGTTTTGTAATTCAGTTCAAGGGTAGCGGTTTTTACATTCCCTCTATAAGTGATATCTTATGATAAGTGTCTTTTTCTGTGTGACTTATTTCACTTAGAATCGTCGTACCTAAATCCACTTATCATGCTGCTACTAGCCTTATGACATTGATTTCATGGCTGAGTGATATTCCATTGTACATAAGGACCACAACTTCTTTATCCATTTTTCTCTTTCCTGGGATATTTAAGGTGCAACGAAGTGGAGGTTCTTGTCAACAGAGCAGCCCTAAACTTTGGGGTGCCTGTGTCTTGCTGATTTTTAGTTTTCCCAATTTATACGCCCACGAGTGGAAGTGCCCTATGCTCCCTAAGCTGAGTTTTTTAGATATTTCAGGACACACCGTGCACTTCTCCAGAGTGGCTGTTGGCAATTTACATCCCGCCCATCAGTGTAGCCAGGCTCCCGTTTCTCCATGGCCTGTCCTGCATTTCTGGTTTTGACACTTTATTCAGCATGGCCCTTTTGACCGATGAGAAGCGAGACTTCTTTGTAGCGCTGATTTACCTTCCCAGGTTGCTTGGTTGGCCAAAAAGGGCGTATGCGTTTTTTCCTGAATATATTCAGGAAAAAACGCATACGCCCTTTTTGGCCAAGGGCATCATTGTCGAGGTTTTGCCGCTTTTCCTGTGCTTTAAAGGCGATTCGAATCTCCCTCCTGAAATCTGTTTCCTGCAATTCTGCCTTGCTTTCAAATCCTCTTCGTTGCCTTCCCTCAATATATTTGTGGACGAGAGTCATCATTTATAAGTCTGCAGGTTTGTGAATTGCAGTGCCCCTGAGCTCCATTTTTCAACTCGCTTTCTTGGGCGCTGGCCGCAAAAGCGCAGGATTGCTTCAGGCACTATTCTGGTCCCAGGCGGCAGGCTGAGCCTGTGGTTAATTCTTCTTCCTGATGGGAAAATAGAGTGACCTGTGCCTGTTCCAACACCTAGAGCTAGTCTCTCATTGGTTCCCCCTCTTCCCGTTCATCCTCAGGACAAATTGCAACCTGTACGGAACAGGAGGTTAAAGGTGCTGATTCTCCAAGGAGGGAGATTGCTAGTAAAGCGGCTGGAATGGCGAACCCGAGCACAAGGAGATGAGAAATGAGGTGCGTTTTAGAAACCTTTCCCGATCACACGGTGTACCATCTTCTGGGTTTCTCATGCTTGTTTTCGATGTAGGAAGATGCCCTTGAACCTGGAGATTTGGGACCCATGGGATGGGTACCACGCAGTATTACTTTAAAGGGTCTGCGTTTGCTCACCCAACCTCACCAAACCTCTCAGCCCCAAGAGTGTCCACCCTTATGTCTCAGTCAGCTCTGGGACTAGATATGGTCAATCCAGGTGGCATCACAGCCCCTGAACGACTTTTGTAAGAATTTCTCTCTCTTTCACTGTCTTTGTTTCACGGGTTTTTAAAAGGAATTGATTTTTATAATGGGATTTACCTGCTTTTCACTGCTGTGTTTTTGCCGCTTTACAACCACTTGACTCACTTACAGAGAGATATCAATGCATAGGTTTTAAGATTCTTACTAGTCAGATATATTCTTGGGCGGTGAATAGGGGGTGCTGAGTCCAATTCCTTGACCAAGGATTATGGCTTGTCTAATACATATTGGATTTATGGAACGGTATCTGAGATAATTTGAAAACCTTGTTTTATGCATCACCCCACCTCACCTTTCCCGTTAAGCAGCCATAGTGTGTTTTCTAAACGTGTGACTCTATTCTGTTTTGTAATTCAGTTCAAGGGTAGCGGTTTTTACATTCCCTCTATAAGTGATATCTTATGATAAGTGTCTTTTTCTTTGTGACTTATTTCCCTTAGAATCGTCGTACCTAAATCCACTCATCATGCTGCTACTAGCCTTATGACGTTGATTTCATGGCTGAGTGCTATTCCATTGTACATAAGGACCACAACTTCTTTATCCATTTTTCTCTTTCCTGGGATATTTAAGGTGTAACCAAGTGGAGGTTCTTGTCAACAGAGCAGCCCTAAACTTTGGGGTGCCTGTGTCTTGCTGATTTTTAGTTTTCCCAATTTATACGCCCATGGGTGGATGTGCCCTATGCTCCCTAAGCTGAGTTTTTTAGATGTATCAGGACACACCGTGCATTTCTCCAGAGTGGCTGTTGGAAATTTACATCCCGCCCATCAGTGTAGCCAGGCTCCCGTTTCTCCATGGCCTGTCCTGCATTTCTGGTTTTGACACTTTATTCAGCATGGCCCTTTTGACCGATGAGAAGCGAGACTTCTTTGTAGCGCTGATTTACCTTCCCAGGTTGCTTGGTTGGCCAAAAAGGGCGTATGCGTTTTTTCCTGAATATATTCAGGAAAAAACGCATACGCCCTTTTTGGCCAAGGGCATCATTGTCGAGGTTTTGCCGCTTTTCCTGTGCTTTAAAGGCGATTCGAATCTCCCTCCTGAAATCTGTTTCCTGCAATTCTGCCTTGCTTTCAAATCCTCTTCGTTGCCTTCCCTCAATATATTTGTGGACGAGAGTCATCATTTATAAGTCTGCAGGTTTGTGAATTGCAGTGCCCCTGAGCTCCATTTTTCAACTCGCTTTCTTGGGAGCTGCCGCAAAAGCGCAGGATTGCTTCAGGCCCTATTCTGGTCCCGGGTGGCAGGCTGAGCCTGTGGTTAATTCTTCTTCCTGATGGGAAAATAGACCTGTGCCTGTCCCAACACCTAGAGCTAGTCTCTCATTGGTTCCCCCTCTTCCCGTTCATCCTCAGGAAAAATTGCAACGTTTACGGAGCAGGAGGTTAAGGTGCTGATTCTCCAAGGAAGGAGATTGCTAGTAAAGCGGCTGGAATGGCGAACCCAAGCACAAGGAGATGAGAAATGAGGTGCGTTTTGGAAACCTTTCCCGATCACGCGGTGTACCATCTTCTGGGTTTCTCATGCATGTTTTCGATGGAGGAAGATGCCCTTGAACCTGGAGATTTGGGACCCATGGGATGGGTACCACGCAGTATTACTTTAAAGGGTCTGCGTTTGCTCACTCAACCTCACCAAACCTCTCAGCCCCAAGAGTGTCCACCCTTATGTCTCAATCAGCTGTGGGTCTAGATATGGTCAATACATGTGGCATCACAGCCCCTGAGCGAACTTTGTAAGAATTTCTCTCTCTTTCACTGTCTTTGTTTCACGGGTTTTTAAAAGTAATTGATTTTTATAATGGGGTTTAGCAGCTTTTCACTGCTGTGTTTCTGCCGCTTTACACCCACTTGACCCACTTACAGAGAATTATCAAAACATAGATTTTAAGATTCTTACTAGTCAGATATATTCTCGGGCGGTGAATAGGGGGTTTTGAGTCCAATTCATTGAGCAAGGAGTAGGTCTTGTCTATTACATATTGGGTTTATGGAACGGTATCTGAGATAATTTGAAACCCTTGTTTTATGCATCACCCCACCTCACCTTTCCCGTTAAGCAGCCATAGTGTGTTTTCTAAACGTGTGACTCTATTTTGTTTTGTAATTCAGTTCAAGGGTAGCGGTTTTTACATTCCCTCTATAAGTGATATCTTATGACAAGTGTCTTTTTTGTGTGACTTATTTCACTTAGAATCGTCGTACCTAAATCCACTCATCATGCTGCTACTAGCCTTATGACGTTGATTTCATGGCTGAGTGATATTCCATTGTACATAAGGACCACAACTTCTTTATCCATTTTTCTCTTTCCTGGGATATTTAAGGTTTAACCAAGTGGCGGTTCTTGTCAACAGAGCAGCCCGAAACTTTGCGGTGCCTGTGTCTTGCTGATTTTTAGTTTTCCCAATTTATACGCCCATGAGTGGAAGTGCCCTATGCTCCCTAAGCTGAGTTTTTTAGATGTTTCAGGACACACCGTGCACTTCTCCAGAGTGGCTGTTGGCAATTTTCTTCCCGCCCTTCAGCGTAGCCACCCCCCCGTTTCTCCATGGCCTGTCCTGCATTTCTGGTTTTGACACTTTATTCTGCATGGCCCTTTTGACCGATGGGAAGCGAGACTTCTTTGTAGCGCTGATTTGCCTTTCCAGGTTGCTTGGTTGGCCAAAAAGGGCGTATGCGTTTTTTCCTGAATATATTCAGGAAAAAACGCATACGCCCTTTTTGGCCAAGGGCATCATTGTCGAGGTTTTGCCGCTTTTCCTGTGTTTTAAAGGCGATTCGAATCTCCCTCCTGAAATCTGTTTCCTGCAATTCTGCCTTGCTTTCAAATCCTCTTCGTTGCCTTCCCTCAATAT
Organism: Balaenoptera physalus; assembly: GCF_965194825.1. NCBI lineage: Eukaryota > Metazoa > Chordata > Mammalia > Artiodactyla > Balaenopteridae > Balaenoptera > Balaenoptera physalus. Next base: position 704,693 of record NW_028126537.1, on the reverse strand, counting down.
ATTTGTGGACGAGAGTCATCATTTATAAGTCTGCAGGTTTGTGAATTGCAGTGCCCCTGAGCTCCATTTTTCAACTCGCTTTCTTGGGAGCTGGCCGCAAAAGCGCAGGATTGCTTCAGGCCCTATTCTGGTCCCGGGCGGCAGGCTGAGCCTGTGGTTAATTCTTCTTCCTGATGGGAAAATAGAGTGACCTGTGCCTGTCCCAACACCTAGAGCTAGTCTCTCATTGGTTCCCCCTCTTCCCGTTCATCCTCAGGACAAATTGCAACCTGTACGGAACAGGAGGTTAAAGGTGCTGATTCTCCAAGGAGGGAGATTGCTAGTAAAGCGGCTGGAATGGCGAACCCGAGCACAAGGAGATGAGAAATGAGGTGCGTTTTAGAAACCTTTCCCGATCACACGGTGTACCATCTTCTGGGTTTCTCATGCATGTTTTCGATGTAGGAAGATGCCCTTGAACCTGGAGATTTGGGACCCATGGGATGGGTACCACGCAGTATTACTTTAAAGGGTCTGCGTTTGCTCACCCAACCTCACCAAACCTCTCAGCCCCAAGAGTGTACACCCTTATGTCTCAATCATCTGTGGGTCTAGATATGCTCAATCCAGGTGGCATCACAGCCCCTGAACGAATTTTGTAAGAATTTCTCTCTCTTTCACTGTCTTTGTTTCACGGGTTTTCAAAAGTAATTGATTTTTATAATGGGGTTTAGCAGCTTTTCACTGCTGTGTTTCTGCCGCATTACACCCACTTGACTCACTTACAGAGAGTTATCAATACATAGGTTTTAAGATTCTTACTAGTCAGATATATTCTTGGGCGGTGAATAGGGGGTGTTGAGTCCAATTCATTGAGCAAGGAGTAGGTCTTGTCTATTACATATTGGGTTTATGGAACTGTATCTGAGCTAATTTGAATCCCTTGTTTTAGCATCACCCCACCTCACCTTTCCCGTTAAGCAGCCATAGTGTGTTTTCTAAACGTGTGACTCTATTCTGTTTTGTAATTCAGTTCAAGGGTAGCGGTTTTTACATTCCCTCTATAAGTGATATCTTATGATAAGTGTCTTTTTCTGTGTGACTTATTTCACTTAGAATCGTCGTACCTAAATCCACTCATCATGCTGCTACTAGCCTTATGACGTTGATTTCATGGCTGAGTGATATTCCATTGTACATAAGGACCACAACTTCTTTATCCATTTTTCTCTTTCCTGGGATATTTAAGGTTTAACCAAGTGGCGGTACTTGTCAACAGAGCAGCCCGAAACTTTGCGGTGCCTGTGTCTTGCTGATTTTTAGTTTTCCCAATTTATACGCCCATGAGTGGAAGTGCCCTATGCTCCCTAAGCTGAGTTTTTTAGATGTTTCAGGACACACCGTGCACTTCTCCAGAGTGGCTGTTGGCAATTTACATCCCGCCCTTCAGCGTAGCCACCCCCCCGTTTCTCCATGGCCTGTCCTGCATTTCTGGTTTTGACACTTTATTCTGCATGGCCCTTTTGACCGATGGGAAGCGAGACTTCTTTGTAGCGCTGATTTGCCTTTCCAGGTTGCTTGGTTGGCCAAAAAGGGCGTATGCGTTTTTTCCTGAATATATTCAGGAAAAAACGCATACGCCCTTTTTGGCCAAGGGCATCATTGTCGAGGTTTTGCCGCTTTTCCTGTGTTTTAAAGGCGATTCGAATCTCCCTCCTGAAATCTGTTTCCTGCAATTCTGCCTTGCTTTCAAATCCTCTTCGTTGCCTTCCCTCAATATATTTGTGGACGAGAGTCATCATTTATAAGTCTGCAGGTTTGTGAATTGCAGTGCCCCTGAGCTCCATTTTTCAACTCGCTTTCTTGGGAGCTGGCCGCAAAAGCGCAGGATTGCTTCAGGCCCTATTCTGGTCCCGGGCGGCAGGCTGAGCCTGTGGTTAATTCTTCTTCCTGATGGGAAAATAGAGTGACCTGTGCCTGTCCCAACACCTAGAGCTAGTCTCTCATTGGTTCCCCCTCTTCCCGTTCATCCTCAGGACAAATTGCAACCTGTACGGAACAGGAGGTTAAAGGTGCTGATTCTCCAAGGCGGGAGATTGCTAGTAAAGCGGCTGGAATGGCGAACCCGAGCACAAGGAGATGAGAAATGAGGTGCGTTTTAGAAACCTTTCCCGATCACACGGTGTACCATCTTCTGGGTTTCTCATGCATGTTTTCGATGTAGGAAGATGCCCTTGAACCTGGAGATTTGGGACCCATGGGATGGGTACCACGCAGTATTACTTTAAAGGGTCTGCGTTTGCTCACCCAACCTCACCAAACCTCTCAGCCCCAAGAGTGTACACCCTTATGTCTCAATCATCTGTGGGTCTAGATATGCTCAATCCAGGTGGCATCACAGCCCCTGAACGAATTTTGTAAGAATTTCTCTCTCTTTCACTGTCTTTGTTTCACGGGTTTTCAAAAGTAATTGATTTTTATAATGGGGTTTAGCAGCTTTTCACTGCTGTGTTTCTGCCGCATTACACCCACTTGACTCACTTACAGAGAGTTATCAATACATAGGTTTTAAGATTCTTACTAGTCAGATATATTCTTGGGCGGTGAATAGGGGGTGTTGAGTCCAATTCATTGAGCAAGGAGTAGGTCTTGTCTATTACATATTGGGTTTATGGAACTGTATCTGAGCTAATTTGAATCCCTTGTTTTAGCATCACCCCACCTCACCTTTCCCGTTAAGCAGCCATAGTGTGTTTTCTAAACGTGTGACTCTATTCTGTTTTGTAATTCAGTTCAAGGGTAGCGGTTTTTACATTCCCTCTATAAGTGATATCTTATGATAAGTGTCTTTTTCTGTGTGACTTATTTCACTTAGAATCGTCGTACCTAAATCCACTCATCATGCTGCTACTAGCCTTATGACGTTGATTTCATGGCTGAGTGATATTCCATTGTACATAAGGACCACAACTTCTTTATGCATTTTTCTCTTTCCTGGGATATTTAAGGTGTAACGAAGTGGAGGTTCTTGTCAACAGAGCAGCCCTAAACTTTGCGGTGCCTGTGTCTTGCTGCTTTTTACTTTTCCCAAATTATACGCCCATGAGTGGATGTGCCCTATGCTCCCTAAGCTGAGTTTTTTAGATGTTTCAGGACACACCGTGCACTTCTCCAGAGTGGCTGTTGGCAATTTACATCCCGCCCATCAGCATAGCCAGGCTCCCGTTTCTCCATGGCCTGTCCTGCATTTCTAGTTTTGACACTTTATTCAGCATGGCCCTTTTGACCGATGGGAAGCGAGACTTCTTTGTAGCGCTGATTTGCCTTTTCAGGTTGCTTGGTTGGCCAAAAAGGGCGTATGCGTTTTTTCCTGAATATATTCAGGAAAAAACGCATACGCCCTTTTTGGCCAAGGGTATCATTGTCGACGTTTTCCACTTATCCTGTTCTTTAAAGGCGATTCGAATCTCCCTCCTGAAATCTGTTTCCTGCAATTCTGCCTTGCTTTCAAATCTTCTTCGTTGCCTTCCCTCAATATATTTGTGGACAAGTGTCATCATTTATAAGTCTGCAGGGTTGTGAATTGCAGTGCCCCTGATCTCCATTTTTCAACTCGCTTTCTTGGGAGCTGGCCACAAAAGCGCAGGATTGCTTCAAGCCCTATTCTGGTCCCCGGCGGCAGGCTGAGCCTGTGGTTAATTCTTCTTTCTGATGGGAAAATAGAGTGACCTGTGCCTATCCCAACACCTAGAGCTAGTCTCTCATTGGTTCCCCCTCTTCCCGTTCATCCTCAGGACAAATTGCAACCTGTACGGAACCGGAGGTTAAAGGTGCTGATTCTCCAAGGAGGGAGATTGCTAGTAAAGCGGCTGGAATGGCGCACCCGAGCACAAGGAGATGAGAAATGAGGTGCGTTTTAGAAACCTTTCCCGATCACACGGTGTACCATCTTCTGGGTTTCTCATGCATGTTTTCGATGTAGGAAGATGCCCTTGAACCTGGAGATTTGGGACCCATGGGATGGGTACCACGCAGTATTACTTTAAAGGGTCTGCGTTTGCTCACCCAACCTCACCAAACCTCTCAGCCCCAAGAGTGTCCACCCTTATGTCTCAATCAGCTGTGGGTCTAGATATGGTCAATCCAGGTGGCATCACAGCCCCTGAACGACTTTTGTAAGAATTTCTCTCTCTTTCACTGTCTTTGTTTCACGGGTTTTTAAAAGTAATTGATTTTTATAATGGGGTTTACCTGCTTTTCACTGCTGTGTTTTTGCCGCTTTACACCCACATGACTCACTTACAGAGAGATATCAATGCATAGGTTTTAAGATTCTTACTAGTCAGATATATTCTTGGGCAGTGAATAGGGGGTGTTGAGTCCAATTCATTGAGCAAGGAGTAGGTCTTGTCTATTACATATTGGGTTTATGGAACGGTATCAGAGATAATTTGAAACCCTTGTTTTATGCATCATGCCACCTCACCTTTCCCGTTAAGCAGCCATAGTGTGTTTTCTAAACGTGTGACTCTATTCTGTTTTGTAATTCAGTTCAAGGGTAGCGGTTTTTACATTCCCTCTATAAGTGATATCTTATGATAAGTGTCTTTTTCTGTGTGACTTATTTCACTTAGAATCGTTGTACCTAAATCCACTCATCATGCTGCTACTAGCCTTATGATGTTGATTTCATGGCTGAGTGATATTCCATTGTACATAAGGACCACAACTTCTTTATCCATTTTTCTCTTTCCTGGGATATGTAAGGTGTAACGAAGTGGAGGTTCTTGTCAACCGATCAGCCCTAAACTTTGGGGTGCCTGTGTCTTGCTGATTTTTAGTTTTCCCAATTTATACGCCCATGAGTGGATGTGCCCTACGCTCCCTAAGCTGCATTTTTTAGATGTTTCAGGACACACCGTGCACATCTCCAGAGTGGCTCTTGGCAATTTACATCCCGCCGATCAGCGTAACCGGGCTCCCGTTTCTCCATGGCCTGTCCTGCATTTCTGGTTTTGACACTTTATTCAGCATGGCCCTTTTGACCGATGGGAAGCGAGACTTCTTTGTAGCGCTGATTTGCCTTTCCAGGTTGCTTGGTTGGCCAAAAAGGGCGTATGCGTTTTTTCCTGAATATATTCAGGAAAAAACGCATACGCCCTTTTTGGCCAAGGGCATCATTGTCGAGGTTTTGCCGCTTTTCCTGTGCTTTAAAGGCAATTCGAATCTCCCTCCTGAAATCTGTTTCCTGCAATTCTGCCTTGCTTTCAAATCCTCTTCGTTGCCTTCCCTCAATATATTTGTGGACGAGAGTCCTCATTTATAATTCTGCAGGTTTGTGAATTTCAGTGCCCCTGAGCTCCATTTTTCAACTAGCTTTCTTGGGAGCTGGCCGCAAAAGCGCAGGATTGCTTCAGGCCCTATTCTGGTCCCGGGCGGCAAGCTGAGCCTGTGGTTAATTCTTCTTCCTGATGGGAAAATAGAGTGACCTGTGCCTGTCCCAACACCTAGAGCTAGTCTCTCATTGGTTCCCCCTCTTCCCGTTCATCCTCAGGACAAATTGCAACCTGTACGGAAGGAGGTTAAAGGTGCTGATTCTCCAAGGAGGGAGATTGCTAGTAAAGCGGCTGGAATGGCGAACCCGAGCACAAGGAGATGAGAAATGAGGTGCGTTTTAGAAACCTTTCCCGATCACACGGTGTACCATCTTCTGGGTTTCTCATGCATGTTTTCGATGTAAGAAGATGCCCTTGAACCTGGAGATTTGGGACCCATGGGATGGGTACCACGCAGTATTACTTTAAAGGGTCTGCGTTTGCTCACCCAACCTCACCAAACCTCTCAGCCCCAAGAGTGTCCACCCTTATGTCTCAATCATCTGTGGGTCTAGATATGGTCAATACAGGTGGCATCACAGACCCAGAGCTAACTTTGTAAGAATTTCTCTCTCTTTCACTGTCTTTGTTTCACGGGTTTTCAAAAGTAATTGATTTTTATAATGGGGTTTAGCAGCTTTTCACTGCTGTGTTTCTGCCGCATTACACCCACGTGACTCACTTACAGAGAGTTATCAATACATAGGTTTTAAGATTCTTACTAGTCAGATATATTCTTGGGCAGTGAATAGGGGGTGTTGAGTCCAATTCATTGAGCAAGGAGTAGGTCTTGTCTATTACATATTGGGTTTATGGAACGGTATCTGAGCTAATTTGAAACCCTTGTTTTATGCATCACCCCACCTCAACTTTCCCGTTAAGCAGCCATAGTGTGTTTTCCAAACGTGTGACTCTGTTCTGTTTTGTAATTCAGTTCAAGGGTAGCGGTTTTTATATTCCCTCTATAAGTGATATCTTATGATAAGTACCTTTTTCTGTGTGACTTATTTTACTTAGAATCGTCGTACCTAAATCCACTCATCTTGCTGCTACTAGCCTTATGACGTTGATTTCATGGCTGAGTGATATTCCATTGTACATAAGGACCACAACTTCTTTATCCATTTTTCTCTTTCCTGGGATATTTAAGGTGTAACCAAGTGGAGGTTCTTGTCAACAGAGCAGCCCTAAACTTTGGGGTGCCTGTGTCTTGCTGATTTTTAATTTTCCCAATTTATACGCCAATGAGTGGAAATGCCCTATGCTCCCTAAGCTGAGTTTTTTAGATGTTTCAGGACAAACCGTGCACTTCTCCAGAGTGGCTTTTGGCAATTTACATCCCACGCATCAGCATAGCCAGGCTCCCGTTTCTCCATGGCCTGTCCTGCATTTCTGGTTTTGACACTTTATTCAGCATGGCCCTTTTGACCGATGGGAAGCGAGACTTCTCTGTAGCGTTGATTTGCCTTTCCAGCTTGCTTGGTTGGCCAAAAAGGGCGTATGCGTTTTTTCCTGAATATATTCAGGAAGAAACGCATACGCCCTTTTTGGCCAAGGGCATCATTGTCGAGGTTTTGCCGCTTTTCCTGTGCTTTAAAGGCGATTAGAATCTCCCTCCTGAAATCTGTTTCCTGCAATTCTGCCTTGCTTTCAAATCCTCTTCGTTGCCTTCCCTCAATATATTTGTGGACGAGAGTCATCATTTATAAGTCTGCAGGTTTGTGAATTGCAGTGCCCCTGAGCTCCATTTTTCAACTCGCTTTCTTTGGAGCTGGCCGCAAATGCGCAGGATTGCTTCAGGCCCTATTCTGGTCCCGAGCGGCAGGCTGAGCCTGTGCTTAATTCTTCTTCCTGATGGGAAAATAGAGTGACCTGTGCCTGTCCCAACATCTAGAGCTAGTCTCTCATTGGTTCCCCCTCTTCCCGTTCATCCTCAGGACAAATTGCAACCTGTACGGAACAGGAGGTTAAAGGTGCTGATTCTCCAAGGAGGGAGATTGCTAGTAAAGCGGCTGGAATGGCGAACCCGAGCACAAGGAGATGAGAAATGAGGTGCGTTTTGGAAACCTTTCCCGATCACACGGTGTACCATCTTCTGGGTTTCTCATGCATGTTTTCGATGTAGGAAGATGCCCTTGAACCTGGAGATTTGGGACCCATGGGATGGGTACCACGCAGTATTACTTTAAAGGGTCTGCGTTTGCTCACCCAACCTCACCAAACCTCTCAGCCCCAAGAGTGTCCACCCTTATGTTTCAATCAGCTGTGGGTCTAGATATGGTCAATCCAGGTGGCATAACAGCCCCTGAACGAATTTTGTAAGAATTTCTCTCTGTTTCACTGTCTTTGTTTGACGGAATTTTAAAAGTAACTGATTTTTATAATGGGGTTTACCTGCTTTTCACTGCTGTGTTTTTGCCGCTTTACACCCACTTGACTCACTTACAGAGAGATATCAATGCATAGGTTTTAAGATTCTTACTAGTCAGATATATTCGTGGGCGTTGAATAGGGGGTGTTGAGTCCAATTCATTGAGCAAGGAGTAGGTCTTGTCTATTACATATTGGGTTTATGGAACGGTATCTCAGATAATTTGAAACCCTTGTTTATGCATTACCCCACCTCACCTTTCCCGTTAAGCAGCCATAGTGTGTTTTCTAAACGTGTGACTCTATTCTGTTTTGTAATTCAGTTCAAGGGTAGCGGTTTTTACATTCCCTCTATAAGTGATATCTTATGATAAGTGTCTTTTTCTGTGTGACTTATTTCACTTAGAATCGTCGTACCTAAATCCACTTATCATGCTGCTACTAGCCTTATGACATTGATTTCATGGCTGAGTGATATTCCATTGTACATAAGGACCACAACTTCTTTATCCATTTTTCTCTTTCCTGGGATATTTAAGGTGCAACGAAGTGGAGGTTCTTGTCAACAGAGCAGCCCTAAACTTTGGGGTGCCTGTGTCTTGCTGATTTTTAGTTTTCCCAATTTATACGCCCACGAGTGGAAGTGCCCTATGCTCCCTAAGCTGAGTTTTTTAGATATTTCAGGACACACCGTGCACTTCTCCAGAGTGGCTGTTGGCAATTTACATCCCGCCCATCAGTGTAGCCAGGCTCCCGTTTCTCCATGGCCTGTCCTGCATTTCTGGTTTTGACACTTTATTCAGCATGGCCCTTTTGACCGATGAGAAGCGAGACTTCTTTGTAGCGCTGATTTACCTTCCCAGGTTGCTTGGTTGGCCAAAAAGGGCGTATGCGTTTTTTCCTGAATATATTCAGGAAAAAACGCATACGCCCTTTTTGGCCAAGGGCATCATTGTCGAGGTTTTGCCGCTTTTCCTGTGCTTTAAAGGCGATTCGAATCTCCCTCCTGAAATCTGTTTCCTGCAATTCTGCCTTGCTTTCAAATCCTCTTCGTTGCCTTCCCTCAATATATTTGTGGACGAGAGTCATCATTTATAAGTCTGCAGGTTTGTGAATTGCAGTGCCCCTGAGCTCCATTTTTCAACTCGCTTTCTTGGGCGCTGGCCGCAAAAGCGCAGGATTGCTTCAGGCACTATTCTGGTCCCAGGCGGCAGGCTGAGCCTGTGGTTAATTCTTCTTCCTGATGGGAAAATAGAGTGACCTGTGCCTGTTCCAACACCTAGAGCTAGTCTCTCATTGGTTCCCCCTCTTCCCGTTCATCCTCAGGACAAATTGCAACCTGTACGGAACAGGAGGTTAAAGGTGCTGATTCTCCAAGGAGGGAGATTGCTAGTAAAGCGGCTGGAATGGCGAACCCGAGCACAAGGAGATGAGAAATGAGGTGCGTTTTAGAAACCTTTCCCGATCACACGGTGTACCATCTTCTGGGTTTCTCATGCTTGTTTTCGATGTAGGAAGATGCCCTTGAACCTGGAGATTTGGGACCCATGGGATGGGTACCACGCAGTATTACTTTAAAGGGTCTGCGTTTGCTCACCCAACCTCACCAAACCTCTCAGCCCCAAGAGTGTCCACCCTTATGTCTCAGTCAGCTCTGGGACTAGATATGGTCAATCCAGGTGGCATCACAGCCCCTGAACGACTTTTGTAAGAATTTCTCTCTCTTTCACTGTCTTTGTTTCATGGGTTTTTAAAAGGAATTGATTTTTATAATGGGATTTACCTGCTTTTCACTGCTGTGTTTTTGCCGCTTTACAACCACTTGACTCACTTACAGAGAGATATCAATGCATAGGTTTTAAGATTCTTACTAGTCAGATATATTCTTGGGCGGTGAATAGGGGGTGCTGAGTCCAATTCCTTGACCAAGGATTATGGCTTGTCTAATACATATTGGATTTATGGAACGGTATCTGAGATAATTTGAAAACCTTGTTTTATGCATCACCCCACCTCACCTTTCCCGTTAAGCAGCCATAGTGTGTTTTCTAAACGTGTGACTCTATTCTGTTTTGTAATTCAGTTCAAGGGTAGCGGTTTTTACATTCCCTCTATAAGTGATATCTTATGATAAGTGTCTTTTTCTTTGTGACTTATTTCCCTTAGAATCGTCGTACCTAAATCCACTCATCATGCTGCTACTAGCCTTATGACGTTGATTTCATGGCTGAGTGCTATTCCATTGTACATAAGGACCACAACTTCTTTATCCATTTTTCTCTTTCCTGGGATATTTAAGGTGTAACCAAGTGGAGGTTCTTGTCAACAGAGCAGCCCTAAACTTTGGGGTGCCTGTGTCTTGCTGATTTTTAGTTTTCCCAATTTATACGCCCATGGGTGGATGTGCCCTATGCTCCCTAAGCTGAGTTTTTTAGATGTATCAGGACACACCGTGCATTTCTCCAGAGTGGCTGTTGGAAATTTACATCCCGCCCATCAGTGTAGCCAGGCTCCCGTTTCTCCATGGCCTGTCCTGCATTTCTGGTTTTGACACTTTATTCAGCATGGCCCTTTTGACCGATGAGAAGCGAGACTTCTTTGTAGCGCTGATTTACCTTCCCAGGTTGCTTGGTTGGCCAAAAAGGGCGTATGCGTTTTTTCCTGAATATATTCAGGAAAAAACGCATACGCCCTTTTTGGCCAAGGGCATCATTGTCGAGGTTTTGCCGCTTTTCCTGTGCTTTAAAGGCGATTCGAATCTCCCTCCTGAAATCTGTTTCCTGCAATTCTGCCTTGCTTTCAAATCCTCTTCGTTGCCTTCCCTCAATATATTTGTGGACGAGAGTCATCATTTATAAGTCTGCAGGTTTGTGAATTGCAGTGCCCCTGAGCTCCATTTTTCAACTCGCTTTCTTGGGCGCTGGCCGCAAAAGCGCAGGATTGCTTCAGGCACTATTCTGGTCCCAGGCGGCAGGCTGAGCCTGTGGTTAATTCTTCTTCCTGATGGGAAAATAGAGTGACCTGTGCCTGTTCCAACACCTAGAGCTAGTCTCTCATTGGTTCCCCCTCTTCCCGTTCATCCTCAGGACAAATTGCAACCTGTACGGAACAGGAGGTTAAAGGTGCTGATTCTCCAAGGAGGGAGATTGCTAGTAAAGCGGCTGGAATGGCGAACCCGAGCACAAGGAGATGAGAAATGAGGTGCGTTTTAGAAACCTTTCCCGATCACACGGTGTACCATCTTCTGGGTTTCTCATGCTTGTTTTCGATGTAGGAAGATGCCCTTGAACCTGGAGATTTGGGACCCATGGGATGGGTACCACGCAGTATTACTTTAAAGGGTCTGCGTTTGCTCACCCAACCTCACCAAACCTCTCAGCCCCAAGAGTGTCCACCCTTATGTCTCAGTCAGCTCTGGGACTAGATATGGTCAATCCAGGTGGCATCACAGCCCCTGAACGACTTTTGTAAGAATTTCTCTCTCTTTCACTGTCTTTGTTTCACGGGTTTTTAAAAGGAATTGATTTTTATAATGGGATTTACCTGCTTTTCACTGCTGTGTTTTTGCCGCTTTACAACCACTTGACTCACTTACAGAGAGATATCAATGCATAGGTTTTAAGATTCTTACTAGTCAGATATATTCTTGGGCGGTGAATAGGGGGTGCTGAGTCCAATTCCTTGACCAAGGATTATGGCTTGTCTAATACATATTGGATTTATGGAACGGTATCTGAGATAATTTGAAAACCTTGTTTTATGCATCACCCCACCTCACCTTTCCCGTTAAGCAGCCATAGTGTGTTTTCTAAACGTGTGACTCTATTCTGTTTTGTAATTCAGTTCAAGGGTAGCGGTTTTTACATTCCCTCTATAAGTGATATCTTATGATAAGTGTCTTTTTCTTTGTGACTTATTTCCCTTAGAATCGTCGTACCTAAATCCACTCATCATGCTGCTACTAGCCTTATGACGTTGATTTCATGGCTGAGTGCTATTCCATTGTACATAAGGACCACAACTTCTTTATCCATTTTTCTCTTTCCTGGGATATTTAAGGTGTAACCAAGTGGAGGTTCTTGTCAACAGAGCAGCCCTAAACTTTGGGGTGCCTGTGTCTTGCTGATTTTTAGTTTTCCCAATTTATACGCCCATGGGTGGATGTGCCCTATGCTCCCTAAGCTGAGTTTTTTAGATGTATCAGGACACACCGTGCATTTCTCCAGAGTGGCTGTTGGCAATTTACATCCCGCCCATCAGCGTAGCCAGGCTCCCGTTTCTCCATGGCCTGTCCTGCATTTCTGGTTTTGACACTTTATTCAGCATGGCCCTTTTGACCGATGGGAAGCGAGACTTCTTTGTAGCGCTGATTTGCCTTTCCAGGTTGCTTGGTTGGCCAAAAAGGGCGTATGCGTTTTTTCCTGAATATATTCAGGAAAAAACGCATACGCCCTTTTTGGCCAAGGGCATCATTGTCGAGGTTTTGCCGCTTTTCCTGTGCTTTAAAGGCGATTCGAATCTCCCTCCTGAAATCTGTTTCCTGCAATTCTGCCTTGCTTTCAAATCCTCTTCGTTGCCTTCCCTCAATGTATTTGTGGACGAGAGTCATCATTTATAAGTCTGCAGGTTTGTGAATTGCAGTGCCCCTGAGCTCCATTTTTCAACTCGCTTTCTTGGGCGATGGCCGCAAAAGCGCAGGATTGCTTCAGGCCCTATTCTGGTCCCAGGCGGCTGGCTGAGCCTGTGGTTAATTCTTTTCCTGAGGGGAAAATAGAGTGACCTGTGCCTGTCCCAACACCTAGAGCTAGTCTCTCATTGGTTCCCCCTCTTCCCGTTCATCCTCAGGACAAATTGCAACCTGTACGGAACAGGAGGTTAAAGGTGCTGATTCTCCAAGGAGGGAGATTGCTAGTAAAGCGGCTGGAATGGCGAACCCGAGCACAACGAGATGAGAAATGAGGTGCGTTTTAGAAACCTTTCCCGATCACACGGTGTACCATCTTCTGGGTTTCTCATGCATGTTTTCGATGTAGGAAGATGCCCTTGAACCTGGAGATTTGGGACCCATGGGATGGGTACCACGCAGTATTACTTTAAAGGGTCTGCGTTTGCTCACCCAACCTCACCAAACCTCTCAGCCCCAAGAGTGTCCACCCTTATGTCTCAATCAGCTGTGGGTCTATATATGGTCAATCTAGGTGGCATCACAGCCCCTGAACGAATTTTGTAAGAATTTTTCTCTCTTTCACTGTCTTTGTTTCACGGGTTTTTAAAAGTAATTGATTTTTATAATGGGGTTTACCTGCTTTTCACTGCTGTGATTTTGCCGCTTTACACCCACTTGACTCACTTACAGAGAGATATCAATGCATAGGTTTTAAGATTCTTACTAGTCAGATATATTCTTGGGCGTTGAATAGGGGGTGTTGAGTCCAATTCATTGAGCAAGGAGTAGGGCTTGTCTATTACATATTGGGTTTATGGAACGGTATCTGAGATAATTTGAAACCCTTGTTGTATGCATCACCCCACCTCACCTTTCCCGTTAAGCAGCCATAGTGTGTTTCTAAACGTGTGACTCTATTCTGTTTTGTAATTCAGTTCAAGGGTAGCGGTTTTTACATTCCCTCTATAAGTGATATCTTATGATAAGTGTCTTTTTCTGTGTGACTTATTTCACTTAGAATCGTCGTACCTAAATCCACTCATCATGCTGCTACTAGCCTTATGACGTTGATTTCATGGCTGAGTGATATTCCATTGTACATAAGGACCACAACTTCTTTATCCATTTTTCTCTTCCCTGGGATATTTAAGGTGTAACGAAGTGGAGATTCTTGTCAACAGAGCAGCCCTAAACTTTGGGGTGCCTGTGTCTTGCTGATTTTTAGTTTTCTCAATTTATACGCCCATGAGTGGATGTGCCCTGTGCTCCCTAAGCTGAGTTTTTTAGATGTTTCAGGACACACCGTGCATTTCTCCAGAGTGGCTGTTGGCAATTTACATCCCGCCCATCAGCGTAGCCAGGCTCCCGTTTCTCCATGGCCTGTCCTGCATTTCTGGTTTTGACACTTTATTCAGCATGGCCGTTTTGACCGATGGGAAGCGAGACTTCTTTGTAACGCTGATTTGCCTTTCCAGGTTGCTTTGTTGGCCAAAAAGGGAGTATGCGTTTTTTCCTGAATATATTCAGGAAAAAACGCATACGCCCTTTTTGGCCAAGGGCATCATTGTCGAGGTTTTGCCGCTTTTCCTGTGCTTTAAAGGCGATTCGAATCTCCCTCCTGAAATCTGTTTCCTGCAATTCTGCCTTGCTTTCAAATCCTCTTCGTTGCCTTCCCTCAATATATTCGTGGACGAGAGTCATCATTTATAAGTCTGCAGGTTTGTGAATTGCAGTGCCCCTGAGCTCCATTTTTCAACTCGCTTTCTTGGGAGCTGGCCGCAAAAGTGCAGGATTGCTTCAGGCCCTATTCTGGTCCCGGGCGGCAGGCTGAGCCTGTGGTTAATTCTACTTCCTGATGGGAAAATAGAGTGACCTGTGCCTGTCCCAACACCTAGAGCTAGTCTCTCATTGGTTCCCCCTCTTCCCGTTCATCCTCAGGACAAATTGCAACCTGTACGGAACAGGAGGTTAAAGGTGCTGATTCTCCAAGGAGGGAGATTGCTAGTAAAGCGGCTGGAATGGCGAACCCGAGCACAAGGAGATGAGAAATGAGGTGCGTTTTAGAAACCTTTCCCGATCACACGGTGTACCATCTTCTGGGTTTCTCATGCATGTTTTCGATGTAGGAAGATGCCCTTGAACCTGGAGATTTGGGACCCATGGGATGGGTACCACGCAGTATTACTTTAAAGGGTCTGCGTTTGCTCACCCAACCTCACCAAACCTCTCAGCCCCAAGAGTGTCCACCCTTATGTCTCAATCAGCTGTGGGTCTAGATATGGTCAATCCAGGTGGCATTAGAGCCCCTGAACGAATTTTGTAAGAATTTCTCTCTGTTTCTCTGTCTTTGTTTTACGGGATTTTAAAAGTAACTGATTTTTATAATGGGGTTTACCTGCTTTTCACTGCTGTGTTTTTGCCGCTTTACACCCACTTGACTCACTTACAGAGAGATATCAATGCATAGGTTTTAAGATTCTTACTAGTCAGATATATTCGTGGGCGGTGAATAGGGGGTGTTGAGTCCAATTCATTGAGCAAGGAGTAGGTCTTGTCAATTACATATTGGGTTTATGGAACGGTATCTGAGATAATTTGAAACCCTTGTTGTATGCATCACCCCACCTCACCTTTCCCGTTAAGCAGCCATAGTGTGTTTTCTAAACGTGTGACTCTATTCTGTTTTGTAATTCAGTTCAAGGGTAGCGGTTTTTACATTCCCTCTATAAGTGATATCTTATGATAAGTGTCTTTTTCTGTGTGACTTATTTCACTTAGAATCGTCGTACCTAAATCCACTCATCATGCTGCTACTAGCCTTATGACGTTGATTTCATGGCTGAGTGATATTCCATTGTACATAAGGACCACAACTTCTTTATCCATTTTTCTCTTTCCTGGGATATTTAAGGTGTAACGAAGTGGAGGTTCTTGTCAACAGAGCAGCCCTAAATTTTGGGGTGCCTGTGTCTTGCTGATTTTTAGTTTTCCCAATTTATACGCCCATGAGTGGATGTGCCCTATGCTCCCTAAGCTGAGTTTTGTAGATGTTTCAGGACACACCGTGCACTTCTCCAGAGTGGCTGTTGGCAATTTACATCCCGCCCATCAGCGTAGCCAGGCTCCCGTTTCTCCATGGCCTGTCCTGCATTTCTGGTTTTGACACTTTATTCAGCATGGCCCTTTTGACCGATGGGAAGCGAGACTTCTTTGTAGCGCTGATTTGCCTTTCCAGGTTGCTTGGTTGGCCAAAAAGGGCGTATGCGTTTTTTCCTGAATATATTCAGGAAAAAACGCATACGCCCTTTTTGGCCAAGGGCATCATTGTCGAGGTTTTGCCGCTTTTCCTGTGCTTTAAAGGCGATTCGAATCTCCCTCCTGAAATCTGTTTCCTACAATTCTGCCTTGCTTTCAAATCCTCTTCGTTGCCTTCCCTCAATATATTTGTGGACGAGAGTCATCATTTATAAATCTGCAGGTTTGTGAATTGCAGTGCCCCTGAGCTCCATTTTTCAACTCGCTTTCTTGGGCGCTGGCCGCAAAAGCGCAGGATTGCTTCAGGCCCTATTCTGGTCCCGGGCGGCAGGCTGAGCCTGTGGTTAATTCTTCTTCCTGAGGGGAAAATAGAGTGACCTGTGCCTGTACCAACACCTAGAGCTAGTCTCTCATTGGTTCCCCCTCTTCCCGTTCATCCTCAGGACAAATTGCAACCTGTACGGAACAGGAGGTTAAAGGTGCTGATTCTCCAAGGAGGGAGATTGCTAGTAAAGCGGCTGGAATGGCGAACCCGAGCACAAGGAGATGAGAAATGAGGTGCGATTTAGAAACCTTTCCCGATCACACGGTGTACCATCTTCTGGGTTTCTCATGCATGTTTTCGATGTAGGAAGATGCCCTTGAACCTGGAGATTTGGGACCCATGGGATGGGTACCACGCAGTATTACTTTAAAGGGTCTGCGTTTGCTCACCCAACCTCACCAAACCTCTCAGCCCCAAGAGTGTCCACCGTTATGTCTCAATCAGCTGTGGGTCTAGATATGGTCAATCCAGGTGGCATCACAGCCCCTGAACGACTTTTGTAAGAATTTCTCTCTCTTTCACTGTCTTTGTTTCACGTGTTTTTAAAAGTAATTGATTTTTATAATGGGGTTTACCTGCTTTTCACTGCTGTGATTTTGCCGCTTTACACCCACTTGACTCACTTACAGAGAGATATCAATGCATAGGTTTTAAGATTCTTACTAGTCAGATATATTCTTGGGCGGTGAATAGGGGGTGCTGAGTCCAATTCCTTGAGCAAGGAGTAGGTCTTGTCTATTACATATTGGGTTTATGGAACGGTATCTGAGATAATTTGAAACCCTTGTTTTATGCATCACCCCACCTCACCTTTCCCGTTAAGCAGCCATAGTGTGTTTTCTAAACGTGTGACTCTATTCTGTTTTGTAATTCAGTTCAAGGGTCTCGGTTTTTACATTCCCTCTATAAGTGATATCTTATGATAAGTGTCTTTTTCTGTGTGACTTATTTCACTTAGAATCGTCGTACCTAAATCCACTCATCATGCTGCTACTAGCCTTATGACGTTGATTTCATGGCTGAGTGATATTCCATTGTACATAAGGACCACAACTTCTTTATCCATTTTTCTCTTTCCTGGGATATTTAAGGTGTAACGAAGTGGAGGTTCTTGTCAACAGAGCAGCCCTAAACTTTGGGGTGCCTGTGTCTTGCTGATTTTTAGTTTTCCCAATTTATACGCCCATGAGTGGAAGTGCCCTATGGTCCCTAAGCTGAGTTTTTTAGATGTTTCAGGACACACCGTGCACTTCTCCAGAGTGGCTGTTGCGAATTTACATCCCGCCCATCAGCGTAGCCAGGCTCCCGTTTCTCCATGGCCTGTCCTGCATTTCTGGTTTTGACACTTTATTCAGCATGGCCTTTTTGACCGATGGGAAGCGAGACTGCTTTGTAGCGCTGATTTCCCTTTCCAGGTTGCTTGTTTGGCCAAAAAGGGCGTATGCGTTTTTTCCTGAATATATTCAGGAAAAAACGCATACGCCCTTTTTGGCCAAGGGCATCATTGTCGAGGTTTTGCCGCTTTTCCTGTGCTTTAAAGGCGATTCAAATCTCCCTCCTGAAATCTGTTTCCTGCAATTCTGCCTTGCTTTCAAATCGTCCTCGTTGCCTTCCCGCAATATATTCGTGGACGAGAGTCATCATTTATAAGTCTGCAGGTTTGTGAATTGCAGTGCCCCTGGGCTCCATTTTTCAACTCGCTTTCTTGGGAGCTGGCCGCAAAAGCGCAGGATTGCTTCAGGCCCTATTCTGGTCCCGGGCGGCAGGCTGAGCCTGTGGTTAATTCTTCTTCCTGATGGGAAAATAGAGTGACCTGTGCCTGTCCCAACACCTAGAGCTAGTCTCTCATTGGTTCCCCCTCTTCCCGTTCATCCTCAGGACAAATTGCAACCTGTACGGAACAGGAGGTTAAAGGTGCTGATTCTCCAAGGAGGGAGATTGCGAGTAAAGCGGCTGGAATGGCAAACCCGAGCACAAGGAGATGAGAAATGAGGTGCGTTTTAGAAACCTTTCCCGATCACACGGTGTACCATCTTCTGGGTTTCTCATGCATGTTTTCGATGTAGGAAGATGCCCTTGAACCTGGAGATTTGGGACCCATGGGATGGGTATAACGCAGTATTACTTTAAAGGGTCTGCGTTTTCTCACCCAACCTCACCAAACCTCTCAGCCCCAAGAGTGTCCACCCTTATGTCTCAATCAGCTGTGGGTCTATATATGGTCAATCTAGGTGGCATCACAGCCCCTGACCGAATTTTGTAAGAATTTCTCTCTCTTTCACTGTCTTTGTTTCACGGGTTTTTAAAAGTAATTGATTTTTATAATGGGGTTTACCTGCTTTTCAGTGCTGTGATTTCGCCGCTTTACACCCACTTGACTCACTTACAGAGAGATATCAATGCATAGGTTTTAAGATTCTTACTAGTCAGATATATTCTTGGGCGGTGAATAGGGGGTGTTGAGTCCAATTCATTGAGCAAGGAGTAGGGCTTGTCTATTACATATTGGGTTTATGGAACGGTATCTGAGATAATTTGAAACCCTTGTTGTATGCATCACCCCACCTCACCTTTCCCGTTAAGCAGCCATAGTGTGTTTTCTAAACGTGTGACTCTATTCTGTTTTGTAATTCAGTTCAAGGGTAGCGGTTTTTACATTCCCTCTATAAGTGATATCTTATGATAAGTGTCTTTTTCTGTGTGACTTATTTCACTTAGAATCGTCGTACCTAAATCCACTCATCATGCTGCTACTAGCCTTATGACGTTGATTTCATGGCTGAGTGATATTCCATTGTACATAAGGACCACAACTTCTTTATCCATTTTTCTCTTTCCTGGGATATTTAAGGTGTAACGAAGTGGAGGTTCTTGTCAACAGAGCAGCCCTAAACTTTGGGGTGCCTGTGTCTTGCTGATTTTTAGTTTTCCCAATTTATATGCCCATGAGTGGATGTGCCCTATGCTCCCTAAGCTGAGTTTTGTAGATGTTTCAGGACACACCGTGCACTTCTCCAGAGTGGCTGTTGTCAATTTACATCCCGCCCATCAGCGTAGCCAGGCTCCCGTTTCTCCATGGCCTGTCCTGCATTTCTGGTTTTGACACTTTATTCAGCATGGCCCTTTTGACCGATGGGAAGCGAGACTTCTTTGTAGCGCTGATTTGCCTTTCCAGGTTGCTTGGTTGGCCAAAAAGGGCGTATGCGTTTTTTCCTGAATATATTCAGGAAAAGACGCATACGCTCTTTTTGGCCAAGGGCATCATTGTCGAGGTTTTGCCGCTTTTCCTGTGCTTTAAAGGCGATTCGAATCTCCTTCCTGAAATCTGTTTCCTGCAATTCTGCCTTGCTTTCAAATCCTCTTCGTTGCCTTCCTTCAATATATTTGTGGACGAGAGTCATCTTTTATAAGTCTGCAGGTTTGTGAATTGCAGTGCCCCTGAGCTCCATTTTTCACCTCGCTTTCTTGGGAGCTGGACGCAAAAGCGCAGGATTGCTTCAGGCCCTATTCTGGTCCCGGGCGGCAGGCTGAGCCTGTGGTTAATTCTTCTTCCTGATGGGAAAATAGAGTGACCTGTGCCTGTCCCAACACCTAGGGCTAGTCTCTCATTGGTTCCCCCTCTTCCCGTTCATCCTCAGGACAAATTGCAACCTGTACGGAACAGGAGGTTAAAGGTGCTGATTCTCCAAGGAGGGAGATTGCTAGTAAAGCGGCTGGAATGGCGAACCCGAGCACAAGGAGATGAGAAATGAGGTGCGTTTTAGAAACCTTTCCCGATCACACGGTGTACCATCTTCTGGGTTTCTCATGCATGTTTTCGATGTAGGAAGATGCCCTTGAACCTGGAGATTTGGGACCCATGGGATGGGTACAACGCAGTATTACTTTAAAGGGTCTGCGTTTTCTCACCCAACCTCACCAAACCTCTCAGCCCCAAGAGTGTCCACCCTTATGTCTCAATCAGCTGTGGGTCTATATATGGTCAATCTGGGTGGCATCACAGCCCCTGAACGAATTTTGTAAGAATTTCTCTCTCTTTCACTGTCTTTGTTTCACGGGTTTTTAAAAGTAATTGATTTTTATAATGGGGTTTACCTGCTTTTCACTGCTGTGATTTTGCCGCTTTACACCCACTTGACTCACTTACAGAGAGATATCAATGCATAGGTTTTAAGATTCTTACTAGTCAGATATATTCTTGGGCGGTGAATAGGGGGTGTTGAGTCGAATTCATTGAACAAGGAGTAGGGCTTGTCTATTACATATTGGGTTTATGGAACGGTATCTGAGATAATTTGAAACCCTTGTTGTATGCATCACCCCACCTCACCTTTCCCGTTAAGCAGCCATAGTGTGTTTTCTAAACGTGTGACTCTATTCTGTTTTGTAATTCAGTTCAAGGGTAGCGGTTTTTACATTCCCTCTATAAGTGATATCTTATGATAAGTGTCTTTTTCTGTGTGACTTATTTCACTTAGAATCGTCGTACCTAAATCCACTCATCATGCTGCTACTAGCCTTATGACGTTGATTTCATGGCTGAGTGATATTCCATTGTACATAAGGACCACAACTTCTTTATCCATTTTTCTCTTTCCTGGGATATTTAAGGTGTAACGAATTGGAGGTTCTTGTCAACAGAGCAGCCCTAAATTTTGGGGTGCCTGTGTCTTGCTGATTTTTAGTCTTCCCAATTTATACGCCCATGAGTGGATGTGCCCTATGCTCCCTAAGCTGAGTTTTGTAGATGTTTCAGGACACACCGTGCACTTCTCCAGAGTGGCTGTTGGCAATTTACATCCCGCCCATCAGCGTAGCCAGGCTCCCGTTTCTCCATGGCCTGTCCTGCATTTCTGGTTTTGACACTTTATTCAGCATGGCCCTTTTGACCGATGGGAAGCGAGACTTCTTTGTAGCGCTGATTTGCCTTTCCAGGTTGCTTGGTTGGCCAAAAAGGGCGTATGCGTTTTTTCCTGAATATATTCAGGAAAAAACGCATACGCCCTTTTTGGCCAAGGGCATCATTGTCGAGGTTTTGCCGCTTTTCCTGTGCTTTAAAGGCGATTCGAATCTCCCTCCTGAAATCTGTTTCCTGCAGTTCTGCCTTGCTTTCAAATCCTCTTCGTTGCCTTCCCTCAATATATTTGTGGACGAGAGTCATCATTTATAAGTCTGCAGGTTTGTGAATTGCAGTGTCCCTGAGCTCCATTTTTCAACTCGCTTTCTTGGGCGCTGGCCGCAAAAGCGCAGGATTGCTTCAGGCCCTATTCTGGTCCCGGGCGGCAGGCTGAGCCTGTGGTTAATTCTTCTTCCTGAGGGGAAAATAGAGTGACCTGTGCCTGTCCCAACACCTAGAGCTAGTCTCTCATTGGTTCCCCCTCTTCCCGTTCATCCTCAGGACAAATTGCAACCTGTACGGAACAGGAGGTTAAAGGTGCTGATTCTCCAAGGAGGGAGATTGCTAGTAAAGCGGCTGGAATGGCGAACCCGAGCACAAGGAGATGAGAAATGAGGTGCGATTTAGAAACCTTTCCCGATCACACGGTGTACCATCTTCTGGGTTTCTCATGCATGTTTTCGATGTAGGAAGATGCCCTTGAACCTGGAGATTTGGGACCCATGGGATGGGAACCACGCAGTATTACTTTAAAGGGTCTGCGTTTGCTCACCCAACCTCACCAAACCTCTCAGCCCCAAGAGTGTCCACCGTTATGTCTCAATCAGCTGTGGGTCTAGATATGGTCAATCCAGGTGGCATCACAGCCCCTGAACGACTTTTGTAAGAATTTCTCTCTCTTTCACTGTCTTTGTTTCACGGGTTTTTAAAAGTAATTGATTTTTATAATGGGGTTTACCTGCTTTTCACTGCTGTGATTTTGCCGCTTTACACCCACTTGACTCACTTACAGAGAGATATCAATGCATAGGTTTTAAGATTCTTACTAGTCAGATATATTCTTGGGCGGTGAATAGGGGGTGCTGAGTCCAATTCCTTGAGCAAGGAGTAGGTCTTGTCTATTACATATTGGGTTTATGGAACGGTATCTGAGATAATTTGAAACCCTTGTTTTATGCATCACCCCACCTCACCTTTCCCGTTAAGCAGCCATAGTGTGTTTTCTAAACGTGTGACTCTATTCTGTTTTGTAATTCCGTTCAAGGGTAGCGGTTTTTACATTCCCTCTATAAGTGATATCTTATGATAAGTGTCTTTTTCTGTGTGACTTATTTCAGTTAGAATCGTCGTACCTAAATCCACTCATCATGCTGCTACTAGCCTTATGACGTTGATTTCATGGCCGAGTGATATTCCATTGTACATAAGGACCACAACTTCTTTATCCATTTTTCTCTTTCCTGGGATATTTAAGGTGTAACAAAGTGGAGGTTCTTGTCAACAGAGCAGCCCTAAATTTTGAGGTGCCTGTGTCTTGCTGATTTTTAGTTTTCCCAATTTATACGCCCATGAGTGGATGTGCCCCATGCTCCCTAAGCTGAGTTTTGTAGATGTTTCAGGACACACCGTGCACTTCTCAAGAGTGGCTGTTGGCAATTTTCATCCCGCCCATCAGCGTAGCCAGGCTCCCGTTTCTCCATGGCCTGTCCTGCATTTCTGGTTTTGACACTTTATTCAGCATGGCCCTTTTGACCGATGGGAAGCGAGACTTCTTTGTAGCGCTGATTTGCCTTTCCAGGTTGCTTGGTTGGCCAAAAAGGGCGTATGCGTTTTTTCCTGAATATATTCAGGAAAAAAACGCATACGCCCTTTTTGGCCAAGGACATCATTGTCGAGGTTTTGACGCTTTTCCTGTGCTTTAAAGGCGATTCGAATCTCCCTCCTGAAATATGTTTCCTGCAATTCTGCCTTGCTTTCAAATCCTCTTCGTTTCCTTCCATCAATATATTTGTGGACGAGAGTCATCATTTATAAGTCTGCAGGTTTGTGAATTGCAGTGCTCCTGAGCTCCATTTTTCAACTCGCTTTCTTGGGAGCTGGCCGCAAAAGCGCAGGATTGCTTCAGGCACTATTGTGGTCCCGGGCGGCAGGCTGAGCCTGTGGTTAATTCTTCTTCCTGATGGGAAAATAGAGTGACCTGTGCCTGTTCCAACACCTAGAGCTAGTCTCTCATTGGATCCCACTCTTCCCGTTCATCCTCAGGACAAATTGCAACCTGTACGGAACAGGAGGTTAAAGGTGCTGATTCTCCAAGGACGGAGATTGCTAGTAAAGCGGCTGTAATGGGGAACACGAGCACAAGGAGCTGAGAAATGAGGTGCGTTTTAGAAACCTTTCCCGATCACACGGTGTACCATCTTCTGGGTTTCTCATGCATGTTTTCGATGTAGGAAGATGCCCTTGAACCTGGAGATTTGGGACCCATGGGATGGGTACCACGCAGTATTACTTTAAAGTGTCTGCGTTTGCTCACCGAACCTCACCAAACCTCTCATCCCCAAGACTGTCCACCCTTATGTCTCAATCAGCTGTGGGTCTAGATATGGTCAATCCAGGTGGCATCACAGCCCCTGAACGACTTTTGTAAGAATTTCTCTCTCTTTCACTGTCTTTGTTTCACGGGTTTTTAAAAGTAATTGATTTTTATAATGGGGTTTACCTGCTTTTCAGTGCTGTGATTTTGCCGCTTTACACCCACTTGACTCACTTACAGAGAGATATCAATGCATAGGTTTTAAGATTCTTACTAGTCAGATATATTCTTGGGCGGTGAATAGGGGGTGCTGAGTCCAATTCCTTGAGCAAGGAGTAGGTCTTGTCTATTACATATTGGGTTTATGGAACGGTATCTGAGCTAATTTGAAACCCTTGTTTTATGCATCACCCCACCTCACCTTTCCCGTTAAGCAGCCATAGTGTGTTTTCTAAACGTGTGACTCTATTCTGTTTTGTAATTCAGTTCAAGGGTCTCGGTTTTTACATTCCCTCTATAAGTGATATCTTATGATAAGTGTCTTTTTCTGTGTGACTTATTTCACTTAGAATCGTCGTACCTAAATCCACTCATCATGCTGCTACTAGCCTTATGAAGTTGATTTCATTGCTGAGTGATATTCCATTGTACATAAGGACCACAACTTCTTTATCCATTTTTCTCTTTCCTGGGATATTGAAGGTGTAACCAAGTGGAGGTTCTTGTCAACAGAGCAGCCCTAAACTTTGGGGTGCCTGTGTCTTGCTGATTTTTAGTTTTCCCAATTTATACGCCCATGAGTGGAAGTGCCCTATGGTCCCTAAGCTGAGTTTTTTAGATGTTTCAGGACACACCGTGCACTTCTCCAGAGTGGCTGTTGGGAATTTACATCCTGCCCATCAGCGTAGCCAGGCTCCCGTTTCTCCATGGCCTGTCCTGCATTTCTGGTTTTGACACTTTATTCAGCATGGCCTTTTTGACCGATGGGAAGCGAGACTTCTTTGTAGCGCTGATTTCCCTTTCCAGGTTGCTTGTTTGGCCAAAAAGGGCGTATGCGTTTTTTCCTGAATATATTCAGGAAAAAACGCATACGCCCTTTTTGGCCAAGGGCATCATTGTCGAGGTTTTGCCGCTTTTCCTGTGCTTTAAAGGCGATTCGAATCTCCCTCCTGAAATCTGTTTCCTGCAATTCTGCCTTGCTTTCAAATCGTCTTCGTTGCCTTCCCTCAATATATTCGTGGACGAGAGTCATCATTTATAATTCTGCAGGTTTGTGAATTGCAGTGCCCCTGAGCTCCATTTTTCAACTCGCTTTCTTGGGCGCTGGCCGCAAAAGCGCAGGATTGCTTCAGGCCCTATTCTGGTCCCAGGCGGCAGGCTGAGCCTGTGGTTAATTCTTCTTCCTGATGGGAAAATAGAGTGACCTGTGCCTGTCCCAACACCTAGAGGTAGTCTCTCATTGGTTCCCCCTCTTCCCGTTCATCCTCAGGACAAATTGCAACCTGTACGGAACAGGAGGTTAAAGGTGCTGATTCTCCAAGGAGGGAGATTGCTAGTAAAGCGGCTGGAAAGGCGAACCCGAGCACAAGGAGATGAGAAATGAGGTGCGTTTTAGAAACCTTTCCCGATCACACGGTGTACCATCTTCTGGGTTTCTCATGCATGTTTTCGATGTAGGAAGATGCCCTTGAACCTGGAGATTTGGGACCCATGGGATGGGTACCACGCAGTATTACTTTAAAGGGTCTGCGTTTGCTCACCCAACCTCACCAAACCTCTCAGCCCCAAGAGTGTCCACCCTTATGTCTCAATCAGCTGTGGGTCTAGATATGGTCAATCCAGGTGGCATCACAGCCCCTGAACGACTTTTGTAAGAATTTCTCTCTCTTTCACTGTCTTTGTTTCACGGGTTTTTAAAAGTAATTGATTTTTATAATGGGGTTTACCTGCTTTTCACTGCTGTGATTTTGCCGCTTTACACCCACTTGACTCACTTACAGAGAGATATCAATGCATAGGTTTTAAGATTCTTACTAGTCAGATATATTCTTGGGCGGTGAATAGGGGGTGCTGAGTCCAATTCCTTGAGCAAGGAGTAGGTCTTGTCTATTACATATTGGGTTTATGGAACGGTATCTGAGATAATTTGAAACCCTTGTTTTATGCATCACCCCACCTCACCTTTCCCGTTAAGCAGCCATAGTGTGTTTTCTAAACGTGTGACTCTATTCTGTTTTGTAATTCCGTTCAAGGGTAGCGGTTTTTACATTCCCTCTATAAGTGATATCTTATGATAAGTGTCTTTTTCTGTGTGACTTATTTCAGTTAGAATCGTCGTACCTAAATCCACTCATCATGCTGCTACTAGCCTTATGACGTTGATTTCATGGCCGAGTGATATTCCATTGTACATAAGGACCACAACTTCTTTATCCATTTTTCTCTTTCCTGGGATATTTAAGGTGTAACAAAGTGGAGGTTCTTGTCAACAAAGCAGCCCTAAATTTTGAGGTGCCTGTGTCTTGCTGATTTTTAGTTTTCCCAATTTATACGCCCATGAGTGGATGTGCCCCATGCTCCCTAAGCTGAGTTTTGTAGATGTTTCAGGACACACCGTGCACTTCTCAAGAGTGGCTGTTGGCAATTTTCATCCCGCCCATCAGCGTAGCCAGGCTCCCGTTTCTCCATGGCCTGTCCTGCATTTCTGGTTTTGACACTTTATTCAGCATGGCCCTTTTGACCGATGGGAAGCGAGACTTCTTTGTAGCGCTGATTTGCCTTTCCAGGTTGCTTGGTTGGCCAAAAAGGGCGTATGCGTTTTTTCCTGAATATATTCAGGAAAAAAACGCATACGCCCTTTTTGGCCAAGGACATCATTGTCGAGGTTTTGCCGCTTTTCCTGTGCTTTAAAGGCGATTCGAATCTCCCTCCTGAAATATGTTTCCTGCAATTCTGCCTTGCTTTCAAATCCTCTTCGTTTCCTTCCATCAATATATTTGTGGACGAGAGTCATCATTTATAAGTCTGCAGGTTTGTGAATTGCAGTGCTCCTGAGCTCCATTTTTCAACTCGCTTTCTTGGGAGCTGGCCGCAAAAGCGCAGGATTGCTTCAGGCACTATTGTGGTCCCGGGCGGCAGGCTGAGCCTGTGGTTAATTCTTCTTCCTGATGGGAAAATAGAGTGACCTGTGCCTGTTCCAACACCTAGAGCTAGTCTCTCATTGGATCCCACTCTTCCCGTTCATCCTCAGGACAAATTGCAACCTGTACGGAACAGGAGGTTAAAGGTGCTGATTCTCCAAGGACGGAGATTGCTAGTAAAGCGGCTGTAATGGGGAACACGAGCACAAGGAGCTGAGAAATGAGGTGCGTTTTAGAAACCTTTCCCGATCACACGGTGTACCATCTTCTGGGTTTCTCATGCATGTTTTCGATGTAGGAAGATGCCCTTGAACCTGGAGATTTGGGACCCATGGGATGGGTACCACGCAGTATTACTTTAAAGTGTCTGCGTTTGCTCACCGAACCTCACCAAACCTCTCATCCCCAAGACTGTCCACCCTTATGTCTCAATGAGCTGTGGGTCTAGATATGGTCAATCCAGGTGGCATCACAGCCCCTGAACGACTTTTGTAAGAATTTCTCTCTCTTTCACTGTCTGTTTCACGGGTTTTTAAAAGTAATTGATTTTTATAATGGGGTTTACCTGCTTTTCAGTGCTGTGATTTTGCCGCTTTACACCCACTTGACTCACTTACAGAGAGATATCAATGCATAGGTTTTAAGATTCTTACTAGTCAGATATATTCTTGGGCGGTGAATAGGGGGTGCTGAGTCCAATTCCTTGAGCAAGGAGTAGGTCTTGTCTATTACATATTGGGTTTATGGAACGGTATCTGAGCTAATTTGAAACCCTTGTTTTATGCATCACCCCACCTCACCTTTCCCGTTAAGCAGCCATAGTGTGTTTTCTAAACGTGTGACTCTATTCTGTTTTGTAATTCAGTTCAAGGGTCTCGGTTTTTACATTCCCTCTATAAGTGATATCTTATGATAAGTGTCTTTTTCTGTGTGACTTATTTCACTTAGAATCGTCGTACCTAAATCCACTCATCATGCTGCTACTAGCCTTATGAAGTTGATTTCATGGCTGAGTGATATTCCATTGTACATAAGGACCACAACTTCTTTATCCATTTTTCTCTTTCCTGGGATATTGAAGGTGTAACCAAGTGGAGGTTCTTGTCAACAGAGCAGCCCTAAACTTTGGGGTGCCTGTGTCTTGCTGATTTTTAGTTTTCCCAATTTATACGCCCATGAGTGGAAGTGCCCTATGGTCCCTAAGCTGAGTTTTTTAGATGTTTCAGGACACACCGTGCACTTCTCCAGAGTGGCTGTTGGGAATTTACATCCTGCCCATCAGCGTAGCCAGGCTCCCGTTTCTCCATGGCCTGTCCTGCATTTCTGGTTTTGACACTTTATTCAGCATGGCCTTTTTGACCGATGGGAAGCGAGACTTCTTTGTAGCGCTGATTTCCCTTTCCAGGTTGCTTGTTTGGCCAAAAAGGGCGTATGCGTTTTTTCCTGAATATATTCAGGAAAAAACGCATACGCCCTTTTTGGCCAAGGGCATCATTGTCGAGGTTTTGCCGCTTTTCCTGTGCTTTAAAGGCGATTCGAATCTCCCTCCTGAAATCTGTTTCCTGCAATTCTGCCTTGCTTTCAAATCGTCTTCGTTGCCTTCCCTCAATATATTCGTGGACGAGAGTCATCATTTATAATTCTGCAGGTTTGTGAATTGCAGTGCCCCTGAGCTCCATTTTTCAACTCGCTTTCTTGGGCGCTGGCCGCAAAAGCGCAGGATTGCTTCAGGCCCTATTCTGGTCCCAGGCGGCAGGCTGAGCCTGTGGTTAATTCTTCTTCCTGATGGGAAAATAGAGTGACCTGTGCCTGTCCCAACACCTAGAGCTAGTCTCTCATTGGTTCCCCCTCTTCCCGTTCATCCTCAGGACAAATTGCAACCTGTACGGAACAGGAGGTTAAAGGTGCTGATTCTCCAAGGAGGGAGATTGCTAGTAAAGCGGCTGGAAAGGCGAACCGGAGCACAAGGAGATGAGAAATGAGGTGCGTTTTAGAAACCTTTCCCGATCACACGGTGTACCATCTTCTGGGTTTCTCATGCATGTTTTCGATGTAGGAAGATGCCCTTGAACCTGGAGATTTGGGACCCATGGGATGGGTACCACGCAGTATTACTTTAATGGGTCTGCGTTTGCTCACCCAACCTCACCAAACCTCTCAGCCCCAAGAGTGTCCACCCTTATGTCTCAATCAGCTGTGGGTCTAGATATGGTCAATCCAGGTGGCATCACAGCCCCTGAACGACTTTTGTAAGAATTTCTCTCTCTTTCACTGTCTTTGTTTCACGGGTTTTTAAAAGTAATTGATTTTTATAATGGGGTTGACCTGCTTTTCACTGCTGTGTTTTTGCCGCTTTACACCCACTTGACTCACTTACAGAGAGATATCAATGCATAGGTTTTAAGATTCTTACTAGTCAGATATATTCTTGGGCGGTGAATAGGGGGTGTTGAGTCCAATTCCTTGAGCAAGGAGTAGGTCTTGTCTATTACATATTGGGTTTATGGAACGGTATCTGAGATAATTTGAAACCCTTGTTTTATGCATCACCCCACCTCACCTTTCCCGTTAAGCAGCCATAGTGTGTTTTCTAAACGTGTGACTCTATTCTGTTTTGTAATTCCGTTCAAGGGTAGCGGTTTTTACATTCCCTCTATAAGTGATATCTTATGATAAGTGTCTTTTTCTGTGTGACTTATTTCAGTTAGAATCGTCGTACCTAAATCCACTCATCATGCTGCTACTAGCCTTATGACGTTGATTTCATGGCTGAGTGATATTCCATTGTACATAAGGACCACAACTTCTTTATCCATTTTTCTCTTTCCTGGGATATTTAAGGTGTAACAAAGTGGAGGTTCTTGTCAACAGAGCAGCCCGAAACTTTGGGGTGCCTGTGTCTTGCTGATTTTTAGTTTTCCCAATTTATACGCCCATGAGTGGAAGTGCCCTATGCTCCCTAAGCTGAGTTTTTTAGATGTTTCAGGACACACCGTGCACTTCTCCAGAGTGGCTGTTGGCAATTTACATCCCGCCCTTCAGCGTAGCCACGCCCCCGTTTCTCCATGGCCTGTCCTGCATTTCTGGTTTTGACACTTTATTCAGCATGGCCCTTTTGACCGATGGGAAGCGAGACTTCTTTGTAGCGCTGATTTGCCTTTCCAGGTTGCTTGGTTGGCCAAAAAGGGCGTATGCGTTTTTTCCTGAATATATTCAGGAAAAAACGCATACGCCCTTTTTGGCCAAGGGCATCATTATCGAGCTTTTGCCGCTTTTCCTGTGTTTTAAAGGTGATTCGAATCTCCCTCCTGAAATCTGTTTCCTGCAATTCTGCCTTGCTTTCAAATCCTCTTCGTTGCCTTCCCTCAATATATTTGTGGACGAGAGTCATCATTTATAAGTCTGCAGGTTTGTGAATTGCAGTGCCCCTGAGCTCCATTTTTCAACTCGCTTTCTTGGGAGCTGCCGCAAAAGCGCAGGATTGCTTCAGGCCCTATTCTGGTCCCGGGCGGCAGGCTGAGCCTGTGGTTAATTCTTCTTCCTGATGGGAAAATAGAGTGACCTGTGCCTGTCCCAGCACCTAGAGCTAGTCTCTCATTGGTTCCCCCTCTTCCCGTTCATCCTCAGGACAAACTGCAACGTTTACGGAGCAGGAGGTTAAGGTGCTGATTCTCCAAGGAAGGAGATTGCTAGTAAAGCGGCTGGAAAGGCGAACCCAAGCACAAGGAGATGAGAAATGAGGTGCGTTTTGCAAACCTTTCCCGATCACGCGGTGTACCATCTTCTGGGTTTCTCATGCATGTTTTCGATGGAGGAAGATGTCCTTGAACCTGGAGATTTCGGACCCATGGGATGGGTACCACGCAGTATTACTTTAAAGGGGCTGCGTTTGCTCACCCAACCTCACCAAACCTCTCAGCCCCAAGAGTGTCCACCCTTATGTCTCAATCAGCTGTGGGTCTAGATATGGTCAATCCAGGTGGCATCATAGCCCCTGAACGAATTTTGTAAGAATTTCTCTCTCTTTCACTGTCTTTGTTTCACGGGTTTTTAAAAGTAATTGATTTTTATAATGGGGTTTAGCAGCTTTTCACTGCTCTGTTTCTGCCGCTTTACACCCACTTGACTCACTTACAGAGCGTTATCAATACATAGGTTTTAAGATTCTTACTAGTCAGATATATTCTCGGGCGGTGAATAGGGGGTGTTGAGTCCAATTCATTGAGCAAGGAGTAGGTCTTGTCTATTACATATTGGGTTTATGGAACGGTATCTGAGATAATTTGAAACCCTTGTTTTATGCATCACCCCACCTCACCTTTCCCGTTAAGCAGCCATAGTGTGTTTTCTAAACGTGTGACTCTATTCTGTTTTGTAATTCAGTTCAAGGGTAGCGGTTTGTACATTCCCTCTATAAGTGATATCTTATGATAAGTGTCTTTTTCTGTGTGACTTATTTCACTTAGAATCGTCGTACCTAAATCCACTCATCATGCTGCTACTAGCCTTATGACGTTGATTTCATGGCTGAGTGATATTCCATTGTACATAAGGACCACAACTTCTTTATCCATTTTTCTCTTTCCTGGGATATTTAAGGTGTAACGAAGTGGAGGTTCTTGTCAACAGAGCAACCCTAAAGTTTGGGGTGCCTCTGTCTTGCTGATTTTTAGTTTTCCCAATTTATACGCCCATGAGTTGAAGTGCCCTATGCTCCCTAAGCTGAGTTGTTTAGATGTTTCAGGACACACCGTGCACTTCTCCAGAGTGGCTGTTGGCAATTTACATCCCGCCCATCAGCGTAGCCAGGCTCCCGTTTCTCCATGGCCTGTCCTGCATTTCTGGTTTTGACACTTTATTCAGCATGGCCCTTTTGACCGATGGGAAGCGAGACTTCTTTGTAGCGCTGATTTGCCTTTCCAGGTTGCTTGGTTGGCCAAAAAGGGCGTATGCGTTTTTTCCTGAATATATTCAGGAAAAAACGCATACGCCCTTTTTGCCCAAGGGCATCATTGTCGAGGTTTTGCCGCTTTTCCTGTGCTTTAAAGGCGATTCGAATCTCCCTCCTCAAATCTGTTTCCTACAATTCTGCCTTGCTTTCAAATCCTCTTCGTTGCCTTCCCTCAATATATTTGTGGACGAGAGTCATCATTTATAAGTCTGCAGGTTTGTGAATTGCAGTGCTCCTGAGCTCCATTTTTCAACTCGCTTTCTTGGGAGCTGGCCGCAAAAGCGCAGGATTGCTTCAGGCACTATTGTGGTCCCGGGCGGCAGGCTGAGCCTGTGGTTAATTCTTCTTCCTGATGGGAAAATAGAGTGACCTGTGCCTGTTCCAACACCTAGAGCTAGTCTCTCATTGGATCCCACTCTTCCCGTTCATCCTCAGGACAAATTGCAACCTGTACGGAACAGGAGGTTAAAGGTGCTGATTCTCCAAGGACGGAGATTGCTAGTAAAGCGGCTGTAATGGGGAACACGAGCACAAGGAGCTGAGAAATGAGGTGCGTTTTAGAAACCTTTCCCGATCACACGGTGTACCATCTTCTGGGTTTCTCATGCATGTTTTCGATGTAGGAAGATGCCCTTGAACCTGGAGATTTGGGACCCATGGGATGGGTACCACGCAGTATTACTTTAAAGTGTCTGCGTTTGCTCACCGAACCTCACCAAACCTCTCATCCCCAAGACTGTCCACCCTTATGTCTCAATCAGCTGTGGGTCTAGATATGGTCAATCCAGGTGGCATCACAGCCCCTGAACGACTTTTGTAAGAATTTCTCTCTCTTTCACTGTCTTTGTTTCACGGGTTTTTAAAAGTAATTGATTTTTATAATGGGGTTTACCTGCTTTTCAGTGCTGTGATTTTGCCGCTTTACACCCACTTGACTCACTTACAGAGAGATATCAATGCATAGGTTTTAAGATTCTTACTAGTCAGATATATTCTTGGGCGGTGAATAGGGGGTGCTGAGTCCAATTCCTTGAGCAAGGAGTAGGTCTTGTCTATTACATATTGGGTTTATGGAACGGTATCTGAGCTAATTTGAAACCCTTGTTTTATGCATCACCCCACCTCACCTTTCCCGTTAAGCAGCCATAGTGTGTTTTCTAAACGTGTGACTCTATTCTGTTTTGTAATTCAGTTCAAGGGTCTCGGTTTTTACATTCCCTCTATAAGTGATATCTTATGATAAGTGTCTTTTTCTGTGTGACTTATTTCACTTAGAATCGTCGTACCTAAATCCACTCATCATGCTGCTACTAGCCTTATGAAGTTGATTTCATGGCTGAGTGATATTCCATTGTACATAAGGACCACAACTTCTTTATCCATTTTTCTCTTTCCTGGGATATTGAAGGTGTAACCAAGTGGAGGTTCTTGTCAACAGAGCAGCCCTAAACTTTGTGGTGCCTGTGTCTTGCTGATTTTTAGTTTTCCCAATTTATACGCCCATGAGTGGAAGTGCCCTATGGTCCCTAAGCTGAGTTTTTTAGATGTTTCAGGACACACCGTGCACTTCTCCAGAGTGGCTGTTGGGAATTTACATCCTGCCCATCAGCGTAGCCAGGCTCCCGTTTCTCCATGGCCTGTCCTGCATTTCTGGTTTTGACACTTTATTCAGCATGGCCTTTTTGACCGATGGGAAGCGAGACTTCTTTGTAGCGCTGATTTCCCTTTCCAGGTTGCTTGGTTGGCCAAAAAGGGCGTATGCGTTTTTTCCTGAATATATTCAGGAAAAAACGCATACGCCCTTTTTGGCCAAGGGCATCATTGTCGAGGTTTTGCCGCTTTTCCTGTGCTTTAAAGGCGATTCGAATCTCCCTCCTGAAATCTGTTTCCTGCAATTCTGCCTTGCTTTCAAATCGTCTTCGTTGCCTTCCCTCAATATATTCGTGGACGAGAGTCATCATTTATAATTCTGCAGGTTTGTGAATTGCAGTGCCCCTGAGCTCCATTTTTCAACTCGCTTTCTTGGGCGCTGGCCGCAAAAGCGCAGGATTGCTTCAGGCCCTATTCTGGTCCCAGGCGGCAGGCTGAGCCTGTGGTTAAATCTTCTTCCTGATGGGAAAATAGAGTGACCTGTGCCTGTCCCAACACCTAGAGCTAGTCTCTCATTGGTTCCCCCTCTTCCCGTTCATCCTCAGGACAAATTGCAACCTGTACGGAACAGGAGGTTAAAGGTGCTGATTCTCCAAGGAGGGAGATTGCTAGTAAAGCGGCTGGAAAGGCGAACCGGAGCACAAGGAGATGAGAAATGAGGTGCGTTTTAGAAACCTTTCCCGATCACACGGTGTACCATCTTCTGGGTTTCTCATGCATGTTTTCGATGTAGGAAGATGCCCTTGAACCTGGAGATTTGGGACCCATGGGATGGGTACCACGCAGTATTACTTTAATGGGTCTGCGTTTGCTCACCCAACCTCACCAAACCTCTCAGCCCCAAGAGTGTCCACCCTTATGTCTCAATCAGCTGTGGGTCTAGATATGGTCAATCCAGGTGGCATCACAGCCCCTGAACGACTTTTGTAAGAATTTCTCTCTCTTTCACTGTCTTTGTTTCACGGGTTTTTAAAAGTAATTGATTTTTATAATGGGGTTGACCTGCTTTTCACTGCTGTGTTTTTGCCGCTTTACACCCACTTGACTCACTTACAGAGAGATATCAATGCATAGGTTTTAAGATTCTTACTAGTCAGATATATTCT
The DNA here is from genome assembly GCF_965194825.1 of Balaenoptera physalus. Taxonomy (NCBI): domain Eukaryota; kingdom Metazoa; phylum Chordata; class Mammalia; order Artiodactyla; family Balaenopteridae; genus Balaenoptera; species Balaenoptera physalus. The sequence continues at coordinate 670,446 of NW_028126537.1, read as the reverse complement.
TGGGCGGTGAATAGGGGGTGTTGAGTCCAATTCCTTGAGCAAGGAGTAGGTCTTGTCTATTACATATTGGGTTTATGGAACGGTATCTGAGATAATTTGAAACCCTTGTTTTATGCATCACCCCACCTCACCTTTCCCGTTAAGCAGCCATAGTGTGTTTTCTAAACGTGTGACTCTATTCTGTTTTGTAATTCCGTTCAAGGGTAGCGGTTTTTACATTCCCTCTATAAGTGATATCTTATGATAAGTGTCTTTTTCTGTGTGACTTATTTCAGTTAGAATCGTCGTACCTAAATCCACTCATCATGCTGCTACTAGCCTTATGACGTTGATTTCATGGCTGAGTGATATTCCATTGTACATAAGGACCACAACTTCTTTATCCATTTTTCTCTTTCCTGGGATATTTAAGGTGTAACAAAGTGGAGGTTCTTGTCAACAGAGCAGCCCTAAATTTTGAGGTGCCTGTGTCTTGCTGATTTTTAGTTTTCCCAATTTATACGCCCATGAGTGGATGTGCCCCATGCTCCCTAAGCTGAGTTTTGTAGATGTTTCAGGACACACCGTGCACTTCTCAAGAGTGGCTGTTGGCAATTTTCATCCCGCCCATCAGCGTAGCCAGGCTCCCGTTTCTCCATGGCCTGTCCTGCATTTCTGGTTTTGACACTTTATTCAGCATGGCCCTTTTGACCGATGGGAAGCGAGACTTCTTTGTAGCGCTGATTTGCCTTTCCAGGTTGCTTGTTTGGCCAAAAAGGGCGTATGCGTTTTTTCCTGAATATATTCAGGAAAAAAACGCATACGCCCTTTTTGGCCAAGGATATCATTGTCGAGGTTTTGCCGCTTTTCCTGTGCTTTAAAGGCGATTCGAATCTCCCTCCTGAAATATGTTTCCTGCAATTCTGCCTTGCTTTCAAATCCTCTTCGTTTCCTTCCATCAATATATTTGTGGACGAGAGTCATCATTTATAAGTCTGCAGGTTTGTGAATTGCAGTGCTCCTGAGCTCCATTTTTCAACTCGCTTTCTTGGGAGCTGGCCGCAAAAGCGCAGGATTGCTTCAGGCACTATTGTGGTCCCGGGCGGCAGGCTGAGCCTGTGGTTAATTCTTCTTCCTGATGGGAAAATAGAGTGACCTGTGCCTGTTCCAACACCTAGAGCTAGTCTCTCATTGGATCCCACTCTTCCCGTTCATCCTCAGGACAAATTGCAACCTGTACAGAACAGGAGGTTAAAGGTGCTGATTCTCCAAGGACGGAGATTGCTAGTAAAGCGGCTGGAATGGCGAACCCGAGCACAAGGAGCTGAGAAATGAGGTGCGTTTTAGAAACCTTTCCCGATCACACGGTGTACCATCTTCTGGGTTTCTCATGCATGTTTTCGATGTAGGAAGATGCCCTTGAACCTGGAGATTTGGGACCCATGGGATGGGTACCACGCAGTATTACTTTAAAGTGTCTGCGTTTGCTCACCGAACCTCACCAAACCTCTCAGCCCCAAGACTGTCCACCCTTATGTCTCAATCAGCTGTGGGTCTAGATATGGTCAATCCAGGTGGCATCACAGCCCCTGAACGACTTTTGTAAGAATTTCTCTCTCTTTCACTGTCTTTGTTTCACGGGTTTTTAAAAGTAATTGATTTTTATAATGGGGTTTACCTGCTTTTCACTGCTGTGTTTTTGCCGCTTTACACCCACTTGACTCCATTACAGTGAGATATCAATGCATAGTTTTTAAGATTCTTACTAGTCAGATATATTCTTGGGCGGTGAATAGGGGGTGCTGAGTCCAATTCCTTGAGCAAGGAGTAGGTCTTGTCTATTACATATTGGGTTTATGGAACGGTATCTGAGATAATTTGAAACCCTTGTGTTATGCATCACCCCACCTCACCTTTCCCGTTAAGCAGCCATAGTGTGTTTTCTAAACGTGTGACTCTATTCTGTTTTGTAATTCAGTTCAAGGGTAGCGGTTTTTACATTCCCTCTATAAGTGATATCTTATGATAAGTGTCTTTTTCTGTGTGACTTATTTCACTTAGAATCGTCGTACCTAAATCCACTCATCCTGCTGCTACTAGCCTTATGACGTTGATTACATGGCTGAGTGATATTCCATTGTACATAAGGACCACAACTTCTTTATCCATTTTTCTCTCTCCTGGGATACTTAAGGTGTAACTAAGTGGAGGTTCTTGTCAATAGAGCAGCCCTAAACTTTGGGGTGCCTGTGTCTTGCTGATTTTTAGTTTTCCCAATTTATACGTCCATGAGTGGAAGTGCCCTATGGTCCCTAAGCTGAGTATTTTAGATATTTCAGGACACACCGTGCACTTCTCCAGAGTGGCTGTTGGCAATTTACATCCCGCCCATCAGCGTAGCCAGGCTCCCGTTTCTCCATGGCCTGTCCTGAATTTCTGGTTTTGACACTTTATTCAGCATGGCCCTTTTGACCGATGGGAAGCGAGACTTCTTTGTAGCGCTGATTTGCCTTTCCAGGTTGCTTGGTTGGCCAAAAAGGGCGTATGCGTTTTTTCCTGAATATATTCAGGAAAAAACGCATACGCCCTTTTTGGCCAAAGGCATCATTGTCGAGGTTTTGCCGCTTTTCCTGTGCTTTAAAGGCATTTCGAATCTCCCTCCTGAAATCTGTTTCCTGCAATTCTGCCTTGCTTTCAAATCCTCTTCGTTGCCTTCCCTCAATATATTCGTGGACGAGAGTCATCATTTATAAGTCTGCAGGTTTGTGAATTGCAGTGCCCCTGGGCTCCATTTTTCAACTCGCTTTCTTGGGAGCTGGCCGCAAAAGCGAAGGATTGCTTCAGGCCCTATTCTGGTCCCGGGCGGCAGGCTGAGCCTGTAGTTAATTCTTCTTCCTGATGGGAAAATAGAGTGACCTGTGCCTGTCCCAACACCTAGAGCTAGTCTCTCATTTGTTCCCCCTCTTCCCGTTCATCCTCAGGACAAATTGCAACCTGTACGGAACAGGAGGTTAAAGGTGCTGATTCTCCCAGGAGGGAGATTGCTAGTAAAGCAGCTGGAATGGCGAACCCGAGCACAAGGAGATGAGAAATGAGGTGCGTTTTAGAAACCTTTCCCGATCACACGGTGTACCATCTTCTGGGTTTCTCATGCATGTTTCTGATGTAGGAAGATGCCCTTGAACCTGGAGATTTGGGACCCATGGGATGGGTACCACGCAGTATTACTTTAAAGGGTCTGCGTTTGCTCACCCAACCTCACCAAACCTCTCAGCCCCAAGAGTGTCCACCCTTATGTCTCAATCAGCTGTGGGTCTAGATATGGTCAATCCAGGTGGCATCACAGCCCCTGTACGAATTTTGTAAGAATTTCTCTCTCTTTCACTGTCTTTGTTTCACGGGTTTTTCAAAGTAATTGATTTTTATAATGGGGTTTACCTGCTTTTCAGTGCTGTGATTTTGCCGCTTTACACCCACTTGACTCACTTACAGAGAGATATCAATGCATAGGTTTCAAGATTCTTACTAGTCAGATATATTCTTGGGCGGTGAATTGGGGGTGTTGAGTCCACTTCATTGAGGAAGGAGTAGGGCTTGTCTATTACATATTGGGTTTATGGAACAGTATCTGAGATAATTTGAAACCCTTGTTGTATGCATCACCCCACCTCACCTTTCCCGTTAAGCAGCCATAGTGTGTTTTCTAAACGTGTGACTCTATTCTGTTTTGTAATTCAGTTCAAGGGTAGCGGTTTTTACATTCCCTCTATAAGTCATATCTTATGATAAGTGTCTTTTTCTGTGTGACTTATTTCACTTAGAATCGTCGTACCTAAATCCACTCATCATGCTGCTACTAGCCTTATGACGTTGATTTCATGGCTGAGTGATATTCCATTGTACATAAGGACCACAACTTCTTTATCCATTTTTCTCTTTCCTGGGATATTTAAGGTTTAACGAAGGGGAGATTCTTGTCAACAGAGCAGCCCTAAACTTTGGGGTGCCTGTGTCTTGCTGATTTTTAGTTTTCCCAATTTATACGCCCATGAGTGGATGTGCCCTATGCTCCCTAAGCTCAGTTTTTTAGATGTTTCAGGACACACCGTGCACTTCTCCAGAGTGGCTGTTGGCAATTTACATCCCGCCCATCAGCGTAGCCAGGCTCCCGTTTCTCCATGGCCTGTCCTGCATTTCTGGTTTTGACACTTTATTCAGCATGGCCCTTTTGACCGATGGGAAGCGAGACTTCTTTGTAGCGCTGATTTGCCTTTCCAGGTTGCTTGGTTGGCCAAAAAGGGCGTATGCGTTTTTTCCTGAATATATTCAGGAAAAAACGCATACGCCCTTTTTGCCCAAGGGCATCATTGTCGAGGTTTTGCCGCTTTTCCTGTGCTTTAAAGGCGATTCGAATCTCCCTCCTCAAATCTGTTTCCTACAATTCTGCCTTGCTTTCAAATCCTCTTCGTTGCCTTCCCTCAATATATTTGTGGACGAGAGTCATCATTTATAAGTCTGCAGGTTTGTGAATTGCAGTGCCCCTGAGCTCCATTTTTCAACTCGCTTTCTTGGGCGCTGGCCGCAAAAGCGCAGGATTGCTTCAGGCCCTATTCTGGTCCCGGGCGGCAGGCTGAGCCTGTGGTTAATTCTTCTTCCTGAGGGGAAAATAGAGTGACCTGTGCCTGTCCCAACACCTAGAGCTAGTCTCTCATTGGTTCCCCCTCTTCCCGTTCATCCTCAGGACAAATTGCAACCTGTACGGAACCGGAGGTTAACGGTGCTGATTCTCCAAGGAGGGAGATTGCTAGTAAAGAGGCTGGAATGGCGAACCCGAGCACAAGGAGATGAGAAATGAGGTGCGTTTTAGAAACCTTTCCCGATCACACGGTGTACCATCTTCTGGGTTTCTCATGCATGTTTTCGATGTAGGAAGATGCCCTTGAACCTGGAGATTTGGGACCCATGGGATGGGTACCACGCAGTATTACTTTAAAGGGTCTGCGTTTGCTCACCCAACCTCACCAAACCTCTCAGCCCCAAGAGTGTCCACCCTTATGTCTCAATCAGCTGTGGGTCTAGATATGGTCAATCCAGGTGGCATCACAGCCCCTGAACGACTTTTGTAAGAATTTCTCTCTCTTTCACTGTCTTTGTTTCACGGGTTTTTAAAAGTAATTGATTTTTATAATGGGGTTTACCTGCTTTTCACTGCTGTGTTTTTGCCGCTTTACACACACATGACTCACTTACAGAGAGATATCAATGCATAGGTTTTAAGATTCTTACTAGTCAGATATATTCTTGGGCAGTGAATAGGGGGTGTTGAGTCCAATTCATTGAGCAAGGAGTAGGTCTTGTCTATTACATATTGGGTTTATGGAACGGTATCAGAGATAATTTGAAACCCTTGTTTTATGCATCATGCCACCTCACCTTTCCCGTTAAGCAGCCATAGTGTGTTTTCTAAACGTGTGACTCTATTCTGTTTTGTAATTCAGTTCAAGGGTAGCGGTTTTTACATTCCCTCTATAAGTGATATCTTATGACAAGTGTCTTTTTCTGTGTGACTTATTTCACTTAGAATCGTCGTACCTAAATCCACTCATCATGCTGCTACTAGCCTTATGACGTTGATTTCATGGCTGAGTGATATTCCATTGTACATAAGGACCACAACTTCTTTATCCATTTTTCTCTTTCCTGGGATATTTAAGGTGTAACCAAGTGGCGGTTCTTGTCAACAGAGCAGCCCGAAACTTTGGGGTGCCTGTGTCTTGCTGATTTTTAGTTTTCCCAATTTATACGCCCATGAGTGGAAGTGCCCTATGCTCCCTAAGCTGAGTTTTTTAGATGTTTCAGGACACACCGTGCACTTCTCCAGAGTGGCTGTTGGCAATTTACATCCCGCCCTTCAGCGTAGCCACGCCCCCGTTTCTCCATGGCCTGTCCTGCATTTCTGGTTTTGACACTTTATTCAGCATGGCCCTTTTGACCGATGGGAAGCGAGACTTCTTTGTAGCGCTGATTTGCCTTTCCAGGTTGCTTGGTTGGCCAAAAAGGGCGTATGCGTTTTTTCCTGAATATATTCAGGAAAAAACGCATACGCCCTTTTTGGCCAAGGGCATCATTATCGAGCTTTTGCCGCTTTTCCTGTGTTTTAAAGGTGATTCGAATCTCCCTCCTGAAATCTGTTTCCTGCAATTCTGCCTTGCTTTCAAATCCTCTTCGTTGCCTTCCCTCAATATATTTGTGGACGAGAGTCATCATTTATAAGTCTGCAGGTTTGTGAATTGCAGTGCCCCTGAGCTCCATTTTTCAACTCGCTTTCTTGGGAGCTGCCGCAAAAGCGCAGGATTGCTTCAGGCCCTATTCTGGTCCCGGGCGGCAGGCTGAGCCTGTGGTTAATTCTTCTTCCTGATGGGAAAATAGAGTGACCTGTGCCTGTCCCAACACCTAGAGCTAGTCTCTCATTGGTTCCCCCTCTTCCCGTTCATCCTCAGGACAAACTGCAACGTTTACGGAGCAGGAGGTTAAGGTGCTGATTCTCCAAGGAAGGAGATTGCTAGTAAAGCGGCTGGAAAGGCGAACCCAAGCACAAGGAGATGAGAAATGAGGTGCGTTTTGCAAACCTTTCCCGATCACGCGGTGTACCATCTTCTGGGTTTCTCATGCATGTTTTCGATGGAGGAAGATGTCCTTGAACCTGGAGATTTCGGACCCATGGGATGGGTACCACGCAGTATTACTTTAAAGGGGCTGCGTTTGCTCACCCAACCTCACCAAACCTCTCAGCCCCAAGAGTGTCCACCCTTATGTCTCAATCAGCTGTGGGTCTAGATATGGTCAATCCAGGTGGCATCATAGCCCCTGAACGAATTTTGTAAGAATTTCTCTCTCTTTCACTGTCTTTGTTTCACGGGTTTTTAAAAGTAATTGATTTTTATAATGGGGTTTAGCAGCTTTTCACTGCTCTGTTTCTGCCGCTTTACACCCACTTGACTCACTTACAGAGCGTTATCAATACATAGGTTTTAAGATTCTTACTAGTCAGATATATTCTCGGGCGGTGAATAGGGGGTGTTGAGTCCAATTCATTGAGCAAGGAATAGGTCTTGTCTATTACATATTGGGTTTATGGAACGGTATCTGAGATAATTTGAAACCCTTGTTTTATGCATCACCCCACCTCACCTTTCCCGTTAAGCAGCCATAGTGTGTTTTCTAAACGTGTGACTCTATTCTGTTTTGTAATTCAGTTCAAGGGTAGCGGTTTGTACATTCCCTCTATAAGTGATATCTTATGATAAGTGTCTTTTTCTGTGTGACTTATTTCACTTAGAATCGTCGTACCTAAATCCACTCATCATGCTGCTACTAGCCTTATGACGTTGATTTCATGGCTGAGTGATATTCCATTGTACATAAGGACCACAACTTCTTTATCCATTTTTCTCTTTCCTGGGATATTTAAGGTGTAACGAAGTGGAGGTTCTTGTCAACAGAGCAACCCTAAAGTTTGGGGTGCCTCTGTCTTGCTGATTTTTAGTTTTCCCAATTTATACGCCCATGAGTTGAAGTGCCCTATGCTCCCTAAGCTGAGTTGTTTAGATGTTTCAGGACACACCGTGCACTTCTCCAGAGTGGCTGTTGGCAATTTACATCCCGCCCATCAGCGTAGCCAGGCTCCCGTTTCTCCATGGCCTGTCCTGCATTTCTGGTTTTGACACTTTATTCAGCATGGCCCTTTTGACCGATGGGAAGCGAGACTTCTTTGTAGCGCTGATTTGCCTTTCCAGGTTGCTTGGTTGGCCAAAAAGGGCGTATGCGTTTTTTCCTGAATATATTCAGGAAAAAACGCATACGCCCTTTTTGCCCAAGGGCATCATTGTCGAGGTTTTGCCGCTTTTCCTGTGCTTTAAAGGCGATTCGAATCTCCCTCCTCAAATCTGTTTCCTACAATTCTGCCTTGCTTTCAAATCCTCTTCGTTGCCTTCCCTCAATATATTTGTGGACGAGAGTCATCATTTATAAGTCTGCAGGTTTGTGAATTGCAGTGCCCCTGAGCTCCATTTTTCAACTCGCTTTCTTGGGCGCTGGCCGCAAAAGCGCAGGATTGCTTCAGGCCCTATTCTGGTCCCGGGCGGCAGGCTGAGCCTGTGGTTAATTCTTCTTCCTGAGGGGAAAATAGAGTGACCTGTGCCTGTCCCAACACCTAGAGCTAGTCTCTCATTGGTTCCCCCTCTTCCCGTTCATCCTCAGGACAAATTGCAACCTGTACGGAACCGGAGGTTAACGGTGCTGATTCTCCAAGGAGGGAGATTGCTAGTAAAGAGGCTGGAATGGCGAACCCGAGCACAAGGAGATGAGAAATGAGGTGCGTTTTAGAAACCTTTCCCGATCACACGGTGTACCATCTTCTGGGTTTCTCATGCATGTTTTCGATGTAGGAAGATGCCCTTGAACCTGGAGATTTGGGACCCATGGGATGGGTACCACGCAGTATTACTTTAAAGGGTCTGCGTTTGCTCACCCAACCTCACCAAACCTCTCAGCCCCAAGAGTGTCCACCCTTATGTCTCAATCAGCTGTGGGTCTAGATATGGTCAATCCAGGTGGCATCACAGCCCCTGAACGACTTTTGTAAGAATTTCTCTCTCTTTCACTGTCTTTGTTTCACGGGTTTTTAAAAGTAATTGATTTTTATAATGGGGTTTACCTGCTTTTCACTGCTGTGTTTTTGCCGCTTTACACCCACATGACTCACTTACAGAGAGATATCAATGCATAGGTTTTAAGATTCTTACTAGTCAGATATATTCTTGGGCAGTGAATAGGGGGTGTTGAGTCCAATTCATTGAGCAAGGAGTAGGTCTTGTCTATTACATATTGGGTTTATGGAACGGTATCAGAGATAATTTGAAACCCTTGTTTTATGCATCATGCCACCTCACCTTTCCCGTTAAGCAGCCATAGTGTGTTTTCTAAACGTGTGACTCTATTCTGTTTTGTAATTCAGTTCAAGGGTAGCGGTTTTTACATTCCCTCTATAAGTGATATCTTATGACAAGTGTCTTTTTCTGTGTGACTTATTTCACTTAGAATCGTCGTACCTAAATCCACTCATCATGCTGCTACTAGCCTTATGACGTTGATTTCATGGCTGAGTGATATTCCATTGTACATAAGGACCACAACTTCTTTATCCATTTTTCTCTTTCCTGGGATATTTAAGGTGTAACCAAGTGGCGGTTCTTGTCAACAGAGCAGCCCGAAACTTTGGGGTGCCTGTGTCTTGCTGATTTTTAGTTTTCCCAATTTATACGCCCATGAGTGGAAGTGCCCTATGCTCCCTAAGCTGAGTTTTTTAGATGTTTCAGGACACACCGTGCACTTCTCCAGAGTGGCTGTTGGCAATTTACATCCCGCCCTTCAGCGTAGCCACGCCCCCGTTTCTCCATGGCCTGTCCTGCATTTCTGGTTTTGACACTTTATTCAGCATGGCCCTTTTGACCGATGGGAAGCGAGACTTCTTTGTAGCGCTGATTTGCCTTTCCAGGTTGCTTGGTTGGCCAAAAAGGGCGTATGCGTTTTTTCCTGAATATATTCAGGAAAAAACGCATACGCCCTTTTTGGCCAAGGGCATCATTATCGAGCTTTTGCCGCTTTTCCTGTGTTTTAAAGGTGATTCGAATCTCCCTCCTGAAATCTGTTTCCTGCAATTCTGCCTTGCTTTCAAATCCTCTTCGTTGCCTTCCCTCAATATATTTGTGGACGAGAGTCATCATTTATAAGTCTGCAGGTTTGTGAATTGCAGTGCCCCTGAGCTCCATTTTTCAACTCGCTTTCTTGGGAGCTGCCGCAAAAGCGCAGGATTGCTTCAGGCCCTATTCTGGTCCCGGGCGGCAGGCTGAGCCTGTGGTTAATTCTTCTTCCTGATGGGAAAATAGAGTGACCTGTGCCTGTCCCAACACCTAGAGCTAGTCTCTCATTGGTTCCCCCTCTTCCCGTTCATCCTCAGGACAAACTGCAACGTTTACGGAGCAGGAGGTTAAGGTGCTGATTCTCCAAGGAAGGAGATTGCTAGTAAAGCGGCTGGAAAGGCGAACCCAAGCACAAGGAGATGAGAAATGAGGTGCGTTTTGCAAACCTTTCCCGATCACGCGGTGTACCATCTTCTGGGTTTCTCATGCATGTTTTCGATGGAGGAAGATGTCCTTGAACCTGGAGATTTCGGACCCATGGGATGGGTACCACGCAGTATTACTTTAAAGGGGCTGCGTTTGCTCACCCAACCTCACCAAACCTCTCAGCCCCAAGAGTGTCCACCCTTATGTCTCAATCAGCTGTGGGTCTAGATATGGTCAATCCAGGTGGCATCATAGCCCCTGAACGAATTTTGTAAGAATTTCTCTCTCTTTCACTGTCTTTGTTTCACGGGTTTTTAAAAGTAATTGATTTTTATAATGGGGTTTAGCAGCTTTTCACTGCTCTGTTTCTGCCGCTTTACACCCACTTGACTCACTTACAGAGCGTTATCAATACATAGGTTTTAAGATTCTTACTAGTCAGATATATTCTCGGGCGGTGAATAGGGGGTGTTGAGTCCAATTCATTGAGCAAGGAGTAGGTCTTGTCTATTACATATTGGGTTTATGGAACGGTATCTGAGATAATTTGAAACCCTTGTTTTATGCATCACCCCACCTCACCTTTCCCGTTAAGCAGCCATAGTGTGTTTTCTAAACGTGTGACTCTATTCTGTTTTGTAATTCAGTTCAAGGGTAGCGGTTTGTACATTCCCTCTATAAGTGATATCTTATGATAAGTGTCTTTTTCTGTGTGACTTATTTCACTTAGAATCGTCGTACCTAAATCCACTCATCATGCTGCTACTAGCCTTATGACGTTGATTTCATGGCTGAGTGATATTCCATTGTACATAAGGACCACAACTTCTTTATCCATTTTTCTCTTTCCTGGGATATTTAAGGTGTAACGAAGTGGAGGTTCTTGTCAACAGAGCAACCCTAAAGTTTGGGGTGCCTCTGTCTTGCTGATTTTTAGTTTTCCCAATTTATACGCCCATGAGTTGAAGTGCCCTATGCTCCCTAAGCTGAGTTGTTTAGATGTTTCAGGACACACCGTGCACTTCTCCAGAGTGGCTGTTGGCAATTTACATCCCGCCCATCAGCGTAGCCAGGCTCCCGTTTCTCCATGGCCTGTCCTGCATTTCTGGTTTTGACACTTTATTCAGCATGGCCCTTTTGACCGATGGGAAGCGAGACTTCTTTGTAGCGCTGATTTGCCTTTCCAGGTTGCTTGGTTGGCCAAAAAGGGCGTATGCGTTTTTTCCTGAATATATTCAGGAAAAAACGCATACGCCCTTTTTGCCCAAGGGCATCATTGTCGAGGTTTTGCCGCTTTTCCTGTGCTTTAAAGGCGATTCGAATCTCCCTCCTCAAATCTGTTTCCTACAATTCTGCCTTGCTTTCAAATCCTCTTCGTTGCCTTCCCTCAATATATTTGTGGACGAGAGTCATCATTTATAAGTCTGCAGGTTTGTGAATTGCAGTGCCCCTGAGCTCCATTTTTCAACTCGCTTTCTTGGGCGCTGGCCGCAAAAGCGCAGGATTGCTTCAGGCCCTATTCTGGTCCCGGGCGGCAGGCTGAGCCTGTGGTTAATTCTTCTTCCTGAGGGGAAAATAGAGTGACCTGTGCCTGTCCCAACACCTAGAGCTAGTCTCTCATTGGTTCCCCCTCTTCCCGTTCATCCTCAGGACAAATTGCAACCTATACGGAACCGGAGGTTAACGGTGCTGATTCTCCAAGGAGGGAGATTGCTAGTAAAGCGGCTGGAATGGCGAACCCGAGCACAAGGAGATGAGAAATGAGGTGCGTTTTAGAAACCTTTCCCGATCACACGGTGTACCATCTTCTGGGTTTCTCATGCATGTTTTCGATGTAGGAAGATGCCCTTGAACCTGGAGATTTGGGACCCATGGGATGGGTACCACGCAGTATTACTTTAAAGGGTCTGCGTTTGCTCACCCAACCTCACCAAACCTCTCAGCCCCAAGAGTGTCCACCCTTATGTCTCAATCAGCTGTGGGTCTAGATATGGTCAATCCAGGTGGCATCACAGCCCCTGAACGACTTTTGTAAGAATTTCTCTCTCTTTCACTGTCTTTGTTTCACGGGTTTTTAAAAGTAATTGATTTTTATAATGGGGTTTACCTGCTTTTCACTGCTGTGTTTTTGCCGCTTTACACCCACATGACTCACTTACAGAGAGATATCAATGCATAGGTTTTAAGATTCTTACTAGTCAGATATATTCTTGGGCAGTGAATAGGGGGTGTTGAGTCCAATTCATTGAGCAAGGAGTAGGTCTTGTCTATTACATATTGGGTTTATGGAACGGTATCAGAGATAATTTGAAACCCTTGTTTTATGCATCATGCCACCTCACCTTTCCCGTTAAGCAGCCATAGTGTGTTTTCTAAACGTGTGACTCTATTCTGTTTTGTAATTCAGTTCAAGGGTAACGGTTTTTACATTCCCTCTATAAGTGATATCTTATGACAAGTGTCATTTTCTGTGTGACTTATTTCACTTAGAATCGTCGTACCTAAATCCACTCATCATGCTGCTACTAGCCTTATGACGTTGATTTCATGGCTGAGTGATATTCCATTGTACATAAGGACCACAACTTCTTTATCCATTTTTCTCTTTCCTGGGATATTTAAGGTGTAACCAAGTGGCGGTTCTTGTCAACAGAGCAGCCCGAAACTTTGGGGTGCCTGTGTCTTGCTGATTTTTAGTTTTCCCAATTTATACGCCCATGAGTGGAAGTGCCCTATGCTCCCTAAGCTGAGTTGTTTAGATGTTTCAGGACACACCGTGCACTTCTCCAGAGTGGCTCTTGGCAATTTACATCCCGCCCATCAGCGTAACCAGGCTCCCGTTTCTCCATGGCCTGTCCTGCATTTCTGGTTTCGACACTTTATTCAGCATGGCCCTTTTGACCGATGGGAAGCGAGACTTCTTTGTAGCGCTGATTTGCCTTTCCAGGTTGCTTGGTTGGCCAAAAAGGGCGTATGCGTTTTTTCCTGAATATATTCAGGAAAAAACGCATACGCCCTTTTTGGCCAAGGGCATCATTGTCGAGGTTTTGCCGCTTTTTCTGTGCTTTAAAGGCGATTCGAATCTCCCTCCTGAAATGTGTTTCCTGCAATTCTGCTTTGCTTTCAAATCCTCTTCGTTGCCTTCCCTCAATATATTTGTGGACGAGAGTCATCATTTATAAGTCTGCAGGTTTGTGAATTGCAGTGCCCCTGAGCTCCATTTTTCAACTCGCTTTCTTGGGCGCTGGCCGCAAAAGCGCAGGATTGCTTCAGGCCCTATTCTGGTCCCGGGCGGCAGGCTGAGCCTGTGGTTAATTCTTCTTCCTGATGGGAAAATAGAGTGACCTGTGCCTGTCCCAACACCTAGAGCTAGTCTCTCATTGGTTCCCCCTCTTCCCGTTCATCCTCAGGACAAATTGCAACCTGTACGGAACCGGAGGTTAACGGTGCTGATTCTCCAAGGAGGGAGATTGCTAGTAAAGCGGCTGGAATGGCGAACCCGAGCACAAGGAGATGAGAAATGAGGTGCGTTTTAGAAACCTTTCCCGATCACACGGTGTACCATCTTCTGGGTTTCTCATGCATGTTTTCGATGTAGGAAGATGCCCTTGAACCTGGAGATTTGGGACCCATGGGATGGGTACCACGCAGTATTACTTTAAAGGGTCTGCGTTTGCTCACCCAACCTCACCAAACCTCTCAGCCCCAAGAGTGTCCACCCTTATGTCTCAATCAGCTGTGGGTCTAGATATGGTCAATCCAGGTGGCATCACAGCCCCTGAACGACTTTTGTAAGAATTTCTCTCTCTTTCACTGTCTTTGTTTCACGGGTTTTTAAAAGTAATTGATTTTTATAATGGGGTTTACCTGCTTTTCACTGCTGTGTTTTTGCCGCTTTACACCCACATGACTCACTTACAGAGAGATATCAATGCATAGGTTTTAAGATTCTTACTAGTCAGATATATTCTTGGGCAGTGAATAGGGGGTGTTGAGTCCAATTCATTGAGCAAGGAGTAGGTCTTGTCTATTACATATTGGGTTTATGGAACGGTATCAGAGATAATTTGAAACCCTTGTTTTATGCATCATGCCACCTCACCTTTCCCGTTAAGCAGCCATAGTGTGTTTTCTAAACGTGTGACTCTATTCTGTTTTGTAATTCAGTTCAAGGGTAGCGGTTTTTACATTCCCTCTATAAGTGATATCTTATGATAAGTGTCTTTTTCTGTGTGACTTATTTCACTTAGAATCGTCGTACCTAAATCCACTCATCATGCTGCTACTAGCCTTATGATGTTGATTTCATGGCTGAGTGATATTCCATTGTACATAAGGACCACACCTTCTTTATCCATTTTTCTCTTTCCTGGGATATTTAAGGTGTAACGAAGTGGAGGTTCTTTTCAACCGAGCAGCCCTAAACTTTGGGGTGCCTGTGTCTTGCTGATTTTTAGTTTTCCCAATTTATACGCCCATGAGTGGATGTGCCCTACGCTCCCTAAGCTGCATTTTTTAGATGTTTCAGGACACACCGTGCACATCTCCAGAGTGGCTCTTGGCAATTTACATCCCGCCCATCAGCGTAACCAGGCTCCCGTTTCTCCATGGCCTGTCCTGCATTTCTGGTTTTGACACTTTATTCAGCATGGCCCTTTTGACCGATGGGAAGCGAGACTTCTTTGTAGCGCTGATTTGCCTTTCCAGGTTGCTTGGTTGGCCAAAAAGGGCGTATGCGTTTTTTCCTGAATATATTCAGGAAAAACGCATACGCCCTTTTTGGCCAAGGGCATCATTGTCGAGGTTTTGCCGCTTTTTCTGTGCTTTAAAGGCGATTCGAATCTCCCTCCTGAAATCTGTTTCCTGCAATTCTGCCTTGCTTTCAAATCCTCTTCGTTGCCTTCCCTCAATATATTTGTTGACGAGAGTCCTCATTTATAAGTCTGCAGGTTTGTGAATTGCAGTGCCCCTGAGCTCCATTTTTCAACTCGCTTTCTTAGGAGCTGGCTGCAAAAGCGCAGGATTGCTTCAGGCCCTATTCTGGTCCCGGGCGGCAGGCTGAGCCTGTGGTTAATTCTTCTTCCTGATGGGAAAATAGAGTGACCTGTGCCTGTCCCAACACCTAGAGCTAGTCTCTCATTGGTTCCCCCTCTTCCCGTTCATCCTCAGGACAAATTGCAACCTGTACGGAACAGGAGGTTAAAGGTGCTGATTCTCCAAGGAGGGAGATTGCTAGTAAAGCGGCTGGAATGGCGAACCCGAGCACAAGGAGATGAGAAATGAGGTGCGTTTTAGAAACCTTTCCCGATCACACGGTGTACCATCTTCTGGGTTTCTCATGCATGTTTTCGATGTAGGAAGATGCCCTTGAACCTGGAGATTTGGGACCCATGGGATGGGTACCACGCAGTATTACTTTAAAGGGTCTGCGTTTGCTCACCCAACCTCACCAAACCTCTCAGCCCCAAGAGTGTCCACCCTTATGTCTCAATCAGCTGTGGGTCTATATATGGTCAATCCAGGTGGCATCACAGCCCCTGAACGAATTTTGTAAGAATTTCTCTCTCTTTCACTGTCTTTGTTTCACGGGTTTTTAAAAGTAATTGATTTTTATAATGGTGTTTACCTGCTTTTCAGTGCTGTGATTTCGCCGCTTTACACCCACTTGACTCACTTACAGAGAGATATCAATGCATAGGTTTTAAGATTCTTACTAGTCAGATATATTCTTGGGCGGTGAATAGGGGGTGTTGAGTCCAATTCATTGAGCAAGGAGTAGGGCTTGTCTATTACATATTGGGTTTATGGAACGGTATCTGAGATAATTTGAAACCCTTGTTGTATGCATCACCCCACCTCACCTTTCCCGTTAAGCAGCCGTAGTGTGTTTTCTAAACGTGTGACTCTATTCTGTTTTGTAATTCAGTTCAAGGGTAGCGGTTTTTACATTCCCTCTATAAGTGATATCTTATGATAAGTGTCTTTTTCTGTGTGACTTATTTCACTTAGAATCGTCGTACCTAAATCCACTCATCATGCTGCTACTAGCCTTATGACGTTGATTTCATGGCTGAGTGATATTCCATTGTACATAAGGACCACAACTTCTTTATCCATTTTTCTCTTTCCTGGGATATTTAAGGTGTAACGAAGTGGAGGTTCTTGTCAACAGAGCAGCCCTAAATTTTGGGGTGCCTGTGTCTTGCTGATTTTTAGTTTTCCCAATTTATACGCCCATGAGTGGATGTGCCCTATGCTCCCTAAGCTGAGTTTTGTAGATGTTTCAGGACACACCGTGCACTTCTCCAGAGTGGCTGTTGGCAATTTACATCCCGCCCATCAGCGTAGCCAGGCTCCCGTTTCTCCATGGCGTGTCCTGCCTTTCTGGTTTTGACACTTTATTCAGCATGGCCCTTTTGACCGATGGGAAGCGAGACTTCTTTGTAGCGCTGATTTGCCTTTCCAGGTTGCTTGGTTGGCCAAAAAGGGCGTATGCGTTTTTTCCTGAATATATTCAGGAAAAAACGCATACGCCCTTTTTGGCCAAGGGCATCAATGTCGAGGTTTTGCCGCTTTTCCTGTGCTTTAAAGGCGATTCGAATCTCCCTCCTCAAATCTGTTTCCTAAAATTCTGCCTTGCTTTCAAATCCTCTTCGTTGCCTTCCCTCAATATATTTGTGGACGAGAGTCATCATTTATAAGTCTGCAGGTTTGTGAATTGCAGTGCCCCTGAGCTCCATTTTTCAACTCGCTTTCTTGGGCGCTGGCCGCAAAAGCGCAGGATTGCTTCAGGCCCTATTCTGGTCCCGGGCGGCAGGCTGAGCCTGTGGTTAATTCTTCTTCCTGAGGGGAAAATAGAGTGACCTGTGCCTGTCCCAACACCTAGAGCTAGTCTCTCATTGGTTCCCCCTCTTCCCGTTCATCCTCAGGACAAATTGCAACCTGTACGGAACAGGAGGTTAAAGGTGCTGATTCTCCAAGGAGGGAGATTGCTAGTAAAGCGGCTGGAATGGCGAACCCGAGCACAAGGAGATGAGAAATGAGGTGCGATTTAGAAACCTTTCCCGATCACACGGTGTACCATCTTCTGGGTTTCTCATGCATGTTTTCGATGTAGGAAGATGCCCTTGAACCTGGAGATTTGGGACCCATGGGATGGGTACCACGCAGTATTACTTTAAAGGGTCTGCGTTTGCTCACCCAACCTCACCAAACCTCTCAGCCCCAAGAGTGTCCACCCTTATGTCTCAATCAGCTGTGGGTATAGATATGGTCAATCCAGGTGGCATCACAGCCCCTGAACGAATTTTGTAAGAATTTCTCTCTCTTTCACTGTCTTTGTTTCACGGGTTTTTAAAAGTAATTGATTTTTATAATGGGGTTTACCTGCTTTTCACTGCTGTGATTTTGCCGCTTTACACCCACTTGACTCACTTACAGAGAGATATCAATGCATAGGTTTTAAGATTCTTACTACTCAGATATATTCTTGGGCGGTGAATAGGGGGTGCTGAGTCCAATTCCTTGAGCAAGGAGTAGGTCTTGTCTATTACATATTGGGTTTATGGAACGGTATCTGAGATAATTTGAAACCCTTGTTTTATGCATCATGCCACCTCACCTTTCCCGTTAAGCAGCCATAGTGTGTTTTCTAAACGTGTGACTCTATTCTGTTTTGTAATTCAGTTCAAGGGTAGCGGTTTTTACATTCCCTCTATAAGTGATATCTTATGATAAGTGTCTTTTTCTGTGTGACTTATTTCACTTAGAATCGTCGTACCTAAATCCACTCATCATGCTGCTACTAGCCTTATGACGTTGATTTCATGGCTGAGTGATATTCCATTGTACATAAGGACCACAACTTCTTTATCCATTTTTCTCTTTCCTGGGATATTTAAGGTGTAACGAAGTGGAGGTTCTTGTCAACAGAGCAGCCCTAAATTTTGAGGTGCCTGTGTCTTGCTGATTTTTAGTTTTCCCAATTTATACGCCCATGAGTGGATGTGCCCCATGCTCCCTAAGCTGAGTTTTGTAGATGTTTCAGGACACACCGTGCACTTCTCAAGAGTGGCTGTTGGCAATTTTCATCCCGCCCATCAGCGTAGCCAGGCTCCCGTTTCTCCATGGCCTGTCCTGCATTTCTGGTTTTGACACTTTATTCACCATGGCCCTTTTGACCGATGGGAAGCGAGACTTCTTTGTAGCGCTGATTTGCCTTTCCAGGTTGCTTGTTTGGCCAAAAAGGGCGTATGCGTTTTTTCCTGAATATATTCAGGAAAAAACGCATACGCCCTTTTTTGCCAAGGACATCATTGTCGAGGTTTTGCCGCTTTTCCTGTGCTTTAAAGGCGATTCGAATCTCCCTCCTGAAATATGTTTCCTGCAATTCTGCCTTGCTTTCAAATCCTCTTCGTTTCCTTCCATCAATATATTTGTGGACGAGAGTCATCATTTATAAGTCTGCAGGTTTGTGAATTGCAGTGCTCCTGAGCTCCATTTTTCAACTCGCTTTCTTGGGAGCTGGCCGCAAAAGCGCAGGATTGCTTCAGGCACTATTGTGGTCCCGGGCGGCAGGCTGAGCCTGTGGTTAATTCTTCTTCCTGATGGGAAAATAGAGTGACCTGTGCCTGTTCCAACACCTAGAGCTAGTCTCTCATTGGATCCCACTCTTCCCGTTCATCCTCAGGACAAATTGCAACCTGTACGGAACAGGAGGTTAAAGGTGCTGATTCTACAAGGAGGGAGATTGCTAGTAAAGCGGCTGGAATGGCGAACCCGAGCACAAGGAGATGAGAAATGAGGTGCGTTTTAGAAACCTTTCCCGATCACACGGTGTACCATCTTCTGGGTTTCTCATGCATGTTTTCGATGTAGGAAGATGCCCTTGAACCTGGAGATTTGGGACCCATGGGATGGGTACCATGCAGTATTACTTTAAAGGGTCTGCGTTTGCTCACCCAACCTCACCAAACCTCTCAGCCCCAAGAGTGTCCACCCTTATGTCTCAATCAGCTGTGGGTCTAGATATGGTCAATCCAGGTAGCATCACAGCCCCTGATCGAATTTTGTAAGAATTTCTCTCTCTTTCACTGTCTTTGTTTCACGGGTTTTTAAAAGTAATTGATTTTTATAATGGGGTTTACCTGCTTTTCACTGCTGTGTTTTTGCCGCTTTACACCCACTTGACTCACTTACAGAGAGATATCAATGCATAGGTTTTAAGATTCTTACTAGTCAGATATATTCTTGGGCGTTGAATAGGGGGTGCTGAGTACAATTCCTTGAGCAAGGAGTAGGTCTTGTCTATTACATATTGGGTTTATGGAACGGTATCTGAGATAATTTGAAACCCTTGTTTTATGCATCACCCCACCTCACCTTTCCCGTTAAGCAGCCATAGTGTGTTTTCTAAACCTGTGACTCTATTCTGTTTTGTAATTCAGTTCAAGGGTAGCGGTTTTTACATTCCCTCTATAAGTCATATCTTATGATAAGTGTCTTTTTCTGTGTGACTTATTTCACTTAGAATCGTCGTACCTAAATCCAGTCATCATGCTGCTACTAGCCTTATGACGTTGATTTCATGGCTGAGTGATATTCCATTGTACATAAGGACCACAACTTCTTTATCCATTTTTCTCTTTCCTGGGATATTTAAGGTGTAACCAAGTGGCGGTTCTTGTCAACAGAGCAGCCCGAAACTTTGCGGTGCCTGTGTCTTGCTGATTTTTAGTTTTCCCAATTTATACGCCCATGAGTGGATGTGCCCTATGCTCCCTAAGCTGAGTTTTTTAGATGTTTCAGGACACACCGTGCACTTCTCCAGAGTGGCTCTTGGCAATTTACATCCCGCCCATCAGCGTAACCAGGCTCCCGTTTCTCCATGGCCTGTCCTGCATTTCTGGTTTTGACACTTTATTCAGCATGGCCCTTTTGACCGATGGGAAGCGAGACTTCTTTGTAGCGCTGATTTGCCTTTCCAGGTTGCTTGGTTGGCCAAAAAGGGCGTATGCGTTTTTTCCTGAATATATTCAGGAAAAACGCATACGCCCTTTTTGGCCAAGGGCATCATTGTCGAGGTTTTGCCGCTTTTTCTGTGCTTTAAAGGCGATTCGAATCTCCCTCCTGAAATCTGTTTCCTGCAATTCTGCCTTGCTTTCAAATCCTCTTCGTTGCCTTCCCTCAATATATTTGTTGACGAGAGTCCTCATTTATAAGTCTGCAGGTTTGTGAATTGCAGTGCCCCTGAGCTCCATTTTTCAACTCGCTTTCTTAGGAGCTGGCCGCAAAAGCGCAGGATTGCTTCAGGCCCTATTCTGGTCCCGGGCGGCAGGCTGAGCCTGTGGTTAATTCTTCTTCCTGATGGGAAAATAGAGTGACCTGTGCCTGTCCCAACACCTAGAGCTAGTCTCTCATTGGTTCCCCCTCTTCCCGTTCATCCTCAGGACAAATTGCAACCTGTACGGAACAGGAGGTTAAAGGTGCTGATTCTCCAAGGAGGGAGATTGCTAGTAAAGCGGCTGGAATGGCGAACCCGAGCACAAGGAGATGAGAAATGAGGTGCGTTTTAGAAACCTTTCCCGATCACACGGTGTACCATCTTCTGGGTTTCTCATGCATGTTTTCGATGTAGGAAGATGCCCTTGAACCTGGAGATTTGGGACCCATGGGATGGGTACCACGCAGTATTACTTTAAAGGGTCTGCGTTTGCTCACCCAACCTCACCAAACCTCTCAGCCCCAAGAGTGTCCACCCTTATGTCTCAATCAGCTGTGGGTCTATATATGGTCAATCCAGGTGGCATCACAGCCCCTGAACGAATTTTGTAAGAATTTCTCTCTCTTTCACTGTCTTTGTTTCACGGGTTTTTAAAAGTAATTGATTTTTATAATGGGGTTTACCTGCTTTTCAGTGTTGTGATTTCGCCGCTTTACACCCACTTGACTCACTTACAGAGAGATATCAATGCATAGGTTTTAAGATTCTTACTAGTCAGATATATTCTTGGGCGGTGAATAGGGGGTGTTGAGTCCAATTCATTGAGCAAGGAGTAGGGCTTGTCTATTACATATTGGGTTTATGGAACGGTATCTGAGATAATTTGAAACCCTTGTTGTATGCATCACCCCACCTCACCTTTCCCGTTAAGCAGCCGTAGTGTGTTTTCTAAACGTGTGACTCTATTCTGTTTTGTAATTCAGTTCAAGGGTAGCGGTTTTTACATTCCCTCTATAAGTGATATCTTATGATAAGTGTCTTTTTCTGTGTGACTTATTTCACTTAGAATCGTCGTACCTAAATCCACTCATCATGCTGCTACTAGCCTTATGACGTTGATTTCATGGCTGAGTGATATTCCATTGTACATAAGGACCACAACTTCTTTATCCATTTT